>NC_142580.1:28395000-29595000 GCF_041283825.1 Pyrus communis
CATCCTTATGGGCTTTTTGGCCACAACATTTCAGTACATTACCTCGATCTTACTTGATTGGGGGAGCAATCATTTTTATTATGCAGAGACTCAAACCCGTGTGTTTTTTTTACCATTCAAGCTATCCTTACTAATGACTATTTCATCTGAAAGAGGATAATCTGTTGCACATGTGATAGAAATGTAAGGTTTTAGTTACGTCATTGATGATTTATGCAGGCTAAAGATAATCATTCTGGATAAGAGTGACGCTGATTAATCCAGTTGCAAAATAAATCATCTTTTCTTCCCTGCATTTTGGAAAATTCAGTATGTGATATCTGATTGCATTCTTGTTTCAGGTGGTGAGGTCGACCTAGATGAAACTACTAAATGTGTTTACTCCATTAACCTGGACATTATTGCTACTGGAGATTTAGATGCATTCTTCCCTGCTGCGACACGTGAATATGCTCCATTAGTTGAACAAGTGTGGAAGGATCCTGCTATTCAGGAAACATATAAAAGAAGAGATGAGCTTCATTTCCTTCCTAATGTTGCAGACTACTTTTTAAGCCAGGTAACATGTATCGAAACTTGTGTAGTAACAAATTTTGGTGAAGTAGAATATAATTTTGCTATGTTTTCTTCATAGCCTTGCCAATTAAGATAAGTGTTAGATTTTTATGCAATGTGGTCTTGTTTCTTCAGGCTGTTGAGGTATCTAACAATGAGTATAAACCTTCGGAACGAGATATACTATATGCAGAAGGGGTCACTCAAGCAAATGGATTGGCTCTCATAGAATTCTCTCTTGATGATCGGAGTCCGATGTCTGAAACCTACACAGAAACCTACACAGAAAATCTGGAAGCTCCACCCCCTCATGTAGCCAAGTAATGCTATTTTCTTCTTGTGTGTGTGATTTATAACTCTTGGGGATTTTCCTGTTTATATGAGAAATGCTGGGGATTTTTTATTCTTCTAAACTTTCTGTACTTGATGTTGCAGATACCAACTTATAAAAGTAAATGCTAAGGGGATGAATGAAGGGGGCAAGTGGGTGGAAATGTTTGAAGATGTATGCGTGGTAGTGTTTTGCGTCGCGCTTAGTGATTATAACCAGATGTGGGTTTCCCCAGACAATAGCAGCAATGAAGCGTCACTTCAAAATAAGATGATACAAAGTAATGAGCTCTTTGAGAATATGGTCAGGCACCCTTGCTTTAAGGATACCCCTTTCATATTAATACTAAACAAGTATGATCTCTTTGAGGACAGGACAAAGTCAATAAGGCACCTTTAAGTTGTTGCGAATGGTTCAATGATTTTAGTCCGGTGAAACCCCACAACAATAATCAGTCACTAGACCGTCAAGCTTACTTCTATGTTGCAATGAAGTTCAAAGATCTTTATGCTTCCATCACAGGCCGAAAGCTTTTTGTGTGGCAAGCTCGGGGAAGGGACGGAATGACTGTTGATGAAGCATTCAAGTACGTAAAGGAGGTTCTGAAGTGGGATGACGAGAAGGAGGAGACCTATTATGGCGGACCAGAGGATTCATTTTACAATACAGACATGAGCTCCTCACCTTATGCCAAGTAGGGGTGATGTTTAATATCTTTATATTTGCGTTTGCTTCCTAATTAAAGTGAAGAGTGAGAGGAAATTGTAAAGCTCTTTGTAGTCTTCTCATCGGATTAAGAGCATATTTTTACTCTTGTAAACATAATTGATAAAATTATAATGATATCGAGGGGGTCTCGAATTAATTTGACATTGAGCATGCTCGGGGTCTCAAGTTAAATATATGGAAATTTGCTTGCTTAAATTTCTAGTGAGATGTGGAGTATGCCTTTGAAAGATCGAAACTTGAAAGTTGATTTCCTGACCTGGATCTGATTCGAAATCATATGTAGGGTATCAATTCTTTATGTAATCTTTGGTTTGCTAACGAGGCTTGGGTTTTTTTTTTTCTGAGTTTAGACACTACCTTTTCTATTCTTCGGTTTGATTGTCAGGTCGCGGTACTTTAGGACTCGGTTTCATATTTATGATTGGATTGGATAATTCACTGTATTTAAGGTGTATGACGTCATTATATTATTAAGCATAATGAACAATGCATGAAGAGATTGAAAACTAAACTATTAGACAAGATTTGAATTCTCTTGCATAGGAATTAACACTCTCATTACGTAGATATACCCTTAAAACCACCCAAAAAAAAATTATTTTGATTTATACACTTTTTGGTGGAAAACCTCACAAACTCTTAAGTCCGAACAATAAAAAGAAACAGTGGTGGTTGTAAGAAAGCGGTTGTTGCTGGCACTTTGTGTTTGTGTTGGTGTGGAGCCGTTGTGTTTGGGACTCGGAAACTTGTAATTTGGACTTGTATTGGAAACTTGTGGATTAGAGCTTTGTGCATGGGTAATGGTCAACTAATAAATTCTCACAGTATTCTATTTTATTTATTTATTTTTGTTGTTGTTATTAACTGGGAAAGGTTTAAAAGTATTACATTAATTCAGAAAATGAAGAGTTTCAAACTCGCGGCACATGTTCTACCCTACACTGTCCACTAAGATATTAAATCACATGTAAATTGTCAGAGTTTAAATAAGAGAAATTGACTAACTTGCCTCTTTTCTTGGACATGAAATTTAAGAGCCGAGTGAGAAAGATTAATTCATGTGAAACAACGTATTTATTAATTTATATGATATGTTTGCAAACTTTCATTTCTTACATGTCGATAGAAAAGGTTTTAACCAGTTTTCAGGTCCTTTTGTGAGCAAGCTCACCATTGCGTAATTAGCAGGACAATTGGGTTAAATTGGCTTTTGTCTCAAAAACTTGGTTCAACGGTTACAAAATGGGAAGGCAATTGGGCAAGAGCCATAATTTGGAAATCAACAGTCATAATTAATCCAAAGGAAAGTTTGGAAATCAACAGTCATAATTAATCCAATGTAAAAGAAATCCCAAAAACTTACAAACAATACAAATTTTTTTTAATGACACACTTAAAATTAAACATACTTAAGCAAATTAGTTTATTTTTTTGTAATTAGTTATAGGGTTAGGAATCCAAGTCCCGAATCGATCCCTTTCGGGAGGGGAATCCGAATACTGATCTCAAACCGAACTTTCGGTATTCTCAAATTTCGGGATTCTTGAAATGTTTTCATTATTTCGGGATGGATTGGGACTGGAAAACCCAATCAGAGCCAAGATTTGAAGGTCTTACTCTACAAAGAAACCCCAATTCAAACCCCCATTGTAGAAGCCCTATTTTGAAACATTAACCCTGATTCTAAACCCCACACACAAAAACCCCAATTCAAAACCCCATTGTAGAAGCCCCAATTCGAAACCCTAACCCTAGTTCGAAACCCCACACACACAAAGAAAATCATTGGAGAGAATTAGAGGCAGTCTTAGAGAGAGAGAAAGTTAGGTGTGTGACTGTGTCTGGTGGAGGGAGGGTGGAGAGTCGCAGATAGTGTGTGGGCAAGAGAATTAGAATACTTAGAATGAGATCCCTTAAATGGACCCCAGGAGGGTGTACTTATATTGACTGTGTGAGAGTCCATTATAGGATAGAATTCTCATCCAATCGGAAAAATCCAAGATGATATCTAGGATTAGATATTACGTCCTATTAGAAGCGTGATTACTTGCAATGTACATCTATTCCTAGATTGTAGGAACTCTAAGACATATAAGGATCTAATTATGCCCATATCCAGATTAGACCACGTGTCTTGCGGAACAAGCATGGTCATCTTGGTGGAGTCGCTCGGACTTTGCCTATTGCCCTATACCAGTGTGATGGTGGCACCACTGCTCCATCTAATACAACTTCACTTAGAGTTGATGATCTATGACCAAACTTCTGAGTTAACACTACTCTAATTAGCCTTACTTCAACCCTGGAAAATTATGGTCCCGCAATTACCTATAAGAATTAGATGGTCAAAGAAATCCAAGAGGAGGAGAATCGAAATATACATATGATTTGGTGACTGAATGACTGAAAGGGCCTCAAAAAGTCGGGAAGCTTCCAAATTCGCTGGAAAACCTCGTCAGAATCTAGAGTTTCAGATTAAGTTTCAATCTCCTTCAACCCTTCCACCTAAAAATGCACAAAATAAAAAAGCCGATGAGTTTATAGGCGATTTTTGGTATATTTGATGGGCACGAAGAGCAAAAGCTGCTCAGTTTGCAGCAAAGAACTTGTCAAAGAATATTTTAGATGAAGATGTGAAGAGGGTGACGATGAAATTGAGAAGTATTCAAGCATGGCTACTAAATAGGGACTAATTTTTTAAAAAGAGGATTTATGTGGTGTAACAATTTTCATTAGGAATGGTAACCTCAATTCAAACTTCAAACAAAGGACTAATTTTTAAGACATGTAATCCAAAATTAAGCTTCACCACAACAATAGGACTGTTGGGGCATATTTAAAGACAACCTAAATCTGAAATTAGCACAACATGTAGTCATCTACAAAGGTTTCAGAGATAACCCAAGATGTTATGGTAGAAGTGGAGGGGAAAGGGGAGGCAGCTGGATTGAAGTAATGGTCACGATGAAAATGAAGCCTACGGTGAACTTGCGGCTTCAATAGGATTGATTCAACCGCTTGTTGGGATTCAATGGGATTGTCCTTTCATTTGGATCCAAGGGCACAGAATGAAAGATTGTGATTATAAGATTTTAAAACCAAAAAGTTGAGATGCGATGGAATAACATAATCTCATTTTTCTGAAAAAGTAGCATACATGAAATAAAACAAAATAAGTTGGGGCAATTTAACGCCCTCTCAAAAAGGGCATATATGCCCTCTTCTCTTAATATCATAGATATGACAAACTAATATAAAGTAAGAGAGAAGGGGTTGCATTTTACACTACAAAGTTTGGGGGTCATTGGTAAAATGGCCCGTGAGATTTCAATTTTCACATGTTACACTACGTAGTATCTGAATTGCATCAATTTAACGCCCTTTTCAATTTCACCGTCTAATTAGACGTTAATTGCTGATGTGGTATAGACTGTGTCCTCATTTGAAGCACATGTAGACTAAACTATCATCCACCCAAGGGCAATTTCTACAATAACTATCTCGCGCCTAAAACACTTCATGCTTCCTAACCCAATACTCTAAATTGTTGTGACCAAGAGGTTAAATTGCTGCAATGTGTACTTCAAATGTGGAATCGGTCTATGCCACAACAACACTTAACATTTAAGTAAGCGCTAAAATTGACAGAGGGGTAAAATTAGTTAATTTTAAAAACTACATGGTATAATATGAGGACATTGAAATCTTGTGACTCATTTTACAAATGACTTCTAGATCTCGTAATATAAATTATAGTTAATCCTCAATTAAGATAGGTGTGTAGACACAATAATACTTAGGGGTGAACATAAAAACCGCAGAATCGTGAAACCGAATCAAACCGCGACAAATAAACTGTAACAAATCGTATTAACAATAAAAAAGTCAACATAGGTTCAAGAACCAAACTGAATCGTTCCGACCAGCTCAAGTTTCGATTTTCATGTTGGTAGAATTGCTCAAAACCAAACCGAACCATTTATATAAAGAATTAATTAAATTAAATTAAATAGTTGTATGATAAAGAAGATGCATGTACATGTGAATTTATATGTATATGTTAGAGACCCGGCTTTATTGCTTCTCGAGATTCCATTAACAAATGTTCCTGCAGTTTTGCCCACAATATCATGAGCTTCATAATCGAAACTTAGAAAAAACATATACATACACGCAGAGAACATATGATGTAACTAGTACAGTAATACAGAACTAGTAAAAGAAGTGAGTTCTGATACTCTTCCAAGTTTCCAACATATCTGCACACTACCACAAAGCTATAAGTGTGAATATGTGTGTGTGTGTGTATATATATATATATGTGTGTGTGTGTGTGTGAATGTATATTTCGTTTGCTACTACTTGTTTGCTTGCTGTTTGAAAAAGAGCCGCTCTATACTTTTCGGTACCAAGGAGCTGCTGTTTAGTTTCAGGTGCTAAGGCCGGTTTGCTTGCTGTTGCTACCAAGGACATTTGAAGCGTGTTTCTTTTTTTGTTTGCTTGGTGCCAATGCCAAGAACATTTGCATTTTGATTTAGTATTTGAAAAGAATTTGTTTTGTTTTGAATTTTGTTTTGTTTGTAACTTTGTATTACCATTTTAGAAGATATATTTGAATCTAAGCATGCAAAAAACAAGTTGTGATTTGATATTCAAATGATTTAGTATTTCAAATCGTAAATCAGCATGAACCGAACAGGAACCGGTGTGAACAACTGTTACGAATTTTGTAAAAAATTAAGCAAAACCACACCGAACCGAACCGTTGATACTTTCCGGTTTCAATTTGAGAATGAAACTGCACCCGTGCCCACCGCTAAATAGTACTCTTTTCTTTTCTCTTATTTTTGTTCCATCTAGAACGAACCAAGGCATCACTTGTACCCGACCCGACTTGGCATGCCGCACATCCATCTCCTAAACCAAGTAAATAAGGCCTCCAACAAATTTCTCACTTTTGTGTTGTATTCTTTCTTTGAGCACAAGCTAAATGAGGTGTTTTTGGGGATTTACATAAATAGAAACCAAACCAGGCCTTCGGTCTCCAACCCTCGCATACTCTCTCTGAACCAGCCATGGCCGCGCTGCAGTACCTGGAGTTGCTGCGCAACGCGCATCCGGAGCTCGCCGAATGGTACAATTCACTCGCAGATCTGTACCAGAGGAAGCTATGGCACCAGCTCACTCTCAAGCTCGAGCAGTTCGTTGCTCTCGCCGTCTTTCAGGTCTGTTTCCCACCCCCAATTTTGGGTTTCCTTGATGCTTGAGTGTAGGAATGTGAGTTGAAACAATTTTTCTGGAGATTTAGGGTTTGTGAAATCGTTAGGTTGGGGGCTTCAAGTGGTATTTGGGTTTTGATGCTGAATTAGGGGTTTTAGGGGAAATTAACAGGGAAATGAGCTTTTGGATGGAAAAATTAGGTTTTTTGTTGTGGAACTAGGGTTTTTTTGTTTGAGATTCTTCCATTTGGTTTTGTTTTCTCACTTGGGTTGTAGATCGTGATTCATACTGGATAAGATGCACAAGTTACGCTTGAAGAGATCTTTAGAATTTTTGCTTTTGGTTGCATTAAGTGACACCCTAGTGTAAGTCTTTGAAAGCGTTTGCCTTTGTTGTGGTTCTACTCTTTTCGGGTAATTTGAGTAACTAGAGGTCCAGGAACTAGGAATCCATTCATTCTGCTTTTGAGTTTTATTCTTTGTGAGTAACTAATTCTTTTGATCCGAATTTTTTAAATTATTAGATTGGAGCCAAAGGCTTAAATCTTGATGCCTTTTTTTTATGGGTTTTAATTCCCTTGGAACCCATTCCAGTTACAGTTATTTGTCTGGGCGCAAAGTGGGTTGTAACTGTTTGAAGTAAGCTGCTTAATTAGCATGTGGCTGCTTAATTATCATGTAGCTCCATGCATCAAATAATTTGTATTTTTGTATGTATACTTTGTGGCGTGCAATTTAACTTTCATTGCTACCTGGAGGGGGGAGGAGCTCATAGGAGGTTAAATGGGTTCCTGTTATGAGGTTACGCAGTTATAGCAAAGTTGTTTAAAGTGTTTAGTATGACCCATGCATTGTATAGAAACATATATCAAAGTAAACTACGGTTTAAAAGCTAATTTGAAGATGCTTTCCAACTGCCTCTACCAAAATTAACCCATAGTCTAAATGTTCTCTCTTTCTCAATGTATTTTTTACAACATGCCTGTTTTCATAGATTAAGGAATTAACTGAATTAGATTGGAGACCCTTAATGTTTAAAAGGTGAGAATAATGGAATTTGAACCGTATCCAATACAAATAATAAATACTTTATAAGATATAGAGACTATCTCGCAAATAATTGAAGTTAGTTTAAGTACTTTATTGTAGTTGTCACAAATGTGACGCAATAGGTATTGTATTTTCTATTCAGTTTTCGATCTCCGTGCAGTGCATTTATCATGAGAAATGCATTTATAACATTTCAGCATGCATGTAACTGGAAAAAATAAAAACATTTAGGCATGCATTTGCATGGAACTAGGTTTGCCATCCTCATCCCAAGGCCAGTAGCTTGATTGCTTTGTAAGTTATAATTGGTCATGTTTAGCTTCCTTTGTGCCTTCACATCACATGTTATGGTTGTGTGCCGTAAGGAATTTAATTGTTGAAGTATGTTTTGATCTTAATCAGGATAATGCTATTTTACAAGCATCTTGAGATGAGATTAGATTGCACTTATCTATACTTGACCGAACATGTCAATAGCATTGATAAAAAGTACAAAGCCAATTAGCATTGGATTCATCTGGTTCTATGTTTTATCATGTAATTCAAGAATTTCATTAACCTGGCACATTTTCTTGAATAATCGAATTCATCAGTTGTTGAATTGTGGTCTGTTGAATGCCGTTATGTATGATCTCTTAATACTAGTTGCTAGTATTATGTCTGTGGATGTATGTACAAGTTGTATTTTTTCTTGAATTGGTAAGCATTCCAGTATGACGTTTTGTTTCTTGGATGTGTCCTTTCTTCCCACATCTGACTTTTGTTTCTTGTTATTGAATATCAGGCTGGTGATGCTTTAATACAGTTATACCACAATTTCATCACCGATTTTGAGACTAAAATCAACCTTCTCAAGCTCGCACACTTTGCTGTAATCGTTTCTCGACAGTACCCAGAGAAGGAAGCTGCTATCAGTTACCTAGAAGGGGTGATTGAGAAGCTTCAAGCCACTAGAGAGCAACGCATAGAGGAACCAATCCTTTACATTAAGATGCAAATAGCAATATTCAAACTTGAGCAACAAGACCAAAAAGAGTGCAAAAGGCTTCTAGAAGATGGAAAGACTACACTTGACAGTATGACTGACATTGATCCATCTGTATATGCTAGCTATTATTGGGTATCATCTCAATATCATAAGTTCCGTCAAGAATTTGCTGAGTTCTACAAAAGTGCTCTTCTTTATCTAGCATACACATCAGTGGAGTCTCTCTCAGAATCATTCAAGCTGGTATGCATTGATACTCTTATGCGTGAACCATTTTCCTTTGCAGTTATTCCTAGGTTCTACATCCCATCATTATTTTGGAATGTTATGTTACAAGAAGGCTTGAAATCTGTAGTTGCACATACATACTAGAGACAAATGGTTTGTTAAATTTAAATATCTTCCATTTCTTATGTTTGCATCTCCCTTGGCAAAACGTCTCTTCTAAATATTCCTGTCTGCAGGATCTTTTAAATGCATGTGTCTTTATTAAACTGTTTTTGGCTTTGCTTTCACCAAATCACTAGTTTTGTAGAAACAGAGCATTTTCTTGCATCAAGTGTAATAATTTGTTGAGTTCCATGCTTGGATTAAAATCTTCCAAAGCATGCTTTGCCTTATAAATATATTATGCCAAAGGAATAAAATAAAGAGAATGGACAATCTTCTACTTCCTGCCATCATCAGTTACCTATATGATAGTAGCCATAATTTTAATAGGGTAGTTTAGAGAATACAACTTAATGTGAAGATGTTATTGGTTAGACAAATATGGAATAGGATTAATGTCAGGGAACTTAACCTTTTATGTTCTTGAATAGAAATGGTGTAGTATAATTTTTATTTATTGTAGCATAGGTGGACGAAAGAGGAGAAATGCATTCAATTCTTTTTCTGTCAGTTAATTGGGCATTTCTGGTTTGCAAGAACTGGAAAGGTTTGTAGTTACATGTTAGTACCCTTCTAGGAGAATCCATTAACTTGGCTAAGTGCACTTGTAGTGTGCAGGCTGCCTTGAACATTGACTCTGTTCAACCCATAGTTAATTAAGGGTATCATTTCATACTTTTTTATTCTTTACTGGTTCAGTATGCATTTGAACAGTTGTGATTAGGGTGTGAGTGATAGCCTCTGCCGACAGTAATATTTATCTTTCAGATTCCTATGAGTCAACTGTTCATATTTGGTAACTTTTTAATTTTATTTTTACTTCTGAGTGACTGATTGGTAGTTTATTTTGTTTAATCCATGATAATTTTTAACGGTTTGGTTGTTTGCATCGTATTTAAGGATCTGGCATTTGATTTGTCCCTTTCTGCACTCCTGGGAGATAATATCTACAACTTTGGAGAGCTGCTTGCGCATCCTATCGTAAGAACATTTTTGCTGTGTTTTTTGTTTGGTTTCATAATATTTTGCTTCCTGTGCACTGCGTGTTACGTGGAAGAGTTCCCTTTCAAGATGCACAAGGTGTTTTTGTTACTTTATATGAAATATTTTTGCACCAAATACTAGGACATTGGATTTGAAATTGATCAGAAACTAAGTAATGCATGCGCAACTAAGCCTGTATGTAGATTCGCAATGCAGTCTTGTTGATACTGCTATTTATCATACACTGTACAGTCACCAGTTATTACCGCAATTCATGTACCCTTTTTTTACTTTGGTTTTATTTTCACTTTCCCACCTAGAGCCTGATAAATTACTTTTGATTTCTACTGCTATAGACTATCATGAAGTGATTGTCATCTCAAACCTAGTTGCCTGGATCTTTGTATGATATGTGCATACATGGTTCTTTTTACATGCATAAATGTTTGTACATTGGGTTTGCATAATGATTTTGTGAACCATGTGGTTTTAGGATCTGAATTTCTCTTATCTACCCTACCGTGGACGCTTGCACCGTCCATTAGTGTTTTAGTGGATGACCTACTGCTTATATAGATATTAATTACATACCTAGAAAGACCTACTGCTTATATAGATATTAATTACATACCTAAAAAGTTTCTATGTAGTTGCCATGTGTTTCTTCTGATATGTGTAGCCTGTAGGCTACATTATAAGTTATTTGTGCTTCACTTTTCTTTTTTAATATATGACAAATTTTAACAATCTATCCAGATTAAGAGCCTTCTAGGGACAAAGGTAGAGTGGCTTTACTATATTCTTCAAGCGTTCAACTCTGGTGATTTAGTTCGGTATCAAGAATTATGTCGTGTACACAATGCTGCTTTGAGAGCACAACCAGCATTAGTTGAAAATGAGAAGAAGCTTTTGGAGAAGATTAACATTCTGTGCTTGATGGAAATTATCTTCAGGTTTGTGTGTTCTAGATTGTCCTTTCATTTGTAATCTGTAACAAAGGTGTGTGCTTTTGAACTACTATTCACTAAATTGATATGGTCCTTGCAGCCGGCCATCTGAAGATCGGACTATACCATTGAGTATCATTGCAGAGCGCACCAAACTTTCTGTTGAGGATGTGGAGCATCTTCTTGTGAAGAGCCTTTCCGTAAGTTCCTGTATTCTTAAACTTGATAGACAGTGAATTAATTTGGATTGTCCAAACTAAAGTTCTACAACCCCTGCCTTTTCATTTCTCCCCACTTGCAGATGTATACCAGTAGAGAAGAATGGTTTTTATGACGACAGTTCTCAATGCATGTCTTAGTAACAAGTAAAGATTAAGTACTCACAACGATACTTTTCATAACTCTTGCATTCAGAATAGGAATTTAAAAAAAAAAAAAAAAAAAAATGAGAAGCTTATGATTTGAGAGACTGAACTTTTTACTTGGTAAAGTGCTAGTATTCTAAAGTTGATCACATGAACAAGTTTGAGACATGTTAGATCCTATGTATATGGTATTGGCATTTCAAATCTTATTTGCACATATGTTGTGGGTTCCACACTTTCAATTCAATATAACTGACCTAGGATATATTGTATGTTGCATGCAGCATGCAGCATGTGACATGCAAATGAGTAGAAATAATTATATGTTGTTCTTGTATTTATTTGTAATATTATTTTACATACAATTTAGTTTCAGACAATAAATTTAAGGCCTTTATTGCATCCAATTGTTTTGTAGTTGTATAGCTGTCTTTTACAATAGTTGTAACAAGGGAAGATTTAGGATAGTAGTTTCTGCCTTAACAAGGAAGTAGTTAATCGGATTTTTTTTCTTTCTGTTTTTGCGGGGTTTACTTAAGACTTGGCACAGTTAATTTTATAAATAAAAGGAGACTGAATACGTTATGATTTGGTAGTTTCTTTGTTAATCTGATTTGCATTTGGATTTTCTATATTGCAGACAAGCAGGGTGTTAGATGACTTATTCGCTTATTCTGTAGTTAGAAAGTGTTGCTTTCTTTCTATTTTCTATTTAATAATTATGGGAGAGATGTTGACTGCAGGTTCATCTGATTGAGGGAATAATCGATCAGGTTGAGGAGACGGTGCATGTGTCCTGGGTGCAGCCAAGAGTTTTGGGGATTCCACAGATCCAATCTTTGCGTGATAGGCTGGACGGTTGGTTGGACAAAGTCCATACTGCTTTGTTATCGATCGAGGCGGAAACACCTGATTTGGTTGCGTCTTGAGTCGCCTCTTGCTTTATTTTCTGCCTAGTGTAACAAATCCTTATCGGAAAAATGGGGGGTTCAAAATGCAAGGGCGGCCAGGAAACACTAGTTTTCGGTTGATTGAGCACTTCGGGCCAACTTTGTTTATGCTGCTTTTCTTATTGGTGATGCTTTTTGGTTGAATCATTTTCCTGGAAGGAGCGGCCTTGTGTACTGTACTTGGGAGTAATACTCCATTGTTTAGTGGCATGGCATGCCTAGAGACGTGGTGAATCGATTAAAACGCGCTGTCGTTATACCTTTGTATTTTGAATTTTCCTTTCCTTAGATAACCGAACTTTATGCTTTTTCTTTAGTTTTAATGATTTTCTCCTTCTCGCTACTGGTTCATTTCGCGGTAAATGTTTCGTGTTCTGTTACTCGCGCATGGATGACCGTTTGAACCTAAAAATCCTTCATTTTTGCAGTGCGTGCGTTGCCAAAATGGGGTTACATTGCATCAGAGTATTTGTGTGACATGTATTTTAGGGTTTAGGGTTGGTTGCATGAATTCAGCTTTGACAAAATTGTATTCTCTGGTGCCCGTTGCAGCTGGAGATTGCTTCTTTCAAGAAAGCAGAAAGTAGCGTTGCTCACTAGTGTTTCTACTAGAAGTACTTTTATTATAAATCTTTGGCTTTTTAGCTTAAAATGACCCTTGAGATTGGCTAACTTTTTTCATTTTTGTCATTGTGATTTGAAATTGATAGAAGTTGTCATTGAGATTGTTCACCGTTAATCATTTTGATCATTTCGTATTGAATAAAAAAAAATAAACCAAATTAATCCAACAAAAACTAAGGGAATTTTTGTCATTTTATTCTTATTGAACGAAGATTCTTTGTGAGATTAGGTGAGCTAGGCGGACGGCTAAGTAGATGTAGTCGTATTTTTTAAATTTTCAAACATTTATGAACTATTCAAGACGGTAGTCAGCCACCTAGTATCAAGACTAGGCCTAAGTAGCATTAGGTGAGAATTTTTAGAATGATGCTTATCACACAATACTGTTGGATCAAATGAATTTAAAAAGATTAATAACCAAAAATTTTAAAAAGTGAGAAATAAAAATGTGTGTAAATAGAAGTATCTAAACTTAATTAGAGCAAGTCCATTGTGTGCTCCAGCCCGAGGGACAAGCGCAGGAACAGGGCCATGTAGCCCGAGTGGTGAAGCCTAGCGTGTGCTGGCAAGCGAGCCTGAGCAGGTCCGAGGGAAAGGCCCGACGATTCGTGATAGCCTGAGTTCCTGAAGGCAATGTGACATGGGCTCACGTCAACCACAATATAAAATTAATAAAAATAAAAAATATTAATAAAAAATTTAAAATTTTAAAAAAATTAAAAGAATGCAAAACCCAACGGGCACTCGCGATCCCCCTCCTTTGCTGTCGCACCCCAGTCCCTCCTCCGCTGCAACTGCTGCCGCACCTCACATTGCCTTCACCTCCACGCACTCGCGATCCCCCTTCTTCCACTCGTGCGTCCAAATCGCATGATTTTTGACACACCCCCATCGAAATCAAGGCGTGCTGCCCGTCACGTGAGAGTGACGTAGCCATGTGCACAGTGCGGAAGTATAAATAATAATAGAAAAACGAATAAATAAAAACCAAACTACTAGATAAACTAGTTAAAGTAATACACTAGTGTAAGACTAAGTGTGATAAATATAATCAGAGCACAAAAAGTCTAAGTGCAGTCCAGTAGGACGAATACTAATTACACAACACCCAAAGGTGATCCTACATTTGTGTTGTTTGTTAGAACCACCATCAAAGTCCTCGTGGGCCACCAAAGAGCTTCTAACTAAAACCTGGAAGGGCGCAAAACAGAAAGTGTGAGTGAGTAAAAACAAAGGTTTTCAAAATCATTTCATTCTCAAAAGTTCTAACCCCTCTCCGTAAAACCTGTATAAGTTCCCAGAAAATAGAATATATGAATATAACGAAATCATGCTCAGAATAACAACATTCATAAATATGCCATGACAAATTTCTCAGCATAAAGTATAAGTAAACCAGGTGATATCAATCAATGCAAATGATATGTCAGCCGGAGTCACCTAACGTGACCTGTAAGGCTGAATCTAGAGCTCGAATCCACATCTCAACAACTATACCTGCACACGCGTCTGAACCACCTAAGTATGTACGACAGGACTGGGTGTCAATAAATACGCTCGAGTGCTACGATCACGTGAAGACTCTGCGAATAATCGTGGGTCACCTACGAGTCGGAACCACCTAAAGTGGTATGTACAACAGGATTGTGCACCTAACTTGGATCCAAGATGAGCGTGTGATGCGGGAGGTGAACATCACGTGAAGAACTGTGCCCTAACTCTAGGCAGGAGCACTAACACTGGGGTGCAGGTTTATGAGTTATCAATGCATCTCACATAACCATTAATTCACAACCATAAACTATAAACTTATCTGGCACTTACTCATGCGTCCGCAGCACCAAATATACATATATGCAACTACTAATGCATAAATAAATAGGCTGGCACTTTGCATGGCATTTTAAAACAAATAAACATTCAATTTCATTTTCTGGGAAAACTCTCAAGTATATAGATATATACGGAAAACCAAAAGCCCACTCATTGGTATGTGGAAGGGTCGTAGCCCTCGAGCCTCGAGTGACTGCGCTCGTCCTCAAGATAGGTCTCACCTATATGCGAAACAACTATATAAATGTTAATTTAAAGCACATAACCAAAACTAAGTAATAACTTCTCATACAATGTTCAAATGGGGTGTTTGAATATACCAACATGATCTACTCAACCTTATGAACATCCCCACATTTTAAAAATAATTTTCTGACTACCCACGTGTTGGCCAAGGCACGGCCACACGCGCCCCCACGCGCAGGCACGTGCCTGGCACACTGACGGCGGTAGTTAATGCCGTTAGGAATATTTCGTTAAAACTAACCTGACGTCGTTACTGTCTTTATGAATATTCTGTTAAAACTAACGGAATATTCCCCTTTCTTCGCCGGTTAGCAGTCGTAAAAAAACTGGGAAAAACTTCCATTCATCAAATCTCACTCGTTTGTCAATCAAAATTCATGAATTTTGTATGAAAATGAAGCTTACGAAGAGTAGAACAAAACCTTACCACTTTGGGGACCTAAAACCAACAGAATATCGCCCGAAAAACCCACGATATTCCAACCAAACCTGCAACTCATTGAAACTGGGCTTCCCTACGTCCTAAACACTTCAACTTTCTTCTCTGAGCTTCGTGAGAGTGTTCTAAAGCTCAATATGACCTTTAAAACTCCTAAAAACTTCACGATCATGTGTGCATGAACAATGCATGAAATTTGGGGTTAGGATTCTCGAGGTTTTCGAAGGTTTCAAGTCTCACAAATGGTATAAATGAACTCAAGAACTTGCAAGGAGTTTGAATCTTACCTTCTAGACGTCGATCCGTGCCTAAAATGGTTGATTTGGGTGATGTCTGTACGACTTGTACGGAAATGCAAAAAAATCCGAGAGGGAGGGTCCACGGGTGTTTAGGTGTATGTGGGTGTGTGTGTGTGGTCCTAGTTGAGTCAACAACCAAAAAAACAAACTAAACAACACCCCACACGCAATTTAACGTCCAAGGGCAATTTAGTCTTTTCACACCTACAATACAAATATTCCGGGATGGACTGTCACAATTTGGGATTTGTTTTTGGGGAAGAGAGAGAGAGAGAGAGAGAGAGAGAGAGAGAGAGAGAGAGAGAGAGAGATTTTAACTAAGGAAGTGGCGAACTAAGGAAAAATTGTGAATTTTTGCACGGATCGGCTATTGATGTTGTCAAAGTCTGAGGCCCTGCCTTCGGAGCTCAAGTGAGAGAGAGCTATTGAGCTTGAAAAAGAAAGGAAAAAAAAAACACAGCTTTTGGAATGGTGCGTTGGCATTAGGGGTGGAAATTTTTACTAAATTACCATACCAACCGCCTTACCAACCATACCATACCATACCAAAGTATTACCAAAAATTTGTACCAATTGGTAATGGTACGGTATTTGTACCG
Source organism: Pyrus communis (assembly GCF_041283825.1). Classification (NCBI taxonomy): domain Eukaryota; kingdom Viridiplantae; phylum Streptophyta; class Magnoliopsida; order Rosales; family Rosaceae; genus Pyrus; species Pyrus communis. Next base: position 28,411,549 of record NC_142580.1, read on the forward strand.
TACCATACTGTTTCGGTACAGTACTGGTACCCAAAATCAGTACCGGTGGTATACCGTACCTACCAATATTATTAATATTATATTATGTATTTATTCATATAATTATTTGAGGGCAAAATTAATAATAATTATTGTAGAAATGTAAAAAATGTAAAAAAAAAAATATACAATCACTCGTATTGACAAACTTTATAACTTTCATGAAGAGGTCAGCTTCAAAATCCAACACTATAATCCATAAACCTTAAATTTATATTTAACCGGCGATTGTCATTTACGCTTTATTTTTCTTATTGAATTTCATTTTTAAAATTTTCTTTTTTGAAAACATGATTATCTGGCGGGTGTAAGAAGATGAACGGTTCAGATCTTTGATATCACGTTTCAATATTTATGGTTAACTGAAATATGAGTCGATGTCATATAGTTTGTAAAAACTTTATAAACATTAAGCAATATTTTCACTAACCGTAAAACTCTGAACATAATATCAACGATCCAATTCGTTCATCTTTCTACATCATCTAATAGAACATGTTTTCAAAAAAGAAAATCCCAAAAAAACAAAATTTGATGAGAAAAATGAAGAATGTAAACAACAATCAACGGTTAAATTTTGATCTATGATTTATATGATTCTAATGGAAAATTTCAAAGTTAAGCTCTTCACGAAAGTTGTAAAACTTGTCATTACGAGCATTTATATATATTTTTCTATATTTTTTACACTTCTACATTAATTTAAAAAATATTATATTTTGGATAAACTAAGTGGCGTAAAACAAAATGGCAATTACTATTGGTATACCATACCAACCCAACTATTTGGTATACCAATATTCGGTATACCGAAAGTGTGGTACGGTAATGATAATAGATTTTACCGTATCAAATATTTGGTATGATAATTGATACATGTAGACATCAAAATTTCGGTGAAATGAATGTTGACCAATAATTAAAATTTCAACGCTCACGTGTCACATAAATTTTACATGTAGCGTGTGACTCAACGAAAAATCGAAATAAATTGGAAAAGTCATCAAATAGGACACGTGTCAATACTTGGCAGAAATGATTTATTTCATCTGATTATTTAAATCCAAAAATCAAGTTTTGGAATTCTATAAATAGGAAGCCAAGGCATTCATTTTGGGGGAGGAGAAAAGAAAGAAGGGAATTTACATCACACCAAAACTTTGAAGCTTTGAAACTCTAAAGCTCTCAAGCAAATCTCGAAGGACCAAGAAAGCTATCTTCGTTCTTCGTCAAATCTTCCTTCAAGATCAAACCCCGACGGCCCTTGAAGAGAAGTGTTCATCATTCATCATCCATTCATCCTAAGATCAAGCCCCAACGGCCCTTTGGATCAACAACCTCAACAAATCCACACATCCAATCGTTCTTCAAGATTAAGCCCAAAAGCCCTTGAAGATCCGCTCATCCATCAACCTTCAAGATCAAGCCCAAAAGCCCTTGAAGAAATCCATACACCCAGTCTTCAAGATCAAGCCCAAAAGCCCTCGAAGATCCGTTCATCAACTGTTCATCCCTAGATCAAGCCCCGACGGCCCTTTGGATCAACAGCTCATCCACAAACCTACACCCTACGAAGATAGAATCAGAGGATCAAATTACAAAGAGATTGTAACCCCAAAATCATTAAACACAAAAATATTATTTTGTACACGGTATTCTTGTTTCTTGTTTCAGGAATTTTTCGTGTTTACAAATTTGGCACGCCCAGTGGGACCATCTCTACCTCTCATCTCTGTCTCCGTTCAAGATATTCAAGCACAGTCCATGGCTTCAAACAAAGGACAAGTCATGACTATCGGCACTACCTCCATTGAAAAACAGCTGGTTCAGATGAAGGAAACAATTGCAAGGCTGATAAAGACTGCAGAGGAGAAAAACTTGCAAACCGCCGAACTCATCAACCGTCTGGAGGCGCAACATGGTGTCATAGTGAAACCAAGCTCTCTTCCAACTAAGAGGACCGAAGAAGGCTTCAACCCAAATGCCTACGAACTCATGTCAAAGGCTAGGCATGACTTTGCTTCCTCTTCAAATCTTGGAAAGAAGGTTTCAAACACCGTCAACGACAAAGATCGCGACCTCACCGAGACTCAAAAGAAGTTGAAGGAGCATGATTATGGAGTTGACAACAACAAAGCTGGACTTGGCTTCACACCAAATGCACCCGTGAAGATTTCAAGCAAAGTGAAGAAAGCTAGCGCTCAACACATCAGCGTGAGCATTGAACAAGACCAAGAAGAGCCTAAACCCTCCCCTCGGACGTCGGTCTTCGATAGGATGAGCCATTCAAGCTCCAGAACTTCAGTGCTTAATCGCATTGGTGGTCAAGACCGAACCTCGGTCTTCAAGAGGCTTAACGCGCCGACATCCCAAAGCTCTGTTTTTGAAAGGTTGTTAAAGCCTAAGAAACAAAGCAACATAGCTATCTCTCCTCTGCGACGATCAGCTTCAGAAAGATTTGAAGATAATGGTAAGCCTTTTGGAAAGAGGAAGACAACACCAAAGGAAGAAAAGCTCGATGGGTTAGGAGAAAAAGACGACGCTCGAAGCTTGATTCCTTCAAGGATGAAGCGCCAAGCAATCCTAGAGGTCGACACAAAAGGACCACTGAAGGTAAGGAGGCGCATCATCGTCCACACTGGCAAATCTTCATGCCAACAAACCCAAGAGAATGACACTGAAGAGGAGATCCAAGATGTTTTCTACATCACGGTTCAAGAAGGTAAAGAAGACGAAAGCCCGAGGAAATACTCAGAGTCCCTACTCTCCGACGCTGATCCGAGCGGCAATACAACCATGCAAGTCATGACCACTGGAGCAACTTCAATCGAGGAACAGCTAGCTCGGATGAATGAAGCAATCGCAAAGCTCACACGGACTGTGGAAGAGAAGGACTTGCAGATTGCCGCACTTGTCAACCAACTAGATGCGCTGCCCGACGTGAAAGTCGACCCAAATGTTGGCCTATTAAAGAAAGAAGTCGACGAATAAGAGGAGCCACCAGCGGAGAAAGTTGAAGAGAAGCCGAAGCTAGACCAAGCAACGACATTCATGGGATCTCTCTCTATCCAGCAGCTACAGGAGATGATCGCAAACACTATCAAGACACAGTACGAAGGAAGCTCGCATGACTCCGTACTGTACTCAAAGCCTTACTCCAAGAAGATTGATGCTTTGAAGATGCCAAGGGGTTATCAGCCCCCAAAATTCATGTAGTTCGATGGAAAAGGCAACCCGAAGCAACATGTCGCCCATTTCGTTGAAACTTGCAACAATGCTGGGACAGAGGGAGACTACCTCGTCAAACAGTTCGTGCGTTCGCTGAAAAGTAACGCTTTTGACTGGTACACTGACCTCGAACCTGAGGCTATCAACAGTTGGGACCAGCTAGAAAGGGAATTCCTCAACCGTTTCTATAGCACTAGTCGTATGTAAGCATGCTAGAGCTGACCAGTACGAAACAGTGGAGAGATGAACCTGTCGTCGACTACATAAATAGATGGCGTTCATTAAGCCTGGATTGCAAAGATCGGCTTTCTGAAACCTCCGCCATCGAGATGTGCGTTCAAGGCATGCAGTGGGGACTACACTATATCCTTGAAGGCATCAAACCACGAACATTTGAGGAGTTAGCCACTCGCGCCCATGATATGGAGTTAAGCATCACCCGTCATGGGAAGAAAGAACAGATCGCCGACTACAAGAATGACAAAGTTTTGGGGCCAAAGGTGGATAAGGCTGCGTGGAAACCCACCAAGGAAGCAATGACGGTCAACACAACTCCAGTCAAAATCCATACACGAAGCAAGGCGATTCAAACCGAAGCTTTTCGTGATCAAGAGATATGTAAACGCACTTTGAAGGAGCTTGAGGAGAAGACTTATCCATTCCCCGACTCTGACGTGGTTGCCATGTTGAAAGACTTGCTTGACAAAAAGGTGATCGACCTACCTGAGTGCAAACGGCCAGAAGATATGAACCGTACTGACAGTCCAAGGTACTGTAAATTCCACCGCTTCATTAGTCATCCGACGGAAAAGTGCTTTGTGCTAAAAGATCTCATCATGAAGTTGGCTCAGAAAGGGATCATCAAGCTAGATCTTAATGATGTGGTGAAGTCAAACTATACCACCGTCACTTCTGGCTCTTTGAACTCAAAATCTTCACCTCAACCGCTGGGGGCATGCTCCAAAACCATGTCAGTCAAGTCAAGTGAAGTTGAAGGATGGACTTATGTCACTCCAAAGAAAATGCACAAGAAACATAGGTCTCCTCCACAAGTTCACCAATCGGAAAGGGGGCAAAGCAGCTACCGTCAACCTTCAAAGCTACATGAAAGTGTTGAGGATGATGAAGTTATGACACAAAGATCGTCCGTTGCCATCACGATGCGCGATTTCTTCCCCAAAGACCTCTTCAATCACTCAGTCAAGACTTCTTGCTATAAAGATTGCAAGGAATGCCTCTCTAAGATCGTTTGAAAAATTCCAAAAGCTCCTCGTTCGCACGAGCCTAAAAGGTGACAAACAAACGCTCCTTGCCTGCACGAGCTGAAACTGCAAACGGCACCAAACGCTCCTGGCCCGCAAGAGCATAAACTGTGTACGGCAAAATCATCATCAAAACCATCACTCATTTGAACTACGTCATGACTTGATCCCTCCTCAACCAAGGGTACGTAGGCAACTTGAAACTTTAAAACTTCAAGTACAGTCACATCAAAAAAAAAAAAAAAATAAAAACATTTGAACTACGTTTCGACTTGATCTCTTTGTTGGAAGGGTATGTAGGTAGCTTGAACGTTTAATTTTGAGTTCAGTCACATCAAAATGAGGTTGTAGTAAAAGTGACTAATGAAAGTCAATATTATTACATTCTTTGTACAAAAAATTACATGTTATTTGTTCAAAAAAAAAAAAAAAAAAAATCAGCAAGTCCTTAAAGTCTAAGCCCAGCAACCAGCCCATATCAAAGCCGATTCAGTTCGACAACCACCCGAGCTCCAGTAGCTTATCCGAGAACCCAAGCCCGGTTCAAGTACCACAATTACAGCAGCAAGTACAACAACAGCAGACGCAGAGCTTCTTCCCCAGGGAGCTTAATTTCTCCAACTACAACGGATATGACAGGAGCAGCGTGAAGAATTCGAATTCCAATTCGCATTCGTTGAAGCCCGAATCGGGCGAGATTTTGAATTTCGGGGAGAGCAAGAGGAGCTCTTACAGCGCCAATGGGAAATTGTTCTCAGGGCATTCCCAAATTGCCGCCGCTGAGGATAACAACAGCAAAAAGAAGAGGTCCCCGCCGTCGCTGGGTAGCAACGAGGAGGGGATATTGTCCTTTAGTTCGGGAGTGGTTTTTGCCGTCCAGCGGTGTGGCGAAATCCAGCGGCGGTGCCGATTCAAACCATTCGGACCTCGAAGCGTCGGTGGTTCGGGAGACGGATAGTAGCCGAGTTGTTGACCCTGAAAAACGACCCAGAAAACGGAGACGGTGGCGGCGACTCTCCCTCCTTCACTAGCTCCGAGTCCAGCTTCAAAGTCAACTCATCCAACAGCAGCCACAGGGACACCAGCACCACCAAGCCATTGCTCCGATCGCACGGTCTAAATGAGATTGGATCTTCCAACTCTTCTTCTTGTTCTTCGACATCGTCGGCGGCTCTGGTTCGCCAGCGAAGCTCTCCAGCTGGCTTCTTAAGCCATCTCACCGCCCCTGAGAGCAATGGAGGATTCTCAGTTACAAGAGGAACTGGAAGCTATAGATCACAAGGGGGCAATAATGGTGGTCCCGGAGTAACAAGATTAAAGTCTTAGTTGAGCTTCACTGGGCAAGATTCTCTTTGTCAAATCTCTCAACTCCGCCAAGTAAACGAGCTAAAAATATGGATGTTGACATATTTGACTGCCTCAATACTTTAGAATCTCAGTTTAGCCTTCCCCAGACGTCTTTAGAAATGGCAACAGTAGAGAAGCTACTACACATTCCTGAAGATTCTGTTCCTTGCAAAATCCGTGCTAAGCGTGGCCGTGCAACATATTAAAGGCCTTCAACATCAAATCCAGGATCTTCATAATGATCTTGAGCATTGCACTTGCGACTGCAAACCAACCGCGAAATGATCCCAAATGATGATGAAGCACGCAAGCGACCAGAGAGGTCCAAACTCTGAGGGTGTCAAAAGAAGGTAGGAGCCACGCGAAGCTCACGAGGACCCAGTCGTTGCTGCTGCGGTCGTCGCCGACGATTCGATCCTCCATTCACAGCTTCAACTCTGTCACGGAAGAGGACGTCTTTGCCGCCAACGAAAACCACCGCTACTGCCGTCAATCCCATGAATTTCTTCGGGGTGGTCTAAACCACCCTGTGAATTTCCAATCAAATCCATAGGCTCTGCTCCCTTTTTTCTGCAACAAAAGAACATGAAGTCAGTAAGAGAGGTTAAGAGAAAGTGGCGGAAGACATGGCTTCTATCTCCTCCATGTAAAAGCTCTAGATCCCTCCTAAGATGTCTATAAATAGGCATCAGTTGCAGTAAGAAGGGGGGACACAGAAAGAAGAGAGACTGCAGAAATTGAGAGAGAAATTGAGAGAAAAGAAGCAACGTAAGACTAATCCCATTGCCGGCGATTTCGAATTGAGTCTTGCAGGGAAGGGGAACAAACCACAAACAACAATCAGAAGGTACAAAACCTACGTTTCTCTTCTCTTCATTTTTTCCCAGTAATTTTGTTTTGCAGGTAGGTGTCTTCTTGAACAAACTTTGGTCAGCAAAGAATCTATTATACGCTAGCAACCCCTGCGTTTCTCTATACCTGCAACAACAACACGAAGCAGTCCAAAAATGGCAGCACCCACATGTTTTCCTTCAGCCTAAATCTGAAGAAAACCAAAACACACAAGAGCTCCGCTCCCTGCTCCACCGACGAAGTTGCTCAGTCAGCGACGTGAGCTTGGAGGACCCTAACTCAGGGTTTGGGTGGAAACCCTGCTTGTATTTCGCCAGAGGCTACTGCAAGAACGGAGCCAGCTGCAGATTCTTGCACGGCGGCGGGCTCGGAGATGCCGTCGTCAACAGCGGTGGACAGGTGGTTGTTGGGTCGCCGAGCAAACTTGAGATGACGGAACACGACAAGGCATTTCTTCCTCTCCATCCATGCAGCTCCTCGCCTGCAAGTCCCTCAGCTTCACTCTGGCCACCGTGGTCAAAATCGGCGAAGAACTTCAGTGACCGCTGTCAAACGACTAGCCGATCGTGAAGCTCGATGCTTTGCATTACTTCAAGCTCTGGTTGCTTCTGCACCTCCGCCATGGCTGCTGCCTTTGAATGTGATCAACAAAACCAAAGTTTGTCAACTCACACCCAAAGACCTCATCCATCTTCTTGCCTCTGCTGTTGCATTTGAATTGAAGAAGAACTTCAACGACCGCTGTCAAACGACTAGCCGATCGTGAAGCTCGACGCTTTGCACTACCTCCAAGCTCGACTCCAGCTCTCTGTCCGTCTTCGTCCTCTTCTGCGAGCCCTCTCCTTCTACCGATCAGCTTCAGCAGCACAGACACCCCTTCCTCCTCCGTCTTCTCTCGAACTCGGCCTGGGTTTTCACCGACAAACCTAGCCTTGCAGAGCACCATATATATAAAAAAATAATAATAATAAAATAAAAAAATAAAAAATTAAATAAAAAAATAAACAAAATAATAATAAAGAAGAAAAGTATTGATGGTGCCAGGCGCACCGAGAGCAATTATACAGAAAGAAAAAAAAAAAAAAAGATGATGCATGCTACTATTAGCAAGTCAAAAGAAAAAGGAAAAGAGGAAGCAATGATGATGTTGGGAAGCAATGATGAAGGTAAAAATAAAAAAAATAAAAAAATAAAAAGGCAGTAATGATGATGTTGGGAAGCACTGTAAAAGGCAGCACCAGCTGCCAACTGTTTAAATTAGCAGATTGGAGGGCATTCGGCTCTCACAATGCCAAAAGCTGAAACCACTCACAATGGCAAGCTACTGTTAGCAAGTCAAGAAGAAAATAAGGAGCAGGTGGTGCACGGCATCACTTGCAAAAGTGTGTTTTTTTTAAAAAAAAAAAAAAAAAAGAAAAAAAAAAGGGAAATAACACATCTTGGTGATATATATGTTTTATCTGTATTTAGCACAATACACTGAATAAAATAAAACATGTCCATTGATCTCCGAGAAATTACAAGTGCGTACAAAAAAAAAAAAAAAAAAAAAAGAAGATGGAGCTTTCACAAAGGTTGTTCACGTGAAGCCCCACTACTTGGCAAAACTCTAGGAGCGGGAGGTATCAAAGATAGATCATTCGAGGCCTCAATACTTGGTGGAACGCTAGAGGACCCAGGAAAAATGTGCCTCTGGAAGAAAGCCGAAAGCCTTTGACGGTCACGTTGGATTCGACCTTCAGATTCTTGCAGTTCATCAAGCTTCCTCTTCATGCCCGTCGAATAGTTATTTGCAAGCACATGCAAACTTCTATTCTCGTGCTTAAGCTGTTTGATCTCTTGCTTAAGAGTTTCCGCCTCCGCCATCAATGATTCCACTTGACGGGATCGAGCAAGTAGGCGTTGGCCCATGTTGGACACAGAGCCTGCACACTGAACACTGAGAGCGAGGGACTCTTGAACGGCCAACTCATCGGACCGTCCTGAAAGCAGCCTACTATCCTTAGGAGTGAGAAGGTTCCTAGCTACTATCGTAGCTGTTGTTGCGTCCTTCATCACAGAATCTTCACCTGTCAAAGGGCCATTAGAAGATAAGAAAGAAGGGCACCATACATTTACCTAACGCGGCGCACTCGGATCACTGCTGAGACTCAAATCTAAGCAAATGTTAAACGGGTTAGCCATTGTCAAAGGGTTAAAAGAGAAAGGTGGATGGAGTAAAATCAGAAAGGGCCGAAGACGATTTTCACAAACGGGCGATCTTCAAAGTGTGCATGTTGGAGGTGATCGATACCTCTATAAAAAGCCAAGGCGACACGACCACCGATTCAAAAAACCGGATTTTCCTGCGTGAAGTTCGGCGACGCTTTCGCGGCTTTTCAGATAACGAGTTCAACTTTGTCAAAAGATCTCTGACAAAGTTGAAAACACGTGAAGGTTATCATCCCAACTACGCGCCTTTGCCAACAAGCGTGGTGACAGAGCCGCACCCGTGACTACTTTTTCGAAGAGGCGCTCGCTCAGAAATCGAAGAGACGCTTGTTCAAAAATCGAAGAGACGTTTGTCGACAAGGGTAAAAGAACAGTACCACCACTTGCTATTGGGAAATCCCTATATATGTCGACCTTCATCTTTTATGGCAAGGCAGACCTGAAGAAAATGCCCAACTCTTCTTCACCTCTGAGGGCGCACTCCCAGCAAAACCTCTTGAAATACTCAATTTTTTTTTCTCCCCCAAAGAAGAACCAGATACCTGGAGTACAGATGACCCAAGAGGAAACGGTAGATCGAAGCATGTGGAGACAACCACAACAAATACATGTGTTGATTCATTCGCCGTTTCTTCAAAAGTAAAGGTATCTCATATCATCAAGGTCTAAAGCAAAAGTATCTCATATCATGCTCTTTCCCTATCTTTTCCTTTGCCCTTGTTATTACTCGCATGGCAAAGTAAACGAAAGCAATCAGCCGGCACTTGGAATCAGTCTTCCGATCTGGAACCGACTGCCTGGAATCCATTCCCTGGTTGCTTACCTAGCGTTGCTCTCGAGTAGTCATCTTCAACAGTTGATACACTTCCAGAGAAGGGACCACTTCTGCAAAGGGGAGCAAGTAAGGCAAGTGAAAATGATACATTGAAGCATGTGGAGACAAGTAACAACTGCATATGCTGAGCTATCCTCTAACCCTCTTCAATACGAATTGGAGAGATTGAACAAAGAAACAGATAAAAGGAGTAAGTTCAGACCTTCGGGGGAGACCAAAAGAATCCTGCAGCCCAGTTCAAGAGTAGCACAAAGGAAAATCAACGATTGGAGGAAACCAAAAGAATCCTCCAGCCCAGTTCAAGAGTAGCCTGTGGAAAATCAACGATTGGAGAAAACCAGAAAATCTTCCAGTCGAACTCAAGATCAAGCCTCGACGGCCCTTGGGTTGACATCTACATTAAGGGACTTCAAAACGCATCTTCTACACGTGACAAGCACATGTCTACGACGCGCCTTGAACTGGGGGCATTTGTAGACATCAAAATTTCGGTGAAATGAATGTTGACCAATAATTAAAATTTCAACGCTCACGTGTCACATAAATTTTATATGTAACGTGTGACTCAACGAAAAATTTAAATAAATTGGAAAAGTCATCAAATAGGACACGTGTCAATACTTGGCAGAAATGATTTATTTCATCTGATTATTTAAATCCAAAAATCAAGTTTTGGAATTCTATAAATAGGAAGCCAAGGCATTCATTTTGGGGGAGGAGAAAAGAAAGAAGGGAATTTACATCACACCAAAACTTTGAAGCTTTGAAACTCTAAAGCTCTCAAGCAAATCTCGAAGGACCAAGAAAGCTATCTTCGTTCTTCGTCAAATCTTCCTTCAAGATCAAGCCCCGACGGCCCTTGAAGAGAAGTGCTCATCGTTCATCATCTGTTCATTCTTCAAGATCAAGCCCCGACGGCCCTTGAAGAGAAGTGTTCATCATTCATCATCCATTCATCCTAAGATCAAGCCCCAACGGCCCTTTGGATCAACAACCTCAACAAATCCACACATCCAATCGTTCTTCAAGATTAAGCCCAAAAGCCCTTGAAGATCCGTTCATCCATCAACCTTCAAGATCAAGCTCAAAAGCCCTTGAAGAAATTCATACACCCAGTCTTCAAGATCAAGCCCAAAAGCCCTCGAAGATCCGTTCATCAACTGTTCAACCCTAGATCAAGCCCCGACGGCCCTTTGGATCAACAGCTCATCCACAAACCTACACCCTACGAAGATAGAATCAGAGGATCAAATTACAAAGAGATTGTAACCCCAAAGTCATTAAATACAAAAATATTATTTTGTACACGGTATTCTTGTTTCTTGTTTCAGGAATTTTTCGTGTTTACAATACAGAGATTTTGATACGGTAATGTACCAAAACCACCCTTAATTGGCACCATGTGAAAAGAAGAAGAAAAAAATAATTAAAAAAAAAGATTTTGGAGTGCATCGGCACCATGTGAAAAAAACAAAGGTTTTGGTTTGTATTATTTAAAAAATAATAATAATATTTTATTACTTATTACTAAAGCTATTCAAGATAAGAATGGAAATGCAAAATATAATTACTGTTCATTAAAAATAGTTACTGTTTTGGATTAAACGGTGAATAGCCCGGGCCTTAGCAACGGTAGAACTGCAGTTAGGAAAAGTCCTAGGTTTAGCTCTATACATTTTTCTCCCGAGCAGCCTCTCCCACTTTAACGTAACCCGCGCTGACTCTCTCGTCTCTCTCTTCTCTATGCGCTCTCCGCTCCACTGTCAACTTCTCCTATCTCCCAGCAAGGTAAACTCTCTCTCTCTCTCTCTCTCTCTCTCTCTCTCTCTCTATATATATATATATATATAAAATTAATTTTGGTCCAAGTGATTTTCTTTATTAAATTTCGGTGCAGTAGAATTTGTGAATTTGGGATTAGCAGTGTTGTGTTGATATGGTTTGGGAAATTGGTTGAGAGCTGTCTTCTCCAGATTGTTTTCTTAGCTTCTGTTGTTGTTGTTGTGAGTCTGAGTCACACCCAATGCCATTGCAGAATAATTCAATGGATTATCAATGCAGTGTTGCGGCCATGGGAGGGCTACCTCTCTAGCCCCAGCCCTAGCTCCTGCTCCATTCCAAACAGTTGGTCACCTTGAAGGTAATTCACAATAATCGCCCGCCAAGTGGCTGCCCTGCTCTCCTCTTCTGCTCGATTCAACTTCCAACTTTGAGTGAGGTTAATTTTCCCCCCACTCAATTTCTGTTTCTTTCAAGTTTGGTGTTTGAGAAATTGAAATGTCAAAAACTGACTAATAGTAATACGACTGTAGATTGCTTCCTAGTTCTAACATGAATATAGTCAAGCAGCTCGTGCCCACAGTGAAGCGATTGAATGATGTCACAAAGTATTGTCGAGGTAAACCCAAGTTCCATTCACTCGTGTTTTTTATGTCGTAGCAATATAAAAATATGTTTTCATTGGTGAAGAAATCCTTGCATGTATAATAGCGACAAAGGCAGTCGATGGGAAAAAGAGACTATGAATTTGTATCACTAATGCTTCATTTTTAGTATAGAGGCCTAAACAGCCTTCCTGATGCTTGTTTACACTTTCAATGCAGCATCATGTTCTTCTTTCATACATTCATCCCCAAACTTCTCAGCACAAGTTCATTCTCCAGACCAGGAGATAGTGATTGCTTTGGGAAGCAATGTGGGTGACAGACTGCATAATTTCAATGAAGCCTTGCAGTTAATGAGAAAATCGGGCATACACATCACAAGACATGCTTGCTTGTATGAGACAACACCAGCCTATGTGACTGATCAGCCTAATTTTCTCAACTCTGCTGTTAGAGCTGTTACACAACTTGGGCCTCATGAGTTGTTAGGAGCACTGAAGAAAATTGAAAAGGACATGGGTCGTACTGATGGTATTAGGTACGGTCCCAGGCCAATCGACCTGGATATATTGTTCTATGGAAAGCAAAGAATCAGTTCTGAGATTCTTATGGTCCCCCATGAAAGAATTTGGGAAAGACCATTTGTAATGGCCCCACTAATGGATTTGCTGGGTTCAAGTATTGACAGCGATACAGTTTCTTGTTGGCATTCTTTCTCAAACCATTCTGATGGGCTTTTTGATTCTTGGGAGAAATTGGGCGGTGAACCACTTATTGGAAAGGAAGGACTGAAGAGGGTTTTGCCTATTGGAAACGGCTTTTGGGACTGGTCAACGAGAACCTCGGTAATGGGTATCCTTAATTTGACTCCAGATAGTTTCAGTGATGGAGGAAAGTTTCAGTCTGTGGAGGCAGCAATTTCTCAGGTCCGTTCAATGATTTCAGAGGGGGCAGATATGATTGATATTGGCGCACAGTCTACACGGCCAATGGCTTCTAGGATTTCAGTTCAACAAGAACTGGATAGACTAATTCCTGTCTTAGAAGCAGTTCATGGGCTGCCTGAAGCAGAGGGAAAGATTGTATCTGTGGACACATTTTATTCAGAAGTTGCGGAAGAAGCAGTCAGTAAGGGTGCTCATATTGTAAATGATGTATCTGCCGGGCAGTTGGACTCTAACATGTTAAAAGTCGTTGCTGACCTTAAAGTTCCTTACATTGCAATGCACATGAGGGGAGATCCATCGACAATGCAGAACAGCGAGAACCTGCAATATGATAATGTTTGTAAGCAGGTTGTGTCTGAGTTATACTCAAAGGTGAGAGAAGCTGAAATATTAGGCATCCCAGCTTGGAGGATGATAATTGACCCTGGACTTGGATTTTCAAAGAACTGTGAACACAATTTGGAAATCTTGATGGGGTTACCAAATATTCAAGCAGAGCTTGGGAGGAAAAGTTTGGCTTTGTCTCATGCGCCCATACTAATTGGACCTTCGAGAAAGAAATTTTTAGGTGAAGTTTGTAATCGCACTGCTGCAACTGAGAGAGATGCTGCTACTGTTGCTTCTGTCACTGCCGCAGTCCTGGGCGGAGCAAATATTGTAAGAGTACATAATGTAAGAGATAATGTAGATGCTGTAAAGCTATGTGATGCAATGCTGAGACAGAGGAGATCTATTCCTCCAAGTAATAAAAAATGATGACAACTCAGCCCATGAAAAGCATAAAAACGGAGATTGGAGCAAAGCATTTGGTAGCCGGGAATAATGCTCACAAAGAGAGAATGGATGAGTTAGCATCTGTTTTCAGGTGCAATGTAGGGAGGCTGCCAATGAAGTAACTAGGACTCTCAGTTTTACTTTGTCTTTGTTTCTGTGACCAACCACATAGGGTGCTATTACAATTTTCAGAGGAAAGGATAAATGATATTTAAGAAATGCCCTGCCCATGCCCAGGCCAGGTAATTGCAATTATTTTATTTTTATTGTCAATTCAGTCATTAACTGCTTAAAGTGAAACTGAAACTATGGGGCGTAACATCTCTTCTTTTCTTTTGGTTTTTTTGGTTGAAAAGAAAAACTAAAAAACATTCAGGAACCATTTTCCCTGGTCTTTTTGTACTAGTAGGAAGGCGTTCACAACATTCGGAAATTCACTACTGAACATGAGGAGCCCATCCCATGTACGGTGACTTTTGTTTGATGCTGTGCATAATTCATATAAGTAAAGTTATTTTTCAGTCAACCGAAAGCATGATTATAAAAAGCCAAAAATTATTGGTTGTAAAAAAGTACAAGAATTAATTCAAGTTATAAGCAGGAGTAGAAGCTCAGTCATGAATTCATGATAGACTTATTTATAATTATTGATCATAGGCCAAAGCCACCAACTTTCTATTGGTCGAGTGTTATCTCTCGTCCACAATGTTGGAAGAGGTTGCGAGTTAGAATTCCCCTTCCGGGAATGACAAACTAAATAAATATAGGCCATAGCCTAAACTATGCCTTCCATAGGATATTTGAAGCCTCCTCATGGCAGAAGAAGTTACTGGATGAATCATCTCTAATGAATTCACATCCCCAGCCCCACCTCTCCAATAAGAAAAGTAAACTGCTGGAACGTGAGCAACTTTCCAATGATCTTCCCCACTATCAGGAAGTAGTGGCTGGATTAATTCATTTGGCATATCGAAAAATTCTAGCAACTTTTAAATTTTTTAAATGCACAATGCCTGATCGGACCTTCTTCAACAAGTTGCAGCGTTGGATTATTCACTTTTCTAGACAAGGCATTACTCCCTCATCCGTGATAATCTTTTCCACTCCTAAGTTGTCATACCTAATACCTTTAGACTTGGAAACCCTCCTTCCTTAAAATACAAACATTCCCCGTCATAAACCTGAAGCAGTTCAAGATGTACCAGATTTGGCAAACCTTGTAGATGTACTAGAGGATCCTCCTTTAGCCGACTCCATTTCAAAAAGAGTCTCACCAGGTTATGAAGAGAAGAAATCCAGTGTGGTAAGTTTTCTAAACGCCTTGTTAAATATAGTCACTGAGATCCGGAAAACAGAATCAAAGTTCGGGTCGTGTCTGCCAGACCTTATCACTCATTGTTCATGCACAACATGTAAGTAAAGCTTTAGAGTTTTTATGAACAATTTGCTTTCTCTGCAGTGTATTTTTTTGTATAAGTTCCCTCCTCCTTTGGGTAAGCCTGCCAGATACGTCCTCTTAACGTTGCATATGAGTTTTGACTCGTAATCTTTTCCCAGTATTCTCTATGTATCGTCCCTAAGCATGTAGGTTTCCGTCAAGCTAGGTGCTAACACATGTGATATTAGCTTAGTGTACGTACAATTCTATAACTTGGTGGGTCGCAGGTGTATTCGACCCACTCCTGAAGAGCTGGAGAATTTTGGTACTCCGGACTTCACTGTATACAATGTTGGCCAGTTCCCGTGTAATCGTTACACCCACTACATGACATCCTCTACTAGCATAGACCTTAATCTTGCTAGGAGGGAAATGGTCATCCTTGGCACCATGTACGCTGGGGAAATGAAGAAAGGTCTTTTCAGTGTCATGCATTATCTCATGCCTAAGTGACAAATCCTATCCCTGCATTCTGGCTGCAATATGGGGAAAGATGGAGATGTTGCCCTTTTCTTTGGATTGTCAGGTATAGTATCGTCAATAGATCGCAGTTGTCATCTTGGTCTCGCAGCCATATGATATGTGCTCTCTTACTCTCGCTCGCTCTCTGTTAGCTTATGACAGTTTAATTGTTTCTTATTGTATTTGCCTTTTCTTTTCATTTTACTATTTAGGTACTGGAAAGACGACTCTGTCTACAGATCACAATAGGTACTTAATTGGAGATGATGAACACTGCTGGAATGACAACGGTGTGTCAAATATCGAAGGTGGTTGCTACGCCAAGTGCATTGACCTGTCAAGGGAGAAAGAGCCAAACATTTGGAACGCCATCAAGTTTGGCGCTGGTAATATATCACCTTGATTTCTTGGATATGTGGATATGATGGAATCAATATGATGAAGAAGTAATAGTGTTTAATTTGTTTGGTCTTTTGAATTCGACTTGAATTTATCGGATTTTTCTTCATTGGCACTGTTGGAAAAAATCGTGTTTGATGAGCATACACGAGAGGTGGACTATTCTGACAAATCTGCTACAGGTAAATATCAATTGTTTTCATCCCAAAATTCACACAATTTGAGTTTGAATCTCATGATACGGTGATTGATTATGCTTATACATAATTCTGATGGACCATATAATATATTGAGCTGTTTTTCTTCCGGTTGCAGAGAACACTCGTGCAGCTTACCCCATCAAATACATTCCCAACGCAAAGATACCATGCATTGGTCCACATCCAAAGAACGTCAAACTTTTGGCGTGCGATGCATTTGGTGTGCTCCCTCCTGTGAGCAAGTTAAACCTTGCTTAGACCCTATACCACTTCATCAGTGGCTACACTGCTCTGGTAAATTCAAATTCTCTATTTGTACTCGTGAACACGTAACATTTCGGTTACTATATTAACTAATTGTTGATAAATTTATAGTTTGCTGGAACTGAAGATGGTATCAAGGAGCCAACAGCAACATTCTCAGCCTGCTTCGGTGCAGCATTTATAATGTTGCATCCTACTAAGTATGCAGCAATGCTGGCTGAGAAGATGCAGAAGCACAGTGCAACAGGATGGCTGGTTAACACTGGCTGGTCCGGTGGAAGGTATATGTGCATTCGATTATCATCATAATTTTAGAGAATCATTTCCGTGAGAAAATATTAACCAAACAAACATCTTTCTTTCCTGCAGCTATGGATCAGGAAAGCGCATTAAGTTGCCCTACACCAGGAAAATCATTGACGCCATCCACTCCGGCAGCCTCTTAAACGCGAAGTACAAGAAGACTGAAGTGTTTGGACTTGAAATCCCCACTGAGGTCGAGGGAGTGCCTTCAGAAATACTGGATCCAGTGAACACTGTAAGTTGGTTTTCTCTCTATATACCGTTTCCTTGTTCGGTCTTGACCTTCATTGTTAATGTGATATCCGAATCTTTATTTGTGGTTGCAGTGATCGGACAAGAATGCATACAATGAAACTTTGATGAGGCTGGCTGGCCTGTTCAAGAGGAACCTTGAGACTTTCACAAATTACAAGACTGGGAAGAACAACAAGCTGACCGAGGAGATACTTGCGGTTGGAACAAATTTCTAAAACCTTCGAAGAAAAGAAGAATAACTAGAAACTCTAGGGAAGCTGGGGGGCAAGGCAATTGATGGAAATAAGAATTGGACAGACTCAGAAGTAGGCGTATTGTTATTCTATTCATTAGATATGCTAAACGGTTCTTTTGTACTTTTTAAGGTCCTATTAATATATATAATCAAAGGAGGTTGTTTCTCTCCATTTCCTTCCCCTCATTTTCTTCAAAATTCATCTGTTTCGAAGTTAATTTTTGAAATTCTGGACACAAATTTAAAAGGAAACAAAGAAAAGAAGGCAGTTTCCAGTCACCAATTAACAAAATTGAGTAGTTTTGGACAGTATTTTTTGCAAGAACCCCGCCTCCCTCATTGGTAGCCAGCGAAGACGGTGTCGTTCTTCTCAACAGGGTACAAGATCGTTGTTTGTGTCTTGAATTTTCGATTTGCAGGTCTTTCTAAATGATCAATTCTTGAACTAGGATGATGCAATCTACAAAACAAAATCAAAGTGCGGATCATGTCTGCCAGGGCTTTCCATTCATTGTTCATGCGCAACATGCAAGTTTTGAGGCATGTTCCACGTCGGAAACTTGTACGAAGATACATAAAGACTCACGAACGATTGATTTTGATGTCATTGTAAAACTCGTGCATGAGCTTCATTAGTGTACGCAGGTGTATCCCACCCACTCCTGAAGAGCCGGAGAATTTCGGAACTCCGGACTTCACCATCTACAATGCCGGACAGTATCCTCTCCCTACATTCTGGTTGCAATATGGGGAAAGACGGAGATGTCGTGCTCTTGTTTGGATTGTCGGGATATAGAACCAACTGATGTTTGATCGTAGAGTGCATGCTAAGAGGCTAGTTGGTTCTGATAAATGTTTGCTAGCATGTTTGAATAATTAGGTACAAGAAAGACAACTCTGTAAACGGATCACAATAGGTTCTTAATTGAAGACGATGACCACTGTTGGAGTGAGATTGGTCTGTCCAACATCGAAGGTGCTTGCTATACCAAGTGCATTGACCTCTCAAGGGAGAAGGAGCCTGACATTTTCAAAGCCATCAAGTTTGGGGCAGTGTTGGAAAACGTCGTGTTCGACGAGCATGCCCGGGTGGTGGATTATTCAAACAAATCTCGTACAGGTAACGAGAGAGCGTGAAAATCATTTCTCATATCCAATCGTGCAGCCTACCCCATCAAATACATTATTATTATCTGTATTATTGATTAATTACAAGGTTGCTGGATCCGAGGAGGGTATTAAGGAGCATCATTTTTATGTTGCATCCTACCAAGTACGCAGCAATGTTGACTGAGAAGACGCAGCAATGTTGAACATATTCCTAATACTAATAGTCCAACTCCGAACCCAATTTCAAATGTCTAATTTGATTTGGGTGTTCCAAACTCAAATGACTTTCAAATTGGAATTGGTAAGAACAGGAAGTTCCAATCCGACTTGCCTCTCTCTCATTTTTTTTTTTTCCGGTTTCGCAGTGGTCGGACAGGAATGCATACAATGAGACACCGATGAAGTTGGCTGGTCTATTCAAGAACAAGTTTGAGACCTTCACTATCAGATTGGTGAGGAAAACAAGCTAACAGAAGTGGATTGTAAATTACACTAACCTTGTAAACTAATATTCAATATAAAGAAAGTTTTATTTCCTTGTTAAAGAAAAAGCCCTAATTTTTTTTTTAAGTTCTATTTATAATTTTGTGAAATAAACTAAATTATGACAATTAATTTAACAATCTGACAGTAAGCAACCTTGGCATTCAGATTCCCGCAACATTCAGGGAATAAGTTTCCAAGCATAATCCATAATTTCATTATTTATGAACGGACGCAAAGACCACATCAGGCAGTAGCTCTCTAATTCTCCCGAAGATGACTTGAGATTAACAGCAGAGACGATCCTCTCCTGCATCAAGTTGTTACATTGGATGTTTTAAAAGTTCATACCAAAGGGCACAGATAGTGGGAATTCGGGGTGAGAGCTTAATTACCTGCATCATATAGTCTTGCTTGACCATACTGTAAATGACCCCCATCACGACAGCATAATCGGTAACTTCATTTCTTTTGGGATGGGATGACGTAAATTCCTCCTATAGAAGTTAGGCATCAGTAAGAGGTGTTTCGAATTTATCATCAACCATAAGAAATCAGAATTGGCGTAAGAATTTTACTGAGCAGCATGCAAATCTGAACTAGGAACGGAATACTTGGTGTGGAATGAACATTCAGAAAGAAAAGAAAAAAGGAGAGAAAATTAGGTGATGGAAAGATCAGCCAAATATCTTTAGAACTCAAAGATATAGCTCCCTCATTCCCGAAAAATCTTACTTTCTTAACATAATATTTTGCGACAGAAATATGCATTCAACACTTCTATGTACCGCTCCTCTTCCTACTTTCCAACCATAGCAAACTCGATCAGGAAATGAATAGAAAAACTTGTAAAATAAGGGATAATCTGGAAATCAGAGATATTAAGGATTGACCTTCAAAATAGGCAAGCAGTGAAATAAAAACTGTAAAGAAAGGAGGGTATTTAAGCCGGATACACAGTATAAATGTTGTACTATGAATTTTGTAGTGAAAGGAGACATGTGAATGACGGATCATATAACTTTGACCGAAACTCTGCAGATTAAACCATGCTTATAGGCAAGTGCAGGCACTCTGATTTTCAATAACAGTAAAGATTGCCAAAAATCTCCAACCCGATAAAATAAAAAAGACAGTAACTCCTTAAACACCAAAGCTACAAAGAGGCACACATGTTTCAGCTATAAGCCTAAAACCCTAACAAAATTCCAAGCATGCAATTATCGGAGTAATTTAGTGATACATTTAAATCAGTGATTACCACTGATACATGTGTCTGTGCATATACAGGTACAAATACAACAGAAATGTACGGACAATTGGACAGAAGTCCAATGATGGGCAACGATAATTACTGAACTCGGAGGCAGGGAGAGTAGATTATACGATGCTGATAATTGTACAAATAATCTGTCGATATTGATTGCCAAGTGTCATGTAGTCATTGGTTTAGTTTAGTGTTTGTTAGATGGATATTAGGAGTTGGTTATAGCTGTTATGGCTAACCTTAGCTTGCGAGTCAGGTACTAATACTTGTCATCTGTGCAATGCAAGGTGATTTGTGATTTTGTAAACATTGGTATTCAATAATACAGAGAAGTATTAGCATACGAGTGCAAAGTGTTAGTTTTTGGCTCGTCAATTTTGTGTCCTTTTGTGTTTAGGATTGTTTTAGGGAAAGGGTGCACCAATTCTTCTCCTAAAAGGGCTAGGAAAGAATCTTAGTTTCCTTATTCAATGTAGATTAGAAATCCTAGAAGTCTATTTGGAATTGGAAAGGAAGTCTAAATTCCTATTCCACTTAGAATAGGAATTATAATCTGTAAAGGACATGTAAGCCAACCCTATATCTATAAATAGGGTGCGGCAAGGCTGATTTACAGCAGAGAGAAAACAGCCAAACAGCAGAGAGGTTTGAGATTAGTTCTAGGGTTTGCATAAGTTCTGTAATCTCTATTATTAATCAAAGAAGCGGTGATTTCTCTACCTAGGGAAATCACAACTGGACGTAGGCATAAGTTCTGCCGAATCAGTATAATTCTTGTGTGTTTCTAAGTTTTCTATATTTGCTAGTTTAGTCTATTGCCGTTGGTTACATCAAAGAACAAGGTCCAGTGTCGGGGATTTTTTAACAATTGGTATCAAGAGCTAGGATCAAGGTGTTCTACGATGTTAAAAGGGGAGATGAATGCGGATCAAGGATCTACGTTAAAACCCTTTGACGGCAAGGATGACTTCACGGACTGGCAAAGGATGATGAAGAACGTACTGAAACAGCAGGATTTGGATGATGCTCTTGATGGTAAGAAGCCGGAAAGCATGACAGAAGTAGCATGGAATAAGGTTCTCAAGAAGGCCAAGAGTTCCATCGAGATCCATCTCACAAGATCAGTTCGGTCACACATCACCGAAAAGATGTCTGCCCAGGAAGCATGGGAAAAATTGGAGACTGTTTATATGGGAAAAACCGTGTCCAATAAACTTTTTCTAAAGGATGAACTATTCGGGCTTCGACTAGAAGAAGGAGGTGATATTGAAGATCACGCATGCAGGTTCCAGAATTGCATAGCTAATCTTCAGAAAGTCGAAGAAACTTACAAAGATGATGATATGGCTATCATCCTGCTAAGGTCTCTACCTTCGTCTTTCAAGCACTTTCGAACAACTCTAATGTTTGGAAAAGAGTCCTTGAAGCTTGAAGACGTAATTCAAGCTCTTCAGTCATATGCTAAACTAGATGATATAACTGAAAGCTCTCAAGGCCTTTATGCCAAAGGCAAGGAGAGGGGGCGGGAAAAGACAAGAGAAGAGAAAACTGGCAACAGAGGTAGGTCAAAATCCAAGAAGAAAAAGGAAAAGAAAGAAGGTTGCTTCGAATGTGGTTCAGCCGATCATTGGAAGAGGAACTGCAAGATTTGGAAAGAAAAGAAAGCCAAGATGGAAGGAAGCTCAGGTTCCGCTAGTGCAGTCACCGAACATGAGAGTGACGGGGAACTTCTTTCGGTAACATCGGGCTCCAAGGCTTTCAATTGGATTTTGGATACTGGATGCACGTTTCATATGTGTGCAATAAAAGAATGGTTCGATACTTTCAAAGAAGTCAGCAGCGGGGAAGTCTTAATGGGGGATGATTCTTCATGTCCTGTAAGAGGAATCGGCACTGTTCGAATCAGAATGTTCGATGGGATGATACGAGCTTTAGGGAACGTCAGGTATGTCCCTAGACTAAGAAAGAATTTGATTTCCTTGGGTACTTTAGATGAGGCCGGTTATGGGTACAAGTCTAAAAAAGGAAGACTCAGGGTAACCAAAGGATCGCTAGTGGTAATGCAGGGTGACCTACAACCCAATAAGTTGTATAAGTTAATTGGGACCACTATAGTCAGGGGAGCAGCTGTTTCTGTAAATCAAAGTATAGAAGACAAGACTGAACTATGGCATCATAGGCTCGGGCACATAAGCCAGAAGGGATTGCAAGAATTACACAAGCAAGGCCTGTTGGAAGGCGTGTCAGCTTGCAAACTGGACTTTTGTGAATACTGTGTTCTTGGGAAGCAAAGAAAGGTATCATTCGCAAGTAGCAGTGCAGATAGCCGAAGTAAGGAGCAACTCAGCTATATTCACTCAGATGTTTGGGGTCCTGCTCCAACTAAATCAAATGGTAGAGCCAGGTATTTTGTTACTTTCATGGATGATTTTTCTAGGAAGGTTTGGATTTATTTCATGAAGCAGAAATCCGAGGTTTTTGCAAAGTTCAAGGAATGGAAAACAGAAACCGAGAATCAAACTGGAAGAAAGATCAAGTATCTGAGAAGTGACAATGGAGGTGAATATACAAGTAATGAGTTCACCGATTACTGCAAGCAGGAAGGCATCATGGAGAGAGAAAGGAGCATGCGATTTCATGCAGGATTGCCTGATAGTTTTTGGGCAGAGGCTGTTAATCATGCAAGTTATTTGATTAACAGATCACCATCTACAGTTCTCGGTTTTAAGAGTGCAGAAGAGGTATGGTCTGAGAAGCCGGTGGATTATTCCAAGCTCAGGGTGTTTGGCTGTAGTGCTTATGCACATATTCCAAGTGATGAAAGGTCCAAGCTCAAACCGAAGTCTATACATTGCATATTCCTAGGTTTTGAGAAAGGAGTGAAGGGTTTCAAGCTTTGGGATTTCAACAACAGGAAAAAGGTTGTCAGTCGAGATGTTGTCTTTGATGAGACAACCATGCCTCTGAATAAAGTCGAGAGCAATAGGGAGAAGAAGGATGATGCTGGAATTGAAGCAACAAAGATTCCGTTAATCAGTTCAGATGAAGAAGAAGCTCAGGTGGAGCAAATTGAGCAAGAGGCCGAATCTGATGGTTTTGAGGAAGAAGAAGAGCATCAGCATCATTCACCAGTTAGGAATCAGGTGGAGCAAGAAACAGGACAGATTGAAGGTACTCCAATCCGCCAGATATCCCAAAGGAGTCAAACTCCACCCAACAATCCACCTGCATTTCAAAGATGCATAGCACTGGACAAACCTAAGCGGAACAAGAAGAAACTACACAAGTTTGGGTTTGACCAAAACGAAGTTAATTATGCTCTTAACATTAGTCAAGGAGATCCGACTACTTATCGAGAAGCTATAGCAAGTGATGAGCGAGATAGTTGGATAAGTGCTATGACAGAGGAAATGGAGTGTCTATACAAGAACTCTGTTTGGGAGTTGGTTCCTAAACCCAAAGACAGAAAGCTAGTTGGATGCAAGTGGGTATTTAGGAAAAAGGAAGGACTACATGAACAAGATGCCGTGAGATTCAAAGCAAGGCTCGTGGCTAAGGGGTACTCACAAAAGGAAGGGGTGGATTATGATGAGATCTTTTCACCTGTAGTCAAGCATACTTCTATCCGATTGCTTTTAGCAATGGCAGCTCAGCATGACATGGAGATTGAGTAGATAGATGTGAAGACAGCGTTTCTTCATGGGGATTTAGAGGAGACGATATTCATGGCTCAACCAGAAGGGTTTGTTGAATATGGGAAAGAAAACCTAGTATGTCAGCTAAGGAAGTCCCTGTATGGCCTGAAACAGTCTCCTAGACAGTGGTACAAGAGGTTTGATTCATTCATGCTGAAAATTAATTTTAGAAGGTGTTTGTATGACTGTTGTGTGTACTATCATGTGTTCCAAGATGGGATGATCATATTGCTATTGCTATATGTGGATGACATGTTAATTGCTTGTCAAGACAAGTCTAGAATTCAAGACTTGAAAAGGATGTTGAGCGAGGAGTTCGACATGAAGGATCTAGGTGCCGCACAGAAGATCCTTGGCATGGAAATTCAGAGAGATAGGACCGCTGGAAGGATTTGGATATCACAAGCCAAGTATATTCAGAAGGTTCTTGAGAAGTTCAACATGCAAGAAGCAAAGGTAGTTTCGACTCCTTTGGCAGCTCACTTCAGGTTAAGTGGACAACAGTGTCCTACGTCCGAGGAAGAGCAACAAGAAATGAAGAAGGTGCCTTTTGCTAATGCCGTGGGCTGCCTCATGTATGCAATGGTATGCACACGTCCTGACATAGCTCAAGCAATCAGTGTCGTTTCCAGATACATGGCAAATCCAGGAAAGCAACATTGGGATGTAGTCAAGTGGATTTTGCGTTATTTGAAGGGTTCTTGGCAACAAAGGATTATGTTTGAGAAGCAAAAGGATAATGCAGGGGTGTTAGGATATGTGGATGCCGATTATGCAGGGGACTTGGACAAGAGAAGGTCAACTTCTGGTTATGTGTTTACATGCGCAGGAGGACCAATCAGTTGGAGGGCACTACTGCAACCAATTACAGCTTTATCGACCACAGAGGCAGAGTATATTGCATTGGCCGAAGCTGGAAAGGAAGCAATTTGGCTTAGTGGCTTGGTAAGTCAAATGGGAATCACTCAAGATTGTGTGAAGCTTAAGTGTGATAGTCAAAGTGCCATTCACTTGGCAAAGAATCAGGTTTTTTCTGGAAGATCAAAGCACATTGAAGCAAGATATCATAGAATCAGAGATTGGGTGGAGTCTAAGGAAATTTGGATTGAAAAGGTTCATACGGATGACAATGCCGCAGATTTCCTTACAACGATAGTGCCGGCCAAGAAGTTCAAGCATTGTTTGAACTTGATCAATCTCGTTGATTGATTAAAGTGGAGCACCTCCTCACCTGAGGTGCAATGAGGCAAGAAGGAGGTTGCCAAGGTGAAGACTCTTGAAGTTGTTCCAGAGCTACTTCAAGAAGGTTCAAAGATACTCTGGGGTGCAAACGATCAAGACTTGGTTTGACTCACCAAGGTGGAGATTGTTAGTTTTTGGCTCGTCAATTTTGTGTCCTTTTCTGTTTAGGATTGTTTTAGGGAAAGGGTGCACCAATTCTTCTCCTAAAAGGGCTAGGAAAGAATCTTAGTTTCCTTATTCAATGTAGATTAGAAATCCTAGAAGTCTATTTGGAATTGGAAAGGAAGTCTAAATTCCTATTCCACTTAGAATAGGAATTATAATCTGTAAAGGACATGTAAGCCAACCCTATATCTATAAATAGGGTGCGGCAAGGCTGATTTACAGCAGAGAGAAAACAGCCAAACAGCAGAGAGGTTTGAGATTAGTTCTAGGGTTTGCATAAGTTTTGTAATCTCTATTATTAATCAAAGAAGCGGTGATTTCTCTACCTAGGGAAATCACAACTGGACGTAGGCATAAGTTCTGCCGAACCAGTATAATTCTTGTGTGTTTCTAAGTTTTCTATATTTGCTAGTTTAGTCTATTGCCGTTGGTTACATCAAAGAACAAGGTCCAGTGTCGGGGTTTTTTTAACACAAAGGTTAGAACAGAGTTATACTAGGAGAAGGAACAAACAGAGATGAGAAACATATCAGAACTGAATGTACAAACAGTATCAAGATATTCCTTGGGATAAGAGAAAAGAAGGATAAAGACTACCTTGTCACCGTTGCATGCTTTTTCATTCAACCTGTCCGCAAAACTGTCATCCTGAAAGTCGGGTAAATTTCCCATTGCAGTTCGCATTGCGCCATTTATATCCTCCAGGAGGCATTCAAGTTCATTAAGTACGTTTTTGCCTACAACAGCACTTGCATTCTTAAACAAAAAATTCAAGAGTACATCAAGTGCGAGATTGCATCAAGTAGGGAAATGTACCATTAACAAACTACAAACTGCAACATATATCAAACATTCAAACTACAAACTGCAGCACACGAGATATGAAAGAACTACTACTACGAACAGATAAAACAGCTCATTGATGTAGAGGCATCACCACTTCGCTTTCCCTTTAACAAGATTCTTTTGTGATATATAATAAAAGAAACAATACTGACAATTTCGGAAAGACATGTTACCTTTACTTACATGGTCACAAAGTCCAAGTTGGCATGTATGCACTTCTCTACAAGAATTTCACCATGTATAAGAAATACATCACGTTCATAGTCCACACCAATAACGTATCAGAAAGTGGCAGAACTCAAAGTAAGGGAACAGCACCATACAAAAACAAAGGATAGTAATTCAAGGGCAGATATCAGAAAAACATGCTCGTTAGTTAGATACTCGGTAAATCAATGCTACAAATTATCAGCCAATTACAAACAAACTGTCACTACTGCGGGAGCATAAGTACTATCAGTGGCCTTTAACCGATATCCAATTTTTTTTAATGGAGAACTGAATTCAAGTAAAGAGAAAGAAGAGACTATCAAGCTATCAACTCATTCCAATTATTTCCAGTAAATTGTGAAAGATAACAGTTTTAACAAATAATTAAGCATATTTCTATAACATTATAAATCTTTGCTGATATAAAACTGATAAGAGCTTGGGAGGGTCTTAACACTCAATTATCTAACCAACAATCCAAAGAAAGCATAAGAAAATATACAGAATTGCACTCACACTTGCTTATATTTCGCCTGCCATCGTCAGCGTTGAGACATCCAGCTTCAACATATGACTTAACCCTCTTTGTTTCATTACCTCGGATTACATTTTTAACCAAATCCGATGTCTCATCTATCTGAGGTCGTCGAAGAAACTCTGCAAAAACAAAAATATTACTTACGAAGAAACTAAATCAAATTTGAAACAAAACCCAGAATGCTACTTACCCAGCCCCTGCTGAAAGTCGACAAGTAATGTGCTTCCAGTGGCCACCAACTCGTCAAAATTGCCGAGTCTGCAGATTTGATGAATTTTAAAGATTGCCCAGATGAAAAAAGCGAATTTCTTCTAGTGATAAAAGATCAGAGAGGAGTTACCTGGCCATGAAATCTTTGAACAGGTTGATAACTTTGTCTTCGAATTCAAAATTCGATACAGATTTCGATCCAGCAGAGGTTGATCCAGACCCCTTCTTGTTCTGCAGAGGCAAGTGCCATCATCAAATTAATGCACTATAACTTATAGACTTGTTTTTGTGTCAAAACAAAAAAGAAGAGTTCCAACAAAATATTTTTTTGCAACAAGATTTTAGGCATGTAAAAAATCTTATTAAGCATATCATTGTAAACATTAGTATGTTCATAAAATGAAGAGAGTTCCAAGAAAATATTTTTTTTGTTACATAAAAAGGAATAGCTAATGCCGGGGTTAAAAACTAAACAAAATAAGCAGCAAGACACAAATCAGGCATGCCAAGTAAGTCATAAAGTTTCAAGATATAAACCTATACGGGTAAATCTAGAAATTCCCAGACCCTCACCAAGAATCAAGTGATCGGTAACCCTTTCATCAAATTTTTTTTTTGAGAAGAAACTATAACAGTTTATTAAAAAAGAAAAGTGTAATACACCGAAGTGGATAAGAAATCCACCAAGAACAGAACAAGAAAATCTTTCCAGAGGATCAGATTACAAGTAGGACAACCTCAACCAAAATCATTTTACGACTGCTAACATATCCCACAGTATGTGAGAAAGAGAGTAATTCTTAAATTCATTTGAAACTGAAGCCCAGAGAGCTGCCCAATATCTTACTCTTCCCCACAGATCTGCTACCCCCACACCAGTATAATCGTCAAAAATTCTTTTGTTACGCTCCAACCAAATGTTCCAAAAAACTGCCGACACCAGACAACCCCACAAAGCTTTAGCTTTCCTCCCAATTCCTAGAGCCTCAAAATTAGTGCTTAGAAGCTCGAAACAACCCTTTGGGATGACCCAACTTACTCTAACCTCCTGAAACAATTTCCACCACAGTTGAATCGTGTAAGAACAATGAAGAAAAATGTGGTTAACACTTTCCTCCTTTGCTTTACACAAACTGCACCAATGGGGAGAGATGCAAATAAAAGGACTTCTCCTTTGAATTTGATCACAAGTGTTGAGCCTCCCAATAGCCACTAGCCACACAAGAACTTTGACCTTCGGAGGAACTTTTGATTTCCAAATCTGAGAAGAGGGTGGAAAATGTTGCACAATCCCATTGTTGCTCAAGAAAGAGCGATAGGATTTGCAGGTGAACAATCCTGATAAATCCAGTTTCCACCTTCTATCATCCGCTCTTGATTGAGACAAGCGAACATTTTCCACTTTCTGTAATAATCTAGCCGCCTCTTCTATCTCCACCTCGTTCAAATTTCTCCTGAAATCAAAATTCCAACTCAAAGAATTGATAGAAAGATCCACAAAACTTGCGATGTTCTGGTTGTGCCTTCTCGATAGCAAGAATAATCTAGGAAATTGTTCTTTCAATGTTCCCCCTTCCAGCCAACCATCCTCCCAGCACCTCACCCTCTCCCCATTGCCCACCTTAAACTTGCAACATTGTAGAAAAGATTGGAGACCACACGAAATATCTTTCCAGGGGCTTCTACTTGAACCCCGCACTGGAGGATTTGCATTCCACCCATTATCCTGCAGCCCATACTTGCTTCTTATCACCTTGTGCCAGAGAGAATTTGGTTCCTTTGGAAATCTCCACAACCACTTAGCCAATAACGCTTCATTCTGATTCCTCAAATTCCCTACTCCTAAACCCCCTTCCTCCTTACTTTTAATAACTATCTCCCATTTCACCAGGTGGTTTTTCTTTCCTTCCTCCACCCCCTCCCAAAGAAATCCTTTCATTAGTTTTTCTAGGCGTCCAATCACCCCGCAAGGAATTTTGAACAAGGACATGTAGTAGATTGGCAAGCTTCCCAAAACAGATTGAATCAAAGTTAATCTGCCTCCTCTGGATAAGAAGGCCTTCTTCCAATTTTGAAGTCTTTTTTCCATTTTTTCTACCACTGGATCCCAAAACGTAAGTGCTCTTGGCCTGCCCCCAAGAGGGAGACCCAAATACTTTATTGGCCAACTACCCACCTCACAGCCCCAAGAATCTGCCAACCTTTTTAATTTCTCACAATCTGAGTTTATTCCAGCCAAAGAACACTTTGCTTTGTTGATTTTCAACCCTGAAACAGTACAAAATAAATTGAGCACCTCTAATAAGCTGTTCCAAACTTCCTCATCATCCGCCAAGAAGAAAATAGTATCATCAGCAAATTGAAGATGAGAGATCTCCACCCTTTCTTGCCCAATGCCTAAACCTTTGATCAACTGATTCTCTTGAGCCTTCTCCATTAATCTACTCAAGACATCCACTACTAAGGTAAAAAGAAAAGGTGACAGTGGGTCGCCTTGTCTCAAACCTCTTGAAGCATGAAATTTTCCCCTAGGCCTCCCATTTATCAAAACGGAGAAATTTGCAGAATTTAGACATCCCTGCACCCATTTTCTCCATCTAATGGCAAAGCCTTTTCTTTGTAAAACTTCATCTAAAAATCTCCACTCGACATGATCATAAGCCTTTTCAAAATCGATTTTAAACACCAATCCCTCCTCTTTCTTTTGCCTCACCTCTTCTACCACCTCATTTGCAATAAGGACAGCATCCAAAATTTGTCGGCCTTTAACAAAAGCTCCTTGATGTGGAGAGATTGTGCTGCCCATAACCTCCCTTAATCTTGAAGCTAGGGTTTTCGCCACAATTTTGTATAAACCAGTAACTAGGCTTATAGGCCTATAGTCCGTCACTTTCAAAGAATCTGACTTTTTCGGAATTAGACAAATAAATGTTTCATTTGTCACCGCATTTATTATTCCGGTCTCAAAGAACTCCTCCATGACCTTCAAAATATCCACTTTCAAGAATTCCCAACAGTGTTGAAACATTTGCAAGGAATAACCATCTGGTCCTGGCGATTTATCCCTTCCACAATCAAAGACTGCTCTTTGTACTTCCGATTCCTCAAAAGGCCTCTCAAGCCAAGCTGCCTCAGATTCACTTATTGAGGCCCAATTGATGCCTTCCAAGCCCCAACATACCTCTTCGTTACTACTAAACAGGGACTTGAAGAAGTTAACGATATGTTTTTCTATCTCTTCTGCATCCTCTACCACTCCCCTATCATCCACTTCCAACCTTTCTATATAGTTTCTGTTCCTTCTTCCACTTGCTATTCTATGGAAAAATTTAGTATTACCATCCCCTTCTTTAGCCCATTCCACTTTACCTCTCTGTCTCCACTTCACTTCTTCCTTATAAGCTAGATCTTCCACAAGGAAAAGTAACTCTTCCTTCTTTCTTTTAGCAGCAACATCTAGCCCTTCCAACCCTTCTCTCCTATCTAAATCCTCTATGCTAGCCTCAGCATCCTTAATTTGTTTCTCAACATCACCAAAACTTTCCTTACTCCATCTTTGCAACTTTCTTTTGATAGCTTTTAACTTGTACAAAAATTTATAACCTTCCCAACCCTCCACCTGCTCAGATTGCCACCATTGTTTGAACTTGTTCCTGAAATCTGGGTGCTGTAGCCACATGTTTTCAAATCTGAAAGGACTTGGCCCCCATTTCACCTTGTTAGTATCTAGTTGGATTGGACAATGGTCAGAAGTGACCCTTGCCAAAGCCATTTGTCTTACCTCTGGAAAAATCTCTTCACAACCTACTGAGATCAAAAATCTGTCTAACCTCCTACACACAGGTTCTTCTCTAAAGTTTGACCAAGTAAATTGAGCATTGAGCAACTCCAAATCCTTAAGCTCTGTATCTTGGATGAAATCATTAAAATTCCTCATGCTTGTAGTCATTCTTCCCCCATTTGATTTCTCATTTACAAATCTCACCACGTTAAAATCTCCTCCTACACACCATCTTGGTCCGCAAATACCGTAAAGGCCAGCCATTTCTTCCCAGAACTCCTTTCGCTCTCTATTTTTGCAGGGACCATAGACACCAGATAACCACCAGTCCAACCCATTGAGGGCTTTAATTTTTATGGAGACAGAGAAACCTCCAACCAAAGATTCAATAACCGAGATGTGTTTGGTGTTCCAAATCACAGCTATACCCCCAGATCTTCCTTGTGCAGGGGCGCAAATCCACTCTTTAAATCTGCTTCCCCAAACACTAGCCACAAGCGATCTGTCAATTGATTCTTTCTTTGTTTCTTGTAAGATAATAATATCGGGCTTTAGTCGCCTGAATTGCTGTTTCAAAATCAGCCTCTTCTTCCTACTTCCCAATCCTCTCACATTCCAGCTAATTATCTTCATTAAATCTGACAATGCCCCCTTGAATTTTCTTTTCTGCCTTATTTCCACCCACAAGCTTGCTAGCAATGACTTTCCCAGTATTCCTCTCAAGAAATAAAGACCTTTTCAGTGGCACCAAAGAAACTTTCATATTTGACATGAATTTGGTAGTTCGAGTTTGTGCTTCACGTTTGACTGATACCCTAGCCGACCTTTTCCTTCTGCTGTACTTTAACAGTTTCTTGTTTTTTCCAGTATCTTTGTATTCAACTTGTTCCACAGTGTCTAAATTTGCTATATGATGCGACTGAGAAGGTACCTCATCCAACGTCGTCCTTGTTTCCATTGTTGTATCAGTGAAGAGATTGTGAAACACATCGTTAAAGCGATCAAAAACATCGAAGGTTTCTTTTTCGTCTTGTGAAGAATCACCAAACTCCTCCTCTGAAACTGATGATTGTGACATGTATTCGTCTTCACCAAAATCTGATAATTGAGAATAATCCAGACCAAGATCCTCTGTCAACCTCATCCTTTGTTCCGATGATTCCTCTTCAAACAACCTGCCCGATGGCCTTATTGGAACATCATCGACATCACTTTCCTTTTCATCCATCTGTTCACAATCATTAATTAAGAAGGTGAGATTGTGAGATTGAATTTCCTTCAGTTTAGGCCTCTCAAAAGGAGTCAGATAAGATCCGAACTCGTCTGGAAGAACAAGCTTCAGTCTTTTTCCACAAATATCAGAATCGCCAAATCTCCCAAGGAAATTCAAATTGATACACATTGGAGTTTTACTTGAAACACCCTTGTGATGAGCTTTCATAGCCGAAGAGCATTGAGAATTTTTCACTGTTGAATACATTGAAGTGCTGCTTCCTCTTGTCAACCAACCACCGCCACCAACTGTCCCACATACCTCCAAGCCCTTGCCTACATCCGAAAAGACCACTTCTTTCTGACTTCCTTTCTCTATTGAACCATTAAAATAATCCCCTGCAACTGCCTTTTCTGCTCCTTCTGAGACAACCACCGCTTCTGTCATTTCCACCGCTCCTGTTAGTTTTCCTACTCTCTGTTGTTCACCTTGCTTTCTTACAGAAAAAGTAGAGTCATTGATTACAGACTTCTCAACCCGCACACTCTCTGTCACGTGCATGCTTTCTCCTTGCTTTCTTTCAGAACCAACATTGACAGGGCATTCAAAATCTCCAATCTGAAAACAGACACGTGTCCCTGAAATAGGGGCATTCTGTTGAAAATCTGCTTTCGCCGGAGGGATTATTCCGGTGATCCTTTGTAACTTCGATTCAGTCTTCAAAGAGCCATTTGATATTGTGGTTACTCCACCATCTGCAGCCGAAAGATTAGGTCTCTTTGCTGGCGAAAGTTGACGTATTTTTACCCTGAATACTGATTCTCCATCTACCACATTTACAAACTCTGGAATAAAGCCAATGTTGTTGGGTTTGATTTTTAACTTTGCTTCAATCAAAAAACCAAAGTTAGCTGTTCTACGATCAACTTGTACCAGACCACCGCATGCATCGCCAATCTTTTGGAAAAAAACATTGGTCCAAAGATGCGGTGGTAAACCTTCCAGAGCAACCCATCCACCATAACTAACCACCTTTCTGTCGTTTGATTTGATACTGTCCCACCATCCAGACAACACCACATCTGGTAACTTATTCATGGCTAGAACTCCAAGTTGTGCAATTTTTGTTGCTTCCTCTTCGTTCTGACAGACAAACAAAGCCTTGTTGCATTGGAACGGTGAAAGCCAAATTTTCTTTCCCAGCAGATTTTGAAGTGAGGCCTCCACAACTCTCCAAGGCTGATGCACCACAAGTCTCTCACAAACGATTACACTCCCCCAACTATAGGATTCCGTGGAAGTATCTCTCATATTCCAGTTTTTCTTAATCCAACTTTCCTCTCTGACGTTTCGAAGGGATGCCCCATTTGTCAACATCTTGCCTCCAATAACTGCGTCTCTATACGAAACCTGAGGGCCAAACCCCGAGTGGCTGCTCAAAGGCTCAATTCCATCCCTCTTCACATTCATCTGAGAAGCCCCGGCTCTCTTTCCCCCTCGGAGAATTTCAGACAGTAGGTCCTCCAGACTTCTCCAGCCGAAAAAGTTACTTCCTTTAGGAACGAAGATATTCCTGACAAAACCATCCTTTTCTGATTTGGACAGAACCAGAAAATCCCCGTTTTTGTTGTGGAATCTTTCAACCCAAAACTGATAATTATGACCTCTATATTTTCTGAAAAAGATCTGACCGTTTGTAACTACCGCCTCCTTTAACTGATCAATGAGCCAAGCAGCACATCCCAAATCGAAAGCAATCTGGTACCCTCTGTATCTAGTTCTTTCTGTTAACAGAATCCTTTCACCAGCAGACTTATCTTCCACCTCTAAGATGAAAACCTTTTGCTCTACTTTGTAATCCCTGGATAAATGTCGGTAGGTCATCTTATCCCAGTAAGATGCTGCTCCCCTTACCAGTTTCTGTTGTGAATCAGGGCAGTTTCTCCTTCTGACTCCATTGCCGCCTTCCCCTTTGCTCAGATGTGAACAATGGCTCAAAATACTTGTTCAAGCACAACAAGATCTATGCATGTCTAATGTCGCAGTAACTTTTTCCACTCCAAAATCCCAATAACTGGATTAAGCACCTTAAGATCAAAAGAATCGATCTTTATCACCAATTCTTCAAAACCAGGACACCCAATTGAAAATAATTGAAAATAATCCAAAACGATCCAATTCTCCAGCAGATCTCAGAACTTAGACAAATTGGAAAAAACCCAGATGAAAAGTTCATCCGAGTTGGTGGGTGGACTCGGTGAGAGAGCGATCAAGTGATCAATCCGAGTCGAAGACCGAGTTTACGGAAGATGGAGGAGAAGGAGAGCAGAATCGCGGCGACTCTGAAACCCAGCCAACTCATCCCGTATCCTACTCACTCACACTCCCAGGAAAACCAAATTTCCTAGCGATGCATTTCCAATCGACATGCAAAGAAGATCCGAGCAGTAACTTTTTTCCACTCCACTATCCCAAGATCTGGATTATGCACCTTAAGATCAAAAGAATCGATCTATATCGCTAATTCTTCGAATCCCGGACACCCAATTGAAAATAAACCCAAATCGATCCAATTCTCCAGCAGATCCATGTTGTTGTCGGAGATCGCGAAATTGAGAACCGGACGGCGGAGCCTAACCTGAGATCCACCGCCGCTGAGACGAGAGGGAATCAGAGACCGACGGACGAGAGGGGATATACACGAGTATATTATCGGACAACTTTCAGTGAAATCTTGCTTGAGGTCATTGTGCAAATCAAATGGTGTAGACTATAGTCCTCTAAGCCACTATGATCACAAGAACAATAAATTCTCAAGCGAATGGTGGAACGGATATACCTCTTTCAACCCGTGCAAGAGTGAACCAGCAACAGTTGTGTGTAAATTACACCACATGGAAAGAAGAAACTCAAATAATATGCACATCAAATCAATTTCTTTGAACAAACTAAAGTTCCCAAAAATTTCCACAAATAACAAGATACGACATAACACAGAAATTACAGGGCCAAAACTATCCCATAATCATTTTGGGATCAAGACGGCATAAGTGGACTCATTATATGTGTAAAGTGTAGACCAATTGTATATGACAGGAACAGAAAAAAGTCAATGTGAGCAAGTAATGTTATGAATTTATGAGCTATATCAAAAAGAGGGAGTAATAATACATACATGGTGGACATAGTTGGTAGCACTGGATGTTAGGTGCCTGGTTTCTAAAAACAATTTGCCTTCTTGAATCACTCGCTCAGCAACAACTGGTTGAGATGGGCCAAAGAAGGATCCAAAACTGCAGAATAAGTAGGGAAATAATTTAAAATCAATTTCAAAACTTCTATTTTACCAATTACCACTATATTGTCCATAGAAAAATTATGAAACAAATCATCTGTCTCATAACCTCATCACAAAAAAAATGAAAACAAGGAACTGCAAACAAAGTTGCAAGGATGACAACTCTTCAAAATGTATTCTCATTTCTCTATATTACTTTCAGATGGTGATACCCTTGGAAAAAAAACATTAGCCTGTCCTAGAAATTGCAACTATAAAACCTATATCGTTACAGGCTCTGGTAGAATGCAAGCAAATCAATACATTACAGAACTATTTTAGTTGCATCACTTCCTACTTCCCTACAACTTCAGATAACAAGGCCATATATTGTTCATCAAATAATCATTGGTTACTTACAATTAGGAAGCATTGAACCTAGTAGTAGAAACAAACAGAACCACCTGCCTTGTCTTACTAAGAAAGCATGGATTTTCCACGAAGGAAAAACAACGGTTATATAGTAGTTACTCACTTGTCATAGGGGAGCTCCTTTTTATTACTGGAGTTGGCCAAAGAAGAACCGCTTTTCTTCTTTCGTAATTGTTCTTTCAAGCGTTGTCTCAACTCAAGGTATGCCAATGCTTCCTTGGTAGGCTTTGGATCTTCCTTTTCCTCATCATAATCTTCACCATCCTCATCATCCTCATAATCCTCATATTTGTCGCCTGACTGACCATAATCCTATCCCAAAAAATTGTCAAACTAATTTTCTCCAAAAAATAATAGAGTATCAACATCGAAAATTTACATGGAATAAAAAACAGATAGATGAAGATTCAAAATTTACTTACATCTCTATCATATCCCCGCATTTCCCTCTCGAATTGAACAATTACAAATGCAAAGTACCTGAAAATCACAAAAGAAAACCCTAATTTTTATCATGCTGAACTAAAACAACTGTTCAAAATTGGCAATTTTCGTCAAATCAAACAATTACAACCAAAACCCATATAGGCTCTATTCCATTTCATGGATTTGGCATCGCCTTTGTGCCCTAATTTTGAAATTGGCCAACCCAATGCCGTATCCGCAGTCCGGATGCATAAATTTCATTCCGAAACTATGAAATTCCAATCCCAAATCTCCTTAAACTGAAAATCAGAACGAAACTACTCACCTGAAATTCCGCCGATCGAAAATCTTGAGGCCTCTGAAATCGAGGATAATCTGTGCGGAGCCGCTAAAAGTGCGATTCTGATTCCTCTGCCTTCAAGCCCTAGGCATCGAAAAACAAGTTCGATTTGAAGACAAATGGATACGATGCGATCAGAATTCTCGAAGAGAGAATCTGCAAGCCCTAATTTGTACAGCTTTGGGGTTCGACTAGTTACCCTGAAAAGGAGAGTCCAATTTTCAGAATAAAACTATGTAAGCCAGTTTTGTACTGAGAAGGCAGGCACACATCTTAATCAAAGTGAAAATGATGTCTAAAGATTAGATCTAGTATATTTCAGCTAATGATACAACTGCCTCCGAATTCCATGTTGCAAACTTGCCTATTGAAAAGCCTCTGAATTTATAGCCTAAATCAGCATCGCACCATTAAATGACATTATTAAATCGGAATAAAAACATTGAAAAACATATGAATTCATGCCCAACTTTGATATCTGAACAAAACAAAGCCTTCAGATCAAAGCAAAAAACTGAAGATGGCTAACTGAATTCAATAAAAACTGAAACATGATTACCCTTAAGCATGCTTTTTTTCACGAATCAGTAAAACTTGAAAATATCCCAAAAAGACTCTTATACCTCATGTATCCAATAGAGCTTAAATTTCTAAAGGAAAAACTTGAAATCATACACGTAAGAGTTGTGTTCACTTTGCCAGATAAAAGTGAGAAAGACAGTTTTCCAAAATTCTAATAACTTTACACATTATCAATTTAGCAACAAAACACATTGGTTACAGCACTAACAACATAAAAAGTTTTAAAATTGCAATCTAAACTAATGTTTTCTTTCTTCCTCTCCCTGTTCGTAAAACATGAAGACAAAGCTTTCCAAAATTCCAACGAATCCTCTCATTTCTTCGCAAAAATCATAAATATATTTGAATCCAACAATTATCAATGCATTTTAAAACTGGAAAAAAGAAGGACATAAAACTTATCCAAAATATAAGAAGAGCGTCACAGGTGCCACCAGATCTCAAATTCATTAACCGAGTAACCAAAATGTACTGTTTTAGCCGGGGAAAGGCCCAACAGAAAAAAGCCAAACCATAAAAAACATACTGAAAAAATTTTCCAGCCCCCTGCTGCACCAACAAACTGTGTATCTACAATTTGATAGCATTTCTACCAGACATATACCAAATCCCATTAATGATTATTAAATTTGACCCTACACTACATATGAAAATTTACTCATTGCTCTGACAAATCACTCTCACAAATCCAACATAACATAGATATCACTCTTCTAATTTTATCACAACTACCTCAAATCTTATGAATCAAGCATAACCATCACAGCAAGTCAAATGAAAAAAAAGCAGCTGTGGATTTAAATAAAATTGCTAGCACAAAAATCAGCAAGAAAACATGCATTACCAATTAACAACCCAAACATGCACAAAAAAGGTCCCAAATCACCAAAACAAAACCAAAAAAAAAGTAAAATTTAGCCGCAAAGAAAACAAATAATACATTTATATACCTTTAGCACAGAGAGTTCCAAGAATCAGAATCGAAAATCCAAAAATCTGAAAGGGACGGTTTCCCGAATCTGGAAAACAAAATGCATCAGACACGCACAATAACGATCCAACGAAAAAAAAGAAGATCCAAGCCATATAAGCTGATAAACATGCAAAACTCACCTGGAAACGCCGGATTAGATCGGTCTCAACCAAGTTCGAAGCGAACCCAAGATGGGCACAAAATTTCTGAAATCAAAGAGCAAAGCCCATGAGATATTAACAAAAAGCATCCAAAGGGCTTCTTTAGCCAACTCACTTTTTTTATGTACAAACATTAGTCTTTTAACACAAATTTTCAAGATTGTCTGCGTGTTCACCAAAAACACAAAGGCTTCCAAAATTCCAACGACCCTTTTAATTTCTTCTCAAAAATTCAAAATCCATTTTAATCCAAACTGGAAAAAAGCAAAACTATAAAAAAGCACACGCAAATAATTTTAAAACAACCGCACTCACACAGTTTATATCACCAAGAACATATAAAAAAAATTTAAATCACAATCTAAACTAATGTTTCCTCTCCTCTCCGTGTTTGTAACCCCCTGCAGCATAAAACCCAGAAAAACAAACCTTCACACAACCTCAACAACTCCTCTCATCAAAAACTACGAATCCGTTTAAATCCAATAATTACCAATCCATATCCGAATCGGAAAAAAAGCAGAAGCGCAAAAAAATACCCAAAAAATTACAGCAACGTTGCAAATACCAGCAAATCAGAGATTTGCCAACTGAAAAACAAAAACGCAAAATTCTCCTTTAACAGGGAAAACCAAAGAGAGCACCACAATTGACAATAAAAGGAAACGATTAAGGTTTCATCAAAACAAAGGAAAAACCAAAAATAAAAACCAAAAGAAAATGATTATAAAATATACCTTAGTTGGATCACACTTGTTCCACAGCGGGCTGCAAAGACACCACCCTTGAAAAGAGGTGTAAATCGGCCAAAAACCCAGCCACAACCCAGAAATCCCAAACGGAAAAAGGGGGAAACAGCAGGAATTCTTTACCCCAATTAGAGATGTCGAAACCCTCGGAACGCAAAAAATCCCGAATCTAAATAGACGCACAACGGCCCGGCAACCACAAAATCCCTTAAACCACGAAAATCAGAAACCCTTTCCGCGAAAGAAAGCACGGATATCACAGGAAACAGAGGATTGGAAGAAAGAACAGCCAAAACGAAAAGAGCAAAAGCCGAAATCAAGAAAAGCAACGAAGGAACAAAACCCTAACTCAAGATGACTCTCAAAGTCGAGAGAATAAGATGAGCGCCTCGTGGAAAACAGGGACACAAACGGAAAGAAAACAGAGAAGCGAGGGCAGTTCCGTCCGGACACTGGTGATCTACAGTGCCGGGGAAACTCACGTTTAGTATATACAAGAAGTTAGAACAAAACCAATATTTTTACATAAGAACAGAAAAGATGGAGACAGAGCATCAACTAAGAGCAGAAGACAGCAGAAATCATAAGAAAGCATATTAAAGCAGGCAAAAAAGATGGAGACAGAGCATCAACTAAGAGCAGATTTCCTCCAGATTTGCTTAATGCAAAACCATAAAGTGAGTTGTAATCTAAAGGCTCCTACCTTAAAATTAGACGTATTTATCAAATATATCATTTAATAATCCTCACGCATGTAATTATCCTAAATAATCAAATGCGAAACATATATCATAATTTTCGGTTGAGAAAGTCAGTTTGTTTTATTGGGTTTTCACTATTTTCAAAATCAATATCAAATTTTGTAAGGATGAGAAAAGAATTTACCTTTTGTTCTTTCTTAACTTTAGCTACTTCAGCTACATAACCGGAAAAAAAAAATTAATTTAATTATAGTTTAACTAATCTGGGTTAAGATTAATCAAAAAGCTTGGAAATTTCAGATCTAAAATCACACCTCAAGCTGCAAGTAGAATCAAAACTATGGAATTTCAAAACCACTCACCTTAAACACAGAGGTCTTCGCAGCCTTCAAAGAAAAGTCACAAACTCGAAAAACCCAATCTCCTGAAATCGAAAACAAAAACTAAATTAACCATCATCACCCAGAATCCGAAGCTACAAAGAAAATTCCCAAAATCAGAACAAAAAACCCATTTAAAATCCCAATTTACACTCGCAAGAACATAAAATTCAAAGCAAAGAATTACCCAAATCAAATCGGCAGCAGGAGATGCAATCTTTTATGGGCTTCAAATTTTCTTCAAATCGAGACCAAATTCGCTACTTTTCAGCAAGAGAGCGTTGCCGTTTTAACCCCCGCCGAATAGATCTAAACCAATTTGACTGACTTGAGCGTTTTCTGGAAGAAAGCAAGGCACATAGAGAAGTGGAGATCGGAGAGCAAGGCAAAGAGAGGTTTGAGAGAAACAAAAGGCTTCTGAGAGAGAGAGAGAAAAGAAAAGAAGAATACGGAAGAGAAACGTTGTGGTCTGCGAAGAACACGCGTGGCAAAGGAGGGCAAATCCGCCCTTTAACTGTTCAACCAAGTGAAAAAAACGCCAGCAAATAAACCAAATCGAGAGTATTTTTGCCATTTTACTGTCCGTGAACTATTGATGATTTAAATAATGATGATTTAAATACATTCCATCAAATAAATATTGTACGACATGTGAGTTATTTTTATTTCGCCACATCATGACGTCAGTCTATAACCCAAGTATTGTCCTTTCAGTTTGCCTCTCGTTTCCACAGACAGTTTGGCGAAAATTTCACAATTCCATTTTTTTTCCTTGTCCCTATTTCTTTTCTCTACGTTGTATTCATGGTTTAAAAAGACACTAAGCGCTGGACGGGTAGCCAGCTGGAGTTTCGCGTTCAGGCACAAAGCTTAGCGCTAAGCGAATTAAGCGAGTTCAAATAAATTTATTATATATCATCTACATAAGTGTTAATTTATACATAACAATATATAATCCTATTGAGATAACAAAAACTACAAAATAAAATGATGTATAGGTTTAAAGTATTAGAACATAATGAAAATGTGGAAAACAAGCTTAGAATATGTGTTCAGTATTCAATAAGTCTCTTACAATTTATTAAAAAAATAAAAAGTAAAATAAAAGTTGTCTATTTTTTGTCTAAGAGAGAATCGCGATTTAGACGGATCTGATAGGACAGACTCTTAAGACCATCTCCAACCTTGACTTATGACCTATTTTTCCCCTTCTATCCCTCCCCCCCCCACCCCCCCGCGCAACAAAAAAATATCCAATCCAACACAATCTTAAAATTGGACCTAAAACTTTAAACTTTAAACAAAGCCAAATTTAGCACATGATTTAGCATAGGATTAGTGGGGCTGGCCCACTACATATGTATATTTTATTTAGTTTTATATTTATAAATTCATTGAATCCAACGGTTAAGATCTAATTTGACACGTCCCAACCCCGATATTCCTCGAATACTCGGATAGGCACGTGCTAGCCGACACCCGAGGATGACAAAAGCCATTTATTGAATACAAGAGTAATGATTAGGAGGAAATATACATGAATAAATAATCATAGGGGAAATTAAGTGAATTAAACAGAGTTTAAGAAAATAGCTAGAGTGCACAGAACACGCTCTAAAACAAGATCACAAAGAAAAGATCATTACAAGATATCACACAAGTGAATGATAGACCGCTACTGGTAGGAAAATGTCTCGTACGTTGTGTCGTACACTACTAGAAATTTGGCTATAAGCCACCCTTTTCATTTGGTGGCTATTGTCAAGTGTTGCCACTCACATTGGTGGCAAACCTCTATGACCACCAAGCACCCATTAAACTAAAGAGTGTGATCTATGTAGATGACTCTATTGTAACAATGGCTACCAATATTGCATTGGTGCATTTCCTATAGTGTCATCCTAATTCACATCGGTGGCAAAGTTGCAAAATAATATTTTAAAAAATGATGCCCTGTGTGGGCATCCAAATTGGAGTATCATATTTCTTTTTCTATTTTTGGTGAGAAAACAAATTGTTATATCATTAAAATATAAGAATACAACTATAAATTTGCATAACTGATATTTTATAAAATTTTGTACAAATGTTGGAACCAAACTTTACAAAGTCTTCGAACCCTTTGTTTCCAAGAGCTTAATCATAGTTATTGAATCTGATTATCAGCTGCAGCCTGCACCCAAAATCAAACCCACAAATTTCGTAAGAATAACGTTAACTCAAGTCCAACTACAGTCTGACAATTAAAAGTTGGAGCAACAGAGTATGCATGCTTGACCCAACATTTCACCATCTAAACAATAATAGGAATCAAAATATCAGTCAATTATATAAATGAGTTTTTTATTCTATTTATGAAATAGGTGACACAAATATCCACTTTGGTTGGATCAATGATTCGAAAATCCATTACATCTTCATAGTTTCCACTGTCAAACAAATTTGCAATCACTTAAAAGTTATAAATTCTTTATAAAGTATGATGACTTACCGTAACTTCAATGTCTTGAAAACTTACTTAGTGTGCAGACTTGCATGACTAATAGCTTGAACAAAAACATTTGATTATCAGTAATAGTGACAGATATAAGGAAGGGAAAGACAAACAATGGAAGACAAAATTTTGGATAGCAGAAGATTAGCAAATGTGATTAACATGTGAAAAAAAAAATTATAAGCAACTGAGAGCGAGATTGAGATAGAAAGACACAGATGTTACACTTTTATCGTATGAAATACAACTTCATATGTATACTCTTAACTGAAAGATTGAAAACCATGCTATATCCAAAACTAAAGAGAACAGTAATGCCACATTATGGGTAGAAAAAGAAGGAAAAGAACATACTTTCCAGCTTCACCAAGTATACTCTTAAGGTTCTCCACTGAATGATCCTCAGGTAGGTTCTCTACCAAATCAGTGCACTATAATGCACAAATTAGATGCTTGAAGTTTCCAAAAAATAATACATAAAAAAATTAAGAACAAAAACTTAAAAAATTAAAATCAAGTTCGAAAGGATACCTTTGCTATCAACTTTTCTATGACCGGTAACAACAAAATTTAATTAAGACTGCAGTTTATGTAAAAGCTCCAAATTTATTTCACAAATTAACGAAAAGAGCTTTAGAGAATGACAGATTACCAAAACCAAAAGAGAAACTAAGATTTGGAGTTAGCTTTATGAAGAGATTACATGTAACATAAAAATGAAATAAGACCAACCAAAACACAATAAATAAAAATGAATTCCATGATAATACTACCAAACTAATTATGGAGTAGTAGCAAGTAACGATGATAAGAAATTACCAGAGCTTGGCTCCAAAACAGGGCACTCTATTCTTATAGTTGCCATGATCCCTTAATCAGCTTTCTCTAACCTTGAAACATATTAAAAAAAAAAGCAAATCAACCTTGAAGCATATTTCAAGCATAAAACAAACACTAAAAACAAATAGTTTTTCAGTTTCTAGACTCCGAACATAGAATACAAGAAGAGCTCTCAAACATTACAGAGTAATCACATATGTTAAATAGTATTTCACAACAATGTATATGTGTATATTTCAATAATAATCACAGCTACTAGAAACAAGTAACAAATTAAGAAGTGGAACATTAACAACTTACTTCTTCACCGGGTATTACAATTGCTCACACTCAAATTAATAAATAAACATACTTCCACAATTCAACTTTTTATCAAACTTTAATCAGATAAATAAAATTATTGCCAAAGAACTTGTTAACTCACCTTCAAACCATTCGCCATTTCCATCTTCTCATTCATAGTTAATTCTTTCCACCCCTTGACTGTCAATGGAGCGTTACTTGATCTTTAATTACATCAAGCAAAAAAAAATCTTTAGTATTAAAATAAAAAGACTGAACATTACAAG
Organism: Pyrus communis; assembly: GCF_041283825.1. Lineage (NCBI taxonomy): Eukaryota > Viridiplantae > Streptophyta > Magnoliopsida > Rosales > Rosaceae > Pyrus > Pyrus communis. The sequence goes on from NC_142580.1 coordinate 28,455,668, forward strand.
CTTTAGTCACTTACCCCTTGCATGTAAACTCATAGTTGAGGCTGACGAGGCTTTCTGGTTGCAATGGTTTTTGTTGCGGTGATGGGGTTGAACCGGCTCTAACCTCATCACACCTACTGCCGACCTATCCCTAACAAGTTCACATCAAAATTCCTCGAAGTTTCAATTTTTGAACCAACAAAAGCTAAACATTAACAGAAAAGCATCAACAACTAAACAATATCAACCCAATCAAAAACCATAAAACCCAGAATTCCAATTACCATATTACGCATCAAATCGCCCACCCAGGCTCCAATTAGTCCTTATCGACAAAGGAAAACATCCCAACGTAGTACTTAAGACCGTTGGAGGTCTAACTCCAGCAAGCTTGGTTGGAAGGCCCGCGGTCACCATTTCTTAGATCTTAAATTGAGGAAATTCGGCAACGAATTTGTAGAAACTAACTTGGGGGTTAGAAAGAGGATGGGAAGAGGATTATGGAGGTATAATATGACGATCATTGGCGACCGGTAGATGGCAGTGCTGTCTCGTGAGAAGAGGGGCAGAAAGGATACGGGAAGGAGGAGAGAATGAAGGGAGAAAGGAGGAGAGACAAAATGAAGGGGGAAGATAGAAGAGACATAATGAAGGGGGAAGAGAGAAGAGACGGTATGAAGGGGGAAGAGAGGATAAAGAATGTAGGATAGGAGTTTGTCTTTTGTTAAAGGGGAAAGAACATTAACAGCTTTTTGTTTTCAGTTTTTTTTGTTTTTTTAATTGTATTTTGCACGAAAGGGTTAGCCTAGCACCGATCATTGGTGGCTCTTAACTTAAAAGCCACCAACCTGTGCTTAAAAGACACCAAAAATAAACAACAGTGGTATTCTTTTTACATGGCCACCGATAACAAATGGTGTCTTTTTTACTGCGAATGCGACTAGTTTGTGAAACCGTCCGACTTCATCACCGATGCAATAATGGTCAAGAGATACGATTATGGTCCAAGGCTCTGTCCTTCTATGGGTTTTGGCCTCTCTGTTTCCCTTTTGTATTTGACTTGCATCCGTAGGTCCTGAGAAACAATATATATCCCAGCTTTGAAAAAAAAATAATTAACTAGCACCACTCAAGTGCCAACAAAATAAATAATGAAATAAAAAAGTAGAAGAAAAGTAATTTTAAGAAATAAAGTTAGTTAACAGACACCAATATTGGGGGCTGATTTTTTAAGGCCACTGATATTAGTGGCATCCCACTGTAAAGCCACCAAAAATTAGTAAGAGTAGCAACTCTATATCTATGGCCACCAATTGCAAAGGGTGGGCAAAAAATGGTGTGTAATGAGCATAATTCTAGTAATGGTAGTCATTGTTTCTAAGACCTGAATGGGGGTGCAAAATAAAGGTGAGTGGACCAGGTTCATACACATACAATAATAATAAAACAATTATCAAGATACTAACCCCCACAGTTTATATAAAGAAAACTACTAGCATAATAAGTGATAGGTTTATTGAAAACCCTAACATGCCAAAAACATCTCAAAAGACATATCGCGGAAAAACATCGCGGAAATCAAAATATCAATCGTCTCACAGATTGTCTTGTAAGCGCGGTGTGCTGCTAGTAAGATCACTGAATAAATATAACTTCTGACCCTATGCCAGCACTGTGGTCTCTGCACTCGTAGCCAAAGATTACCAACTCCCGGCCCAATGCCTACTCCATGTCCCTCAGCCCGTAGCTAAGGATTATTTCTCCTGGCCTAACTGCCAACACCGGATCCTCACCCCAGGCGGCATAGTGTCCACTGGGTATGCACAAATAGTTACGCCTCTCATAAATAATCACTTCATAGTATAAAGTCATCCATCGTCTATACTATAAATAGGGGTTTCTAAACATGTTCTAGCATCCTATCGTCATCCATCAGATAGGTCTACCAGTTCATGGTTTTTATAGAAAATACGATATATTAAAATATAGCTTAATATAGGCCAACAATTAATTCCTTACAAAATAACGAGACGATAATCAACATTTCAATAAACATGCTGAACATAAAATCAGTTCATAAACTCATAAGGCATGCTTTTCATTTATGCAATTAAACTATGAAATCATGTAATTTTAGAAGGGGTCTACTCATAGATACTTCGTAACAACAGAGTTGTGCGGAAAAGGATTAAGGAAATCCCCACTAGCAAGTTCACCTAAGCACAAAAATGTACAATTTATCAAACTATGCCCAAACAGTAGAATTCCAGGAAATGGACGCCAAAAACGGATTCGGAACATCGAAATTGGCCTAGGAGAGATTTTGGGTTTTGGGTCCTAAGGTTTTTGGTTAAAAAGGGTTAGGGTGAAAAGGGGTGGTTTGAGCTTAAGCCCAAACCAACACACACACGCACAACACAACACACACTCACACATGCTTACACACACACACACACACACACACACACACACACACACACACACACACATGCACAACATGCATACGCATGCACGGCATGCACATGCACACACACACACACACACACACACACACACACACACACACACACACACACACACACACACACAGAGTCCACATACACACGCACACACTCACGCACTGCACACAGCCCAAAGGCCTCACACACGGAGCCGGGCTTTAAGCCCTTTTTAAATAAAAACGGCCCAAGGCCCTTTGGGTCATTAAAATAAATAACAAAAAAAATTAATTAAAAAATAGAACGGGCTGGGTTTGGTCTACGGGCCTAAAGCCCGTGGGTGTCCTAAACCGCCTGAAGGGCCTATGTGCTGATCGGAGAAGAACGCCAGAAAATTTGATCGAGATTCGCCTCAATTCCGATTTGGACCTAAAACTAAGTAAAAATAGGAAGTTAAATCATAAAAATGATGCTGAAAAAGAAGGGAAGCAAGATTTTACCACAAATAGAATCAAATGGGGTCGAGATTGGAGTGCATGCACAAATTAGAACCTTCCATTTGGACTGAGAACAACTCAACAAAACAGAATAAGGCAGCGAGCCTTACCTGTGTTCGAGTTTCAGAGATTTGAAGCTCTCGGCTTCAATGGCAGAACACACAGAGGTGTTCTAATGATGCATGCAGGATTACAGTTGAGTTCCTCAAGCTCTAAGGATTCTAGATATGTGGTTATTTTGTTGGATTTGTTTAAATTTCTAAAAGGGAAGAGGACGAGAGCTCTCGGAACTCTGGGAAGAGTGAGAGTTTCCGAGAGTTAGAGAGAAAGAGAGAAAGGGAATTTTAGAAGAATGAAGAGGAATGAGACAGAGTTCACGGGTTGGGTAATCGAACCTAACCTTGGGCCTAAAGTTAACACAAATGGGGTTGAGCTTGGCCCAATGAAATCTAGGTTATTTTGGGTAAGGATTATTACAATCTACCCCCCTTAAAGAAAATTTTGTCCTCGAAATTTAATTACCTTAAGTAAAAAGAAATGGATACTGTGCTCGCATCTGTTCTTCAGTCTCCCACGTTGCCTCATCAACTGCATGATTCCTCCAAAGTATTTTTACTAGTGGAATGGTCTTGTTCCTCAACACTTTATCTTGTCTATCGACTATCGACACATGTTCCTCCACATAACTCAAGTCTGGACTCACTTCCAGAGGTTCTGGTTGAATAACGTGAGAAGGATCCGGTACTTATTTCCGGAGCATGGAAACATGGAATACATTATGAATATGAGACAATTCTGGCGGTAATTCCAATCTGTAAGCCACTGCACCAATTCTTTCTGAAATCTGATAGGGACCCACATAACGAGGGCTTAACTTCCCTCGCTTTCTGAACCGCACTACACCCTTCCAGGGAGAAAATTTCAGGAAAACAAAATTGCTAACCTTGTAGTCTCAGTTTTTGGAATGCTGATCTGCAATACTCTTTTGCCTATCCTGAGCAGCCTTCAAATTTCTTTTGATGATCTGTATATTAGCATTAGTGGTATCCACGATCTCCGGTTCCACCAACGACCTTTCTCCTGCCTCCATCCAACATAATGGCGTCCTACACACCTTTTCGTAAAGTGCTTCAAAAGGTGTCATACCAATACTCGAGTGATAACTGTTATTGTAGGCAAACTCAACCAATGGCAAATAGTTATCCCAGCTACCCTTCCATTGTAAAACCAATATTCTGAACATGTCCTCTAAAATCTGAATCGTCCGCTCGGATTGACCATCAGTTTATGGATGATAAACAATGCTGAACAATAATTGGGTACCCATAACATTATTAAAGGTTTTCCAAAACCTGGAAGTAAATGTAGGGTCTCTGTCTGACACGATGGAAATAGGTATACCATGGAGACGAACGATATTATCAATAAATAACTTCGCCAATTTCTCCAACGAGTAGGTCTGTCGAACTGGTAAGAAATGAGCGATCTTGGTAAGCCGATCGACAATTACCCAAATACCATCGTACCTTGACGGTGTTCTAGGTAGTTTGTACGCAAAGTCCATAGTGATATCTTCCTACTTCCAAACTGGTATCGGAAGATTTTGCATCAGTCCCCCGGGTCTTTGTCTGTCTGCTTTAACCTGTTGGTAGATTAAACATTTACTCACATACTCCGCTACGTCTCATTTCATCCCTTCCCAATCATAGAAAGGATAAATGGTGCGATACAATTTAGTACTTCCCGGATGCATAACATAAGCTGAAGTATGTGCCTTATCCATAATTTCTTTTTTAACAGCTTCATTATCTTTAGGCGTGAACAAATGGTTCCCTTTCAATAAAGCTTCGTCCCTACAAATGACGAATTTCTCATTCTCCCCTTTCAACAATTGTTCCTTTAATTCTGCACACTCCGGATCAAGTTCTTGAGCTTCCCTGACCATGTCTACGAAGATAGGTCTTACCTGAAAATGTGCTAGCCAAGCTCTGTGCTCACCTACTTCCAAATTGACACCAGTTTCTCGAAGAGAAAATAGTAATGGAATGTGCACAGCTTGAAGTGATGCAAGCTGCTCATGATGTTTCCAACTAAGAACATTAGCCACGACATTAGCATGCCCAGGATGGTACTCGATCGAACAGTCATAATCACTGATAAGCTTCATCCACCTTCTCTGTCTCAAATTCAGCTCCTTCTTGGTGAACACATACTTAAGACTCTTATGATCCGTAAAAATACGACATTTCTCTCCATATAAGTAGTGCCTCCAAATCTTCAAAGTGAAAATCACTGCTCCTAACTCTAAATCATGAGTGGGATAATTTCTTTCATGAGTTTTAAGTTGTCTGGAAGTGTAGGCGATAACTTTTCCATGCTACATCAGTACACACCCAAATCCTGATAGAGAAGCATCAGTATACACCTCAAATTCACCACTGTCATCTGGAAGAGCAAGAACAGGGGCTTAAGTGAGACGTTGCTTAAGCTCCTGAAAACTTCATTCACAATCCGCATCCCACTCGAACTTCACACCTTTGCGAGTTAACCTAGTGAGAGGCAGAGCAATTGTAGAAATTTTTTGAATAAATCTTCGATAATACCCTGCCAAACTGCCAAACCCAGGAAATTTATTCTTCAATTATTCCCAGTTAGACACTGCTGACACCTTTTAAGGATCTATACTAATTCCTTTAGCAGAAACTATGTGTCCAAGAAAACCAACCTAAGTTAACCAAAACTGGCACTTACTGAACTTGGCATAAAGGTGGTTGTTCCTCAGCCGTTCTAGCACTAGTTTCAGATGCTTCTTGTGCTCATTAACACTTCTAGAATAAACTAGAATGTCATCAATGAACACAATCACAAACCGATCTAGATATGGTCTAAAGACTCTATTCATCAAATCCATAAATGTTGCAGGTGCATTGGTCAATCCAAAAGGCATGACACGAAATTCACAATGTCCATACCTCATACGAAAAACAGTTTTCGGGACATCATCCTCACGAATCCTCAATTGATGGTAACCCGATCGAAGATCAATTTTGGAAAATGCCTGAGCACTTTTCAATTGATCAAACAAATCATCGATTCAAGGCAGAGGGTAACGATTCTTTACCGTCACCTGATTCAGCTGTCTATAATTAATACAGAGTCTCAGTGATCCATCATTCTTTCTAACAAAAAGAACAGAAGCTCCCCACGGAGATGTACTCAGCTGGATGTAACCTTTGTCTACCAATTCTTGGAGTTGGATCTTCAATTCTCTCAACTCCGCTGGTGCGATTCAATAAGGTGCCAAGGAAATAGGGTTTGTACCTAGGAGTAAATCGATAGTAAACTCAATTTCCTTCGCAGGTGGCAATCCTGGTAAATCATCAGGAAACACATCAATGAAGTTCTTTACAATTGGCACCTCTTCTAGACGTAAAGAAGGTTCATCCTTCATAACTACGTGGGCTAAAAACCCCACACAACCCTTATTCAACAACCTAGTTGCTCGAATGATAGAAACTGTGTGAACATCTATTACTGCCACTGCCATCATAACTCTGCTGACCGCCATAATTCTGAACGGCCTGATATCCACTGTAACCTGAACTAGAAGCAAAATCACCAGGTGGTGATGCTGAATGACAATCACGAACAAAATGCCCAGTGCCATCGCACCTGTGACAAACTACAGCAGTTATCCCGCAATTTCCTCAATGACGTAACCCATATCGATCACAGACTGGATAACTCGAAGTGAAATGGTTGAAAGGTCATCTCGCCGACTCGTTACCTAAGCCTTCACTAGACGATCCTGAGCCCCGACCTCGCCGTTTAAATGAAAAAAAATGTCTGGGACCTACAGAACTAGAGGGGTCAGCTGATTCTTTGGTACCCTGTGATCGAAAATTTTGGCTCCTCTGATTTTGATTTCGTTGTCTATTCTGTCTATAGGGCTGACTCCAATTTTGAGGTTGATCCTGCATCTCCGTAACCCACTTAGACTGTTCTATACTCAGACTTATCTCAATTTTCTCTTCATAAGTTCTGGGTCTCTGAGCAACTACCAGTGTACGGTACTCCTGGTTCAGTGCAAGCATCACCTGGTCTAACTGTGCCTACGTTTTATCATAAGTCTCATCATGATGCCTAGCCAAGCGCCTGAAGGTATTGTCAAATTCTGTGATGCTGAGGTCACCCTGTCGGAACTCTAAATACTCCTGCCTCTTTCTCAGTTTGTAGTTGGGGCTTAGAAAGTAAGCAATAAAACGTTTCCTGAAGGTAGCCCATGTCATCCAAGAACCAGGTGGACAAGATTCATTCGTTGATTTCCACCAACTCCTAGCATTACCCTGAATAAAATAACCTACTGTGTTTGCCCACTCATTTAGCGGACACTTTATAGCCTTCAGAGTATCCTCCATTTTTTCTAACCACTGCTCAGCCTATTCATAATCTCCCATATATTTCAACTTAGTAACTCCATAACTTTTAGCGATTTCTATATACGTTTGATTCGGTTAATGACCTGGAAGAGCATTCATTAATGCAGAGGAAAATTGCTAGATTCCCCCCATTATAGAAGAACAAGGTCGTCAAGGTACATTCCCACTAGGATTAGCCATGATTCTGACAAAGACAATAAGATTTAGAAGGGCTGAAATTTACCAAATTGGCGGAAAGAAATCCTCACCATGCTCTGATACCAATCTGACATGTCCCGACCCCGATATTCCTCGAATACCCGGATAAGCACGTGCTGGCTGACACCCGACGGTGACGAAAGCCATTTATTGAATACAAGAGTAATGATTAGGAGGAAATATACATGAATAAATAAACATAGGGGAAATTAAGTGAATTAAACAGAGTTTAAGAAAATAGCTAGAGTGCACAGAACACACTCTAAAACAAGATCACAAAGAAAAGATCATTACAAGATATCACACAAGTGAATGATAGACCGTTACTGGTAAGGAAATGCCTCGTATGTTGTGTCGTAGTCCTTGTTTCTAAGACCTGAATGGGGGCGCAAAACAAAGGTGAGTGGACCAGGTTCATATATATACAATAATAATAAAACAGTTATCAAGATACTAACCCCTACAGTTTATATAAAGAAAACTACTAGCATAATAAGTGATAGTTTTACTAAAAACCCTAGCATGCCAAAAACATCTGAAAAGACATATCACGGAAAAACATCGCGGAAATCAAAATATCAATCGTCTCACAGATCGTCTCGTAAGCGCGATGTGTTGCTAGTAAGATCACTGAATAAATATAACTCCCAGCCCTATGCTAGCACCGTGGTTTATGCGCCCGTAGCCAGAGATTACCAACTCCCGGCCCAATGCCTGCTCCGTGTCCCTTAGCCCGTAGCTAGGGATTATTTCTCCCGACCTAACTGCCAACACCAGATCCTCGCCCCAAGCGGCATAGTGTCCACTAGGTACGCACAAATAGTTACGCCTCTCATAAATAATAACTTCATAGTATAAAGTCATCCATCGTCTATACTATAAAGAGGGGTTTCTAAACATGTTCTAGCATTCTATCGCCATCCATCATATAGTCTACCAGTTCATGGTTTTTATAGAAAATACGATATATTAAAATATAGCTCAATATAGGCCAACAATTAATTCCTTACAAAATAATGAGACGATAATCAACATTTCAATAAACATGCTGAACATAAAATCAGTTCATAAACTCGTAAGGCATGCTTTTCATTTATGCAATTAAACTATCAAATCATGTAATTTTAGAAGGGGTCCACTCACAGATACTCCGTAGCAGCAGAGTTGTGCGGAAAAAGGATTAAGGAAATCCCCACTAGCAAGTTCACCTAAGCACAAAAATGTACAATTTATCAAACTATGCCCAAACGGTATAATTCTAGGAAATGGACGCCAAAAACGGATTCGGAACATCGAAATTGGCCTAGGAGAGATTTTGGGTTTTGGGTCCTAAGATTTTTGGTTAAAAAGGGTTAGGGTGAAAAGGGGTGGTTTGAGCTTAAGCCCAAACCAACACACACGCACGCACGGCACAACACACACACACACACACACACACACACACACACACACACACACACACACACTCACACGGAGACACATACACACACTACATAAACACACACACATGCACAACATGCATACGCATGCACGGCATGCACACACACACACACACAGTCTACATACACACGCACACACTCACGCACTGCACAGCCCAAAGGCCTCACACACGGGGCCAGGCTTTAAGCCCTTTCTAAATAAAAACGGCCCAAGGCCATTTGGGTCATTAAAATAAATAACAAAAAAATTAATTAAAAAAATAGAACCGGCTCGGTTTGGTTTACAAGCCCAAAGCCCGTGGGTGTCCAAAACGGCCTGAAGGGCCTGCGTGCTGATCGAAGAAGAACGCCAGAAAATTTGATCGGGATTCGTCCATATTCCAATTTGGACCTAAAACTAAGTAAAAATAGGAAGTTAAATCATAAAAATGATGCTGAAAAAGAAAGGAACCAAGATTTTACCACAAATAGAATCAAATGGGGTCGAGATTGGCCGAGTTTGGTCCTAGAGCTCACCAGATTTTCATGCCGGGTTTTGGAATAACGAAATTAGATTGCATGCACAGATTAGAACCCCTTCCATTTAGACTGAGAACAACTCAACAAAACAGAATAAGGCAGTGAGCCTTACCTATGTTCAAGTTTTAGAGATTTGAAGTTCACGGCTTCAATGGCAGAACACATAGAGGTGTTCTAATGATGCATGCAGGATTACAGTTGAGTTCCTCAAGCCCTAAGGATTCTAGATATGTGGTTATTTTGTTGGATTTGTTTAAATTTCGAAAAGGGAAGGGGACGAGATCTCTCGGAGCTCTGGGGAGAGTGAGAGTTTCCGAGAGTTAGAGAGAGAGAAAGGGAATTTCAGAAGAATGAAGAGGAATGAGACAGAGTTCACAGGTTGGGTAATCGAACCTAACCTTGGGCCTTAAGTTAACACAAAGGGGGCTGGGCTTGGCCCAATGAAATCTAGGTTATTTTGGGTAAGGGTTATTATATAATTTGATGAAATTCAATGGTAAAAAAAAATTTAACAGTCCAAATTTAAATATAACGGCTAAAATAATAATAAAAAAAAATCTTTTATTTGTTTCATATTTTTTCATAGTGCTTAATGAGTTTCATGGTGTTGATTAGTGATTTTTCAGTGTTTGTCAAAATCTAAATATTTTTAGGTTAAAATGTTCATAAGATTAAATTTGGATAGTCTACATAATTTTTTTCTTTTTAAAAAAGTTACTTTAAGAAGGAAAAAAAATAGCCTAAATTCATTTTTTAATAATCTATGGCTAAAATTTTAGGCAAGAAGGGTTTGAGCAGAAAAGCTATTTCTGGGTTAAAACCTAAGGCTGTTTAGTATTGGATTTGAGTCCAAAGTTTTTAACTCAAAAACAATTTTTAAGTTTTAACGAAAAAAAAAAAACCTATTTGGTAGGCCTATTTTGCAAAACTGAACTCAACAAATTTTAAAAACAGCCATTATAATTTGAAAACAACAAAAGTCAGGTTTTAGGGTTTTTTTTTTTTTCACGATTTCATATCCTGCGCTGTGCAGACCACGAGCAGGCCTTATGCCTCACCAATGACGAATGACGAACATGTAATCCCTTTTTTCGAGTTTCTGGGTCTTTGAGACTGCAATTCCTCAATCCAATTCGAAGAGACCCTTTTCACATTGCGTATTTGTGACTCCAATTTCGAATGTAATTTTCTGTAACTCTCTCTCTCTCTCTTGTATTATATGTTTGTGTTGAATTGCATGAATGTGTAATTGTTTGTATAATTGGTCAATTCTGGGTTTTGATTGGTGGTTTCGGAGATTTGTTGCATCTGCATGTGAAAATTAGTAGTCGCTTGAAAAGCATTAGCCACTCAAAGATGTCTCCAGTTGTTATATTGAAATCAACTTTGTAATAATGATGTATTTAGGATGACACTGAGACAGCTAAGGTAAAATGGGTGAGATTGTAGTCATTGGTCAGTGTACTGCAGGTCATCTGTTTTCAATTCTTGTCTAAACTGGTTCTTCTACCAATGCAATGAGACATTCTTGCTAGCATTGTTGATTTCTTATTCTCTGTGTATTGGGTTTTTGTCTGAATACTATTTTTCCGATTGTTAGATCGAAGAAGGAAGTTCAATTTATCAAGGATCAAGTTTTGGAGTAGCAGATGCCACGCCACCTTTGGTTCGAGGTATGGAAATCTCGAACTTGGATTCTACTTGGAGTTATGGTTTTATCTGGAATTTTCTTGGAGACCTTGCAATTTTTTTTTTCTTTTCAATTTTGTTAAAAAAACGTATTGATGTTGATAGAAGCATATTCATGCGACTTAAATGGCTTGTTCTCGTGCATTTACGTTATGTTTCTCTAGTTATTTTAGTCCTTTATGCTTCTTTTGTGTGTTTTCAGGTTCTAAGGGCTTAGGGAGCAAGAAAGTGCATTTTGAGGCTATTTGGGGCACTTTTGGGCAAGGATTGGATAGCTTAGTCATGGAGCAAAGAGGATGGACGAAATTGAAGCCTTGTATGCTCTTTGGGGACATCAAACAAAGGGCCTAGCCCAATCAAACAAATCATTTGAGCCATGGAAAACCTCTAGCCCAATCAAACATATTATGCCATGCAAACCAACCTATTTTAGGCCCATTCTATGTACTTAAACCATAGCCCTTTAAACTAGCCCTATTATCACTTATCACTTTCATTCACTTATCACTCACCACATATCATTCATTTATCACTTAACATATCATTCACTTATCACTTATCATACTCATAATCATCTACACATTTCAACCATTTAAACATATGCATTTCAACTCACATGCACATCCACCTCTTTCCACCTAATCCACATGCTTTCACAACCTAAAACACATGCACATGCACCACTAATCCCTTCACTTTCATGCCATCATTTCCCCCCCCCCAATGCCGTGCACTCCTTGAGCATTTCCAGTTTTTCCCCTTCTCTTTGTATTCACAAGTCACATGCATTCACTTCATCATTACACCACCACTCATTCTTTAAATCCACATGCACTTTAATCATTCAATTACCCCATTCACACACCTTTTCTTCAAACCTAACCCGTGCATTCCCTTGCATTTCCACAATCTTAATCAGCCAACACATGCACAAATCCATCCATGCCGTGGGTTCCCTTTGCTCCCCTTGTGCAATTCCAGTTTTCACATGTGTCCTAGCTGTTTTTCCATCATTCCTCCACACAAATGCTTAAACAAACAGCCATATGTTCCCTCCACTACCCCTATAAATACCCTAGCATTCATTCATTGAATTCACATCTCTCCATTTCTCACACCACAACACAAACACACACCATCTTCACATCCTGAAATTCCCTTCCTTGCCGTGGGTTTCTTTCCATTTTCTATCTTTCCTTATCCATTTCCATAAGTCCCCAATCCATTCAACACACCAACAACATCCCTTAGACCTTGTGCCATAATAACGAAGAAGAGAAGAGTGCCTAAACGTTCATACAATTCAAGTTTGAGTTGTTGGAATGTTTAGGTGTTTCTTTGATTTCAATGTTTAAATTCAATTTTCTTTGTTGTGTAATGGAAGAGAAGAGTGCCTAAACGTTCATACAATTCAAGTTTGAGTTGTTGGAATGTTTAGGTGTTTCTTTGATTTCAAAGTTATGAGGAACTAAACCCCCTTTAGCTAGGGGGTGATTCGAAACTATGTTTATATTTGCAATATGAATTGATTAACTTTCGTTGGAATTTCATAAGTTGTGGATTCAATTCGTTTAAACTGTTTGATTGATAACTTATTTATGTATGTTCATTGAGATTGCAAGCTTAATTTTCATGCATGAATATGACGCTAGAATATAAGTGAGTTTCACCTAATCGTTATGAACTTATATTCACAAGTAGTGGAGGTTGCTTATAAACAATCGCGTTAAATGAATTCTTGGCATAAGTTTCATGCGTATTCCATAGTAACGAATGCCTCGTCAACACTTATAATTTTCATTGAACTTAATGATCTTTGTTGAATGTCTCTATCATGCGTATTCCATAGTTAGGGACTTTGATTAAGAATAATTTGGTTGTAATGCGTATTCCATTCAATCCAACGAATTTAGGGAAATCTGAAAGTTAATCTAAGCGGACCTAATTAACTTGGAGCATTGAGTTTCACAACTTATCGAAAGACCAACTGAGAATCAATATTGTATGCAAGTGTAACATGTGTGGAGAAGAACCCCTTGGCTATTCCATCATCCATATTTTCATCACATTCATATTTACATTTTGCCTTTAATTATATTCTGTCTTTTTAATTTAATATCGTCCAAACACATTTCCCCCATATTTCGTTGAGTCTTAATCATTCGTATTTGTTTTATTTTTGTATCTTTAAGCTTTTGGAGTCATAAACACTTGCAAATTCGTCTAAATCAAGTTCTAGCTTCTATTTGAGTCAATTTGATTGTTTTAAGCAGTTTAAGCCTTTCAAAGCTATTCTGAGTCATAGTAGTCTTGTTAAGAGTCTTTACATTTAGTTTTTGTGTTTTCAAGTCAATTCAAAATAGATTAGCACCCCTAGTTAATCCCCGGTTAGAACGATCCCTATTTGCTCATATACTACAATTGTCATCCATAGGGTTCAATTTGATTGTTTTAAGCAGTTTAAGCCTTTCAAAGCTATTCTGAGTCATAGTAGTCTTGTTAAGAGTCTTTACATTTAGTTTTTGTGTTTTCAAGTCAATTCAAAATAGATTAGCACCCCTAGTTAATCCCCGGTTAGAACGATCCCTATTTGCTCATATACTACAATTGTCATCCATAGGGTTTAATTTGTTTGTCAAGTTAATTTACGCATCAAATTTTGGCGCCGTTGCCGGGGATTGGCAAAGTTGCTAATCCCTTGTCTTGAGTCTTGTTTAAATTGTTTAGTTTAGTTTATGTTTTGTTTTAATTTTTTTTTTTTTTGCACCGTGTGTATGTGTTTTTGTGCCGTGTGTGGCAATTTGTTTTCTTACTTGTGCCAAGTCTATTAAGTTGGTTACTTATCTTGTTTACTTTTGTGTGTAGGTACTAGTTTATGACCCGTAACTCACAACCTGTTCGTGAGCAAATCTCCGACTTTGACGGTGATTTCGAGAGGACTTTGAGAAGGAACAAGAAATTGCAAGAGTCTAATCCTCCTAGTCCCGAACCTGAAGTAGAAGAGGAAGCCACGGATTGGGTTAAAGAGGAAGTACCAACCATGGCCGTGGATAATCGAACCATTAAAGAGCTTTCTGCCTCAGGTGTGGCCAATGCAGCCCCTCTTTGCATTCAATACCCCGCGGCTGCCCAAGACAAGACCGATGAATTCGAATTGAAGTCAAGCTTATTGCACCACATTCCGAAGTACCATGGGCTTTCCATGGAAGATCCCAACAAGCATCTCAAGGAGTTCGAGGTGGTTTGTTCGAGCATGACCCCCGTCAATGTGGATGGGAGTATATTGAAGATGAAGGCCTTTCCATTTTCACTTATGGACAAGGCCAAAGATTGGCTCTACGAACTAGCCCCGGGAACTGTGACTTCGTGGGAGAGTATGAAGCATGCTTTCTTGGAGAAATTCTTCCCTACTTCGAGAGTGATTCTCCTACGGAAGAAAATTAGTGGTATTCAACAGAACCATGGTGAGACATTCCCGGCTTATTATGAGCGCTTCAAGGGCCTTGTAGCTTCATGTCCTCAACATCAAATGAAGGAGGAACTTCTCCTTCAATATTTCTATGAGGGCCTCCTTCCTATCGAACGTCAAATGCTTGATGCATCAGCGGGAGGAGCATTGGTGGACAAAACACCAAGGGATGCCAAGATTCTCATAGCCAACCGAGCGCTCAACGCTCAACAATATGAAGGAGTGGGTCAAAGGGAAGCCCCACGGCAACAAAGTGTAAATGAGGTGAATGCGATTTCTGAAATTCAATCACAACTTGCTAATCTTACTTCTCTTGTTTCTCAGGTTGTGATTGGTCCAAAAGCACAAGAACACCAAGTTTGTGGCGTGTGCTCAATTCAAGGGCATCCATCCGACAAGTGCCCTCAACTAATCGAGAATGGTGGGTGGGAATATGCCAATGCAATTGGTTTCCAAGGACAAAATCAAAACAACCCATACTCGAACACTTACAATGTCGGATGGAGGGACCATCCAAACTTCAAATGGAGGGAGCCACAACAAGCTGCCCAACAAGGAGGATTTAGGCCAAACCCCCCTGGTTTTTATTCCAAGCCGTATGCACCCCAACAACCCCAACAACCCCAACAACCTTCGGCATCATCTCATTCAGGTACGTCCTTGGAAAGTGATCAAGCTATGCAATTACTAACCTCTATTTCGCAGGGATTGCAAAATCAAAACAACCGGATAGCAAATAACGAAAAGGAGATGATGGATATGAAGAAACAAATAGGGCAGATTTATGAGTTCCTTGGACAGATTAGAGAGCAAGGAAAGCTTCCTAGCTCAACCACAGTCAATCCAAAGGGAGGATTCGAATCCGCCAAGGCCATCACCCTAAGGGGTGGAAAAGAAGTTGGGACCGAGCCAAACAATCCCAAATCTGCCCAGAAAGTAGATGAAGAGACGACACAACCTGAGGCAGATCACCCTAACTCGGCCAAATCAGGTAATTTAAGTTCAAATTCATGTACTTCACGTCCTAATCTGCCCAATGTACCTTTTCCTAGCAGGTTCATGCAAGAAAAAAAGGAAGAAAGCGAGAAGGACATTCTTGAAACGTTCCGGAATGTGCAAGTGAACATACTGCTTCTCGATGCAATCAAACAGGTTCCAAAGTATGCTAAATTCCTCAAGGACCTATGCAATACAAAGAGAAGAAGGGCAAACAAAGAGGTAGTGAAGGTAAGCGAGAATGTGTCCGCTGTTTTGCAACGTAAACTGCCTACCAAGTGCAAAGACCCCGGTAGTTTCACGATTCCTTGTGTGATTGGACATAATCGTTTTGAACATGCCATGCTTGATTTAGGTGCATCCATAAATGTCATGCCTTATTCTATTTATGCATCTATGAATTTGGGTGAATTAAAACAAGATGGTGTAATTATACAATTGGCCGATCGTTCTAACGCGTATCCAAAAGGAGTTTTGGAAGATGTGCTTGTGCAGGTGAACCATTTAATTTTTCCGGCTGATTTCTACGTCCTAGACATGGAGGATTCAGCCCATTCTACATCTTTGCCGATTCTCCTTGGTAGGCCATTCATGAAGACGGCCCGAACGAAGATTGATGTATACAAAGGCACCTTGACAATGGAATTCGATGGGGAAGTGATTGATTTTAATATTTCTGAAACTATGAGATATCCCGTTGATGACCATTCTTGTTTTTCCATTGATGTTATCGATTCTTTGGCGCAGGTATACCTTGAAGAATTGAACGAGGACGCCTTGGAAACAACCATCACTAAGGCCATAGAGCGCAAAAATGAAGGATTTGGGCCAATGCAAGGCCACGGCAAGGAGGAGGAATTCTTTGCAATGGGTTCTAGTGAAGAAATAATTGAGGTTGTGGCAGCCCTTGAGTCATTGCCACAACAATATGGTAAGGTTCCACTCTCACTTTCAAATTCAGTTTCCACTAAGATGCTACCTTCTGTTGTTCAGGCACCATCGCTTGAACTTAAGCCGTTGCCGGACCATTTGAAGTATGTGTTTTTGGGAAAAGGCGAAACATTGCCCGTCATCATTTCATCAAGTCTCACGGCAATGGAGGAGGAGAAGCTTGTGAGGGTGCTGCGAGAGCACAAAACGACCATAGGGTGGACTTTGGCCGACATTAAAGGAATAAGCCCTACCACATGCATGCACCGTATACTTCTTGAGGAGGGGGCTAAACCAACTCGAGAGGCTCAGCGCCGTCTCAACCCTCCAATGATGGAAGTTGTGAAAAAGGAGATTATCAAACTTCTTGATTGTGGAGTGATTTATCCGATCTCTGATAGTCGTTGGGTGTCACCGGTGCAATGTGTTCCAAAGAAGTCCGGAGTGACAGTGGTGAAAAATGCTGAGAATGAGCTTGTGCCAACCCGCATTCAAACAGGTTGGCGAGTATGTATCGATTACCGGAAGCTAAATGCCATGACTAGGAAAGATCACTTTCCTTTGCCATTCATCGACCAGATGCTCGAAAGGTTAGCCGGTCATGCTTTTTACTGTTTTCTTGATGGATACTCTGGATATAACCAAATTGTGATAGCCCCGGATGATCAAGAGAAGACCACATTCACATGTCCCTTTGGAACATTTGCTTATCGTCGCATGCCATTTGGCTTATGCAACGCACCGGCCACTTTCCAAAGGTGTATGGTAAGTATATTTTCCGATTTTGTTGAAAAGATCATTGAGGTTTTCATGGATGATTTCAGTGTATTTGGGAGTTCATTTGATAATTGCTTGGATAATCTGACCTTAATTTTGAAACGATGTGTTGAAACTAACCTTGTCTTGAATTGGGAGAAATGTCATTTTATGGTGAAACAAGGTATAGTTTTAGGACATATTGTTTCAGAAAAAGGAATTGAAGTAGATAAATCGAAAATAGACCTTGTACGTCACTTACCCTCTCCTACTTCGGTTAGAGAGGTACGTTCGTTTCTTGGCCATGCAGGGTTCTATAGGCGTTTTATCAAGGACTTCTCCAAGATGTCCAACCCTCTTTGCCGATTGCTTCAAAAAGATGTGCCATTCAAGTTTGATGAAGAGTGTAATTCGGCATTTAACCAACTCAATGAGAAGCTAGTCTCGGCCCCCATTATTGTACCTCCAGATTGGAGCCTTCCGTTCGAACTCATGTGCGATGCATCCGACTATGCATTAGGAGCTGTTCTAGGACAAAGAAGAGACAAGCGGCCGCATGTCATATACTATGCCTCTCGGACTCTCAATGATGCCCAATTGAACTACTCCACGACGGAAAAAGAACTTCTAGCTGTGGTTTTTGCTTTAGATAAATTCCGTTCATATTTAATTGGAACTAAAGTAATCGTTTATTCTGATCATGCAGCTTTGAGGTACTTTCTCACGAAAAAGGAAGCAAAGCCGAGGCTTATCCGATGGATGCTTCTTCTCCAAGAATTCGATATCGAAATCCGGGACAAGAAAGGAAGTGAAAACGTGGTGGCTGACCACTTGAGCCGTATGGTGCATGAAGAGGATGCCGTGCCTATCATAGAGACATTCCCAGATGAGCAACTGATGTCCGTCAAGGTAAGTGAACCCTGGTATGCTGATTTGGTGAATTATTTGGTGTCTAAACATGTTCCTAGAGAATTACTTAAACACCAATGTGATAAATTAAAGAAAGAGGCACGGTTTTATGTGTGGGATGACCCGTATTTATGGAAATATTGCCCTGACCAAGTTATACGTAAGTGTGTGCACGATTCTGAGTTTAATGCTATTCTAACCTTTTGTCACACTTATGCTTGTGGGGGACACTTTGGCACTCAAAGAACAGCACTTAAGGTGTTAGAATGTGGTTTTTATTGGCCTACCATCTTTAGGGATGCTAGAACATTTTGCATGTCTTGTGATAGATGCCAAAGAACGGGAAATATTGGTCCTAAACAGCAAATGCCGCAAACCCCCATTTTTAGTGTTGAAATCTTTGATGTTTGGGGTATTGATTTTATGGGTCCCTTTCCTTCGTCACATGGGTTTATTTATATATTGCTTGCTGTGGATTATGTGTCGAAATGGGTGGAAGCAAAAGGCACCCGAACTAATGATTCTTGAGTGGTTGCAGATTTTGTGAAAACTAACATTTTTGCAAGGTTTGGAATGCCACGAGTGCTAATCAGTGATGGAGGTTCCCATTTTTGTAATCGAACCATCGAGGCGTTGCTCAAGAAATACAATGTCACACATAAGGTGGCCACACCTTATCATCCTCAAACGAGCGGGCAAGCCGAGGTTTCGAATAGGGAAATCAAGCAGATTCTTGAGAAGACCGTGGGGCCTACAAGGAAGGATTGGAGTTTGCGCTTAAACGATGCATTGTGGGCGTATCGCACTGCCTACAAAACCCCCATTGGGATGTCACCTTTTCGGCTCATCTATGGGAAGCCATGCCATCTTCCCGTTGAACTAGAGCATCGTGCACATTGGGCCGTCAAAACGTTCAATATGGACCTTGATGCCGCAGGTTTACATAGGAAGCTTCAATTATGTGAGCTTGATGAAATCCGAAATGAAGCATATGAGAATGCCCGGATTTACAAGGAGAAAACAAAGGCATTTCATGACAAGATGATTCGTGCCAAGACGTTCTCTATTGGGCAGAAAGTGTTGTTGTTCAATTCTCGCCTTCGGTTGTTTCCGGGTAAGTTGCGTTCCAAATGGGTTGGTCCTTTTATTGTCACTAATGTTTTCCCTCATGGTGCAGTACAAATCAAAAGTTCAAGGACGCAGCAAGAATTCAAAGTGAATGGGCATCGATTGAAGCCCTATTACGAGATGTTCGAGGAGCATGTCGTGGAGGAGGTACCCCTCCATGTCGTGGAACCTAGTCAAGCTTAAACGGAGGTACCGTCCGGCTGCAAGACGTAAAAGAAAGCGCTACTTGGGAGGCAACCCATGCATTCAACAAAGGAAGACTTAGAAAGCACTCCAATTCCAGATTCCTAAAAACTCTTCTCTTTGTTGCTATTTCGTTTCTGCCTTGTTAGGGTGTTTAGTTATTGTTGTTTGTTTATTAATTGTGTGAGTCTATGATTGTAACATTGAGAAAATGTTTGATTTATTGATAGGCACTGCTAAACAAAGAAAGATGGAGCCTTCACAAAGGGCGTTTACTTGAAGCCCCACTACGAGGCGTCGAAGCAGAAGGCATAGAAGCGGGAGGCATCGTGGCAGAAGACATCGGGGCAGAAGACATCGGAGCAGAAGGCATCGGAGCTAGAGCATTCCAGGCCTCAATACTTGGCCAAGCGCTGGATGACCCAGGAAACAGGTGCCTCTGGAGATAAGCCGCAAGCCTTTGACGGTCACTGTGAATTCGACCCTCAGATTCTTGCAGTTCATCAAGCTTCCTCTTCATGCCCGACGAATAGTTATTTGCAAGCACATGCAAACTTCTATTCTCATACTTAAGCTGCTGGATCTCCTGCTTGAGACTTTCCACCTCTGCCATCAATGATTCCACCTGACGGGAGCGGGCAAGCAGGCGTTGGCCCATGTTGGACACAGAACTCGCACACTGAACACTAAGTGCGAGGGACTCTTGAACGGCCAACTCATCGGACCGTCCTGACAGCAGCCTACTATCTTTTGGAGTGAGGAGGTTCCTAGCTACTATTGTAGCTGTTGTGGCGTCCTGCATCACGGAGTCTTCACATGTGAGAGGACCGTTAGAAGAAAAGAAAGAAGGGCGCCATACGTTACCTTGACGCGGCGCGCCCGTATCACGGCTAAGGCTCAATTCCAAGCTAAGGTTCGATGAGTTTGCCATTTTTCAAAAGTGTTCAAAGAGAAGGGATGGAGTTAAATTTCAAAGGGTCGGAGTCGATTTTCAAGAATGGGAAATCTTCAGAGTGTGTTTGTTGTGGTGATCGATAGCTCTATAAAAAGCCAAGGTGACGCGTCCACCGATTCAAGAAGCCGGAATTTCCGGCGTAATTTAGGCGACGCTTTCTCGGCTTTTCAGAAAACGCGTTCAACTTTGTCAAAAGATTTCTGACAAAGCTGAAAACACGTGGAGGCCATCATCGCAACTACACATCTTTAGCCGACAAGCGCAAAGTTCGGCGACGCTTTCTCTGCTTTTCAGAAGACGCGTGCAGCTTTGTCAAAAGGAGCCGCATCTGCACTACCACGTGTCGTTCAGAAATCGAAGGGGCGTCGTTCAGAAATCGAAGAGGCGCCTGCTCAGAAATCGAAGAGGCGTATTCAAAGATCGAAGAGGCGCCACTATTTCAAAAAGCCGGATTTGCGGGATCAAAACGTTTGTCGACAAGGGTAAAAAGTACCACCACTTGATATTATCTCTATATATGTCGACCTTCGTCTTTTATGGCAGGGCAAACCTGAAGAAAATGCCCACCTCTCCCTCACCTCTGAGGGCGCACTCCCAGCAAAGCCTTTCAAAATACTCAATTCTTTCTTCTTCCCTAAAGATGATACCAGATGCCTGGAGTACAGATGACCCAGGAGGAAACAGCACAACAAATACATGTGTTGATTCATTCACCGCTTCTTCAAAAGCAAAGGTATCTCATATCATCAAGGTCAAAAGCAAAAGTATCTCATATCATGCTCTTTCCCTGTCTTTTTCTTTGTCCTTGTTCTTACTTGCATGGCAAAGTAAAAGAAGCAATCAGCCGGCACTTGGAGTCAGTCTTCCGATCTGGAGCCAACTGCCTGGAATCTATTCCTGATTGCTTACCTAGCGTTGCTCTCGAGTAGTCATCTTCAACGGTTGATACACTTCCGGAGAAGGGACCACTTCTGCAAAGGGGAGCGAGTAAGGCAAGTGAAAATGATACATTGAAGCATGTGGAGACAAACATAGGCTGAGTTATCCTCCAACCCTTTTCAATACGAATTGGAAAGATTGAACAAAGAAACAGACCAAAGGGGTAAGCTCAGACCTTCGGGGGAGACCAAAAGAACCATCCTGCTGCCCAGTTCAAGAAGTAGCACAAAGGAAAATCAACGGTGGGCAGAAACCAGTTCAAGAGTAAGCCTGTGGAATCACAAAGATCAAAGCCTCAATGCAATTACCAAGGAGAAGATGAAATTTACACTCTATAACCAGATTTGCGTCTCTAAACTCTTCTCTTTGTTAATTACATTATCCCATGTTTAGTATGTTTAAGTGCTTTTTGTGTATTTACTTATGCTTTGTGTGAATCTATGCTTAAAACATTGAGGACAATGTTTGATTTAAGTGTGGGGGGGTAACTAAGTATGTTGATGCAAATTCGTTGAATTTTATCACCCATAACTTCAAGTGTTGTTCCTTGCTGTTTTAAATGTTTTTAAGGTGTTTTTAAACTGTTTTAGCATGTTTTGTTTTATAACTCCGAAAATCACATAAAATTTTGAAAAACATTTTTTTGAAAAGCCTAAAAAGAGTGTTTTGAGTTGTTTTTGTGTCTTAGGGTACCTTCCAACGTTATGATAAGGATTTGGTTTGTAATTGCATGACTGTTAAAAAGAGTTATTAACATAGAGAAAAGTTTGATTTACTCTTGGTATATGCTTGGTTATGGTTATAATGTATGACTTCACATGCAATCATAAAAGAAAAATTCGTTTTAGTAACATGCTTGAAGGAAGGAACTCAAACAAACGCTACAACCCTGTGAGACTCGAGCCATTACCTTCTTTGGAGAGTTATTTTCTGTGATTCTTTGTTTTCTAAAAGTTGTTGCATGATCTCATTATTCCTTGCTTGGTTGCTACTTAGAATGCAATTGTATCATGATAGAACTAAATGCTAGAACTTATATCCGTTTCATTCAAAGCATGACATTGATTTGCATAACATATATCAAGATGAAGTTGTGTAGTTGCCACCATAACCAAATAGCCTTACTTCCCATATTTCGTATTTGTTGTAAGTTTTAACCCCGTTGAGCCTCGTTTAGCCTTTATTCTTTGTTAACCCACATTATCCTTACCTAGCCTAGTTTAGGACAATCCACACCCTTGTTCTTAAATGATAGTGAGCATGACTTAAATGAATTCCTTTTGAGTTACATTATGAAAGAAAATGAGTGTGGGGGAGAGAATGTTTTGTTCTTAAGTGTCTATGTATGTTTTGAGAGTCAAAAGAAAAAAAAAAAAAAAAAAATTGTGAAAAACATATGAAAAAGAAAAACAGAAAAGAAAAGAAAGAAAGGAAAAAGAGCTTGTTCCCCCTTGTTCAAAAGTTGAGTTTTCATTCAAAAGTGAATTCTACGTTAATTCAAATGCTTTGCTCGCT
Organism: Pyrus communis; assembly: GCF_041283825.1. Lineage (NCBI taxonomy): Eukaryota > Viridiplantae > Streptophyta > Magnoliopsida > Rosales > Rosaceae > Pyrus > Pyrus communis. The sequence continues at coordinate 28,478,646 of NC_142580.1, forward strand.
ATTTCTTTAAGAACCTTTGTTTTCCATATCCCTTCTTTGTTAGCCAAACACCTTTAGCTCCGTTTCAACCCTTATGCTTCTATCTTGAGTGTTATGTGTTTCAATTTGTGGAGTTTGGAATTGATATGAGCTTATGGAATCACTGGTTCTCATTCTAAGTAGTAGCATTCCATTCATGAGATCATATCTAAACATGCTTATTAACTCCAGAAATTGCTTCCTTTGAAATACATATATGTGAGTGTTCGTTTTTATGTTCACATCAATCTTCTCACATATAACTAGTTTAGGGTGTGTAGTCAGAAAATCTGAGTGAAAACTAAGTGCATATCTTGTAAGGAATTGAGCAAATTCTCTAAGGCATGTTACTACATTCAAAACATGGTTTTAAATACTTAATTGTGAAATAGTATGTGGTGACTGTGATTAAGAATGTAATTAAGTGTGAAGATGACTAAAATCTGTGGGAATGATGATTTTTAACTTGTCATGTGCATTGGAAATCCCTGAAACGATTGTTTGGAAGGTGTAGGTTGTGTTTTACGTGTTTAGTGTCGTTTTGTTTATTTGTTTTTATTCTGTTTTGCTCGAGGACTAGCAAAAGATAAGTGTGGGGGAGTTTGATAGAAGCATATTCATGCGACTTAAATGGCTTGTTCTCGTGCATTTACGTTATGTTTCTCTAGTTATTTTAGTCCTTTATGCTTCTTTTGTGTGTTTTCAGGTTCTAAGGGCTTAGGGAGCAAGAAAGTGCATTTTGAGGCTATTTGGGGCACTTTTGGGCAAGGATTGGATAGCTTAGTCATGGAGCAAAGAGGATGGACGAAATTGAAGCCTTGTATGCTCTTTGGGGACATCAAACAAAGGGCCTAGCCCAATCAAACAAATCCTTTGAGCCATGGAAAACCTCTAGCCCAATCAAACATATTATGCCATGCAAACCAACCTATTTTAGGCCCATTCTATGTACTTAAACCATAGTCCTTTAAACTAGCCCTATTATCACTTATCACTTTCATTCACTTATCACTCACCACATATCATTCATTTATCACTTAACATATCATTCACTTATCACTTATCATACTCATAATCATCTACACATTTCAACCATTTAAACATATGCATTTCAACTCACATGCACATCCACCTCTTTCCACCTAATCCACATGCTTTCACAACCTAAAACACATGCACATGCACCACTAATCCCTTCACTTTCATGCCATCATTTCCCCCCCCCCCCAATGTCGTGCACTCCTTGAGCATTTCCAGTTTTTCCCCTTCTCTTTGTATTCACAAGTCACATGCATTCACTTCATCATTACACCACCACTCATTCTTTAAATCCACATGCACTTTAATCATTCAATTACCCCATTCACACACCTTTTCTTCAAACCTAACCCGTGCATTCCCTTGCATTTCCACAATCTTAATCAGCCAACACATGCACAAATCCATCCATGCCGTGGGTTCCCTTTGCTCCCCTTGTGCAATTCCAGTTTTCACATGTGTCCTAGCTGTTTTTCCATCATTCCTCCACACAAATGCTTAAACAAACAGCCATATGTTCCCTCCACTACCCCTATAAATACCCTAGCATTCATTCATTGAAAAGGGTATAGTTTTCCTCTGTGCATTCATGTATTTGTGCCCTATTCTTAGTGTAATCTGTTTATTCTTGGTGTAATATGTTTCTTCATATGAAGTGGTCTCATTATTCAGCTCGAAAGCATAAGGAGATAGAGAGACTTCTCATCATACGTATACTTTCAACATCCTTTGTAAAACTTATAACATATTTCCCTTAGTGACTCTGCACTTTCTTCCAAGCCTTGTATATGTTTCCAAAATAGCGTAATAGCATACATCAATAAGCAAACATCAAAACTTCAAGTGCCCAAATTATGCAGAGTAACAAGTGTCGGTTAAAAGGTCTTTTTCGTTATGATCACTGTTACTGTTAGTCACAATGACCATCTACAAAGTTGTAAGCTTTCAGTATGTTGTTACGTGCATGCTATTATGGTCAACATTGTATACCTCTGCGTTTTGTTCATTGGAAATGCTGGTGTTGGTTTGACCTTTTATCGTTACCCTCAACATTCATATTATTGCAATGTATTATATTGTTTTCAATTTTTAGAGCACCAAGTTTACATATGCAATGAAACTGCAAAGAAAAAGAATTTCTTATATGTATATAGTAACGACACGTCCCCAATTATTACGATTTTTATAATTTTTAAATGTGAATTTATGAAAATGCCATTCGAGGCAAGGTGTTGACTTTTGTTGACTACCGTGTCGTGTCACGTAAGGTTCATTTTCTTTGCGTATCCTTGTAGTAATCGTCGCCACGAACGTGTGGGCACAAACGGATCGTGATTTGGAATTATAACAAATGAGATATTAATCTTTAAAGCAGGGGGCATTTTAGTAAATTGGTTATTTTCTAGAATATTCCAGATTTTTGGAGAAAAATCTGGTAGCCACGTGTATGGCCCAGATTAAAGCAGAATGGTGATGGGTAGTGGAGATGGGAAAGTAAAGGAGAGAATGAGGGAGAGGTGTAGGCAAATGGGGAGATGAGAGAAAAGAAAGTGCCCAATCAGAAATAGAGAAATGAGGGGAAAGGAGAAGGGTGAGAAGCACGGGATCATGGATCCCTACCGGTTCTCTAAGACCCGACCCATGGAAACTGTGAAACCCGATGGGTTTCGATGGGTTTCTACCAATTTCCGACGATTTACACTGAGTTATCACCTGGGAACTTCTCACCAGCCTTCCCTTTTGATTTTCCACACAAATTAGACAAGATTTGGTCTTGGTTTCATGAGAATGGCACCGGTGGCACCATGGTGTTCTTGGTGGCAATTCGCCAATTTTTGAAGCAAAGTCCTTCAATCTCTACCACCATTAGGCTCCTTGAACCTAGAAACAATGCCTAATCATTGGTTAAGGCGTCGGAGCTTGTATGTAGTCCAATCAAGAACCACCCATTTCTAGGGTGCCAACGGGTTTTCATGAAATTGGGGCTTTTCCCAGCCAAATTGGCCTTAGTCACAGGTATGAAAGTTGCTCCAATCATTGAGATCTTCATTCCTGTAAAATTTGGTAATTTTTAGAAATAGTTGAATTTTCTGGCAAGTCTGGGCGGCCAATCGCCACCTGCGGCTACACATGGGTCGAGACGTCCCCTGACCTTCCTAGGTTAAATTTGAATACTCTAATTCTATTGGTGAAGTCCGATTGACGAATTTCCATCATTTGAACGTAGTTCCATTAAAGTTCGCCGCTTAATTATTATAGTAATCGACAATCTGACCGTTGGATAGTCACTAAATTTTGATACATTATAACACGTAATATTTAAAGATATTAAAAACTTACGGAATGGGAATCCGACGTACGGATCTTCCTAATTAGGACATGTAAGTTATATATTCTATTGATAAGAATTCTAAGACATGATTTGATAATTGTTCTAGGCGCCGATCGTTCGTGACGCCTTGACGTTTTTGCTAGGAGTTGTAGCGCGGACTCTAGGTGAGCGGGTTTTTGGTTTTCTATATATATATATATATATATATATATATATATATATATACGTATGTATACTTTACGTTTTTCCCAGAAATTGTTTTAAATGAAATGTGATTGAAATGTCATGTCATACTTGCGTTATATTTTAGTATATGCATTAGTATAGCTTTGCATAATGTTATGTGATGCTGCGGAGCCCATGTAAGCTATATGTGAGTACATTACGTTGTTAGTGGTTGTGATGTATATGGTTATGCTTGGATGCAATTGGTACTCATTATCCTGTACCCAGGTGTTAGTGCTCCGCCCGAGGTATGGGCCTGCCTTCACGTGATTGTTCACCTCCCGCACCGTATGCTCACCTTAGATTCAAGGTAGGTGCCAGCCTGTCGTACAGACCACATTAAGTGGTTCCGACTCGTAGGTGACTTGCCATACTTCGCACAACCTTCACGTGATCGTAGCACTTGAGCGTATCTATTTACATCCAACATGTCGTACAGACCATATTAGGTGGTTCTGACTCGTGTGAAGGTTTAGAGCTGTACAAGTCACGTTAGGTGACTCCGGCTGGCATATCAGTTTACATTGATTTATTTTACCTGGCTTACTTATTTCATTGCTAAGATACTTGACATGGCATATACTTGGTATTCACTACTCTCGGGCATGATTTTCTATATATGTATGTATTATTATTTTCTAGAAAATTATACGGGGTTTTACGGCGGAGGCTTATAATGTTTTCAAAAAGGTTTTTATTAAAAACTTTATTTTTAGGCCTACTCACCCTTATTTTTGCGTCCTTCCAGGTTTTAGCTGCTGAAAGTCCATATCGACAAGGATTTGTGGCGAATCTCAATATAGGTGGCTACCTTTGAGGGTATGATCCTTACCCACACTACTGTACTTTACTTATGCTCTGATGTTGCATGTGAAACGAGCTCCTTCCCGCTCGCAATGCACTCTTGTCCTTAGACACTTTTAGGTTTAAATTTATTCACATTGTCCATCATTATACTTTATGGCTTCGTCACCTTCCAAGTGACGACTAGCAAAGCTCTATTCAGAGTCCTAGTGGACATTTTGGGCCGGGGTGTGTCATATATATTATAATATTATAGTTGCAGTAGTTACCTAATTACCCCCTAAATTTCTGATAGAGTGTCCATAACCTTTGGTAGTTGATCCCCATCACCTGAAGTTGATGTACTGAGAAACTTGATGTATTGGCATAGGAACAGGATGTTGTTTCTTTGACCTGGTAACACCAAATTTAGTGAACTTAATATTTATGCAGAAATATTGGATATTAGTCTATTATCTTTAGTAATTGCCTGAGTTTTAACATTAATAATCTGTACTGCAGAAAATGCTAAAGAACTTCTTTTTAAGTATGAAGTGTGTGAAAGTGAATATCAGTCTTTTGGTCTTAAGTGAATGTAGCTTTTAGCTTTGTATTAATTTCGATGTTTCTGTTTACATTGTTCTAGCACGTGTCTGAGGGATGTCAAACAAGGACTTTGCAAATGACCTTGATGATAAAGCTAATTGGCCAAAACCTATTGAAGACTACTTTATTAGTATGTTGTATGAAGAGACAAAAAAAGGCTTGCAAACCAACACTATAGAAAAGAATCAGTGGGATCCTATTGGCATGAAGTTGTTTGACAAATATGGTAATAGATACTCTTGTGAAAAATTGAAGCAAAAATATAATCAGTTGCGGAAGATTCACCGTGAGTTTGCCAAGCTTGTTAATCATACTGGGATGGGTTACGACCTTGTTGTAAACATTGTTCAAGCATCGGACGAAGCTTGGGCAACTTATATTAAGGTATTTATTATATTATATAATGGTTAGTAAAATGACTATGGATATGCTTTTGTGTTTGGTATTGAGATATTTTGCTTTATGATGAACTATAATTAAATGAGTACGGAAATGACTAGTTTTGGTAATATGATAAATGTTATGTTATTATCCTATAGTATTGTCTTGTCACTTTGTTTAGCTATTAATTACTTGATAGTTGTATAATATAATTATTTGTATGTCTATATAGGATGGATTCAAATGAAGTGGACGACAATGGTTCAAGTTCAGAAAGTAATTCATCATCTGATTTGGATGATTCACTTGGAGGGTTGTTTTTAGTTACAAGATTATATGAGCATTTCTCATGTTTAAATAAAGAGCCATGCATGACTTCACATTTTTCAGGCCGTCAATATATGATAGACTTATTGAATGGACATCCACATAGGTTATTTGATATTGTAAGGATGGATAAAAACACGTTCAGGATTTTGTGCTCGATATTGAGAGAATTGAACTTTCTACAAGATGATAGATTAGTTTGTGTGGAGGATGCCGTATGCATGTTCTTGTTTACTATCAATCATACAATCCGCAATAGGGTAATTGCTGAAACTTTCCAACATTCAAAAGAGACTGTGTCAAGACAATTTAACCAAGTTCTCAAAGCAATATGTCGACTTGGTACTCGTATAATTCAACCTCCAAATATGGATGCGACACCTTCTGAGATTTTGGGAAATCCGAAGTACGATCCATGGTCTTAGGTAATGTATTTATAAAGTACATTTTATTATTTAGTTAGATCATGACTATTATTTTTCTACAAAACCTAGAAAGATACATGTTTAAAGCTCTAGAATAACAACTTAGGTTGAAGTAAACTATATTTTGTGCACTAACATGTGATGATTAGAACTATAAAATGGTAGAATTGCATTGGCGCTATTGATGGAACACATATCAGTGCATGGGCTCCTTCATCAAAACAAATTTCATACCGAGGTAGAAAAGTTAGTATGACACAAAATATTATGTTAGCATGTTCATTTAACATGATGTTCACATGTGTGTACATCGGATGGGAAGGAATGGCTAATGACTCGAGAGTGTTGATGGATGCAATAACAAGAGAAGATAATAGGTTTCTAATGCCTAAAGAAGGTACGAACGAAGTCATTGATACATATCAAATTACTTATATTTTTTTTTCTTATTGTATTTGGCTCAAGTGAAATACTTATATGCATTGTTCTTGGAATAGGAAAATATTATGTTGTTGATTCCGGCTATGCCAACATGAGTGGGTTTCTTGCACCATATCGCAAAGTGCGTTATCACTTGCATGATTTTAGAGGAAAAGGTAAACGTCCAAGAGGAGCAATGGAATTGTTCAACTTTAGGCACTCATCACTACGTAATGTTGTTGAACGAAGCATTCGAGTGCTTAAGAATCGTTTTCCTATTCTAAAGTACAAAATAAAATGATATATAGGTTTAAAGTATTAGAATATAATGAAAAAGTGGAAAACAAGCTTATAATATGTGTTCAGTATTCAATAAGTGTCTTACAATTTATTAAAAAAAATAAAAGTTGTCTATTTTTTGTCTAAGCGAGAATCGCGATTTAGATGGATCTGATAGGACAGACTCTTAATACCATCTCCAACCCTGACCTATAACCTATTTTTCCCCTTCTATTCCCTCCCCCCCCCCCCCCCCCCAAAAAAAAGAAATCGAATCCAACCCAAGCTTAAAATTGGACCTAAAACCTAAAACAAAGCCAAATTTAGTACAGGATTTAGCCTAGGATTAGTGGGGCTGGCCATTTTATTTAGTTTTATATTTATAAATTCTTTGAATCCAACGGTTAAGATCTAATTTGATGAAATTCAATGGTAAAAAAAAAATTTAACAGTCCAAATTTAAATATAACGGCTAAAATTAAAAAAAAAATCTTTTATTTGTTTCATATTTTTTCATAGTGCTTAACGAGTTTCATGGTGTCGATTAGTAATTTTTCAGTGTTTGTCAAAATCGAAATATTTTTTGGTTAAAATGTTCATAAGATTAAATTTGGATAGTCTACAGAATTTTTTTCCTTTTAAAAAAAGTTACTTTAAGAAAAAAAAAATAGCCTAAATTCATTTTTTAATAATCAATGGCTAAAATTTTAGGCAAGAAGGGTTTGAGGAAAAAAGTTATTTCTAGGTTAAAACCTCAGGGCCTGTTTGGTATTGGATTTGAGTCCAAAGTTTTTAACTCAAAAACTATTTTTAAGTTTTAAGGTAAAAAAAAACATGTTTGGTAGGCCCATTTTGCAAAACTAGACTAAAAAAATTATAAAAACTGCCATTATAATTTGAAAACAACAAAAGTCAGGTTTTAGGGTTTTTTTTTTTTTCATGATTTCATATCCTATGCCGTGCAGACCACGAGCAGGCCTTACGCCTCACCAATGACGAACGACGAACGACCAAGAATAAAGACGAACATGTAATCCCTTTTTTCGAGTTTTTGGGTCTTTGAGACTTCAATTCCTCAATCCAATTCGAAGAGACCCTTTTCACATTGCATATTTGTGACTCCAATTTCGGATTTAATTTTCTATAACTCTCTCTCTACTTTCTCTCTCTTGTATTATCTTTTTGTGTTGAATTGCATGAATGTTTGATTGTTTGTATAATTGGTCAATTATGTGTTTTTATTGGTGGTTTCAAAGATTTGTTGCATCTGCATGTGAAAATTAGTAGTCGCTTGAAAAGCATTACCCACTCAAAGATGTCTCTAGTTGTTAGTCTTTATTAAAATCGAATTTGTAATAATGATGCATTTAGGATGACATTGAGCCAACTAAAGTAAAATAGGTGAGATTGTAGTCATTAGTCAGCGTACTGCAGGTCATCTGTTTTCGATTCTTGTCTAGACTGGTTCTTCTACCAATGCAATGAGGCATTCTTGCTAGCGTTGTCGATTTCTTATTCTCTGTGTATGCCTATCTTATTCTCTGTGTATTGGGTTTTTGTGTGAATACTATTTTTCCAATTGTTAGATCGTAGAAGGAAGTTCAATTTATCAAGGATCAAGTTTTGGAGTAGCAGACGCCACGCCACCTTCAGTTCGAGGTATGGAAATCTCGAACTTGGAATCTACTTGGAGTTATGGTTTTATCTGGAATTTACTTGGAGACCCTGCAATTTTTTTTTCTCTTCAATTTTGTTAAAAAAACGTATTGATATGATTTTTCCTTATAAGATACATATAACAGTTGCTAATAATTATACAACTACAACAACAACCTCCGCAATTCCATATATTTTTCTTAAGATGTAAAAAACTCCATGGTTTGAACTGGGGAGATTGTGGGGATGTTTTGGTTTAAATTCTTCATATGAAGAAGGTATAGTTTTCCTCTGTGCATTCATGTATTTGTGCCCTATTCTTAGTGTAATCTGTTTATTCTTGGTGTAATATGTTTCTTCATATGAAGTGGTCTCATTATTCAGCTCGAAAGCATAACGAGATAGAGAGACTTCTCATCATATGTAAACTTTCGACATCCTTTGTGAAACTTATAACATCTTCCCCTCAGTGACTTTGCACTTTCTTCCAAGCCTTGTATCTGTTTCCAAAATAGCATAATAACATACATCAATAAGCAAACATCAAAACTTCAAGTGCCCAAATTATGCAGAGTAACAAGTATCGGTTAAAAGGTCTTTTTTGTTCTGATCACTGTTACTATAAGTCACAATGACCATCTGCAAAGTTGTAAGCTTTCAATATGTTGTTGCGTGCTTGCTGTTATAGTCAACATTGTATACCTCTGCGTTTTGTTCTTTGGAAATGCTAGTGTTGGTTTGACCTTTTATCGTTAGCCTCACCATTCATATTATTGCAATGTATTGTATTGTTTTTAGTTTTTAGAACACCAAGTTTACATATGCAACGAAACTGCAAAGAAAAAGAATTTCTTATATGTATACATTATAATATTATAGTTGCAGTAGTTACCTAATTGCCCCCTAAATTTCTGATAGAGTGTCTATAACATTCAGTAGTTGATCCCCATCACCTGAAGTTGATGTATTGAGAAACTTGATGTATTGGCATAGGAAAAGGATGTTGTTTCTTTGACCTGGTAACACCAAATTTAGTGAACTTAATATTTATGCAGAAAGATTGGATATTAGTTTATTATCTTTAGTAATTGCCTAAGTTTTAACATTAATAATCTGTACTGCAGAAAATGCTAAAGAACTTCTTTTTAAGTAGGAAGTGTGTGAAAGTGAATATCAGTATTTTGGTCTTAAGTGAATGTAGTTTTTAGCTTTGCATTAATTTCGATGTTTCTGTTTACATTGTTCTAGCACGTGTTTGAGGGATGTCAAACAAGGACTTTGAAAATGACCTTGATGATAAAACTAATTGGGCAAAACCTATTGAAGAGTACTTTATTAGTATGTTGTATGAAGAGAAAAAAGGCTTGCAAACCAACACTTTAGAAAAGAATTAGTGGGATGCTATTGGCATGAACTTGTTTGACAAATATGGTAAGAGATACACTCGTGAAAAATTGAAGCAAAAATATAATCGGTTGCGGAAGATTCACCATGAGTTTGCCAAGCTTGTTAATCATACTGGGATGGGTTAGGACCTTGTTGCAAACACTATTCAAGCATCGGACGAAGATTGGCCAACTTATATTAAGGTATTTATTGTATTATATAATGGTTAGTAAGATGACTATGGATATGCTTTTGTGTTTGGTATTGAGATATTTTGCTTTATGATGAACTATAATTAAATGAGTATGGAAATGACTAGTTTTGGTAATATGATTATTGTTATGCTATTATCCTATAGTATTGTCTTGTCACTTTGTTTAGCTATTAATTACATAATAGTTGTATAATATAATTATTTGTATGTCTATATATAGACCTGGCAAACGGGTCGTGTCTGTCGTGTTCGTGTCGTTTTCGTGTAACACCTGTTATCTTAACGGGTCGTGTCGTGTCACACCCGTTATCTTAACGGGTCCTTAACAGGTCGTGTCACTTTACCCAACGGGTAAAGTGACCCGACCCGTTATGACCCGTTAAGAAAAAAATATATTTTTTTTAAAATTTGCACATACCACACATTGCGACATAAATATTACTTGAAAACATTAAAACATTTCTCGTTCAAGTACTATATCTACACTCGAAAATGAAAGCCTAATAAAAAAAATAATACATACACTACTAATCTATTACAAATATTAAATGTGCAAGGATAAAGAGTTTTTGTTTTTAAGATTGACTAACACTTAGAGTTTATTTATACTTTTATTAAGTATAACATAAGATTTTGTGGTATCCACTTGTGTAAATATTTTAAATTGAAGATCGAATTCATTCATTGTATTCATATAGGGTCAAGGAGTGTAGTTATAAAAAATCATCAAAATCGGAGTTAAAATAACCGTTAAATCGTGATTTTTCGTTTATAACCGTTGAAAAGCTTTGTCCCGTTACTTGATCTCTGAATGTTTTTTTTTTGTGATTTTTTGCTGATGTGATCTCCAAGCATATACAAACAATTTTGACGGTTTGGATCGTTGAAATTAGTTTTGGAGAATTTGTAAAACGATAGATTGACTAACACTTAGAGTTTATTTATACTTTTATTAAGTATAACATAAGATTTTGTGGTATCCACTTGTGTAAATATTTTAAATTGAAGATCGAATTCATTCATTGTATTCATATAGGGTCAAGGAGTGTAGTTATAAAAAATCATCAAAATCGGAGTTAAAATAACCGTTAAATCGTGATTTTTCATTTATAACCGTTGAAAAGCTTTGTCCCGTTACTTGATCTCTGAATGTTTTTTTTTTGTGATTTTTTGCTGATGTGATCTCCAAGCATATACAAACAATTTTGACGATTTGGATCGTTGAAATTAGTTTTGGAGAATTCGTAAAACGATAGATTGACTAACGCTTAGAGTTTATTTATACTTTTATTAAGTATAACATAAGATTTTGTGGTATCCACTTGTGTAAATATTTTAAATTGAAGATCGAATTCATTCATTGTATTCATATAGGGTCAAGGAGTGTAGTTATAAAAAATCATCAAAATCGGAGTTAAAATAACCGTTAAATCGTGATTTTTCGTTTATAACCGTTGAAAAGCTTTGTCCCGTTACTTGATCTCTGAATGTTTTTTTTTTGTGATTTTTTGCTGATGTGATCTCCAAGCATATACAAACAATTTTGACAGTTTGGATCGTTGAAATTAGTTTTGGAGAATTCGTAAAACGATAGATTGACTAACGCTTAGAGTTTATTTATACTTTTATTAAGTATAACATAAGATTTTGTGGTATCCACTTGTGTAAATATTTTAAATTGAAGATCGAATTCATTCATTGTATTCATATAGGGTCAAGGAGTGTAGTTATAAAAAATCATCAAAATCGGAGTTAAAATAACCGTTAAATCGTGATTTTTCGTTTATAACCGTTGAAAAGCTTTGTCCCGTTACTTGATCTCTGAATGTTTTTTTTTTGTGATTTTTTGCTGATGTGATCTCCAAGCATATACAAACTATTTTGACGGTTTGGATCGTTGAAATTAGTTTTGGAGAATTCGTAAAACGATAGATTGACTAACACTTAGAGTTTATTTATACTTTTATTAAGTATAACATAAGATTTTGTGGTATCCACTTGTGTAAATATTTTAAATTGAAGATCGAATTCATTCATTGTATTCATATAAGATCAAGGAGTGTAGTTATAAAAAATCATCAAAATCGGAGTTAAAATAACCGTTAAATCGTGATTTTTCATTTATAACCGTTGAAAAGCTTTGTCCCGTTACTTGATCTCTGAATGTTTTTTTTTTGTGATTTTTTGCTGATGTGATCTCCAAGCATATACAAACAATTTTGACGATTTGGATCGTTGAAATTAGTTTTGGAGAATTCGTAAAACGATAGATTGACTAACACTTAGAGTTTATTTATACTTTTATTAAGTATAACATAAGATTTTGTGGTATCCACTTGTGTAAATATTTTAAATTGAAGATCGAATTCATTCATTGTATTCATATAGGGTCAAGGAGTGTAGTTATAAAAAATCATCAAAATCGGAGTTAAAATAACCGTTAAATCGTGATTTTTCGTTTATAACCGTTGAAAAGCTTTGTCCCGTTACTTGATCTCTGAATGTTTTTTTTTTGTGATTTTTTGCTGATGTGATCTCCAAGCATATACAAACAATTTTGACGATTTGGATCGTTGAAATTAGTTTTGGAGAATTCGTAAAACGATAGATTGACTAACACTTAGAATTTATTTATACTTTTATTAAGTATAACATAAGATTTTGTGGTATCCACTTGTGTAAATATTTTAAATTGAAGATCGAATTCATTCATTGTATTCATATAGGGTCAAGGAGTGTAGTTATAAAAAATCATCAAAATTGGAGTTAAAATAACCGTTAAATCGTGATTTTTCGTTTATAACCGTTGAAAAGCTTTGTCCCGTTTACTTGATCTCTGAATGTTTTTTTTTTTGTGATTTTTTGCTGATGTGATCTCCAAGCATATACAAACAATTTTGACGGTTTGGATCGTTGAAATTAGTTTTGGAGAATTCGTAAAACGATAGATTGACTAACACTTAGAGTTTATTTATACTTTTATTAAGTATAACATAAGATTTTGTGGTATCCACTTGTGTAAATATTTTAAATTGAATATCGAATTCATTCATTGTATTCATATAGGGTCAAGGAGTGTAGTTATAAAAAATCATCAAAATCGGAGTTAAAATAACCGTTAAATCGTGATTTTTCATTTATAACCGTTGAAAAGCTTTGTCCCGTTTACTTGATCTCTGAATGTTTTTTTTTTGTGATTTTTTGCTGATGTGATCTCCAAGCATATACAAACAATTTTGACGGTTTGGATCGTTGAAATTAGTTTTGGAGAATTCGTAAAACGATAGATTGACTAACACTTAGAGTTTATTTATACTTAGATTCACCACTTCTATTAATTTTCATTTTTCCCTCTCTTTTTTGTTTCCTTTTCAACTTTTTCTTATCATTTTCACTTTTCCCTCCAACATCTTTCCCTAATTGAATTCCCTCACTTTTTGTTTTATTTTCAACTTTTCTTAACATTTTCATTTTCCCTCCATTTTTTTTTTCAAAAAGGGCGGCAAGTTGGCAAATGGCAATGGCAAGAAATTGATTATTGAAATTTGAGAATGGAAACAAATCACATATGAGTCCTGACGCATCAAATTTCAATGGATGCAAAATCATGCAAATATGCAATGCATGATCATGCATATTAAATTATTAATTAATAATTATTATAGTTTTTATAAAATTTAATATATATATATATATATATAATTAGTATAGATAGACTTAATATTTTGGGGGTATAATTATTATAGTATATATAATTATTATAATTATTATAAATTTTATAGTTAATTTAATATATATATATATTTATTATAATTTTTAGGGGTATAAAATTGTAAAATTAATGTATATAATTATTACAGTATTTTTTTAGGGTTATAAAATTATAAAAATAATATTCTGCTTATCGTGTATCGTGTTTACCCACGTGTATACCCGACCCAACCCGTTATCTTAACAGGTGCTTATCGGGTTACCCGATAAGACCCGATTCGTTATCGTGTCGACCCAAACACCTGTTAATTTCGTGTCGTGTCGTGTCGGGTTATCGGGTCGTGTCAGAAATTGCCAGGTCTATCTATATAGGATAGATTCAAATGAAGTGGACAACAGTGGCTCAAGTTCAGAAAGTGATTCATCATCTTGGATGATTCACTTGGATGGTTGCTTTTAGTTACAAGATTATATGATCATTGCTCATGTTTAAATAAAGAGCCATGCATGACTTCACATTTTTCAGGCCTCCAATATGTGATAGACTGTCACATCCTGGCCTGGGATAGGATGATATTGTCTGCTTTGGGCCCCGACCACGCCCTCATGATTTTGTTTCTGGGAACTCACAGGTGACTCCGACTTATATGCTAGCATTGATTGATGATATATGGATGAGTCGTACAGGTCACTATAGGTGACTCCAACTTATGTGCTAGCATTGATTTATTAAGCACATGATTATTTATATTGCTCATGAGATGCTGTGTCGTGGTATATTTATGGATTTACTGTTGATATACTTTTGATTTTACAATGATATGTGGTATGATTTTTTTTGGAAACTATACAGGTGTCACAGCGAGGGGTTATAACGATTTAGAAGGTTTTTATTAAAATTTTATTTCCAGGGCCACTCACCATTGTTTTGTTTCTACCCTCCATGTTTTTTTTTAGCTGAGTTTTTTTATCGACGAGGATTCGTGGCAAATCTTGGTATTGGAGATTACCTTCGATGGTATGATTCTTAATCTACTATACTATACTTATGCTCTGACATCACGTGTGAAATGGGTTTATTTCCACTCACAACGCACTCTCGTATTTGGGCACTTTTATATTTAAATTTATTTACATTTTCCCACATCACTATACTTTATGACTTCGTCACCCTTTTGGTGTTGGCCAGCATAACTTGATTTGGAGTCCAAGTTGACTTTCCAGGTCGCGGTGTGTCATAGACTTATTGAATGGACATCCACATAGGTTATTTGATATTGTAAGGATGGATATAAACACACTCAGGAATTTGTGCTCGACATTGAGAGAACTAAACTTTCTACAAGATGATAGATCAGTTTGTGTTGAGGAGGCCATATGCATGTTCTTGTTTACTATCAGTTATACAATCCGCAACAGGGTAATTGCTGAAACTTTTCAACATTCTAAAAAGACTGTGTCAAGACAATTTAACCAAGTTCTCAAAGCAATATGTCGACTTGGTACTCGTATAATTCAACCTCCAAATATGGATGCAACACCTTCTGAGATTTTGGGAAATCCGAAGTACGACCCATGATTTTAGGTAATGTATTGATAAAGTACATTTTATCATTTAGTTAGATCATGACTATTATTTTTCTACAAAACCTAGAAAGATACATGTTTAAAGCTCTAGAATAACAACTTAGGTTGAAGTAAACTATATTTTGTGTACTAACATGTTATGATTTGAACTATAAAATGGTAGAATTGCACTGGCACTATTGATGAAACACATATCAGTGCATGGGCTCCTTCATCAAAACAAATTTCATACCGAGGTATTAAAGTTAGTGTGACACAATATTATGTTGGCATGTTCATTTAACATGATGTTTACATATGTCTACACCAGATGGGAAGGAACAGCTAATGACTCGAGAGTGTTGATGGATGCAATAATAAGAGAAGAAAATAGGTTTCCAATGCCTAAAGAAGGTACAAGGTCATTGACACATATCAAATTACTTATAATTTTTTTTTTCTTATTGTATTTGGCTCAAGTGAAATACTTATATGCATTGTTCTTGGAATAGGAAAATATTATGTTGTTGATTCCGGCTATGCCAACATGAGTTGGTTTCTTGCATCATATCGCAAAGTGCGTTATCACTTTTGTGATTTTAGAGGAAGAGGTAAACGTCCAAAAGGAGCAATGGAATTGTTCAACTTTAGGCACTCATCACTATGTAATGTTGTTGAACGAAGCATTGGAGTGCTAAGAATCGTTTTCCTACTCTAAAGTTGATGCCAAATTATCCAATTAGGAAGCAAAGACGCATTCCCGTTGCATGTTGTGCCGTGCACAATTTCATTAGAATGCAATCAAGGAATGATACTTTGTTTCAACAATTTGAAGACAATGACATTGATGTCGTAGATGAAGAAAGCTCGGGCGCGAATCAAGAAGACGAAAACATGCATTTGAATGACGACAACGTTATGAATGATGTTAGAGACCACATAGCCGGATCAATGTGGCTTGATTACGTCAATAACAATTAGTCTTAAAGTTTATTGGTTTTCTAGAATGTTTTAATGTAATCTTTATTATTGTATTAGCACATGGATATAAAAATAGTATGTTTAAGGTTTAATTTCATATGTTTTGTATATCTTAAAACAAATACATAATTGGAAAAAAAAAATTGTTTTCAAGAGTTCAACCAAACAAGTTTTCAAATTTTTAGATTCAAAAATAATTTTTAAGTTCAATGCCAAACACGTTTTGTTGCAACTCTAAAAATTTGGGATTGGAATTTCATAATTTCAGAATATACAAGATCTAATCTTTAGACATCATTTTTCACTTTGATTAAGATGTGAGCCTGCCTTCTCAGTACAAAACTGGCTTACATATCATTTTACACCATATTCTCAAGTTTTTTTATTCATTTTTACATCCAATAGTTTCAACACCTGAAGCAACGCGCGAGCACACTATTGCTAGTTTTATTCAGAAAATTGGACTCTTCGTTTCAAAGTAACCGGTCGAACCCCAAAGCTGTGCAAATTAGGGCTTGCAGATTCTCTCTTCGAGAATTCAGATCGCATCGTAACCATTTGTATTTAATCGAACTTGGTTTTCGATAGCTAGGGATTCAAGGCTGAGGAATCGGAATCACACTTTTAGTGGCTCCGCACAGATTATACTCGATTTCAGAGACCTCAAGATTTTCAATCGGTGTTGTGGTTGAGAGGAATTTCAGGTGAGTAGTTTCGTTCTGATTTTCAGTTTAAGGAGATTTGGGATTGGAATTTCATAGTTTCATAATGAAATTTATGCATCCGGATTGCGGATTCAACATTGGGTTGGCCAATTTCAAAATTAGGGCACAAATACAATGCAAAATCCATGGAATCGAACAGAGCCTATATGGGTTTTGGTTATAATTGTTTGATTTGACAAAAATTGCCGATTTTGAACAATTGTTTCGGTTCAGCATAATAAAAATTAGGGTTTTCTTTTGTGATTTTTCAGGTACTTTGCATTTGTAATTGTTCAATTCGAGAGGGAAATGTGAGGATATGATAGAGATGTAAGCAAATTTTGGATCTTCATCTATCTGTTTTTTATTATATGTAAATTTTCAATATTGATACTTTAATATTTTTTGGAGAAAATTAGTTTGACAATTTTTTGGGATAGGATTATGGTCTGTGAGGCGACGAATATGAGGATTATGAGGACGATGAGGATGGTGAAGAGTATGAAGAGGAAGAGGAAGATCCAAAGCCTACCAAGGAAGCATTGGCATACCTTGAGTTGAGACAACGCTTGAAAGAACAATTACGAAAGAATAAAAGCAATTCTTCTTTGGCCAACTCCAATAATAAAAAGAAGAAGCTCCCATTTGACAAGTGTGTAACTACTATATAACCGTTGCTTTTCCTTTGTGGAAAATTCATGCTTTCTTAGTAAGACAAGGCAGGCGGTTCTGTTTGTTTCTACTAATAGGTTCAATGCTTCCTTATTGTAAGTAACCAATGATTATTTGATGAACAATATCTAGCCTTGTTATCTGAAGTTCTAGGGAAGCAGTAAGTGATGCAACTAAAATAGTTCTGTAATGTATTGATTTGCTTATATTCTACCAAAGCCTGTAATGATATAGGTTTTATAGTTGGAATTTCTAGGACAGGCTAATGTTTTTTTTTTCAAGGGTATAACCATCTGAAAGTAATATAGAGAAATGAGAATACATTCTGAAGAGTTGTCATCCTTGCAACTTTATTTGCAGTTCCTTGTTTTCTTTTTTTGTGATAAGCTTATCAGACAGATATTTTGTTTCATAATTTTTCTATGGACAATATAGTGGTAATTGGTAAAATAGAAGTTTTGAAATTGATTTTAAATTGTTTCCCTACTTATTTTGCAGTTTTGGATCTTTCTTTGGCCCATCTCAACCAATTATTGATGTGAGAGTGATTTAAGAAAGCAAATCGTTGTTAGAAACCAAGCACCTAACATCCAGTGCTACCAACTATTTCCCTCATGCATGTATTATTACTCCCTCTTTTTGATATAGCTCATAAATTCATAACATTACTTGCTCATATTGACTTTTTTCTGTACCTGTCATATACAATTGGTCTACACTTTACACATATAATGAGTCCACTTATGCCGTCATTATCCCAAAATGATTATGGGATAGTTTTGGCCTTGTAATTTCTGTGTTATGTCGTATCTTGTTATTTGTGGAAATTTTTGGGAACTTTAGTTTGTTAAAAGAAATTGATTTGACATGCATATTATTTGAGATTCTTCTTTCCATGTGGTGTAATTTACAATCTTATTGTTGCTAGAACCATTTTGGAGTTGCTTTTGCTTTCCACCTCTTTTATTGGTTCTAATCTTAAATTTGATGAAAGGGTTACCAATCACTCGATTCTTGGTGAGGGTCTAGGAATTTCTAGATTTACCCGTATAGGTTTATATCTTGAAACTTATGACTTACTTGGCATGCTTGATTTGTGTCCTGCTGCTTATTTTGTTTAGTTTTTAACCCTAGCATTAGCTATTGCTTTTTATGTAACAAAAAATATTTTCTTGGAACTCTCTTCATTTTATGAACACGCTAATGTTTATAATGATATGCTTAATAAGATTTTTTACATGCCTAAAATCTTGTTGCAGAAAAGTATTTTGTTGCAACTCTTATAAAAATATTTTCAGATAACAAAGACAGATATTGTTCATCAAATAATCATTAGTTACTTACAATAAGGAAGCATTGAACTTAGTAGTAGAAACAAACAGAACCGCCTATCTTGTCTTACTAAGAAAGCATGGATTTTCCACGAAGGAAAAATAGCGGTTATATAGTAGTTACTCACTTGTCAAAAGGGAGGTTCTTCTTTTTATTACTGGAGTTGGCCAAACAAGAACCACTTTTCTTCTTTCGTAATTGTACTTTCAAGCGTTGTCTCAACTCAAGGTATGCCAATGCTTCCTTGGTAGGCTTCGGATCTTCCTCTTCCTCTTCATACACTTCACCATCCTCATCGTCCTCATAATCCTCATATTTGTCACCTAACGGACCATAATCCTATCCCAAAAAATTGTCAAACTAATTTTCTCTTAAAACTAATAGAGTATCAATATCAAAAATTTACATATAATAAAAAACAGATAGACGAAGATCCAAAATTTGCTTACATCTTTATCATATCCCTGCATTTCCCTCTCGAATTGAACAATTACAAATGCAAAGTACCTGAAAATTCACAAAAGAAAACTCTAATTTTTATCATGTTGAACTGAAACAATTGTTCAAAATCGGCAATTTTCGTTAAATCAAACAATTATAACCAAAACCCATATAGGCTTTGTTCGATTCCATGGATTTGGCATCGCATTTGTGCCCTAATTTTGAAATTGGCCAAACCAATGCTGAATCCGCAGTCCGGATGCATAAATTTCATTCCGAAACTATGAAATTATAATCCGAAATCTCCTTAAACTGAAAATCAGAACGAAACTACTCACATGAAATTCCTTTCAAGCACAACGCCGATTGAAAATCTTGAGGCCTCTGAAATCGAGGATGAACTATGCGGAGACACTAAAAGTGCGATTCTGATTCCTCTGCCTTCAAGCCCTAGGTATCGAAAACCAAGTTCGATTAAAGACAAAGGGATATGATGCGATCAGAATTCTCGAGGAGAGAATATGCAAGTCCTAATTTGTACAGCTTTGGAGTTCGACCGGTTACTATGAAACGAAGAGTCCAATTTTCGGAATAAAACTAGTAATAGTGCCCGCGCATTGATGCAAGTGTTGAAACTACTAGATGTAAAAATGCATTAAAAAAACATGAAAAGATGGTGTAAAATGATATGTAAGCTAGTTTTGTACTGAGAAGGCAGGCACACATCTTAATCAAAGTGAAAAATGATGTCTAAGGATTAGATCTAGTATATTACGAAACTATGAAATTCCAATCCCAAATTTTTAGAGTTGCAACAAAACGTATTTGGCATTTGGCATTGACCTTAAAAGTTATTTTTGAATCTAAATATTTGAAAACTTGTTTGGTTTAACTCTTGAAAACAATTTTTTAATTTTTTTTTTCTTCCAATTATGTATTTGTTTTAAGATATACATAACATATGAAATTAAACCTTAAACATACTATTTTTATATCCATGTGCTAATACAACACATATATGCTCGATAATCAAAATAAACTTGAAGTCTTAGGTAATAAATATTACATTAAAACATTCTAGAAAACCAATAAACTTTGAGACTAATTGTTATTGACATAATCAAGCAACATTGATCCGGCTATGTGGTCTCTAACATCATTCACAACATTGTCGCCATTCAAATGCATGTTTTCCTTTTCTTGATTCGCCCCGAGCTTTCTTCATCTATCACATCAACATCATTGTCTTTAAATTGTTGAAACAAAATATCATTCCTTGATTGCATTCTAATGAAATTGTGCACGGCACAACATGCAACGAGAATGCGTCTTTGCTTCCTAATTGGATAATTTGGCATCAACTTTAGAATAGGAAAACGATTCTTAAGCACTCCAATGCTTCGTTCAACAACATTACGTAGTGATGAGTGCCTAAAGTTGAACAATTCCGTTGCTCCTCTTGGACATTTACCTCTTCCTCTAAAATCACGCAAGTGATAACGCACTTTGTGATATGGTGCAAGAAACCTACTCATGTTGGCATAGTCGGAATCAACAACATAATATTTTCCTATTCCAAGAACAATGCATGTAAGTATTTCACTTGAGCTAAATACAATAAGAAAAAAAATTATAAGTAATTTGATATGTGTCAATGACTTTGTACCTTCTTTAGGCATTGGAAACCTATTATCTTCTCTTGTTTCCCCTCATTTCTCTATTTCTGATTGGGCACTTTCTTTTCTCTCATCTCCCCATTTGCCTACACCTCTCCCTCCTTCTCTCCTTTACTTTCCTATCTCCACCGCTCATCACCATTCTGCTTTAATCTGGGCCACACATGTGGCTACTAGATTTTTCTCCAAAAATATGGAATATTCCATAAAATAACCAATTTACTAAAATGCCCCCAGCTTTAAAGATTAATATCTCCTTTGTTATAATTCCAAATCACGATCCGTTTGCACCCACGGGTTCGTGGTGACGAGTGCTACAAGGATACGCCAAGAAAATGAACCTTATGTGACACGACACGGCAGTCAACAAAAGTCAACACTTTGCCTCGAATGCATTTTTGTAAATTCACATTTTAAAATTATAAAAATCGTAATAATTGGGGACGTGTCGTTACAATATACATATAAGAAATTCTTTTTCTTTGCAGTTTCGTTGCATATGTAAACTTGGTGTTCTAAAAATTGAAAACAATATAATACATTGAAATAATATGAATGTTGATGGTAACGACAAAAGGTCAAACCAACACCAACATTTCCAATGAACAAAACGCAAAGGTATACAATGTTGACTATAGCAGCAAGCATATAACAACACATTGAAAGCTTACAACTTTGCAGATGGTCACTGTGACTAACAATAACAGTGATCATAACAAAAAAGACCTTTTAACCGACACTTGCTACTCTACACAATTTGGGCACTTGAAGTATTGATGTTTGCTATTATGCTATTTTGGAAACATATACAAGGCTTGGCAGAAAGTGCAGAGTCACTGAGGGGAATATGTTATAAGTTTTACAAAGGATGTCGAAAGTATATGTATGACAAGAAGTCTCTCTATCTCCTTATGCTTTCGAGATGAATAATGAGACCACTTCATATGAAGAAACATATTACACAAAGAATAAACAGATTACACTAAGAATAGGGCACAAATACATGAATGCACAGAGGAAAACTATACCCTTTTCATATGAAGAATTTAAATCAAAACTTCCCCACAATCTCCCCAGTTCAAACCACGGAGTTTTTTTACATCTTAAGAAAAGTAGATGGAATTGCGGAGGTTGTTTTTGTAGTTGTATAATTATTAGCAACTGTTATATGTATCTTATAAGGAAAAATCATATCAATACGTTTTTTAACAAAATTGAAAAGAAAAAAAAATTGCAGGGTCTCCAAGTAAATTCCAGATAAAACCATAACTCCAAGTAGATTCCAAGTTCGAGATTTCCATGCCTCGAACCAAAGGTGGCGTGGCGTCTGCTACTCCAAAACTTGATCCTTGATAAATTGAATTTCCTTCTTCGATCTAACAATCGGACAAATAGTATACACACAAAAACCCAATACACAGAGAATAAGAAATCAACAACGCTAGCAAGAATGCCTCATTGCATTGGTAGAAGAACCAGTCTAGACAAGAATTGAAAACAGATGACCTGCAGTACACTAATCAATGACTACAATTTCACCCATTTTACTTTAGTTGGCTCAGTGTCATCCTAAATGCATCATTATTACAAAGTCGATTTCAATAAAGACTAACAACTGGAGACATCTTTGAGTGGGTAATACTTTTCAAGTGACTACTAATTGTCACATGCAGATGCAACAAATCTCTGAAACCACCAATCAAAACACAGAATTGACCAATTATACAAACAATCAAACATTCATGCAATTCAACACAAACAGATAATACAAGAGAAAGAAAGTAGAGAGAGAGTTACAGAAAATTACATCCGAAATTGGAGTCACAAATACGCAATGTGAAAATGGTCTCTTCGAATTGGATTGAGGAATTGCAGTCTCAAAGACCCAGAAACTCGAAAAAAGGGATTACCTATTCGTCTTTATTATTGGTTGTTCGTCATTCGTCATTGGTGAGGTGTAAGGCCTGCTCGTGGTCTGCCTGCGCGGCGCAGGATATGAAATCGTGAAAAAAAAACCCATAAAACCTGACTTTTGTTGTTTTCAAATTATAACGGTTGTTTTTAAAAAATTTTTAGTCCAGTTTTACAAGATAGTCCTACCAAATAGGTTTTTTTTTTACCTTAAAACTTAAAAATTGTTTTTGAGTTAAAAACTTTGGACTCAAATCCAATACCAAACAACCCTTAGGTTTTAACCCAAAAATAACTTTTCTATTCAAACCCTTCTTGTCTAAAATTTTATTCATAGATTATTAAAAAAAGAATTTAGGCTATTTTTTTCCTTCTTAAAGTAACTTTTTTAAAAACAAAAAAAATTATGTAGACTATCCAAATTTAATCTTATAAACATTTTAACCTAAAAATATATAGATTTTGACAAACACTGAACCGACACCATATGACACACCCCGATCGAGATCAGGGCATGCTGGCCGTCACGTGGAAGTGACGTAACCATGTGCACAGTGCGGAAGCTAATAAATTAATAATAAAAGTACGAATAATTAAAAACCAACTTTACACAAAGTAAGAACATACATGTGCAAGTGTAAGAGTGAAAAACAAATTTCAGAGCACGAAGACCTAATGCAGTCTGGGAGAAATAACACTACAAAACACACCCCAAAGGTGGTCCTACACTGGTGATAATCTGTCAGATATGCCGGGGAAATCCTCTGGGAAGCCACCAAAAGTGCTAGCCAACTAGAACCTAGAGGGGCGCAAAACAAAAAGTGTGAGTGGGCAAAAACAAAGCTTTTCAAAACCGTTTCATAAACAAGTTTTAACCCCTCGTCGTAAAACCTGTATACTTCCCAGAAAAATAGAATATATATATATAAATCACGCTCAAAAAGATGTCATGCCAAAAGCCTCGAAATAAAATGCAAGTGCTCAGGAAATGTCAAATCAATGCCATGTAATCTGTCAGCCGGAGT
Organism: Pyrus communis; assembly: GCF_041283825.1. Lineage (NCBI taxonomy): Eukaryota > Viridiplantae > Streptophyta > Magnoliopsida > Rosales > Rosaceae > Pyrus > Pyrus communis. The sequence goes on from NC_142580.1 coordinate 28,502,755, forward strand.
CACCTAACGTGACCTGTACGGCTAAATCTAGAGCTCAAATCTCCATCTCGCTAACTATACCTGCACACGAGTCGGAACCACCTAAAGTGGTCTGTACGACAGGACTGGGGGTAATATAAGTACGCTCAAGTGCTACGATCACGTGAAGGCTGGGCGAATAATCGTGGGTCACCTACGAGTCGGAACCACCTAAAGTGGTCTGTACGACAGGACTGTGCACCTAACTTGGATCCAAGATGAGTGTGTGGTGTGGGAGGTGAACATCACGTGAAGGACTGTGCCCAACTCTAGGCGGGAGCACTAACACCGAGTGTGCAGGTTATGAGCTCTCTATGCATCTCAAACCACTACTGAATATAAACATAAATCATAACTCACCTGGCACTTACCTGTGCGTCCGTAGCACCAGACATATATACATATGGGACTAATAATGCGTAAATAAATGGCAACAATAAGCATGGCATATAAACGTATAAACATTTCAATTCATTTTTTGGGAAAAACATCAGTATATAGGTTTATACGGAAAACCAAAAGCCCACTCACTGGTATGTAGAAGGGTCGTAACCCCCTTGCCTCGAGTGACCGCGCTCGTCTTCAGGATAGGTCTCACCTATATGCGAAACAACTATAAAAACGTAAATTTTAAAGCACATAACCAACCTTAAGGAATAACTTCTCATACAAAGCTCAAATGGGGTGTATGAATACACCAACGTGATCTTCTCAACCTCAGGAACATCCCCATATTTTTAGAAAAAATTTCCACCGCCGCACGCGCTCCCACGTGCCGGCCAAGGCATGGCCACATGCGTCGGCCACGCGCAGGCACGTGCCTGGCACACTGACGGCGTCAGTTAACGCCGTCAGGAATATTCCGTTAACTTTAACGGATTCCATTAACGCCGTTAGGAATATTCCGTCCAAACTGACGGAATATTCCGTCATCTTCTCCGGCAAAGCTCCGCGCCGAAAAATTGGGAAAACTTTAAAACCTTGTATCTCACTCGTTTTTCAACCAAATTTCACAAAATTGGTACCAAAATGAAGCTTACAACGAGAGGAACAAATCCATACCACTTTCAAGCACTAAAACCCACGGATTCTCGACGAGAAAACACCACCAACTCCGGCCAAGCTTGTAACTTATGATTCCGACGTCCAAAACCTTCAAACAAACCACCCCGAGCCTCCTAAGGACCCCACCAAGCTTCCTACAAGCTTGAAATTCCCAAAAACACAAGAATTAACTTGTGCATAAACAGTGACCAAATCGGGGTATCCCGAGTTCGACATGAAAACGAAGGTATCCTTACCTGAAATGGGTATGGTTGAACTTCTACGGACCTTACGAGCAGGAATATGTAATTTGTTTCCTCGATCTGTGAAGGTTTGGTGTGTTTTTGGGTGTGTCCGTACAAAGAGGATAGGAAAAGGAGAGAGAGAGAGCTCGGGACAGGGGTGCAGGACAGGGAAAAGGGTGATGGGGTGTGGGAGAGTGTGTGTGTGGTCCAAAACCTGCCAACAAAATCCAAAAACAACCACACAACGAAACAACCACACTAGGGGCAAAATCGTCATTTCACCCCTACGGTTTGAAAATCCGGAACGGGCTGTCACACCATGAAACTCGTTAAGCACTATGAAAAAATATGAAACAAATAAAAGATTTTTTTTATTGTTATTATTTTAGCCGTTATATTTAAATTTGGATTGTTAAATTTTTTTTTTTACCATTGAATTTAATAAAATTAGATCTTAACCGTTGGATTCAATGACTTTATAAATATAAAACTAAATAAAATATACATATGTAGTGGGCCAACCCCACTAATCCTAGGCTAAATCCTGTGCTAAATTTGGCTTTGTTTAAGGTTTTAGGTTTTAGGTCCAACTTTAAGCTTTGGTTGGATTGGATTTTTTTTGGGGGGGGGGGGGGGGGTGGGGGGTGGGTGGGGTGTGGAAAAGAAGGGGAAAAATAGGTTATAGGTCAGGGTTGGAGATGGTCTTAAGAGTCTGTCCTATCAGATCCGTCTAAATCGCGATTCTCGCTTAGACAAAAAATAGACAACTTTTATTATACTTTTTATTTTTTTAATAAATTGTAAGAGACTTATTGAATACTGAACACATATTCTAAGCTTGTTTTCCACATTTTCATTATGTTCTAATACATTAAACCTATATATTATTTTATTTTGGAGTTCTTGTTATCTCAATAGAATTATATATTGTTATGTATAAATTAACACTTATTTAGATGATATATAATAAATTTATTTGAACTCGCCTAATTCGCTTAGCGCTAAGCTCCGTGCCTAGACGCAAAGCTCCAGCTGGCTACCCGTCCAGTGCTTAGTGTCTTTTTAAACCTTGAATACAACGTAGAAGTAAGTTGTTAATGGCTACCCGTCTGGGCAATTGTAATACCCGGTGAAGAAGTTGTTAATGTTCCACTTCTTGATTTGTTACTTGTTTCTAGTAGCTGTGATTATTATTGAAATATACACATATACATTGTTGTGAAATACTATTTAACATATGTGATTACTCTGTAATGTTTGAGAGCTCTTCTTGTATTCTATGTTTGGAGTCTAGAAACTGAAAAACTATTTGTTTTTAGTGTTTGTTTTATGCTTGAAATATGCTTCAAGGTTGATTTGCTGTTTTCTTAATATGTTTCAAGGTTAGAGAAAGCTGATTAAGGGATCATGGCAACTATAAGAATAGAGTGCCCTGTTTTGGAGCCAAGCTCTGGTAATTTCTTATCATCGTTACTTGCTACTACTCCATAATTAGTTTGGTAATATTATCATGGAATTCATTTTTATTTATTGTGTTTTGGTTGGTCTTATTTCATTTTTATGTTACATGTAATCTCTTCATAAAGCTAACTCCAAACCTTAGTTTCTCTTTTGGTTTTGGTAATCTGTCATTCTCTAAAGCTCTTTTTGTTGATTTGTGAAATAAATTTGGAGCTTTTACATAAACTGCAGTCTTAATTAAATTTTGTTGTTACCAATCATAGAAAAGTTGATAGCAAAGGTATCCCTTCGAACTTGATTTTAATTTTTTAAGTTTTTGTTCTTAATTTTTTTATGTATTATTTTTTGGAAACTTCAAGCATCTAATTTGTGCATTATAGTGCACTGATTTGGTAGAGAACCTACCTGAGGATCATTCAGTGGAGAACCTTAAGAGTATACTTGGTGAAGCTGGAAAGTATGTTATTTTCCTTCTTTTTCTCCCTATGTTGTGGCATTACTGTTCTCTTTAGTTTTGGATATAGCATGGTTTTCAATCTTTCAATTAAGAGTATACATATGAAGTTGTATTTCATACGATAAAAATGTAACATCTGTGTCTTTCTATCTCAATCTCGCTCTCAATTGCTTATAATTTTTTTTTTTTCACATGTTAATCACATTTGCTAATCTTCTGCTATCCAAAATTCTGTCTTCCATCGTTTGTCTTTCCCTTCCTTATATCTGTCACTATTACTGATAATCAAATGTTTTTGTTCAAGCTATTAGTCATGCAAGTCTGCACACTAAGTAAGTTTTCAAGACATTGAAGTTACGGTAAGCCATCATACTTTATAAAGAATTTATAACTTTTAAGTGATTGCAAATTTGTTTGACAGTGGAAACTATGAAGATGTAATGGATTTTCGAATCATTGATCCAACCAAAGTGGATATTTGTGTCATCTATTTCATAAATAGAATAAAAAACTCATTTATATAATTAACTGATATTTTGATTCCTTTTATTGTTTAGATGGTGAAATGTTGGGTCAAGCATGCATACTCTGTTGCTCCAACTTTTAATTGTCAGACTGTAGTTGGACTTGAGTTAACGTTATTCTTACGAAATTTGTGGGTTTGATTTTGGGTGCAGGCTGCAGCTGATAATCAGATTCAATAACTATGATTAAGCTCTTGGAAACAAAGGGTTCGAAGACTTTGTAAAGTTTGGTTCCAACATTTGTACAAAATTTTATAAAATATCAGTTATGCAAATTTATAGTTGTATTATTATATTTTAATGATATAACAATTTGTTTTCTCACCAAAAATAGAAAAAGAAATATGATACTCCAATTTGGATGCTCACACAGGGCATCATTTTTTAAAATATTATTTTGCAACTTTGCCACCGATGTGAATTAGGATGGCACTACAGGAAAGACACCAATGCAATATTGGTAGCCATTGTTACAATAGAGTCATCTACATAGATCACACTCTTTAGTTTAAGGGTGCTTGGTGGTCATAGAGGTTTGCCACCAATATGAGTGGCAACACTTGACAATAGCCACCAAATGAAAAGGGTGGCTTATAGCCAAATTTCTAGTAGTGTACGACACAACGTACGAGACATTTTCCTACCAGTAGCGGTCTATCATTCACTTGTGTGATATCTTGTAATGATCTTTTCTTTGTGATCTTGTTTTAGAGCGTGTTCTGTGCACTCTAGCTATTTTCTTAAACTCTGTTTAATTCACTTAATTTCCCCTATAATTATTTATTCATGTATATTTCCTCCTAATCATTACTCTTGTATTCAATAAATGGCTTTCGTCATCCTCGGATGTTGGTCAGCACGTGCCTATCCGGGTATTCGAGGAATATCGGGGTTGGGACGTGTCAAATTAGATCTTAACCGTTGGATTCAATGAATTTATAAATATAAAACTAAATAAAATATACATATGTAGTGGGCCAGCCCCACTAATCCTAAGCTAAATCATGTGCTAAATTTGGCTTTGTTTAAAGTTTTAAGTTTTAGGTCCAATTTTAAGATTGTGTTGGATTGGATATTTTTTTGTTGGGGGGGGGGGAATAGAAGGGGAAAAATAGGTCATAAATCAAGGTTGGAGATGGTCTTATGAGTCTGTCCTATCAGATTCGTCTAAATCGCGATTCTCTCTTAGACAAAAAATAGACAACTTTTATTTTACTTTTTATTTTTTTAATAAATTGTAAGAGACTTATTGAATACTGAACACATATTCTAAGCTTGTTTTCCACATTTTCATTATGTTCTGATACTTTAAACCTATACATCATTTTATTTTGTAGTTTTTGTTATCTCAATAGGATTATATATTGTTATGTATAAATTAACACTTATGTAGATGATATATAATAAATTTATTTGAACTCGCTTAATTCGCTTAGCGCTAAGCTCTGTGCCTGGACGCGAAACTCCAGCTGGCTACCCGTCCAGCGCTTAGTGTCTTTTTAAACCTTGAATACAACGTAGAGAAAAGAAATAGGGACAAGGAAAAAAAATGGAATTATGAAATTTTCGCCAAACTTTCTGTGGAAACGAGAGGCAAACTGAAAGGACAATACTTGGGTTATAGACTGACGTCATGATGTGGCGAAATAAAAATAACTCACATGTCGTACAATATTTATTTGATGGAATGTATTTAAATCATCATTATTTCTATACTAAAACCCAAACTCGGATGCACTGTTCATGGACAGTAAAATGGCAAAAATACCCTCGATTTGGTTTATTTGCTGGCGTTTTTTTCACTTGGTTGAACAGTTAAAGGGCGGATTTGCCCTCCTTTGCCACGCGTGTTCTTCGCAGACCACAGCGTTTCTCTTCCGGATTCTTCTTTTCTTTTCTCTCTCTCTCTCTCAGAAGCCTTTTGTTTCTCTCAAACCTCTCTTTGCCTTGCTCTCCGATCTCCACTTCTCTATGTGCCTTGCTTTCTTCCAGAAAACGCTCAAGTCAGTCAAATTGGTTTAGATCTATTCGGCGGGGGTTAAAACGGCAACGCTCTCTTGCTGAAAAGTAGCGAATTTGGTCTCGATTTGAAGAAAATTTGAAGCCCATAAAAGATTGCATCTCCTGCTGCCGATTTGATTTGGGTAATTCTTTGCTTTGAATTTTATGTTCTTGCGAGTGTAAATTGGGATTTTAAATGGGGTTTTTGTTCTGATTTTGGGAATTTTCTTTGTAGCTTCGGATTCTGGGTGATGATGGTTAATTTAGTTTTTGTTTTCGATTTCAGGAGATTGGGTTTTTCGAGTTTGTGACTTTTCTTTGAAGGCTGCGAAGACCTCTGTGTTTAAGGTGAGTGGTTTTGAAATTCCATAGTTTTGATTCTACTTGCAGCTTGAGGTGTGATTTTAGATCTGAAATTTCCAAGCTTTTTGATTAATCTTAACCCAGATTAGTTAAACTATAATTAAATTAATTTTTTTTCCGGTTATGTAGCTGAAGTAGCTAAAGTTAAGAAAGAACAAAAGGTAAATTCTTTTCTCATCCTTACAAAATTTGATATTGATTTTGAAAATAGTGAAAACCCAATAAAACAAACTGACTTTCTCAACCGAAGATTATGATATATGTTTCGCATTTGATTATTTAGGATAATTACATGCGTGAGGATTATTAAATGATATATTTGATAAATACGTCTAATTTTAAGGTAGGAGCCTTTAGATTACAACTCACTTTATGGTTTTGCATTAAGCAAATCTGGAGGAAATCTGCTCTTAATTGATGCTCTGTCTCCATCTTTTTTGCCTGCTTTAATATGCTTTCTTATGATTTCTGCTGTCTTCTGCTCTTAGTTGATGCTCTGTCTCCGTCTTTTCTGTTCTTATGTAAAAATATTGGTTTTGTTCTAACTTCTTGTATATACTAAACGTGAGTTTCCCCGGCACTGTAGATCACCAGTGTCCGGACGGAACTGCCCTCGCTTCTCTGTTTTCTTTCCGTTTGTGTCCCTGTTTTCCACGAGGCGCTCATCTTATTCTCTCGACTTTGAGAGTCATCTTGAGTTAGGGTTTTGTTCCTTCGTTGCTTTTCTTGATTTCGGCTTTTGCTCTTTTCGTTTTGGCTGTTCTTTCTTCCAATCCTCTGTTTCCTGTGATATCCGTGCTTTCTTTTGCGGAAAGGGTTTCTGATTTTCGTGGTTTAAGGGATTTTGTGGTTGCCAGGCCGTTGTGCGTCTATTTAGATTCGGGATTTTTTGCGTTCCGAGGGTTTCGACATCTCTAATTGGGGTAAAGAATTCCTGCTGTTTCCCCCTTTTTCCGTTTGGGATTTCTGGGTTGTGGCTGGGTTTTTGGCCGATTTACACCTCTTTTCAAGGGTGGCGTCTTTGCAGCCCGCTGTGGAACAAGTGTGATCCAACTAAGGTTTATTTTATAATCATTTTCTTTTGGTTTTTATTTTTGGTTTTTCCTTTGTTTTGATGAAACCTTAATCGTTTCCTTTTATTGTCAATTGTGGTGCTCTCTTTGGTTTTCCCTGTTAAAGGAGAAGTTTGCGTTTTTGTTCTTCAGTTGGGAAATCTCTGATTTGCTGGTATTTGCAACGTTGCTGTAATTTTTTGGGTATTTTTTTTGCGCTTCTGCTTTTTTTCTGATTCGGATATGGATTGGTAATTATTGGATTTAAACGGATTCGTAGTTTTTGATGAGAGGAGTTGTTGAGGTTGTGTGAAGGTTTGTTTTTCTGGGTTTTATGCTGCAGGGGGTTACAAGCACGGAGAGGAGAGGAAACATTAGTTTAGATTGTGATTTAAATTTTTTTTATATGTTCTTGGTGATATAAACTGTGTGAGTGCGGTTGTTTTAAAATTATTTGCGTGTGCTTTTTTATAGTTTTGCTTTTTTCCAGTTTGGATTAAAATGGATTTTGAATTTTTGAGAAGAAATTAAAAGGGTCGTTGGAATTTTGGAAGCCTTTGTGTTTTTGGTGAACACGCAGACAATCTTGAAAATTTGTGTTAAAAGACTAATGTTTGTACATAAAAAAAGTGAGTTGGCTAAAGAAGCCCTTTGGACGCTTTTTGTTAATATCTCATGGGCTTTGCTCTTTGATTTCAGAAATTTTGTGCCCATCTTGGGTTCGCTTCGAACTTGGTTGAGACCGATCTAATCCAGCGTTTCCAGGTGAGTTTTGCATGTTTATCAGCTTATATGGTTTGGATCTTCTTTTTTTTTCGTTGGATCGTTATTGTGTGTGTCTGATGCATTTTGTTTTCCAGATTCGGGAAACTGTCCCTTTCAGATTTTTGGATTTTCGATTCTGATTCTTGGAACTCTCTGTGCTAAAGGTATATAAATGTATTATTTGTTTTCTTTGCGGCTAAATTTTACTTTTTTTGGTTTTGTTTTGGTGATTTGGGACCTTTTTTGTGCATGTTTGGGTTGTTAATTGGTAATGCATGTTTTCTTGCTGATTTTTGTGCTAGCAATTTTATTTAAATCCACAGCTGCTTTTTTTCATTTGACTTGCTGTGATGGTTATGCTTGATTCATAAGATTTGAGGTAGTCGTGATAAAATTAGAAGAGTGATATCTATGTTATTTTGGATTTGTGAGAGTGATTTGTCAGAGCAATGAGTAAATTTTCATATGTAGTGTAGGGTCAAGTTTAATAATCATTAATGCGATTTGGTATATGTCTGGTAGAAACGCTATCAAATTGTAGATACACAGTTTGTTGGTGCAGCAGGGGGCTGGAAAATTTTTTCAGTATGTTTTTTATGGTTTGACTTTTTTCTGTTGGGCCTTTCCCCGGCTAAAACAGTACATTTTGGTTGCTCGGTTAATGAATTTGAGATCTGCTGGCACCTGTGACGCTCTTCTTATATTTTGGATAAGTTTTATGTCCTGCTTTTTTCCAGTTTTAAAATGCATTGATAATTGTTGGATTCAAATATATTTATGATTTTTGCGAAGAAATGAGAGGATTCGTTGGAATTTCGGAAAGCTTTGTCTTCATGTTTTACGAACAGGGAGAGGAAGAAAGAAAACATTAGTTTAGATTGCAATTTTAAAACTTTTTATGTTGTTAGTGCTGGAACCAATGTGTTTTGTTGCGAAATTCATAATGTGTAAAGTTATTAGAATTTTGGAAAACTGTCTTTCTCACTTTTATCTGGCAAAGTGAACACAACTCTTACCTATATGATTTCAAGTTTTTCCCTTAGAAATTTAAGCTCTATTGGATACATGAGGTATAAGAGTCTGTTTGGGATATTTTCAAGTTTTACTGATTCCTGAAAAAAAGCATGCTTAAGGGTAATCATATTTCAGTTTTTATTGAATTCAGTTAACCATCTTCACTTTTTTGCTTTGATCTGAAGGCTTTGTTTTGTTCAGATATCAAAGTTGGGCATGAGTTTATATGTTTTTCAATGTTTTTATTCCGATTTAATAATGTGATTTAATGGTGCGATGCTGATTTAGGCTATAAATTCAGAGGCTTTTCAATAGGCAAGTTTGCAGCAAGGAATTCAGAGGCAGTTGTATCATTAGCTGAAATATACTAGATCTAATCCTTAGACATCATTTTTCGCTTTGATTAAGATGTGTGCCTGCCTTCTCAATACAAAACTGGCTTACATATCATTTTACACCATATTCACATGTTTTTTTATGCATTTTTACATCCAATAGTTTCAACACCCGCAGCAACGCGTGGACACTATTGCTATTTTTATTCCGAAAATTGGACTCTCCGTTTCAGAGTAACGTCGAACCCCAAAGCTGTACAAATTAGGGCTTGCAGATTCTCTCTTCGAGAATTCTGATCGCATCGTATCCATTTGTCTTCAAATTGAACTTGATTTTCGATGCCTAGGGCTTGAAGGCAGGGTAATCGGAATCGCACTTTTAGCGGCTCCGCACAGATTATCCTCGATTTCAGAGGCCTTAAGATTTTCGATCGGCGTTGTGGTTGAAAGGAATTTCAGGTGAGTAGTTTCGTTCCAATTTTCAGTTTAAGGAGATTTGGGATTGGAATTTCATAGTTTTTGAATGAAATTTATGCATCCGGACTGCGGATTCATCATTGGGTTGGCCAATTTCAAAATCAGGGCACAAATGCGATGCCAAATCCATGGAATCGAACAGAGCCTATATGGGTTTTGGTTATAATTGTTTGATTTGACAAAAATTGCCGATTTTGAACAGTTGTTTCAGTTCAACATGATAAAAATTAGGGTTTTCTTTTGTGATTTTTCAGGTACTTGCATTTGTAATTGTTCAATTCGAGAGGGAAATGCAGGGATATGATAGAGATGTAAGCAAATTTTGGATCTTCGGCAATCTGTTTTTTATTATATGTAAATTTTCGATATTGATACTCTTATTATTTTTTGAAGAAAATTAGTTTGACAATTTTTTGGGATAGGATTATGGTCAATCAGGCGACGAATATGAGGATTATGAGGACGATGAGGATGGTGAAGAATATGAAGAGGAAGAGGAAGATCCAAAGCCTACCAAGGAAGCATTGGCATACCTTGAGTTGAGACAACGCTTGAAAGAACAATTACGAAAGAAGAAAAGCGGTTCTTCTTTGGCCAACTCCAGTAATAAAAAGAAGAAGCTCCCCTATGACAAGTGAGTAACTACTATATAATCGCTGGTTTTCCTTCGTGGAATATCCATGCTTTCTTAGTAAGACAAGGCAGGCAGTTTTGTTTGTTTCTACTACTAGGTTCAATGCTTCCTTATTGTAAGTAACCAATGATTATTTGATGAACAATATATGGCCTTGTTATCTGAAGTTGTAGGTTAGCAGTAAGTGATGCAACTAAAATAGTTCTGTAATGTATTGATTTGCTTGCATTCTACCAATGCCTATAACAATATAGGTTTTATAGTTGCAATTTCTAGGACAGGCTAATGTGTTTTTTTTTCCAGGGGTATCACCGTCTGAAAGTAAAATAGAGAAATGAGAATACATTCTGAAGAGTTGTCATCCTTGCAACTTTATTTGCAGTTCCTTGTTTTCTTTTTTTGTGATGAGGTTATCAGACAGATGATTTGTTTCATAATTTTTCTGTGGACAATATAGTGGTAATTGGTAAATTAGAAGTTTTGAAATTGATTTTAAATTGTTTCCCTACTTATTCTACAGTTTTGGATCTTTCTTTGGCCCATCTCAACCAGTTATTGCTGAGAGAGTGATTCAAGAAAGCAAATCGTTGTTAGAAACCAAGCACCTAACATCCAGTTCTACCAACTCTGTCCATCATGTATGAATTATTACTCCCCCTTTTTGATATAGCTCATAAATTCATAACATTACTTCCTCACATTGACTTTTTTCTGTACCTGTCATATACAATTGGTCTACACTTTACACATATAATGAGTTCACTTATGCCGTCCTGATCCCAAAATGATTATGGGATAGTTTTGGCCCTGTAATTTCTGTGTTATGTCGTATCTTGTTATTTGTGGAAATTTTTGGGAACTTTAGTTTGTTCAAAGAAATTGATTTGACGTGCATATTATTTGAGATTCTTCTTTCCATGTTGTGTAATTTACAATCTTATTGTTGCTAGAACCATTTTGGAGTTGCTTTTGCTTTCCACCTCATTTATTGGTTCTAATCTTAAATTTGATGAAAGTGTTACCGATCACTCAGTTCTTGGTGAGGGTCTGGGAATTTCTAGATTTACCCGTATAGGTTTATATCTTGAAACTTTATGACTTACTTGGCATGCCTGATTTGTGTCTTGCTGCTTATTTTGTTTAGTTTTTAACCCCCGCATTAGCTATTCCTTTTTATGTAACAAAAAAAAAAAATTTCTTGGAACTCTCTTCATTTTATGAACTTGCTAATGTTTACAATGATATGCTTAATAAGATTTTTTACATGCCTAAATTCTTGTTGCAGAAAAATATTTTGTTGCAACTCTTCTTTTTTGTTTTAGCACAAAAACATCTCTATAAGTTATAGTGCATTAATTTGATGATGGCACTTTCCTTTGCAGAACAAGAAGAGCTCTGGATCAACCTCTGCTGTAACGAAATCTGTATCAAATGATCAGAAACCCAAAGTCATTAATGAGGTGCTTGGAGCAAATTGTTTTTGTTGGTGTTTTACCTCTGAATTAGTCTTCTAGTTGCCTTATTATGTGCTAATGGAATTTCTGGAAGGTGCAGGTTAAGAGTAAAGTACAAAAGATTAAGGATACAAGAGATTACTCGTTTTTACTTTCTGACGATGCAGAGCCCCCAGCCCCTACAAAAGATCGACCACCTCAAAATGCCTCTGTTTCAAATTCTGGTGTGTTGTGATCTACTACCTCTTATCTGGCTCTCTATTTATGGGTCATTGAACATTCTATTTTCATCGAGGAACTTATATGGGTTTTTTGCTGATGTTAAAGAGGTGCGATATAGTCAAATGGCGACAAATAATGGCAGACATATACCTTCATCAAATAATGGCAGACATATACCTTCATCAAATAATGGCAGACATATACCTTCATCAAATAATGGCAGACCCGTACCTTCATCAAATAATGGAAGACATGTACCTTCGGCAAATAATGGCAGACATGTACCTTCAGCAAATAATGGTAGACATGTACCTTCAGCAAATAATGGCAGACATGTACCTTCAGCAAATAATGGTAGAGTTGTACCTGGCCGTCGTGATGAAAGGAAACTGGTATCTACGAATGGACAGATGCATTCTAAAGTGGGGCCCAATAAGTTGAGTACTGCCAGTAGACGACCCGATGCAACATCAATGGACTCGAGAAGACAGCTTGGTAGCAACGGTGGAAATGGGCCTGGCCGGCCTCTAGAGACAAAAAGATTGCCATCTAAGATGCCTGCTTCAACCACTGAGAGGAAAGCTTCTACACCAGGCCTAAAGAATCCCATGTCTGGTGTGCCCACCAAACCACCTCTTTCAAAGTTGCAGTCATCTATTCCAAGGCAGCAGTTGCAACAAAAAAAAGAAGTACGAGAATCTAATAAGCCCAAATTGTTACCGAAACAGTCATCAGGATTGTCAAGACCTCAGGTATGAATCCCATCATCTGCTACATATTTTCTTTCCCTTGAATGGTAAATTTTCCAGAGACCTACTTCTGTAGTTTTTTTTGTAAGTGCATAATATCTGTTAACTTTTCATGGAATTTAGCACGTAAACAAGCCACAAATGCAAAGGCAAATCTCGTCACGTCCTGTGTCTCACGAGCGTCCTCCCAAAAAGAAGCCTATGAGACAGCACCCAGATGATGATGAACCGGGTCTGGATTTTAGAAGTGAGATCAGAAAAATGTTTCGGTAAGTAGCGTTTTCATTATTTTTTATTCTTCTGTTCTTAATTTTTAAATGGTTGTAAAACCTGAGGTTGATTTCAAAATTCAGCTTTACTGAAATGACATTGGGCTACTGAATGCAGTTTAGCCCTTTTTGGTCAATTCATGGTTAACAATGTAAAAGTTAAATGCCTGCCAAATATGTTTTTTTCTATTTCATTCTGCTACGTTGAATACATTTTTTTATATACAATTGAAGCCTGAAGGTATTTTAACTTGGTGACAAGCCTGATCTTAACAAATTGGAATTTATGGAATGATTTTGTAAAATATCAGAGATTGAAAGTTGCCTGGTGTTGGCCATTACTAGAGCCGAGCGTATTGGGAGATGCCCATTACAAGAATTTTCATCTTGGTTTGAAACTTTGATGGTTAAGGAAGTTAGGAACTGTATAATATTGTTCTAATTATCAATCCGATATTCTTGCAGTCAACCAGAAAGATACGCTAGTGACGACGACGATAGTGATATGGAGGCGAACTTTGAGGATATTATGAAGGAGGAGAGACGAAGGTAAGCATGGTGTTTCACTATCAGTAAAGTATCATGATTGTGTGATTTCTTAGCACTAACTGCACTTGTATCTGTGATAGATAACGTACATTGTGGTGTATGAGCCTTTCTGAGATTATATATTTGTTGTGATGTTGCAGTGCGCTAATCGCAAGAAGGGAGGACGAAGAGCAGGCTAGGTTGATAGAAGAAGAAGAAAGGAGGGAACGGATGGCTAAACAAAATCGCAAGCGTAAGCTCGGTCATTAGAGTGACCAGCCACAGGGAAGGGAAGTGAAGGAAGGGGAATTTTTTTCGCCTCACTTGACAAAAATATAACCAAAAAAAAAAAAAAAATTCTTTGGTCAATTTAAGTCCCACCACCATTGTATTTTGCTCTTGTAAAAGCGGAGTTGATGTTTTGGGACTAAATTATCCTGAAGTTGTAGGAGATTTTTTTGGTTGCAAATTCAAATGTATTTCCAATGTAAAATAATGTAGAATGTAGTTTTTTGGGTGCTGGAGAGCGGGGATGAAGATGCATTTTGTGGCTTTATTTTTGGTTTTGCAAAACACCCCTCCGCCTACAAATAAACAGAATGACACCCAAGGTGCGTCGGGAAGTATTTTCGGATATATTTTGGCAACTTTTCTTCCATGGTACGTACTGCTTAGTGGTTTATGAAAATTAGGGGATTAGATCTTTGCATACAAGGAGTTAAAGCCACCCGTTAGATCTTGCTTAATATTCGTATTACTCGCATTGTAGGCGATCCATATTTTTATTAGAAAAAATAAAAAATGAGAAAATTTGAGATTGAGAGTAGTGTAAGTGAGTCAGGTGCATGTTTCAGATCAGAATCCATATGTTTCTTGTGAAGGACTCGTCTCTGCTTAGGAATCTTATCTCAAGCTAAAGTGGAGCTTCAGTTTTAAAGAGTTGAGTTTGACTTGTGGCTTTTGGTTCAAGAGTTCAACCAGAAAGTCCTTGAAAGCATTATTTCTTTTTATCAAAAATATTGTGTATCTTACTTTTAATTCTGGCTGTTGATTCACCTTTGCTTTGTCGGCTACTATCATTGTTTAAAATATCCACGAAATTGTTGATATTTTCATAGAAATATTCAAAAAATTAAGTATCAATTTGGAAAGGGAAATGAAATGCAAACTTCACAAACATTGTCCTGTCTAATATATGTGTGTGTGTGTATAATCCAAACGTACTGATGTACAAAGATCACAATAAAAATATATACATAATCCACACGTACTGAACTACAAAGATCACAAAAATAGAAAAATATATTAAATGGTGCATACATAAAAGTTGGAAAAATTTTAAAGCCTATTTTTTGGGAAATTTTCATGAAAACGGTTTGGGTCAAGTTTATTAATTAAAAAAATCATGCTATAACTTATTTAATGAAAAATGCTTAAATTTAATAAAAATAACAAAAGAACTTAAATTTTAATTAAAAAAGACATAATTTTATTATTAACAAAATAAATAAAAAAATGACGCACGGGACCCTCATGCCCTCACACATACTATTTATAAAACTTACTACACTGTTTATGAAACTTAACGTTACTACACCGTTTATGAAACTTAGTACAATATTTATGAAACTTATCACACTATTTATGAAACTTAACAATACTACATTGTTTATGAAACTTAACGGTACTACACTTTGTATATATGTATATTATTTCTTTTGCCTTAGGTAGGTAAGAGTGAAATATACATATATCATTCTTATATATTATTTATTATATGCATGAAAATACACCTTACAAGATTATAGTACCAGATGTGTGTTTGTGTTATCTTGCTTTGTGAAAGACCCAAAAATGGTTGTTATAGTTAGCTAATTCATACATAATATAATATTTTCATGTATTTTTCTTATTTAATTATATTGGAGGAGGGCGGGGTTGGGGGGACGTGCGCTGACACATGTTTATATTTTATGTTTTTTTTTAATTTTTTGTTCTTATGATTTTTGGTTAAAATGCAAAGTTTTGAAGCCATTTTCATTAATTTTTTTTATGAAAAAGAAATTTAATTAAAGAGAAAAACCTCTAGTAGAACTGCTCCCTGTAAAAATGTATTTGTAGCAGTAATGGGAAATGACTATCCCAAATATAAGTATCCTATATCGAGTGGTCAACACTAGTAATGACATCAGCAAGAAAATTCGCCTCACAAAGACATGTGACCAAGAGATAAAAGAAAAAGAATTGGCAAGAGATATAATGTCGTCAATGATTGTCAGAAGATGTACTACACTTGTTCAAAATGACATCAATAATAAGTTTGGAATTTCCTTCAACATACATGTCCTTGAAATCTTTGACTATTGCAAATCTCAAAGCATCACGAGGAGCAAGAGCTTCAGCAACAAAAATTGTAACTTCTCTAGGATTGTAGGCACCAACCACAACAGGTGAATCATTAGCATCTCTAATGATGAACCCATCGGCAGCCATCAAAATTAATTTCGAGTTTAGGTGCATGAAGTGGTCTCCACGTGATAGTTTGAGATGAACCATGAGCATAAATTGCATATCGTGTATGAATTGATCAAAGCCTTGCAAATTGTAGGAAATCTAAACTATGTTTCGAAATTTCTGATAAATTCTAATAATTCAAAATTAAAATTAATGTTCGAGTCCAAAACTTTTCTAAATTGGTATTGAAATATTTGTTGCCGATCCAATCCGACAGAAAATCACCAAACCCGTTACCAAAAACAAAAAAGAACGAATTCAGTAAAGTTAGCCGGCTGCGTTGCGGATACAGGTAAGTAATATTTTAATAAAAATTATTGTGATTTCAACGCTAATTAAGTCAAAATTAATAAATTACAGAAAAGAAAAATCACGACTTTTATCGTCTCCTCGTCCTCCATTACTCAAAACAGTTTGGTCGGAAAAATGAAGGCGCTGATGAGCAGCTCGATCCTCCGCCCGTGGCAATGGCAACCACCGCATCAGAAACCTCTAACTCCACTAGTTTGCTGCTCCGCCGTCAATGCCTCCTCCTCCTCCTCAGAAATGAAGTCAGTCACTTAATTGTTATCATTATTTTCTAAAACCTCAATTTTCTGCTGTACTTTGATCTAATCATTCCAAGCTCAATTAATTTTAGGGTTAAGGGCGATGGAAATGCGGAGTCAGTCTCTCGGGCCGAAGACATTTGGAAACTCTTCAGAGAAGCTCAGTAGAGTAAGCCAAAACCAAACTCCTCAATTGCAATTCATGTTATTTGTGGCTTTTTTTTTTTTTTTTTTTCCTCTCTGTTTATTTATTTATTTATTTTTAACTTGTTTTAATTCCATTCCACTTTTGGAATGAAAATTCAGATATTCTGCGGTTAAACCAGCAACGCGTTAAGGCGGTAGAAGAACTCAACAAAATCAACAGAGAGAAAGAGCTGTTGGTGGATAGGATTGAGCAACTGGAGCTGGAAAAGCAGGCTGCCATTGCAAGACCTCAAGGTACCTTAATCATCCCTGATAAGTATTAGTATTTCTTGTATTCTGAACTCTAAGAATTTGGTGCGGTGTTTCTAACAATCTGAAGTCGGGCCATGGTGAACATGCTTTGGTTATAATTTGAAAGTTTTCGTCAAACAATGTGACAGAAATGTAAATTTGGAGCACGTTGAAAATGATGGGGAACTAATCTATACAAATGAACTTATTGAAATTGGAATTATAAAACGTACAGTGGAATTGAGCCTAAACCATGGGAACTAAAGGTCTAGTTTAGGCTTATGTACCATTATGTGATGAAATATTTGTTGTTTTACTTGTTTTGGACAATTGTCGGTGATCATGTTCTTCGAAAGTGAAAGAAGTATATAGAGTTCATGAGGGTTAGTTTAAGAGTGTCTTTCTGTTGATGTACTGTAAACCAGAAGGGTAAGCTGTTGGGAGCCACTCTTTCGGATAGATTCAATGGTCCTCAATGGAATGGTTACCACCATGGAGGCATCCGATTTGAGAAGGCTGGATATGGATAACAAATTTTGCTGACCTGAAGTATTTAATGACACCCTGCAGAAAGGAGACACTGAGATTCTAGCTGAACTCCGTCACTTCTCCGAGAGAATCAAAAGGTAGTGGTTTGCATATTTGACATACAAAATATACCAATCTTTCAATTCCCCTCCACACCCCTGCACGATAAACACCCCCCCCAACCAATCCAAATTTCTGTTAAATGAAAACATATGCACAACATGTGAGGTAGTTCGGTCGCTTCGTTCTTTAAAATAATTGAAAACCCTAGATTTCTGAATGTTGACCTATGCAAATCTGTGTGATTCTATAGCTTTTGCATCTGAAGGTCTAGCGAAGTGACGCTTTTGTTCTCAAGGGAAAGTCATATGGTGTGCACACAATAAGAGTTAACATTTATTTGGCTGGAATTTATGAAAAACTAACGGCCGGGCCCGGGGGGGGGGGGGGGGGGAGGGAGGGGGTGGAGGAGGAATTGGCCAAAAAAATTAGTTTAAGTCCTTGATTTTCCAATTTAAAAGCTTAGGGGGTAAATCAAAAGTTAGGTGAAGTTCAGAGGGGAGATCGGCATTTTACTCTCATTCTTTTTGTCGCTTCTTTCTCTTTCAAAAAGTGATGTTATGTTTTATTTTGAAACTTTCAGGAATGGCTTTCACATTGTCCATGTATGCACGGAAATGGCACGCCCGGTCTCTTTTGGATCCTTGGCTTCATATGTGACAGGCTTGTCTTGTGCACTACAAAGGAAGGGGAATTTGGTGGAGGTCCTTCCCAAGTAATTATGGGACCTCCTTTGTAATTTTTGTTTCTCTTTACTCAGAGTGCTTAACTATGGAAGACCTAAATATTGTTTTCTTTGATAGAGAACTTTAAGACAAAAATTGCTCTCATAAGTATGGGTGGATAATCATAAGTTGATAACTAGAAGAAAAGATGAAACTGTGACAATAATATTGGTTTAGTGAAACCTGTTGTAGGTACTCTGGCAGTAGTATGCTATTGACACATCCTCGTGTAGTCCAAGAAATCTACTAGGTAGCTCTTGCTTAATTCAGTTGCCTGCCGCATTCCTAACGGCCAAGGGAGATAGAGGAAACAGAGTCTGATGTAGGAATGCTGATGGAAGAGATAGTTACACCAAGTATGTTCACTTAGGTCTGTTCTTTTCCCATGGGATCTGAAGTATTCTAGACTTGCTGCTTATTTCATTAGAATGCGCGGTCATGAAGATAGAAAACCTGTAGGATTGCAGAATATGGAAAATGTGAATGTTCTCTTTTTCTTTGTTCAATTTGTTGTTTCCGAAGATATAATTTTGGGAAAGAAGGATCTAATGGTATTTGTATTACAATGGTCAGTTGCATGGGAACAAATCTGGACCGGGTAAGCTTGAGTTGTTTCTTTGTACACTATATTTATGTTTGCTTTAGAAAATTCAGTTTGGTAATAGTCGAATATATCTGGGTTCAAGGTACACCGCTGACAACATTTGGCTAACCCGTTTACGTGAGAACTTGAGTTCTAACAGTAACATATGAAGTCAGACTTGACCAGGCTCATGGGTATTGCCCATTAACTGGCCATGGTATTATGATCATGAGCCTATTGTGGCTATGTTTTTTATTTTTTAAATGGGCCCTCTCTTGCTGAGGATCATAAGACTAAAAGGGGAAAAATTAAGAAACCCGATTAGTACGTTGATCGACTTGGACTGTGTGGTGGTGAGGTCTTTCATGTGTCTGTCTGTTTGGGTGCGTGCGTGCGTGCGTGTGCGCATCTGTGTTCTAGATCCCAAGTACCAACTAACTTCTAACTAGCTCTTTTATTAGAAAAGCATCTGTGTTGTTATAGTGTTATGTTTGAAATTCTGTATTTATCTAGCTTTATCTACTTGTTATGCAGTGTTGTCTTTGGCATTGGAGTTACTTTAATTCAACCAGTATACTACTCATCCTTTTTCAATCGTGAGAGGCTATATGGCTACTCAGATGACTTTGAAAGGTCGGTATAATTTTCACTCATATTCTTGACGATTTATCTTTGGGTTGTATTTTGATGAGGTTCTTAGAGGAAAAAACCTTACTAAAACATAGGTTCGTAAGATTGGCCTTTTCTTAAAGTATTATGAACTGAAAGTGGGTTACTTTGAACTAGTATGCTCTCATAGAAATAAAATTATATTGAGCACTTTGGGCTTTTAAAACCATCATGAATTCAGATACTCATGGGTATCTTACTCTCTCTATACAAGAAAAGGCCTAACTTTTGTGGTGCCGTATCTCCATATTTAGGAGATTATATCTAATATGGTATCTAGCTCTGCCATGAACAATTTCTTCTGTGATGGTTCATGTATTTGATGCATTCAGGTTTACCTATTTCTCCTCTGCTTCATTGGATTATATCATAAAATCTGGAAAGCATCCTGATGTGATACATATCCACAACTGGGAGACTGCTATTATTGGGCCACTTTTCTGGGATATTACTGTTAAACAGGTACAGCTTAAAACTGTATTTTCTTTGCTCTATATTGAATACCATTAAATAAGTACTACCGCATCCTTCTCTTTGCTCCCGAGCATGAACCTTTCTTTTAATATTCATTTTCAAAGAATAAATTTGCATGTAATTCATTTCATTTGATGAAACTTAATGCAATGCAACTTGGAAGACGTATTTGATATATATTGACACAAATTTATAATGTATGCGTACAGAGTGATCTAATAAGTAGCTAAGTGTGCGCAGCCCATTGTGTACTTAGCCATACATACTTCAAATTTGATTCCTGG
This sequence comes from Pyrus communis, assembly GCF_041283825.1. Taxonomy (NCBI): domain Eukaryota; kingdom Viridiplantae; phylum Streptophyta; class Magnoliopsida; order Rosales; family Rosaceae; genus Pyrus; species Pyrus communis. The sequence continues at coordinate 28,523,190 of NC_142580.1, forward strand.
TTGAGATGCTATAACTTAATTAGCTACTTAATAAGGACCGAATAAGGAAGCTCTTTTTCCTATGGATATAATTTGAGGGCAATGTCTCAGTGTGAATTATGGAAAATATGTAGTGGGGAAGATGGTATGATGCTAACAGCTTGCTTACGTGGTAACGTGTCTGTCCTGCATTATACAACTCGCACCTTGTTTAAGGAAATTTATAAAGGATGTGGAAAGGCAGAAAACTTTATGTGGTCAACATGGAAGCCAATCTAAGTACCTTAAATGTCCATCACAGTACTGATATCACTGGCTGCTTTAGTTTTCCGTCACATGAGAGTCAATTTTTCTAATGTATCTTGTTGTATTTTTCTTGCCCCTTCCCAACTTGTGGTTGCAGGTTAGAGAAAAACATTTATTTATTTTTGGCATGGAATTCGTGTCACCGTATAATTGTTTTTCCTCATCTGTACAGGGACTTGAAGGTACAAGAATTCTATTGACATGCCATGACCTCAACTCACAGGCAAGTAGCTGTATATTTTTTCTTTTTAACTTTACATACTCACATGGATCCAATTTATAATGCTGTGTATCGATACTTTAGTGTCTTGAGCATCCAGAGAAACTAGAGTTATGTGGACTCGATCCCGCTAGACTTCACCGTCCTGATCGTTTGCAAGATAATACCAAGGCACATCTCGTTAATATGTTGAAGGTGTATTCCATAGCTATTCTGTCTCTCTTCTCTTGATAATTTTTTGCAAGATAATACAGGAATTCACCGTCCTTTATATATATATATATATATCTTATGTCATGTAACTAATGCATAATATACACAGTTGGATAGATATTTTTCAATGACTGCATGTTATAGTCTTCTTACGTTGAAGTCACTATTTTATCTTATGTCTGAGAAACTTCCCGCAATTTGTCCAATTTTGGCAATGTAACAACATGGGTTAGGATTTGAGTATTGTTTCCGTCTTTCCTGAGTATGATGTGAAATAAGAATGCATTCCAGCCTTGACCTGGTGACTTTATGAATGGTTTACTGTTTAATTCAGATTGTAGATACATAAAATTTAAAATATTCAAATGAGAATCAATATATCATTTCAACTTTCAACTGAATGGAAATTGGCTCGGTTAAGATACAATTGTGAAGGAGGCCAAGGTAATAAAGTATATTTTATTTATGAACGGTTGCAATACATAGGCTCTAGTTCTTTTATGTTTGCTTTTGGGTTGTGATTTTCACACACCCTTAACTACTTTTCCCACACCCCTCCATATTTTTTTAATACTTAATTTGTATCCTACTATTTAATCTTCCATATATACCCCTCCCTATTTAATCTTTCATTAATTACCATAAAAAAGTAGGAAGGGTATATATGAAAGATTAAATAGTAGGATACCAATTAAGTATTAAAAAAATAGGAAGGGGTGTGGGAAAAGTAGTTAAGGGTGTGTGAAAATCACAACCCTTGCTTTTTCATTGTATTCCCTCAAATTTCAGCTTCCATATATAAGTTTGGAGAACACATAAAAAGGCAGCATTGCTATGATGTCCTGGTTTCCAGCTCATTTCATTTGTTATTCAATATTATTTCCCATACTTCAAAGTCCATTCTTTATCGGAAGCTCTAGTTTCCTTTAATATTCGGCATGGATTCCCTGGAGGTTTTATTTTCTATAAATTTGCAGGGTGGAGTTGTTTACTCCAATAAAGTTGTCATTATGTCATCCATACTTTCAAAAGGCAGGGTTATTCAGAGTCTTGAGTCTTGGGTTGGATCCTACCTTGAACATTCACAAGTAAGTAGCTCACTCAAACATTCATGCAGATTCTTTTGGTTTCTTACACTGAAAGAAAATTCATGTAATGTTCCCATTTTCTTTCAGAAACAAAGTGATTATTGCTCCTTGTGGATTTGACAACTCCACCTCGGATCCGTCCACGGACAACTTTCTTCCTGTACAGTATAATGCGAAGGATATGAAAGGGAAAACAGTCTGCAAAGCTGCATTGCAGCAGCACCTTGGGTTATCCGAGCATGCTTCTACTTTTCTTGTACGTATGCATCTGAGGTTATCTGAGCTGTGAACACCTAGTTTTCATTAGCTTGTACTTGGTGTGTTACAACCTGTTATTTCTTAGGTAACCATGTTAGGTGGGTGACAAGTTGAAAACATGGACAAAATTAACATTCTTCAGTTAGATGTGTGTTATCTGACAAAAAAATCCACATTCCAAGTTAAGCCTTGATTGTCTTTCTGAAATTAATCTATGGTATGGGACTGCTTGCTCAGGGAAGCCTTGTCTTCAGAATAACTTGACTTTCTTTTTGTTTTATCTTCCTTTCACCTACATTTTTTATGGAAGGTTTTATACTTGTTTTCTGATTTTTACTGGAAATGAAACAAATTACGAATATTTTATCAGGTTGGATGCATCTTTTCTCTAAAGTATCAGATGTTGATCTGGAGAAGCTGAGGGAAATATTTTCGAAAACTAGCAGGATTGATGTAAAGGTAGGTACTTCCCCTTTTTCTTTTCTCATCAGAAAATTGTATGGCTTAGTGGCCGAGACTTGCTGAACGCCTTTATGATGTGCAAAGGGTAATTTCAAAAAAAAATAATGGTCAGTGTGCTTGGTAGCAAGGGAAGAAATAACTAGCCATTTCTTTCGGAAAACTTTACTTAAGGAACCTGGTATTTAAGTTGTTTTTCTAGATTGTTTCTCGTGGATGTGATGGTTAAGTGTCTTCCTACAGTTCATCGTCATGGGGATTGGCAAAATATCAAGCGTAAACAAGTTGGGATCCTTGCATGAACCCTTGAAGGTACAGGTCGCATTGCCTCTTGTTCATTGTTTTAAGGACATTTGTGGTAAATCATTATAGAATTTTGCTTTTGTATTTTGATCTTTTGCGTCTTAACAAAAGTTTCTGCAGACCCTAATATGTTCAATGCAACCCATAGTTGTGTTTATGAGATTCTTTTTATTCTTTTGATGTGTATAACTATTAGGTCGTAAGTGGCAGTATTTCTTTGATGTGAGAACAAAAGTTGTTGCATGCTTTTCGCGTCACCTATACATATTTTGTGTTCTCCTTTGGCTGCAGGATGCAAATGTACAATTCATAGATGGGAATGATGAAGCGTTATCACATTTGGTTTTCACGGGATCTGATATTATCTTATGCCAATCTTTTCATGACCCTGACCTTCAAGTTCCAGTTAGTTCTCTCTTTCCGTCTCCCCAGTGTTAGTTTATGTTCCTGTCTTTTCTCCTTTTAGTTTTAATTGAATACTTTTTAAAATTTCCGGAGAAATTTACTTACGGAAATAATTTTCCTTGTCTGATGTGCAATTATTCATTGTATGTAGCTAAAGGCTTTAATATACGGAGCTGGTCCAATTACAGTAAACTCCAACGACGAGGGGTTCGGGTAAGTTTTCTTCTTCGGAATGAAAACGTACAGATGGTTATATTTTCTTGTGCTGTTATTTCATTTGAAAGTATAATTATAAATGTCTCATTGGCTATAACTTTGAACAGGAACTTTGTCGAACATAACTACGAGACCACTAATTTCTCACGTTTCATATGCTGTACGTTTGGAAATATGACTCTAAGCCAAGCCCTGGATGAAATTGTATGCGATTCTTTACCTGGGCATTAAACTTTCAGATTCTCTTCTAAACTCCCAATTATTATCAAGATGCTAAAGTTGTTGAAATCTGCTGTCCTGTTATTTGAAGAAAAACAACCCGTCGAAGTGGAAGAGAAAGATAACGGATGCCATGGAAATGGACTTCTAAGTTGTTGAAATCTGCTGTCCTGTTATTTGAAGAAAAACAACCCGTCGAAGTGGAAGAGAAAGATAACGGATGCCATGGAAATGGACTTCTCGTGGGATGCTGAGTGCTGCGACATCCATACTTCTGCGTATACAGCCTTGAAAAATTTGTGAACGTGTACATAAATGCGTATGTTAGAGCTTGCGTATTCCTCTATGCAGGTTTTCCGTTGCCGAGAGCTGGGTTCTAGAGATGTACAGTTTCAAAACCGAGTAGGTATGAGCGGGTGAATAAGAAAGTTGGGTTTCTGTATCTGTTTCATGTGTGTAAAATGGTGTCAAGTTGTTACAGTTTAAGAATTAGTTAGTGGAAACAGATTTACGCAATTTGGGTGAGTGTGGATGTAATTGTCTACTGCAAAACCTACTTTCTTCTTCTGTTGTGGGTGTGTTTGGAAGTGCTTTTTAAACTTAAAGCACGTAACTGGTGCTTGTCCTAAATGCACTTCAAGTGCTTTTGAAAGCACTTCTAAAATGAGTTCTATGTTATTAGAGTACGAAATTGTAACCGGACCGTTTTAAACCAATCTAAATTGTCATGAGGTGGACTTGAACTCTAACTCTCTAAGGAGAGCGCATAAGCTTTAACTAATGTGGCTGTGTAGACATCTACATTATTATTCTAATCTCAATTGAAAAATGATAAATAAACAAGAAATCAAATGGGGGAGAGAATTATCAATGTTTCTCTACACTAGAGGGGAGAGGGAAGGTTGGAACCCGAGACACAAGGAATGAAGAGGAAAGCTCTAGCTACCAAAGCAATCCACTACTTGCAGTCATTTCTCTATTCACTAATTCTATAATTTAGGTTCACAAAACATTAATCTTATTGCTCACCAAATATTGTATAAGTGGATCAGTACTAACCCGACATGGCAGTGTGACTCTCACAAATAAAAATACTCTTAACTATGGCCTTATGATATATATTGTTGGTTTGTTTGCTTAAGTATTATTTTATAATTATTAATCTACTAACTCTCGCCATTCGAACAGAAATACCGTAGACCATACTACTAAAACAAATTTTTGGTAAAAATGAATATTTGTCATTATTTTCTATAAATGGATAAAAATGAGTTTCAAAACATGGTTAAAGATGTGTCCTGAGAGAGAGGGGAGAGAGGGGGCAGAGGCAGAGGGTGCTGTAAACTTTGGAGGTTGCTTGCGGAACAAGGCTCTCTTTCTCCACCCCTCCCTCTTCTCTCCTCTCTCTCATAATCTCATCATTATTATGGCGGAATCACAACAACGAGAGAAGCAACAGGAGCAGCACCACCATCAAGCGCCTCCTCCAATCCCTACTCCGCCGTCCGATCCTCCCAACCCAGATATGTCGGAGAGCCCCATCTCAGACTCACCTCGATATCCATCATGGTTCACCCCAAAAAGGTAAACATTCCCAACTCAGTTTCCCTTAAATTACTTTTGAATTGAAAATTCTTGGGTTTTCTGCATTTTTCTTATCTGGAAATGTAATTGAGCCAGTAAATTTTCAAATTTTGAAGCTGCATTTGAAGGGAAGAGGTTGCTCCTGGAATGTGATCAAATATTTTGTTTATTTCGTACGTAAAACAGGTTGCTCGTGATGTTCTGTGTGATTAACTTGATTAATTATGTCGATCGAGGAGCAATAGCCAGCAATGGTGTCAACGGTAGCATTGGGGTTTGTGATCCTAGCGGCATTTGTACCGCGGGTACCGGAATTCAGTAAGATTTTTAGAGTTTCTTATGAGAGTTTCGGAGCCTTAGAGGCCAATATTAATCTGGCATTCTACTGTCTAATTCAGTGGCTGTTGTCGCATATGCATTCATTATCCATTTGTTTATCAAGAAACTAGATTCATTTCCGATAAGTTTTTGAAAATCCGTGAAGCGTTTAATTAGGGTCACTTGTTTGAATAATTTGCACTATTTTTCACGATTCCTTTGATCTGTTGGTTGTATTTGGTTTACGGTGGCATGTTTCTTACAGGGGAGATTTTAAATTGAGCAATTTTGAAGACGGCTCTCTGTCATCTGCATTTATGGTTGGCCTTCTTGTGGCCTCACCCATCTTTGCATCGTTGGCAAAGAGGTGAGTACTTACAGTATGCATGAGATGAGTTGCTAACTTACAGTATTCATAAGCATTGTTGTCTTTTCAGTCACAATCCTTTTAGGCTGATTGGAGTTGGATTATCTATTTGGACATTTGCCACAGCCGGGTGTGGTGGTTCAATTAACTTTTGGACCATTGCAATATGTCGCATGTGAGTGCAACAATGCTGTACTATTCTCCGATTTTACAACTTTGGCTTTGTTCTTTGCATCAGCATCACCTTCCTGTGTTAGATTGTGGGTTTATAATTGAGGTTTACCATTCTAGGCTGGTTGGAGTTGGTGAGGCATCTTTCATTAGTCTTGCAGCACCATTCATCGATGACCATGCTCCTGCAACTCAGGTTTGGTTTCTTTCCCTTCTCTTCATCCCTCCCTATTGTTCTTTACGATCAAATATGTTTCAGAGGTAGACAATATTTGATGTATTTGATGATTATTTTCACAATTATGCTGAATATTTGTCAATTGTGGGCCCAGAAAACAGCATGGCTTGCTATGTTTTACATGTGTATACCAACTGGAATTGCCGTGGGCTATGTTTATGGTGGATTTGTAAGTTTTAAATTTTGCAAGCTAACTTCATATTTGTACATATATAAAGGCCGCTGGTTGAATTTTTCAAAATTCCATTTTGTTTTTGGGTAAGTGTGTGTCTGTTGGAGCTTGTTAATTGGTTTACTGTGGGTGGGCTCATCTATCCGCTTTTACTCATGGTACCAATCACCTCACATGATATTGTTGGATATCCATGACATCATTGACAAAATCAGTTCAATATTTTAGGGTCTGTAATTATAGAGATAGCTATTCACGTATCTAGACGATTGCTGGCCTTTCCCTCACTTTCTCTTCCTCCCATTCTACAAAACCAATCAAAAAGTTCGATAACTTAAATTGTTGGTTGCAAGAAACAACATGCAATACTCTCTGCCCTTGAAGGTTCCCTTTCACTTCTGAATTTGGAATGTATCCTAGTGTTTTAAAATTAAGCGTTTCTTTCCTTGTACTAAGGTAATGGCTTGTTCAACTTCTTAATTCTTATTAGTAAGGGCAATTGATTTCAACTGCAATTTAGCCTTTCATAAACCTCTCTTTATTTGTGGTCATTGGATTGAATAAATCAAATTTATCTATTGGTAGCATCCTTGTATAACATGGTGATTTTGCACTGGGGTAGATGTCTTGTCGTAATGATATTCTGCTTTGGATCAATGTTTAGGTGGGATCCAGTTTCAGTTGGCGTTATGCATTCTGGGGAGAGGCATTAAGTATGCTTCCATTTTGTGTATTGGCTTTTGTGATGAAACCATTGGAGTTGAAAGGTGAATTTTATTGTTTCGTTCTTTTTGTGACTCTGTGATGCATCGTCTGTGATAAAGAAGCTTATGTTTTATATATGATCCATCAGATTTGTTGTAATGTAACTTAACTGGTAACTTTAGGTCTTGCTCCTGCTGACACAAGAAAAACTTTGGAACCTATTGAAACAACTAGTCCTTTAATTGAAGGTATTTCATGTTCTGTTGTTTTGCAAAGTCGATTTCATTTTTCAAAAAAGAAATATTACTCTGTATTTTTTTAGTTCGAAAATGGTCTCAGGAACAGTTTGTGTTGTCATTTACTAGTAATGTAGGATAATTATGGGGTGAACTTTCCGTTCTTTAATTTCTAAAAGATATCCCACGTTAATCTTAAAAAGTATTAATGTGTGAGAAACCTTGTTCAGCTTCAATCATTTGTATCAATATAATCAGTTACATTGTAGCTTTTCCTTAAATGCGTTTGTAAGGGCAGGAACTTCGGGTGGATCTAAGATGTTCAACATAATGACTATGAATGGTAGTGTGGAAGCAGTTCTCCGATGCTTGATATATATATTTTTTTTAAATTTCAAGAAGTTATTTGATATCCAAATTTGTATGTTTATTCTGATTAGCTTCTAACTGCAGAGTCAGATGTCACAGAAAAAGCTTCTTGGTAAGTAACGATTGCATCCATCTTTTTCCCTATTACTTGGTTATCTTTACTGTCCTTCGTAATTATGAGAAAAATAGAATTATTAGCCCACTTCAGAAGTGTTCCCATTCTGCTCTCTGTCAACTGGGAAAACCTGCTGAGCACTACCAGGTAGGGTGCTCAAATAACAAAAACCGTTGCAATGCATCTGCAATTCAAATGCCAGTTCCATTTCAGATATGGGCACATTAGTAACATGTTTAAATAAATACATGGTTCTCTTTTTCCTTGTGTCCCATGTGGCTAGACCTTGCTTCTTAATCTGCTGTTGGATCTTTTGGCTGCTAGCCCCCTAATCAACTGAAAAAAAAAGTTTTAGTAATGTCAGCGTGACAGAATCAATAGAGAGGGTAGGACAGGATCCTTACACATCTAACATCCTAAAATGGTATTTCTTATCTGTTAGATTGTTCTTCTTTTTGTGTATTTCAGGCCAAGCCCTGCTACAAAGTCTTTGAGCCAACTCTCAAGATTCTCAAGAGATATGAAAGCGCTTTTGCTCGATAAAGTTTATGTTGTTAATGTCTTAGGTACTCCCTCATCCTCTACTTGTTCTTCTAAAATTTTATCCTAATATAGTAAAATATAATTTCAATTGTACTTAATCTTATAGATCTTGATCATGTTTTACCTGTATTGGGTAAAAAAAAAGTGGTAATGTTTGCAATCTTACACTAATTTAACTGGAGAAAGTTCTGATAAAGTGCTACTAAAGGTTACTATTTATTATTTACATACTTTTTATATTTTTTTTACTCACAATTTAATTGACTGGCAGGTTATGTGTCATATAACTTTGTCATTGGAGCCTACTCGTACTGGGGACCAAAGGCTGGTTATGACATTTATCATATGGTATAGCTCTTTGCTCTTTTTTTTCTTTTCTTTTTTTTTTTTTTTTGGTCACGTAATCCTGCTTTTTTTGCTAAAAGGAAACTGAATTTTGACCTTAACTATCAAAAGCGTTGGTATATCGATGATCTCCCAGTGATATTACTTATGGGATCAGCTCTTTTACCTTATAAATGCATTATCAGAATATAATAGACTATATTAATAACGGCAGTCTAGCATAAAGGAAATAATATTCTAACAATTCTGACAGTATTCTCGTTCATTGGAACTTTGGACAGAATAAGCCAGATTTGTGGTTCGGAGGTATTACAATTGTTTGTGGAATTCTGGGGACGTTAGCTGGAGGGCTCATCCTTGATGCAGTGACTGCCACAATTTATAACGCTTTTAAGGTGAGTTCTGCTTGTGTCCAGCGTTTATGATACGGTCTTCTTTAACATGTTTCATTAGAATGTGCTGTTGAAACCCTTTGCTTCTTTCACAGCTTCTCTCTGTTGCAACATTTCTAGGCGCAATATTTTGCTTCAGTGCCTTCTGTGTAAGGAACTTGTATGGTTTTGTAGTTCTCTTCGCATTGGGGGAGCTCCTTGTGTTTGCAACCCAGGTAATCTTAAAATTCTCCAATTTGGGTTGAACTTTGGTGGTTTCAATTCATACTGTGCACGCTAAACTTCAATTTGTAATAGTCTGTTTATAATAATGAGTGGATTAGTATATGATGAGTATGATCTTGTCTACTAAACTTTAACGCCATAACTCAACGTTTGGTTATGCACATAAGTACCACCAGTAGGGATGAAAACCCACACATATGTGGTTAGTCTGAAGCATATAATATGATAATGACTGCTCACTGATATATAATAAATATAAAATACTATTCCAGTTTTATATAACGTTTGCCCTGTTAATCACTTTTCCTTGGCAGGCTCCAGTTAATTATGTGTCTCTGCAGTGCGTGACACCAAGTCTTAGGCCATTGGCTATGGCTGTCTCAACTGTTTCAATCCACATCTTTGGTGATGTTCCTTCCTCGCCTCTTGCTGGAATACTCCAGGTGCGCCTTCAAAGTTATTTTCTATATAATTTGTTTGAGGAAGTGGAGTTTACTGCTGATGTTTTGGTGATATAATTATGTCACTCTATTACTGTTGGTATTTGGAGAAGCAGCTCCTAGGCGGTATACTGACAGCAAGGGAAAGAAGTTGATTCCAGTGTTCAGTTTGGAGTGAATTTTCATAGAAGGGTTGTCTTGTCGGTTTAGCATCCTCACCAAGTTCGTTTTTCCCGTTTTGGGTTTTGTTCTTTTCATATGCAGGACCATGTTAAAAATTGGAGGATAACAACTCTTGCTGTGACATCTGTTCTGTTTCTTGCGTCTGGAATATGGTTCATAGGTTGGTGGAGGACAACTAGTTATAATAATTTGTTCAATTCGTATTATAAATTTTTAAAGCGAGTGAATTTTTTTTGAGCGGCATCAGGTTAATAAGCTTGTACTACTTTTTTTAGGGATCTTCGTTAGCAACAAGGGTAGTTCTGACGAAGATGGTAAGGAAGAAGTCTCCATGGTTGAGACAGTCAAAAAACCACTTGAAGAGAAGAGAACTGAGGGAGCAAAAGGCCCTGTTAAAGCATAAATTTACTATAGTGAATGCTTGCAAGTTGCTTGTTTCATCTATAAGGTAATGCCGATGCGATAATTGTTTGCATGTCTCTGTTACCATTTATGCTGGGAAAATGTGTAAATAGTGTTAATTTTCCACGAAAATCTTCATGGTTAGCAAATTCTAGAGTTAAACAGTAACCTGATCAATTGAGCAACTCAGCTCTTGGTTCCAATTCACTATGACTTGTAATGCCCGAACAAGTGGAGGATGGTAATGACGACAAAATTCATCTCCAGAATGCTGAAACCCATTTGAAAATACATCTGTACAAGTTTCAAGGTGAGAGTTGTAGTGCTGCTTCCGCTGTTTCCAGATTAGGCCTCTCTATCGAATTATTTGCCAACAAATTTTTTGTTGGGAATTATGTATATGATAAAAAAAGTTTTCTTATTTATAGTTGCCCTTTTAAATCAATATGTAGAGTTTTCGCCTTAACTCGGTGAAACAAGCGATGTAATTAAGTTGTCTGAGATGCAATTCAATAGTTTCCTAGCTTGTCTAATAGAAAAACACCAGTATTTATATTAATGATATAATTTCTTCCTTAATTCAGCTTTTGTACGCTGCAGCACTTTACTTGTGCCTTGTAATCTTGTTCAGTTCTCTACATGTTCTTTTTCGGTTGCTGAAATACCATCGCTGTATGCGTTTCAAATATGGCTGCCATGATTCCATGTCTCGAAATCAACGGTTGTCTTCCTCCTCCTTCTGATTGATTTATTTTCAGGGTATATGGAGTGACGTAAAATGAAGTGTCGTCTTTGTGGCGTAAAACGACTAATTTTTTCCCAGTTGAATGAGCTAGAATTTATGTCCTAGTAAAGGTTCATGGACGACGCTTTGGCGATTAGAAATCCCATGCTGTTGCTGGACAAAGTATCCTTTACACATCAAACACAGGCAGCTATGTTTCTGTGCCAAGTTGTGAATGTTACTGTTTTTCCCAGATGACGAAACTCCTACAAATACTCAACTAGTATATGCACAATGTTTAACTTTCACTCACTATATTGACGTAAAAGGAGTTTGATGATGATTTTTCGGAGAGTGAATGACGAGAAAGACTTCCATGGAACGAGTATACAGTAACTGTGGCATCTTGTATTAACCAACATCGTTACCGTGATGTTTTGGGTTGTGGGCAATGCTACGTGCAAGTATATTTCCGCGAGACATTGTATGATTGACACCAAACACTATAGTGGCGGTGTACTTATGTCATGTAAGTTGGTCTTGCGAACAACACTTTGTGTTGGTTATGTTGCTTGAATGACAAGGGACCCCATGTGGCAATGTCAGTGTATTCGTGTGGTGGAATGCTCTTAAAGATTAGGAGCATGGACTTTTCTTGGCAGCTATAGTATTAGTTCCGTCTATGATTCCTTAAGATGATGACATGACCGTAGCTTTCTTGAGCAGAAATGGAATGGAAGGAGATATATCCAACCATATACGTGCCACCATACAACTCCTCAAACACTTTGACAAACAAAATCAAGCAAACTTTGAAACGTAAATTAAGGATAATGCTAAGTAAACCAAATGACGTGTTAGCAATTAAAAAATAAGCACTTTAATCAACATACTAATCCAATCATCAACAATCATATAATTTGGTTTAAAATTTTGGTCACCCTAGTATTATCCGTAAATTAAATGCTACATATTTTTCAAAGAAACAGAGGACCTGAAAAGATATATGGAGAGTTTGGTTTTGGTTGAGCAACGGCAATGGCAATGGCAACGGCAAGTGGCGCAGAGGAAGTGAGGAACAAGCGGGTGATACTGAAGAACTAGGTCTCTGAAAAAGCCGAAAAGTCCGACATGCACGTGACAGTTAGTACCTTGAAGCTCAAGAACCTTTACTTGTCGTGCGACCCTTATTTGAGGCTTCGAATGGATAGAACTCAACCTCCTAATAGTGTCTTCACTTCACTCACTCCTGGCTCTGTGACAACTCTCTTTGGCTTTCTTGATTTTCTGTTTGGTTCCATGATTATCAATGTTCTGTTTTGGTTATGTATTTTTTGTGATTTATAGATTGTAGGACTACAAGGCAGTGGTGATCAAGAACTACCTGTTCCACGTTCCACGTCCTGCCTAAGACACGCATAAGGGGATCCCCTGCATTCAGGGGCACCAAAATAGGCCTATGTAGGACTTGAATGCAAGGAATCACCCTTGTCTATCTTGGGCAGATGACTCTCTAGACATCAAAATTTCTTTTCCTGTTTAAAGACTCACGTAGCACGAATGACCATATTCAAGTATTTTTTATCAGAAAAATATTTTCTCACTCTCCTCTATCATTTGCACTCATCTCTCTTTTTTAGCGTTTGGATTGAATAAATCAAAGAATAATATAGGGGAAGGAGAAGACGGAGTATGAAATCACTATGCTTTCTCATTTTAGAGGGTTGAGATTCAATCATCTGGCTTACGCATGTTACAACTGAATTCACTACATGAAAAATCTGAAAATAAATACTTGTTGATGCATTTCTTCAGCCATTAAATGGGTTTGGTGTGGCTAAAATTTTGGAGTCGGGGCACCCGGAGTTCAAGGAAGGTGACTTGGTTTGGGGGACAACAGGATGGGAAGAGTACAGCATATTCACAGAGCCAGAACAGCTCTCTAAAATCCACCACACTGATGTTCCCCTTGCCTACTGTACTGGACTTCTTGGTATGTGCCAGTTCTTCATCAAAACTATGAGTTATACATGTTCATACTTTGTACAATCACTATTTAATCCTTTATTTCTTTGAATCATTTAGGCATGCCGGGTATAACTGCCTTCGTTGGTTTTCATGAAATCTGTTCGCCGAAGAAAGGAGATTATGTCTTCCTTTCTGCCGCAGCTGGTGCAGTTGGTCAGCTTGTTGGGCAGTTTGCAAAGCTAATGGGATGCTATGTTGTTGGAAGTGTTGGAAGTAAAGAGAAGCTGAGTTATTAGCTTTATGATCATTTAGGAATAAAATTAACGATTAAGGAGAACCCTCATTAAGTGCAAGTTTAAGCAAACAAAGTTCAAGCGACTAAAACCAACTAGTACCACAGTCTAGTAGCATTCATCTTCATTTGTAAGTGAAACGTCTCATGTTCGATTCAAATAGATGGCGAGATGTATAATATTTGTGCTGAGTTTGATACCTAGTAAGCGGTTGGACCATTGTGTGGCATTGCCAATCCCTCTCCATAAAGTACATATCCTCCTTCCACCTAGTGTCAAATATTACTGTATGAAAAACAATTTAAAGCAATTGAGATTCTTTTTGTAGGATGTTCGTTCTTTTATAAAGGATGGACCTTTCGAGAAAGTCTCACTTTATGATAAAGTTTATTCAACTTTGATACTACTTAAAATGCATAATCGAAGCCATCAACTAATCCGAGATAAGAACCCATAAAGTTTAAGTTCTACACTTTGAAAGGTGATTCTACACTCTAAAGCTGAAGAAAATTGGAAAGATGATAGGTTTTCTCGACGAGTCCATTCCTTAAGGAAAAAAAGGGACATCTTATACGTAATAACTGTATTTGTGTGTGTGTGTGTGTGTGTGTGTGTATCATAAAGTCCACAATTTGCCTTCATGGCTGTAGGTCGATCTACTAAAGAACAAGCTTGGATTTGATGAGGCTTTCAATTATAAGGAAGAGCCTGACCTGGAGGCAGCTTTGAAAAGGTACTTCCCTGAAGGCATTGACATTCACTTTGAGAACGTTGGAGGAAAAATGCTGGATGCTGTGCTCATTAACATGAGACGTCATGGCCGAATTGCGGTATGCGGATTGATCTCATATTAAAATCTCAAACAGCAGCAAGACTACAGCAACCTCGTCTTTATCATCTACAATCAGATTCGCATCAAAGGCTTCGTCATGTCTGATTATTTCCACCTCTACCCCAAGTTTCTGGACATGGTGATCCCCTACATCAGAGAAGGGAAAATAGTGTATCTGGAAGACATAGCTTAAGGCCTTGAGAGTGCTCCTGCAGTTCTTGTGGGACTTTTTAGTGGCAGAAATGTTGGAAATCAAGTAGTTTTGGTTGCCCATGAGTGATTTAGCTTGAACCTATATATATACAGCCCTTTATGCAAAGGGATCCTCATTTTTTTTCAAAACACGAGGATTACGTGTGAGGCTCACTCCAAATCGAACTTCAACGATCTGAACCGTCTATTTTGTAAGTCTCGATTCGTAGATCATCCTTATGATCAAATTTCATTGTTTCTTATATAACAAAGTATTCGTTAATTTCTTTAAACTCAGTTAGATGTCTTAAACATTTCCGATTTGGCTAATATTTTGCAAGGATGATTTATGAAGTGCAACTTGAAAAAAAAAAAGGTTCGGATCATTAAAGTTCGATATAGTGTGAACCCCGCAACTAATCCTCATTTTTATAAAAAAATGGGAATCCCTTCCCTCATATATATATATATATATAGACACACACACACACACACACACTAGAAATGGTGCCCGCACGACGCTGCGCGTGTCAAACAGAACATGTTCAAATGCAGTGATAACTGGTATCAATTTGAATGGAATTTATCAAAGCATTGATTGGAGCATACCTTGTAATTTGTGCAAGGATGGAACAGCATTTCAATCAAATGAACAAACACCAAAATGCTGAAACAAATGCAGTAACATAAACTGTGCATGAGTTGGTTCGTGTATGTTCATTTCTTTATATAATTGTTTTCTGTTTTTTTGTAATTTTGGATTTCTTAGTTAAACATGGGTTACATAATGTTTGTTAAGATTATTTGAATGACAAATATAGTAATTTACAAATCATGAGGAGTGGAAGCCTACCTTGTAGTTTCTGCCAGGTGGAGATGCAGGATATCAGCAGTAATGCAAAACCATTGTAAGACATTTGAAAAACTATAGCAAAATGTGTAATCATACGGTATCCTAATTAAATGACACGAATCCATAGTGTAGAGAATGAAGAAAGCAAGTTGTACACTATAAGTTGTGAGAAAAACTCAGGCAAGAATGGAAAATAATTAAAAATACAAATTACCAATGGAAATATAGGTAAAGATGTTGATCAGGCTGGGGAATGAGTTTGAAAATAAGAAACAGAAAGGAAATTAGAAATTACTAATGGAAAAATAGGGTGAATTATGTCTTTTTTCATTGTAAAAATGGTAACAAAGGACGTTGAGGGATGGATCAGATATGCCTTATTTTGTATATTTATGGCATACAAAGATATAATTTGGGGTGATGTTTGAACTTTAATTTTGCTTGGCATTATGATCATGTCCATCTTTCCTCTTCAGAGGAACTGACTGTTACCAATACATAAACAAATAGTTTCTTCTTTTCACGTGCTATAAATACACAATAAGTTGCTTACCTATTCATTGAGAGATGGATATCCTAAAGTACGAATCTAGACTCTTTAACCATAGGTATATTTTATGGCTATCCTTTGATTGAACAAAAGAACACAAAATGAAGTGGAGAATTGTTTAATCTATCTAACCAATAATAAGAATGTTGTATAGATAAATTAAACAATTTCTTTTATTGGTGATGTGTGTTTTTTGTTCAACCAAGGGTCATGGAGTGGATACATTTTTGTTTTACAACATCTTTGACAACACTTTTGGATGTCCAACTGAATCCATTTATGTGTAGGCAAGTAATTAATGATGTATTAAAAGCAAATAAAAAGCAAATACTGTGGATATATATATGTGCAACAATCAGTTCCACTGAAGAGAAAGATTAGTAAAAATTTAATTTAAGCAGAAAGCATTTATGGAAAAGGGAATAAATTAAAATATTTTTAACATACCATTAATTGTTACAGGAATGTTCTTGTATGAGAAACAAAGGAGACAATGAACCGCGCAGCTGAGTGAGTGATGAACACCATGGGTGCTGGCAAGATTAAAGAAAGGAAACAGAAAGAAATTGGTATATTTCAACAGAATGATGACCTAATTTGTACAAAAAAAGAGATCAATATTAATATGTTTTTTTAGCAAACATGGTATTCATATATGCATATTTTATAGATTAAACACAGATGCTAGAAATGGCTGGAGACATATTTTTATCAAAAGGAAAGAAACGTATATGTGTGGTTGTTTATATTTGGCATGTGTGGAGTATTAGTAGCTTTAGCAATATTTACCTTGGCTGTGGAGGTGCAATTTTTCCAATGCATTAAGATAAATTGAGGAATATGAACCTGCAGAGTAAATGAGTATATGTTAAAACTTTAACTATGAAAATGCCTAATTTTCGTAGGTGCTAAGTTGTGGTGTAAATTGAGGAATATAAGTATTCAAAATTTCATAGGAAGTTCGTTATAGTTATTACATAATGGAAATTACAAAGAATAAAATATGAAAAAGCCAAAAAGGATATGGGAATGCACTTTTGGTATAATTCATATTGACAGCTGTAATTTTTCTAGAAGTTGAAGATGACGAAATGGTCAGTGGAAGCACTATAAACAGTAATTCTATGCAGAGATCAAATATTCTAAGACATCATAAAGTCGGGGTAAAACAAAAGAATTTATAACACGGGTGAGCAAAAAAGATAGCTGTATTAAAACTAACCTAAGTTTAATGTTGTTGTATATGTTACGTTTGATCTGATTGTATCATTTATTCTGCACATCCAGAACATAGATAAGCATAACAGTTAACAATACTTTCGAGACTGAAAGCAAACATTGTTTTATGATTGCCGAAATTGTACTAAATATATATAATATAGGCAAATTAAATTAACAATTTGATTGTAAATTTTGAAGAACATCTTTAAATACTATATTTGCAGTATAATTGTTGGCATTATTTTCTCCATCAGTTATCAAAATTTTGAGACCTTCTCTTGATGTCACTCTAAATAATGCAACATACAATTGACCATGGGTAAAGACTGGTTCAAGAAGACATAAACCAACTTGTTTCAAAGCTTGACTTTTGTTAATAGTCATTGCAAAACATGGTCTAATTGAGAATCGACGTCTTTTAAAAACAAAAGGCCACTTACTCTCTGTTGCTGCAAGAGTAATCCTTGGTATGAAAACTTTGTAACCAGTATTGTTTCCAGTACGTATAACTGAAAAAGTGAATATACATATTAAACACACATAATAGTGAATGCCAAATACTTTTTTTTTTCCCATTCAAAGCAGGGTATAACTGAAAAAACCACAACGACAAAAAAAAGATGAAAACTTTTTTTCACAAAGCATGTACAATCCAAGACCATGTCATAACCTAAGAGGAGAGACACTTGCATCTCAAATTTAAACAACGTGCAAAAGGCAGCAATAATTTTTTGTTTAATGAATAGCCTCTCAACGGAACACATTTTATGTTTAAGCTCAGCCAAACATAACATAACTGATAAACCAAAAGGCCAACAAATTTATATGAATTTAATTATCAGAACAAAAAACACCCAAAGAAAGAATACTTGTAATGGTCCAAACAGTCATTAAACTAAATAATCAAACGTAAAAACCTAACTATACAACATCGGATAGCATGAAAAACCTCTCTAAACACCGCAGGAAAGTGCAGTCGTAAATCTGGATAAGAGGCTAAAACAACACGATATCCCTAAGGTTTGGTATTCATAAAACCTGCATGAGCTTTAAAAAAGCTAACTATTTTGTTTAAAATCAGTTTCCTACAAACAAATATCATTGAAATCTCATCACTCTCAATGATCTTAAAACTAAAAACTACTGTCATCCAAATGGCAGAATAGACTCATTTCCTCCTATATAACAGACTAATTTGCATATTCTCTCATCTTTGTTTCAAATCCATTCCAAAAATTATCTGACTCAAATAACAAATATTGTCACCTTGTATAAGAATCAAAACAAAATGGACCTCCACAAACTTACTTGGTCGCCCTGAAGATCAAATGATTTTCAAGTTCAACAAAATTACATCCAACTCAATGAACTGCTTCTGAAATAGTGAAAAAACCATGAATCTGTGCAGTCACTAAAGACCCAATTACTGAAATCACAAAAGAAGAACAACCTGATTCTTAAAATGACAAAAGAAGAACCTAATTGATAAGTTGATGAAATACATGAATGGAGTATAAAATTGAATCATAAACTAAGAAAAGTGAGAAAACATACAAAAAAAATTCCTTATAAGAATGTTTATACTTTAATATTTCTTGGGCTTAAAAATACTGTACCACACACATTAATCCAATCCAATTGATCATGTGGTTCAGCAAGGGAAAACCAAAAACTAAAATCCTGTAATTTTTTGTGCTAACCTAACACCTGTCAGTAGCAAGATAGCTTCAACGCCTTAAAATTCATTAGACACTTATTATTTCCAACAAATTATTTATGGCTCACTAATTTCACATTGACAATGCACACAGCGCTGAAACCATATACAAATTTTAACTTGAGACCATATTTTCCCAAATTCCAATCACCCCTATCATCTGTTCGAAAAAATTACAAACATATTTTAATCTAACATTGACCAAGGGGTTGTCAAACGGGGAAACAACAAAAAAAGAAAAAACTTACCCAAAAAATAACAGGATCGCCGGAACCGTCGGTAAATCTGCGACTGACCAAGCGAGGAACCAAACCGCAGAATATCCTCTTAGCCAGGAAAACCCTATCATATGATCAGAGCTAACCCAAAACCAAAGGGTTACAATTCATCCAAAATTAACCAAAACACAGTAGTCAGAAAACATACCTCAGTTGCAGAAAATTAACTTCCCAGAGATGCAAAAACCACCGGTGCTCAAACGGAAAACAAAATCGGAAATTGATTTGACCACAATCAGTGCAAATCACACAGAAACAAACGCAAAAACCGCTAAATATTCAGGCCTTATCACAACCGCAGAAATCTTGAAAACCAATCTTACCAGGCCAGAGAAAACACCCAAATCCCCAGCTTTAAACAGACGGAATGAGAAGAATTGAGAATGAATTGAACTGAGGCGGAGTTGAAATGAAATGGAATTAGTGTCGTATCGTAGATACTGAAATTTTAGTAAAATAAATGTTAACCAATGTATTAAAATTACAACTTTTATTCATTTCACTTACATCACACATTTATTTCACCTACATTACATATTTACTTCACCTACCAACTCCACTCACTTCACCAAAAAAATGGATGGTGGTGATTCACTCTCTTGGCCTATAAATAGCTTTCTCCATCAAGAGAAAATGAGGAATTTACAAACCTAGACCAAAACCTTGAAGCCTTGAAACTCTAAAGCTCTCAAGAAAATCCCGAAGGATCAAGAAAGGACTCTTCGTTCTTCGTCAAATCCTCCTTCAATATCAAGCCCCAACGGTCCTTGAAGAACTTCCACCGACTCAAGATCAAGCCCCGACGGCCCCTTGAAGAAAGTGTTCATCATTCATCATCCGTTCATCCTAAGATCAAGCCTCAACGGCCCTTTGGATCAACAATCTCAACAAACCTATACACCCATTCTTCAAGATCAAGCCCAACGCCCCTTGAAGATCCATTCATCAACTGTTCATCCCTAGATCAAGCCCCGACGGTCCTTTGGATCAACAGTTCATCCACAAACCTACACCCTACGAAGATAGAATCAGAGGATCAAATTACAAAGAGATTGTAACCCCAAAAATCATTAATACAAAAATATATTTTGTACACGTATTCTTGTTTCTTGTTTTAGGAATTTTTCGTGTTTACAAATTTGGCACGCCCGGTGGGATATCTCTACCTCTTATCTCTATTCTCAAATCATCGAAAAACGCAAATGGCATCAAGAAAAGATCAAGCTGTTCCCGCAATCAAAGCGAAGAACAAGAACATCATCGCCGCAAGTGGTGATATTTCGGGCATCACAACCCGAAGTAAGGCAAGAGCCCTTTTGGCCGCGGTTTCCACCCCTGCATTAACTCTGTCAAAAGAACAAGAGCACCTGAGGCACGAGCCTGTGATCACCCTAGCCTCGCTAAGGGTGTCAAGAGGGGAGAGCCCGAGCAAATACTCAGAGTCCCTACTCTCCGACGCTGATTCGAGCAGCAGTACAACCATGCAAGTCATGACCACTGGAGCAACTTCAATCAATGAGCAACTAGCTCAGATGAATGAAACAATCGCAAAACTCACACGAACTGTGGAAGAGAAGGACTTGCAGATTGCCGCACTTGTCAACCAACTAGATGCGCGGCTCGACGTGAAAGTCGACCCAAATGTTGGCCTATTAAAGAAAGAAGTCGACGAAGAAGAGAAGCCTCTAGTGGAGAAAGTCAAAGAGAAGCTGAAGCTAGACCAAGCAACGGCGTTCATGGGATCTCTCTCTATCCAGCAGCTACAGGAGATGATTGCAAGCACTATCAAGACACAGTACGAAGGAAGCTCACATGACTCCGTACTGTACTCAAAGCCTTATTCCAAGAAGATTGATGCTTTGAAGATGCCAATTGGTTATCAGCCCCCAAAATTCATGCAATTCGATGGAAAAGGCAACCCGAAGCAAAATGTCGCCCATTTCATTAAAACTTGCAACAATGCTGGGACAGAGGGGGACTACCTCGTCAAACAATTCGTGCGTTCGCTGAAAAGTAATGCTTTTGACTGGTACACCGACCTCGAACCCGAGTCTATCAACAGTTGGGACCAGCTAGAAAGGGAATTCCTCAACCGTTTCTACAGCACTCGCCGTATTGTAAGCATGCTAGAGCTGACCAGTACGAAACAGTAGAAAGATGAACCTGTCGTCGACTACATCAATAGATGGCGTTCGTTAAGTCTGGATTGCAAAGATCGACTTTTTGAAACCTCTACCATTGAGATGTGCGTTCAAGGCATGCACTGGGGGTTACATTACATCCTCCAAGGCATAAAACCAAGAACATTCGAAGAGCTAGCAACTTGTTCCCACGACATGGAGCTGAGTATCGCTAATCACGGGAAAAATGAGCCGATTACTAACTTCAAGAAGGATAAAGTATTCGCCCCAAATGTAGACAAGACCGGGAAGAAGCCCGCTAAGGAAGCTTTCACCGTCAACACTACCCTTATCAAGACCTCATCAGTGCCCATCAAGATCTTCTCCAAGAAGAAAGCGAAGGAGATCAAGACAGGCGAGCCTTCTCTCACCCAAGACAGATACAAGAGCACCTTGAGAGAGTTGGAACAGAAAACGTACCTTTTTCCTGACTCTGACATGGCTGCCATGTTAGATAACTTGCTAGAAAAAAAGGTGATTGAGCTACCCGAATGCAAGCGTCCTGAAGAAATGAATCGCATAAACGATCCTAGGTACTGCAAGTACCATCGTATTATGAGCCATCTTGTTGGCAAGTGCTTCGTTCTTAAAGAACTCATCATGAAGCTAGCACAACAAGGGCAAATTGAGCTCGACCTTGAGGACACGGCCACAACGCATACCACTACAATTGCGTTTGGATCGTTCGATCCCATGCCTCTCCAAGAGACACCTGACCATTCCCGTGAATGCTCAAGCTGCACGGCACCTCCTACACAACCATCACTGGGGGAAAGCGACCAAGATGCGCATACCGATGATGAAGAAGGATGGATATTGGTAACCTACAAAAAGACAAGGAAGCCAAGACCACGGGTCATACAGCCAAAGGTGGAACAAAGAAGAAATCACCACGGTCGCAACAATGGGAAGCCTAAAAGAAAGGATGATAAGACCACATATGCTGGTGAACCTATGGAGCAGGAGCCACGCGTTCCCGTTTCCTTGCACGAGTACTTCCCGAATGACTTTTTCCAACAGTGCACTACCGTCGCTTGTCACATAGTTAAAGTAGAAATAGAAGAGCCCTCAAAAGGCAAAGCTGTCGCCACTGAGGTAGAAAAGACCCTCGCACCTGAAGAAGGTCTGCCAACACACTTTAGCATCGAGGAAGCGCTACAATTACCAAAAAGGATGTGAAGAGCACTAGCAGCAGTCTTGGCAAGTCCTGGCGACCACGAAGTGCAAGAAAGTAACGACGAAGGCTCGAAGCTTCAGCCACATGAATGTGCCACATGTTGTGCCACCCATGACGCAATTAACTTCACTGACGAAGACCTATTGCTGGGATCAAAGCCACACAACCGTCCTCTCTTCATCTCGGGGTACGTAAGGGAACACAAAGTCAACCGCATGCTTGTGGATGGTGGGTCGGCCATAAACATCATGCCAAAATCAACAATGACCATAATTGGCATCAAGGTGAATGAACTATCCCTGAGCCGTCTGCTGATCCAAGGTTTTAACCAAGGAGGACAAAGGGCGATGAGCATGATCCGAGTAGAGATGACCATTGGTGAGCTCAAATCAAGCACGATATTCCACGTGATTGATGCAAGAACTTCTTACAGCTTGCTCCTAGGAAGACCTTGGATCCACGCAAATGGGGTAGTACCGTCCACCCTTCACCAATGCCTAAAATTTTACCGAGAAGGAGTGAAGGTGATCCAAGGTGACACCAAGCCATTCACTAAAGCCGAATCACACTTTGCAGACGCCAAGTTCTACATGGACGAAGACATGGTACCCGAAGCTCTTCCGGAAGAGATCAAATCCACGGGCAAAGCAACACTTAAAAAGCAGGAGTGGCAAGCCATGCCTAAAAAGTAAAAAGAACAAGCTGTGCCATCGTTAAGCAAAGACGATGACGAGTTTGCTAAACTTGCGACAACCAAAGGGAGTAGGATGCCTTCAAAAGGACCGAACACGCCCATATTCCGGTATATCCCGATGTCAAGAAGAAAGAATGGTCAATCTCCATTCGAAACTGGAACAAGAAAAGCCAACACACGGTGGCATAAGGATAATGTGAAGTTGCTTAAGACGAATGCGGTTTTGCCTCTGACACAGCTAGGGAGTGCTAAGGTCGCAAGACTACCACAAGGCTTCATAAAAGCTCTACCAGAGGAGATGGAATCAAGCTTTCTTCCAACCAAAAGGACCGAGGAAGGTTTCGACCTAAACGCCTACAAACTCATGTTGAAGGCCGGGTACGACTTCGCTTCCTCTTCTACGGCTGGAAAGAAGGTTTCAAACACTGTCAATGACAAAGAACGTAACCTCACCAAAACTCAAAAGAAGTTTAAGGAGCATGGTTACGGAGTGGACAACAACAAAGCCAGACTTGGCTTCACACCAAATGCACCTGTGATGATTTCAAACAAAGCGAAAAATACTAGCGCTCAATACGTCAGCGTGAGCATTGAACAAGACCAAGAAGAACCTAAACCCGCTTCTCGGACGTCGGTCTTTGATAGGATGAGCCGTTCAAGCCCCAGAATTTCAGTGCTTAATCGCATTGGTGGTCAAGACCGAACCTCTGTCTTCAAGAGGCTTAACGCGCCAACATCCCAAAGCTCTGTCTTTGAAAAGTTGTTAAAGCCTAAGAAACAAAGCAACACAGCTATCTCTCCTCTGCGACGATCAGCTTCGGAAAGATTTGAAGATAATGAAAAGCCTTCTAGAAAGAGGAAGACAACACCAAAGGAAGAAAAATTTGATTGGTTAGCAGAAAAAGGCGACGTTCGAAGCTTGATTCCTTCAAGGATGAAGCGCCAATCAATCTTAGAAGTTAACACAAATGGACCATTAAAAGTAAGAAGGCGTACTATCATCCACACCGGACAATCCTCATGCCAACAAGCTCGAGAAGATAGCACTGAAGAGGAGGTCCAAGATGTATTCCATATCACGATTCAAGAAGGCAAAGAAGACGAAATCCCCGAGGAAGATGTCACTGCTGCACCACCACAGCTCGAAGATGGAGGGCAAGCCACGATTGATGATCTCAAGGAACTCAACTTAGGTACAAACGAGGAACCAAAGCCTATCTTCGTAAGTGCATTATTAAGTACGAATGAGATAGAAGAGTATTATCAGCTATTGTTAGAGTACAAAGATGTCTTTGCTTGGACCTACAAAGAAATGCCCGGCCTAGACCCTATCATCGCTGTTCATCATCTTGTGGTCAAACCTGGAACGCGACCGATAAAGCAAACTCAAAGACGCTATCGATCCGAGCTTATCCCACTAATCTAGGTCGAGATCGACAAGCTAATCGAAGCAGGCTTTATTCGAGAAGTGCAATACCCCAAGTGGATCTCCAACATCGTAATTGTCCTTAAAAAATCAGGACAAATACGTGTTTGCGTAGACTTTCGGGACCTCAATGATGCTTGCCCGAAGGATGACTTCCCCTTGCCAATCATTGAAATCATGGTGGATGCAACCACTGGCCATGAGGCATTATTAATCATGGATGGCTCTTCTGGGTACAATCAAATTCGCATGGCCCTCGAAGATGAGGAACTAACAGCTTTTCGCACTCCAAAAGGTATATATTGCTACAAGGTGATGCCTTTTGGTCTAAAGAATGTTAGAGCTACGTATCAACGCGCAATGCAGAAAATCTTCAATGACATGCTACACAAAAACGTAGAATGTTACGTAGATGATGTGGTGGTTAAGACAAAGAAAAGATCATACCACTTGAAAGATCTGCGAATAGTGTTCGAAAGGCTGCGAAAATACAACCTCAAGATGAACCCGTTAAAGTGTGCGTTTGGCGTCACCTCTGGAAAATTCCTCGGCTTCATCATCAAGCACCGTGGTATTGAAGTGGACCAATCAAAGATCAAGGCCATTCAAAGCATGCCCGAGCCAAGAAACCTGCACGAGCTGAAAAGTCTACAAGGATGGCTAGCCTTCTTCAGACGCTTCATCTCCAACCTTGCAGGGTGTTGTCAACCGTTTAGTCGCCTTATGAAGAAAGATGTTCCATTCGTATGGGACAAAGCATGCCATAATGCTTTTGAAAGCATAAAGAAATATTTGTCAAGTCCATCTGTCCTGGGGGTACCTGTGCCCGGGAAACCGCTCATATTGTATATTGCTGCTCAGGAAAGTTCAATCTGAGCACTCTTGGCGCAAGAGAATGAATCCCAGAAAGAATGAGCACTTTACTACCTCAGTCGAACTCTCACCAGTGCTGAGTTGAACTATTCCCCAATAGAAAAGATGTGCCTCGCTTTGGTGTTTGCCATTCAAAAGCTCAGACATTACATGCATGCTTACACCATCCACTTGGTTGCTAAAGCCGACCCTGTCAAATACGTCATGTCTAAGCCAGTCTTGACAGGGCGACTCGCTAAATGGGCTTTGCTTCTTAATCAATATGAGATCATATACGTCCCAGCTAAAGCCGTCAAGGGACAAGCGCTAGCAGACTTCCTTGCCGATCATCCAATCCCGGCTGATTGGAAAATCTCAGACGACTTGCCTGACGAGGAGGTGTTCTACATCGACATCTTTCCGACATGGACGATGTTCTTTGACGGATCCGCACGAGCAGATGGAGCGGGGGCAGGAGTAGTATTCATGTCGCCACAAAGGCAAATACTACCTTACTCCTTCCAACTGAGTGAGCTATGCTCCAACAATGTTGCTGAGTACCAAGCATTGATCATCGGGCTCCAAATGGCGATCAACATGGAAATCACAGCTCTTGAGGTATATGGTGAATCCAAGCTCATAATCAATCAACTCTTAACTGAATATGAGGTGAGGAAAGATGATCTCGTCCCATACTTCCGGCTAGCAACTCAACTGCTACAAAATTTCGAGGCCGTGACACTAGAACATGTGCCAAGAAAGGAAAATCAAATGGCAAACGCTCTCGCCAATCTAGCCTCGAGTATGACACTAGGAAAAGATGAAGCTACAGATGTGCCAGTTTGCCAAAGATGGGTGATTCCGCTCGTTAATGAAATGTCACTGGATGATACAAATGTCATCTCAGTACTTCCAGTCGATGCTGAAGAGTGGAGATAGCCGCTGATCGACTACTTAGAGCATGGAAAGCTTCCAGATGATCTTAGACACCATTCCGAAATACGTCGACGAGCACCTCGCTTCCTTTACTACAAAGGAACACTCTACCGACGCTCTTTTGAAGGAGTGCTCCTGAGATGCCTAGGCGAGGAAGAAGCTAATCAAGCCATGGATGAAGCACATTCAGGTGTGTGTGGGGCGCATCAGTCTGGACCAAAGCTACATTTCCAGCTTAAAAGAATGGGTTACTACTGGCCGAGCATGGTGAAGGATTGCATGGAACACGCCAAAAGGTGCCAAGCCTGCCAATTCCACGCCAACTTCATACATCAACCGCATAAACCATTACACCCTACAGTTGCTTCATGGCCGTTCGACGCATGGGGATTGGACGTTGTAGGACCAATTATGCCAAAGTCATCTGCAGGAGAAGCTTACATCCTAGCTGCAACATATTACTTCTCCAAGTGGGCTGAAGCCATACCTTTAAGGGAAGTCAAAAAAGAAACTGTCGTTCGTTTCATCAAGGAGCATATCATCCACCAATATGGTGTGCCTCGCTACATTATCACTGACAACGGAAAACAGTTCTCTAACCGACTCGTGGACGAGCTTTGCGACAAATACAAATTCAAGCAGCACAAGTCTTCCATGTATCATGCTCCGGCTAACGGCCTCGCAAAAGCATTCAATAAGACACTGTGCAACATCCTGAAAAAGGTAATCGACCGAACAAAGAAAGACTGGCATGAAAGAATAAGTGAAGCACTTTGGGCATATAGGACTACACATAGGACTCCCACCCAAACTACGCCTTATTCTCTTGTATATGGCGTGGAAGCTGTTCTATCGCTCGAAAGTCAAATCCCCTCACTAAGGATGGCTATACAAAAAGGCTTGACTGATGAAGAAAATGCAAAGTTGCGCCTTCAAGAGTTGGAAGCACTGGATGAAAGAAGGCTCGAAGCTCAACAACACTTGGAATGCTACCAAGCACGGTTATCCAAGGCATTCAACAAGAAAGTTCGCCCTAGGTCTTTCCAAGCCGGAAATCTCGTGCTGGCATTGCGTAGGCCTATCATCACAACTCATAAGACAAAAAGTAAGTTCACATCAAAGTGGGATGGACCCTACGTAATACAAGAGGTCTACACCAACGACGCCTACTTAATTATGGCAGAAGACGGCTTGAAGATCGGCCCCATCAACGGCAAATTTTTGAAGCGCTACTACCCTTAAAGCAAACGCGCCACACTCCTGGCCCGCAAGAGCATAAATTGTGTACGGCAAAATCATCACCAAAATCACCATTAAAATCCAATAAAAAAAAAAAAAAAAAAGCATCACTCATTTGAACTACGTCATGACTTGATCCCTCCTCAACCAAGAGTACGTAGGCAACTTGAAACTTCAAAACTTCAAGTACAGTCACATCATCAACAAAAACACAAACACTTTGGAGAATAAAAAGCAAATTCAAGAATGCAAACACTTTATTTCTTTGAAGGAAAAAGTCCGATTACAAAATAGAAGACAGAAGACACTACTCGAAAACTATGTCCCTAAAACTGCGGAGGCGATCTTCAAGCAAGCCTTCCAAAGTCTTCAAAGTCTCTACCTCGGTGAGAGACAAGATGGGCAACTCCATAGCCATGTCTTTCTCTTGTTCTAGGCGTGAAATCTCCTCTTGGCATTGAGAAAGTGTAGCTCCCCGCTCCCCGAGAACACTTTCAAGTCGTGATGCTTCGATGCCCAACTGTTCTTGCTCTCGTATCAACGTATCTAGACGTACTTGGACGGAAGCTAAAGAAGTTTCTGTGGCTTGATAATCTCCCGAAGCAGCTTGTTGAGAAGACCGGACTTGGGTTAGTGACAAGTCTATTGCTGCAAGCTGGTGAGCTCTAACATCTGGACTCGACTTCTTCGAGGAAATAGCACGCAAGGAAGAATACTCAGTTGAAGCGGCCATAAGTTCGGCGATCTTGATCTTCAAGGATGAAGAATCAGCGTTAAGATTGGCAATTGCAGAAATAAGCTTCGATAAATCCTCTTTAAGCAACGCAAGGTCCTCCAGCGGGCATTTTGAAATCCTCTCCTCAATATGGCTCTTGATATCCATTGGCGCACGAAAATTGATGCGATGAATAAGCTGCTCAGTACCACTAAGGTTTGGCCCTCTTAGAGAGATCTCAGAGTTAGCTGGTAAAGGTATAGAACGCATGACGGGATCTTGCATACCTCCACCTACACACGGCAAACTTGGGAAACTTGACGGATTTGGGACAAGCTCTGTACCAGGTGGATCCCCTATCTCCCCGCCTGTAGGTAGGTCGCCTCCAAATAGCATCTCCGTATAAGAATAAATACCTGTGGTCGCCAAGTCAAAAGAACAAGAAAGCCCAACCTAAAGAGAACAAAGAAAACTGTTAGAAACAAAACCTAGAACAATGAAAGCAGAAGAAGTCATAAGAGAGAAGAAAATGTATACATCTTTCTCAAACGACACACTGTCATCGAGTTGAGGGAGCCTAAACACTTCTTTCTTCTTATGACAAAAATTAACATCGCTATCGACTTGAGCGCCTTCAAGTCGTCGCTTGTTTAATACTTGTTGACGCCACCGCAAAACAAGTCCATCTTCGTGCGAATCAACTTCATCACCGGCCTCTTCAGATACATCCAGATGTTGAGAAGACAAGCGTGGGCATTGAGGGACTAAAACCACTGGTCTATCTTGCAAAGTAGCAGCACTCGCGCAATCGAAAGATATCAGTTGTGTAGGAACCACAGAACAACCCCTCCTCGATACATTAAGGCGTGAATGAGAAGAATTGGTACCACTTGCTATCCCCAAGTTCTCATAATGTACCTTTGACCACCAACTTACATAAGCACGGGTCACTGGACTACTCTTGAACTCGTCTTTGGCCGGCAGGGTGATAGAAGCATTTGTACATGCACGGGTACAAGACTCCCAATGCATATACACGGCTTGCAAAGAGTCTAATTGGTTTTTTTCCTTCAGCTTGCCTAGCACATTTTGGACAAAACCAAATTGCCTGCTGAAATGGTGGGGACTATACAGCT
The DNA here is from genome assembly GCF_041283825.1 of Pyrus communis. NCBI lineage: Eukaryota > Viridiplantae > Streptophyta > Magnoliopsida > Rosales > Rosaceae > Pyrus > Pyrus communis. The sequence goes on from NC_142580.1 coordinate 28,552,644, forward strand.
GAACAATGCATCGATCTTCTTGTCGCAAAGAAACATACCTCGAGCGAAGACTTATAAGGTAAGATAAGTCCGAGAAGCGAAGATACAATCATCCATGATGCCTCGCCGCACCGAGCCAACTCTCGCCAGATGGTCCATCTTCAAGCCTTCGCAGCTTCTAAACAGTGCTTGCGCTTGGGAATCATTGAGGCTCTTCGAAGAAAGCACGCCAGAATACTTCGTCATCAAAGGCCTCGACTTGTCTAGAGTTTAAGAAAAAAAATGAGTGTCGAAGTACTCACCCAACCAACCATACACATAGTGGTAGGGAAGAACCGCAGCACGATCTTTAGTTTTCGCCGAGTTCGAAACAACACTCAAGCCGTTATAAATGTTGGCCAAGACCGGGATAGCAAGACTGAAAGATTCACCTGCAGCCATCTTGCTAGCAACTTTGAAAACCTCGGGACGAACAAAGTTGACGTCGCCGGTTAGAAAAACAAACTTACAAAGCCAACAAGCTAAAAAAGCAGCTAGGTAAGATTCTTCCACATGCTCTGATGCTATGCCAAGGTCCTCAAACGCTCTCAACTCGGCAAGGGAACGACGCCTAGCTGAACCAATAGCACCAGACAGATATGGGTCTCCCTTTGGCTTAGTGGTTTTGTTGCAACCTCTTTTCTTCAAGGACTTCTTGTACCTTATGTCCTCCCAATACCAGAAGCGAATCCATGAAGAAATCTTCACGCTTGATTTACCTCGAGCATCTTGGGAAAGCTTGTGATATGCCCAAAATAAACAACGACAACTCGCAGGCAATCCTCGGCTATTGCAGAAAGAAAGTTCCTCCGTACTAGGAACAACCTCGTTATAAAACTTACCTTGGATTGGCAAGCCCCCTATCTTGTGGAGATCCCAAAGTGAAATTGACATCTCTCCTTGAGTTGTATGAAGCGTGTTAGTCGATGAACACCAATGCTCGAAGAACGCATGAAGGACGGAATGATGGAGATCATAACTGAACAAAGATGCGTACACGGCATGGTAAAGGCCCACGCTAGTAAGCATATGTTTAGATCGGCCCAAGACATCTTCAAGCCACTCCCAATAAGACTCAGCAAAAACGGCTTCTCCGATAGTCGACAAGGCATCGTTCCAAGCCATAGCTCCACTGCGGATATGATCACCAAGAAGCTTAAACGAAGCTGGATGATTGTCACGAGCGTGGTGCGAAGGGTTCAAGATAAGAATCCTCAGTGTGCACGCCTTCTTCTCCGTATTTGATCGAACAAAGTCTGCCACCTCCTAAGATACTTCAGAAGACCACGACTTAATATGCATGGAGTTGTCTTTTGTAGGAAGAGCAAGCGCCTTAGGGCCAGTCAGTGGGGCGTAAATCTTCAGCGTTGTTCCCCTATCTTGCAGATCACTTTCCTTCGCAAGAATGGTGATGGTGTTGCTCTTAAAACACTTGAAAAATACCATGACCGCAACAAAACAAAATCAGCCACAAAACTTGAGCAGCACAGCAAAAAGGGCAGCCACAGAACGTTCCTTCAAGACATGCTACAGTGGCAAAGAAAACCAAAATGTCACGCAATCGCACTACGCAACCCCGCAACGATTACGCAAGCAGCTTCTTCCACCGCATGGTGACGCCACCACCAAGGGAAAACTGTGACCAAAAGGCATTACACAGCGAAGCCCCGCTGCAGTCTCTTGCACAACACCACACGGCAGCGCACCACCGAGGGAAAACTGTGATCAAAAGGCACTACACAGCGGAACCCCGTTGCAGTCTCTTGCACAAACACTAGGCAGCAAAAAAGCATATGTGCACCCGCAATCCTGCCCACTCTGCCACCAGCTACCACACCTTTGGAAACTTCATAAGGGTCCTAGCATCATGCTCTGCCTCCCCAAAAAAAAAAAAAAAAATCGTATCATCACAACAAGGAAATCCATCAGTGGGGTACACACATTACATATTTTATATGCACAAACATGAAGTGACGGGACAAGCTATGAGACAATCACCTATATATATATATATATATATATATATATATATAAAAGGTGCACACACACACGGGACATCCAACGTCCGTGCATGTATATATATATATATAAGTGCATGTCAGAAAGTGCATGTCAAAATCAATATATATATATATATATATATATATAAATGCATGTCAGAAAATGCATTTCAAAATCAATATATATATATATATATGTATGTATATATAAAAGTGCATGTCAAAATCAATATATATATATATATATATATATATGTATATATAAAAGTGCATGTCAAAATCAATATATATATATATATATATATGTATATATAAAAGTGCATGTCAAAATCAATATATATATATACACACACACACACACACACACATATGTACATATCAAAATCGTCTTCAGCTTAAAAGGATTAAACCTTACAGAGCAAAGGTTGTGCAAAGAAACTTGCTAAGTGACTGCTTCCTCTCCTTCCCATCCACAGCAACTGAACTCCCACAAATAGCACAGAGAGCTGCAAAGGTTGAAGAAGTGGAAAGCAACTCGCCTTGGCAGTTCAAACCTACGCTCGCAACCACCCTTTTTGGTCTAGCACCCAGTTCAACGGGCAGCAGACGTGGAGAACGCAGTGTAGCAAGGAAGCAGTGCGTGCGGTTACCGGCAGCGCAGGATTGCAGGGCAGGGCAGTCGGGATGCAAGAAGGCAGGCAATGCAGTGGTTGTGCAATGTTTGTGCGGTGACGATTCGATCCCATATAAATACATATATATATATGTGCACATGAACCCAGAGAAGCGAATGAAGTGCAACGACTGTGCAAATAATGTTGCAGTGACTGTGCAAATAGCAATCCGCATGCAGTGAGGAATGTAATGAGATGACTGTGCAAACAGAAATGCGCATGCAGTGAAGAATGTAATAAGATGACTGCAAATAAATAAATAAAAAAAAATGGTCCGCATGCAGTGCAGCCAGGAACCCAGCGGTGCCAGTCTGTCATACTCATCATCAGAACAATGTACACGCATACAAAAAGAAATTGCAAGCTACTATTAGCAAGTCAAGAAGGAAAAAGAAAAGAGGTGGTGGCGACATAATTATTGCAAAGAAGAAAATAAGGGAAGGATGGTGCACAACACCACTTGCAAAAGTGTGATTGAAAAAAAAAAGAAAAAAGGGAAGGATGGTGCACGGCACCACTTGCAAAAGTGTGATTAAAAAAATAAAAAAAAATAAATAAATAAAAAAATAAAAAAAAATTAAAAAAAAAAGAAATAACACATCTTGGTGATATATATGTTTTATCTGTATTTAGCACAATACATTGAACAAAATAAAGCCTATCCATTGATCTCCGAGAAATTACAAATACGTACAAAAAAAAAAAAAAAAAAAAAAAAAAAAGATGGAGCTTTCACAAAGGTTGCTCACGTGAAACCCCACTACTTGGCAAAACTCCAGGAGCGGGAGGCATTGAAGATAGATCATTTGAGGTGCCTCTGAAAAAAAGCCACAAACCTTTGACGGTCACTTTGAATTCGACCTTCAGATTCCTGCAGCTGATCAAGCTTCCTCTTCATGCTCGTCGAATAATTATTTGCAAGCATGTGCAAATCACTATTCTCGCGCTTAAGCTATTTGATCTCTTGTCTAAGATTTTCCACCTCTGCCGTCAATGATTCAACTTGACGGGTTCGAGCAAGTAGGCATTGGTCCATGTTGGACACAGAGCCCGCACACTGAACACTAAGAGCTAGGGACTCTTGAACGGCCAACTCATCGGACCATCTTGAAAGCAGCCTATTATCTCTAGGAGTGAGGAGGTTCCTAGCTACTACCGTAGCCGTTGTTGCATCCTTCATCACGGAGTCTTCACCTGTAAGAGGGCCATTAGAAGATAAGAAAGACGAGCACCATATATTACCCTGACGCGGCGCACCCGTATCATCGCTGAGACTCAAATCTAAGCAAATGTCAAATGGGTTAGCTATTTTCAAAGATGTTTAAGGGAAAACGGTGGGATGAAGTAAAATCTTAAAAAAAAAAAAAAAAAAAAAAAATACATCGGAGACGATTTTCACGAGCAGGCAATCTTCAAAGTGTGCATGTTGGATGTGATCGATACCTCTATAAAGGGAGAAGCAACACAACCACCAATTAAAAAAAAAAGAAAAAAAAAATCGAAGAGACACCACTCTTCAAATCTTAAAAGCCGGATTTTCCTGCGTAAAGTTCGTCAACGCTCTTCAGATGCAATCTCAGCTTTTCTATAACGCGTGCAACTTTGTCAAAGATCTCTGACAAAGTTGAAAACGCGTGGAGGTCATTATCCCAACTACCACACTTTTGCTGACAAGCGTGGGTGACAAAGCCGCACCTGCACTACTACTTGCCATTAAAATTCCTATATATGTCAACATTCATGGCAAAACATACATCCAAAAACGCATGACTCTTCTTCTCGGCTGAGAATGTAGCTGCAACCAAACCTCTCAATATGCTCAGTTTTCTTCTTTCCTTGAGAACACCTATTCAACCAAGTCTTCGAGAGCAAATGTATCCCATATCATTAGGGTCGAAAGCAAGAGTATCTCATAGCATGCCTTCCCCATGTCCTTTCCTTTGTTCTTGTTCTTCCCTGAAAGACAAAGAGAGAGAGAGAGATCAGTCGGCACTTGGAATCAAGCTTCCCGTTTGGAACCGACTGCCTGGAACCCCTTCCCTGATTGCTTATCCAGCACTGCTCTTAAGTATTCATCTTCAACTGTTGATGTACCCCCAAAGAAGATACCAGATGCCTGGAGTACAGATGAGGCAGGAGGAAACGGTAGATCGAAGCATGTGGAGACAAGCGCAACAAATATATGTGCTGATTCATCCGCTGCTTCTTCAAAAGCAAAAGTATCTCATATCATGCTTTTTCCCTGTCTTTTCCTTTGCCCTTGCTCTTGCTTGCAAGACAAGGAGAAAGAAAGCAATCAGTCAGAACCCCAAAACAAACTTCCGATCTAGAACTGATTGCCCAGAACCTTTGCCTGGTTGTTTACCTAGCGTTGCTCTCGAGTGCTCGTCTTTAACTATCGGTGAGTCTTGAATTCCCTTAGCACATACTTCAGGACAGGTGATGGAATGTCGGCTCTTTACACTAAAGATGCCAAGCATGGATGAATCGCTGAGAAGTGATGCTCTGAAAGACCATTTAAAGGCAAAGGGTTGCGCACCACCTCGACTATGTAAAAGAAACAAGCGGAGAAGAATGTGGTACAAGGAGCTGGAACAAATTGTTGGAGTGTGACGCCTTCCCCTGCAGAACCATCCAGACAGAGGAGTTTAAGTCAAATCCAAGCTTGACATCATTGTTCTAATCAAAGAGCTCGAGAAGCCTCAACAACCCTCCGTTGGCGCTGTCGCCAAAGAGCAAAGCCTCGCTGCGCGACGCCGTTAAATCGTCAATACTTCTTCAAAAGCAAAAGTATCTCATATCATGCTTTCTCCATGTCCTTTCCTTTGTCCTTGTTCTTACCCGCATGGCAAAGAGAAAGAGAGCAATCAGCCGGCACTTGGAATCAGTCTTCCGATCTGGAACCGACTGCCTGGAATCTATTACCTGGTTGGTTACCTAGCGTTGCTCTCGAATAGTCATCTTCAACGGTTGATACACTTCCAGAGAAGATACCACATTCGCCTGGAGAACAGCTAGGACGAATGACAATGAAACATCAATCTTGTGGATCGTCAGCAAACGCAACAACTGCACATGCTGATTCATCCCCTAACCCTCTTCAATATGAATTGGAAAGATTGAACAAAGAAACAGGTCATCACCTCCACCTCGTGCTTGCCTGCCATGTGTCTGAATCCTAAAACCGCTCATGGTCCTATTTTCACGCAAGATCAAGCCTCGATGACCCTTGAAGAAATCACAAGTCCGATTCAAAATCAAGTGTTCACCACCCTTGAATCAAATTCAACTCCAGATAAGAAGAGTTCAGACCTTCGGAGGAGACAAAAAAAAAAAACCCTCCAGCCCAGTTCAAGATTAAGCCTGTGGAAAATCAACGATTGGAGGAAACCAGAAAATCTTCCAGTCGAATTCAAGTTCAAGCCCCGACGGCCCTTGAATAAATTTCCAGCCCAATTCAAGATCAAGCCTCGACGGCCCTTGGGTTGACATCTACATTAAAGGACTTCAAAACGCATCTTCTACACGTGACAAACACATGTATACGACGCGCCTTGAAGTGGGGGCATTTGTAGACACCGAAATTTCAGTGAAATAAATGTTAACCAATGTATTAAAATTACAACCTTTATTCATTTCACTTACATCACACATTCATTTCACTTACATCACACATTCATTTCACCTACATTACACATTTACTTCACCTACCAACTCCACTCACTTCACCAAAAAAATGGATGGTGGTGATTCACTCTCTTGGCCTATAAATAGCCTTTTCCATGAAGAGAAAAGGGGGAATTTACAAACCTACACCAAAACCTTGAAGCCTTTAAACTCTAAAGCTCTTAAGAAAATCCCGAAGGATCAAGAAAGCACTCTTCGTTCTTCGTCAAATCCTCATTCAAGATCAAGCCCCAACGGCCCTTGAAGAACTTCCACCGACTCAAGATCAAGCCCCGACGACCCCTTGAAGAAAGTGTTCATCATTCATCATCCGTTCATCCTAAGATTAAGCCCCAACGACCATTTAGATCAACAATCTCAACAAACCTATACACCCATTCTTCAAGATCAAGCCCAACGCCCCTTGAAGATCCATTCATCAACTGTTCATCCCTAGATCAAGCCCCGACGGCCCTTTGGATCAACAGCTCATCCACAAACCTACACCCTACGAAGATAGAATCAGAGGATCAAATTACAAAGAGATTGTAACCCCAAAAATCATTAATACAAAAATATATTTTGTACACGTATTCTTGTTTCTTGTTTCAGGAATTTTTCGTGTTTACACGTATTTCTGTTGAAATTGTACACTTAAATTTTCAAGAATTTGAGTACGGATAGTATTGAATAATATAAGATGTTTACTAATTTACACAAATTAGAATGAAATCCAATTTGATTACCAAATGCCTCTATTCCCGAATCATGTCCTTGCTCATTTCACATAACCTACCTATAATTATATCCAAACTCAAAACAAAGACGATTTAAATTAACCTCAATTCATTTATTGATAACTGACAAGAAGTGTCAAATACTTAATTGAAAACATAATGTTTCACCATGTCAAGCTAACAAACCAAGCTCTACAAAATGCAAGTGGTCATTTACCACAATAGTGGAAAGGTGTTGAGCCCTTGTATAACGGCATGAGTTTAAACTCTGTCGATAACTAATCTAACCTCTAATCTAACAAAATCTATCGTTTGACAAAAAAAACAAAAAAAAGCTCTACAAAAATACCTCGGTTGTTACCTCTTTCCCGCAACTGATCCACATATAATAACTTGTAACTAGAAACATCTACAGATAGGTAAAATCCTTGTAAACATTACAAAACGAAAGGAAGTAAAAATGAAAGCTCAAACAAAACCTATCAATGGCACATAATTAAATTGAATCGGCAAATTAATAAACCTATATTAAGGAAATTAATATTTCAGTAGTCCAAAGAGAACCTTTACTTTTTTTTTCTTTTGTGTCAAACATAATCTTCATTGATAGAAGAAAATGTTATCTGAGATAAACTTAAAAGAAAAAGTTGTTAGTAGGCCAAGTGGACAAAGAAGCCCAAGCAAACCACATGATGGTCCAATTAGGCTCTATAAGTTGATAGAAGTCGTCATTGCCAGAACCATTATTTACCTCACCAATTCATCGTTTGGGTCAGCCGATACGCGATCAACACTAACAAAAAAAGGGCCATAAAATTTAACCACATATGCAAATAAGCCCCAATTGAAGAACAAATCTAATCCCTAATTACACAACAACAAAGATGCACAAAGAATACACAAATTTGCCTGTAAAATACTCAGTAAAAGAAATAAGCAACCCATCCCAACAACCATATCAATCACCCGAGGACCAACAAGGAAAAACTTATGATGCCAACAAAGTAAAAAGACAAAACACCATCAAAACCGTAGAAGGAGGCAGCTTGAAGACCTAAACCAACTGCAGAGCGATTTTGCACACCTTTATCTGAGTGAGTGATGACTCGCTCTCGAGGTGGGTAGTAAACACATTGGCTATATGAGGCTTCTCATTTGAAAGCAAGCATCTAGCAGACAAATGGAGGATTTGTGGATCGAGGAGTAGGAGAATAGAGGAGCGTGGAGCAAAAAATAATCCAAAAATTCATGGAGCTGACACGTGGATTATTCACTAAGAAAGACAAGGTAGCCCCTATTAAATGAGTAAGGAGCAGTCTCATTCACCACGCGCAGTTGAGGTAAAAAAGACAGAGATCAACGACTATGAGGCAAAGAAGGTAGAGAAAGTTGCCCCTATTAAATAATCTTGGGTGTCATTATTTTGTAAGTGTGTATTCGTCAATCAAAGGAAGGCGGAAATTTACATCCACAAACTGGTGCTTTCATTAAGAGCTCTAATTCAAAGACTCAAAGAAGACTGTCGCTTTCAACTTCCTTTGTTCGTAGATCCACGACTACGATGGCAAGAAATTCAGAAACTACAACCCATGAAACCTTCTACGTTGAAGGATCTGGACCATCGATGGAGATTGTGATGTGGCTCCACACTGTCGCTCATCGAGGCTTACCACGACAAGGACCGCTCATTTGCTTCCACGAGGTATTGTGGCTATGCCGGCAATGGCAGCTGCCGCTATAGTGGCCCACAAGGCAGCCTCTACTCATCGCGAAGAAACCCTAGGGCAGGAGGCCCACAACACAAGTAGCCAACAAACGTAGGCTCAGGCAGCTGCTTGCTCTTAACAACAGCCTCTAGCGCTTACCACATTCACTTGGACGTGAACTGCCTAGACCGAGGCAGCCCAAGCCGCGTCAACTGCGACGCAAGCTACAGCCCAACGCGCCTCCAACTCATGGCCAAGCAAGACAAACCTAGGCGACTAAGCGCCCATAAACCCGACCTGCTCCTGCTGCACTCTAAATGGTTCAGCATGGTCCTAGACTAGTTTAACCTGCCCATATCCAGATTTCGAGGCCAACGGTTAAACCAAGGGTATTTTCACCCCACCTTACTACAGATCTGACCCATCCTGGATCAAGCTTTGCACCTGGAGTTCATTACACTTCCACTACTCAAGTAGACGTCTACCGTCCTAGCTCTTTCACTCCAAATGGTGAACAACACCATGATAGGTCGCCAAATTGGCAAGCGCCCTCACGTAGCAGACTAACTTGGTGAATCAGCTCCTGCAACAAACTGAGATGTAGCGTGCCCCAGACGAGGTGGCCCGAAGTAAGATAAGGGCAATGATGTTGTTTCTTTCCAGCAACATCCCGGCAAGCAACCTCTTGACCAACCAGGAACTGAGTGTTTTGGCAGTGTATGCTCTCGCCTGGGCCCTCGAGATAGCGTATACTCTCGTCTTAGTGGGCGAAGAAGCGTGCATTCTCGGTTAGACCCCTGGACGAGCATACATTAAACGTTAGGACCACATTCCTATAATCAACATAGACAACCTTTCAAGCAAAGTGTTCATTCGCAGCTAAGCCTGTAAAAAGCATTTTTCACCTCACATTGAAGTAAGCAATACGATAAACGGAGATGAGTAGTCGCTTAATCTAGCTCAAGTTCAACCGACAGCCTATGAGTAAACCTCCCACCTGCCAAGAACGTACTACATGCACCGCAGCCACGGCATAGACGAACCGAGCACATGGAAGAGCAACTGAGACCAGCAGGTCATGATTGGGGGCAGCCAGAAGCCCCACTGCCCCTGCAGAGGCAAATTCAATAAGAAGTATAGAGGTTCATGATTGAGAGATTGTGCAGATTTTAATGCATTGAGACCACAGATGACGGCCTTCGCAGAGACGTGGCACACATGGGCAGATCACCTTTCATGGACAAGATCGAGCAGACGGAGCCCCAGCGTAAGTTCAATGCGCCGCATTTCACCCTATTTAAGGAAGATGGAGGCTTGGAAATGCACTTCCTCTACCGAGCCAACGATGCTTTAATATGCAAGATATTCGCCATTACTTTGCAGGACAAGGCGCAAGATTGGTTCCATACCATGTCTCCACAGTCTATTCGAAGTTTCGATGAGCTTTCTGTAGTTTTCACTAAAGAATACTCGTCCTACCGCTCAACCAGATCACACCAAGCGTAAGCCTTGGTTCAAGCTACCAAGACAACTAAAAAGTGACACCTCTAAGCTAGATCACACCAAGTACTGCGCGTTCTACTGAGGTCCTGGCCACACGACCGACAACTGCTATACTTGGAGGGACTACCTAGAGAAGTTGGTGAAGAAGGGTAAATGCAACAGATACCTGGACAAGACAGCTACGCAGCCTAGAAGGAACATAGACGCAGACGAAGAGCCGTCTGCTAAGACCATCAGAATCAACAGCATATTCATCGAGTCTGAATACTTAGAGGCCACAAACAACTCTAAGAAGAGGAAGATCCAGCAAGCTATAGCAATTTCCCAGGTTTTGGCAGTCGATGCCAAACTTGGACTCATCATTGGTTTCACTGAGCAGGATGCCAAGGGAGTTAACTTCCCACACAACGATGCTCTGGTAGTGTCCGTTCAACTAGCACACGTTATAGTCGACATAGTGATGGTAGACAACGGCAACATGGTAAATCTACTTCACTTAGTCCATCATTCAGAAGATGAGTTTGGAAAGAATGATAATACGCTGAGCAGAGGTACTCATCGGATTCAATGGATACACCTCAACTGCTATTGGAAACATAACATTCCATATGAGAACACCACCAATTGTCTCAAAGTAGACGTTCACAATTGATAGCGACCCGTCTCCTTATAACGGGATTTTGGGAAGACCTTGGCTAGTGAAACTAGGCGTCATAACCTCCATCGAGTACCAAAAAATCTGATTCAGTATCCCAAGAAAAGAAGTCGGAGAGATCAAGTCTGACAGGCCGCATCTTAACGATGCAGGATGCAAATGCTAAATGAGTAAAAAAAGAATTCATTCACCCCAATACAAGCTATTGAGATTCAGAAGGACAACCCTGCTACAAAATAGCAACCACAACATGCGGATCAAGATGATGACATTCAGAATAACACGTCGGTAGAAGAAAAAAGATGGAGGCCAAAAGAGGATGCCGAATACCTTATTCTTGATCCCGAGCATGCAAAGAAGACGACTAGAATCGATTCACGACTGAGCCCAGCTACACTCAATCGTTTCCTTTCACGCTCAACCAACCGATGTAAGCTTTTTTTCAAGGTCATTAAGAATGTGCAAAGAGACAAGTGGGACGACGAGTGCAAGAAAACATTTCAAGACTTGAAGATATATTGACATCCCCTCTGCTACTATCCAAGTCGAAAGCAACCGAGGAATTATACATTTACTTGGCAGTCTCATATGCAATAGTAAGCTATGCCCTCATACGAAAAGAGCTGGAGGCCCAACTGCCAGTATTCTACATTTCTAAAGCTTTGCTTGATACAGAAACAAGATACCTGAGGATTGAAAAACTAATTTTGGCGCTAATTGTTGTAGCTTGGAAGCTCAAATCATACTTTTAGGCGCATACGGTCGTCATCATGACTCAGTATCCCCAACCATCTATCTTATATGGTTCAGACGCTTTGCAACAAGTGATGAAGTGAGCGTTGGAACTCAGCCAATACGGCTTGATTTATCGACCCTACACGATTATAAAAGCTCAGGCATTGGCAGACTTCGTAGCAGAGTTGACTCCCAGCCTAGAAGATGCAACATCACAGCCCAAATGCACCTCTTAAGTAGCCGAGCACGCCCTGGCCATGCCAACCCTTATTGACTAGGAATTTTGGCATTTGTACATCGACGATTTATCCAACTACAATGGCTCATAAGAAGGCTTGGTTTTCATCACCCCAAACAGCTCGGTGCTCGAGAAGGCAATCACTTTAGGCTTCAAGTCATCAAACAACGAAACAGAGTATGAGGCCTTATTGGCAAGCTTCCGAATAACACAAGATCTGGCAATCAAGAAGCTCGCAATCTATTCTGATTCTCGGCAAATCACTAGCTAGACTACCAAGGAGTATGCAGCAAAGCATCTAAGAATGACACTATACCTCGAGAAGGTACAAAAGTAGCTTAAGGCATTTCGGACTTACACCCTCACACAAGTGCCATCGGCAGACAACGTTCATGCAGATGCCTTTGTAGCCTTAGGGTTTGATTTGAACTACTAGTTCAAATACTCCATCTCAATCGAGTATTTAGGAAAGCCAAGCATAGAAGAAAAATCGATAGCCAAGGTGTTACAAGTCAACGCAAGCCCAAGTTGGTAAGACCCCATCATCAACTACCTAGTCAATAAGACACTCTCTGCAGAAAGATCGGAAGCTAGAAAGTTCCAAATAAAGATGACATGCTACTACATTTGGAACGGCATTCTCATCTGAAGATCTTTTTCAGGCCCATATCACCACTGCCTAGCACATTCCTATGACTTGAAAGTTCTAAGCTCAATCCACGAAAGAGTTTATGGAAACCACTCAAGATGCCAACCCTTAGCACAGAAGGTCTTCAACGCCAGCTACTATTGGCCCATCATGCATCATGATGCTAATGAATTTGTTTAAAAGTGCAACAGCTGCCAACTCTTCAAGCCTGTACCTACATTGCCTACCTACAAACTACACCCACAAATAAGCCTATGCCTATGCCTATTCATGTAGTGGACAATTGACTTGGTAGAGCCCATGATGCCCGTTACTAGAGGCAGGGGCATGATGATCGTGGCTATCAACTACTTTACCAAGTGGGTAGAAGTCGAGCCCATGACTACTACTACTCAATCAGACATAGAGCGCTTCATATAGAGGAACATCATTTGCCAATTTGGCGTCCCATAATTTGTTGTCACCGACAACGGCCTGCAATTCGTAGGCAAAGACTTGGCGAAGTTCTTCCAGAAATAAGGCATCAAGTAGCACAAGTTTACACCTAGATATCCCCAAGGTAACGAGCAGGCGGAGGCATCTAACAAGACAATCTTAGACTACGTCAAGAAATCCCTCACATATAAGCAGGGAAAATGGCCAGACGAAATTCCCGGTGTCCTATGAGCGTATCGCACAACCAAACGACTAGCAACAGATGAAACTCCTTTCTCTTTGGTATTTGGTTCAAAAGCAATCATCTGTGCCAATGTCACCGTGCCGAGCATCAATACCATACTGTCGACTTTGAAGCATAATAGAAAGAAGATGGTCATAAATCTAGATATGGCGGAGAATGAACACAATAAGGCTATCACCCTCATTGCAACCTACCAGAATTAGCTTCTTTCCAGCTATAACAAAAGGGCAAAGATCAGGCAGTTTCAACTTGGAGATTTAGTCCTAAGAAAAGTATTCATTGTTGCTCGAAGAGAAGGCTCCAAAAAGATGAATCATATTTGGGAAGGTCCGTACAAGGTCAACAGAGCAGGCAACAAGGGTAGCTACACCTTCACCATCATGAGCGACAAAGAGATCGACAAGCAGTGGAATGCCTACAACTTGCGGAAGTACTAAGCATGACCTTGTACTTCATCTTAAGCACTGCTCAGACGAAATAAAGCTCGAAGACTTAAACAACTCAATGCGTACTACCTCATAAACCGAGGACTATCAAATTGTTACGCGGTTTCTACCTTTTAGCTACGTTTGATATCATTCCTCTCATTTTTTAATGAAGATTTCTAAAGTTATTCATCATTTGGCTCAATTGCATATCTGCAACAACTATTTACTCATGTTCTCATTGAAGATCACACCCAATCAGGGACCCATTGTAGAAATTGTGCACCCTAGGGACCAACTATGTTTTCCCCCTAGGACAAGGTAAACTGCGTACTTCAAATATCCAGACGTGGATGGGTCGGGTTGCCCTAGTGTACCTAGAGCACGATGGCCTGCACAAGCATCCCAAGAAGTAGCCATAATGGTATTTTCGCTAGACTAAAGGATTTTAGGCCTTTGGCATGATTCGCAAGGACCCGGGCCTCAGAGACGGAGGGGACACTCTGCACATCTCGCCCTTTAGACAGCTTCCTACCAAGGTGGACCGCAGTTGAGCATCCTTGATGTGATCGGCTATTGGCAACCTCGGGCTAAGCATCCTGTATGTGACCAACTAGCGATCTTCATGTTTATAAACAGTATTCCATCTACCTATTAGAGGGACATCCCTTTTGAGCATTCGCGATGTGACCAGTAAGCGTTTGTAGTTAAGCATCCCTGGTGCAATACATAGGTAATCTCTACGAGGTACGAAATTCTATCTCCGGGTATACACACGGGGTTTACGCGGTTGAGCATCCTTGATGTGACCAGCTAGCGTAAATAGTTGAGTATCTTGTATGTGACCAACTAGCGATCTCTGCGTATCCCTGAAAACCTAAAGTCATTGCTAATTTAAAGAGCATCCTACGGTTTCTGGAAAATCCATAGGAACCTAAAGCCGTTGCCAATTTAACGAGCAGCCTACGATTTATGGATGACTATCTACAATACATCCTTCAAGCAGTTAGCCGCATAAACCTATACAACAGCACAATCTTGTGAAAGGTTAACATATTAGCTCACATATACATTGCCTAGCGCAGAACGACCCTTTAGGTTCACACTGATTCCTAAAGTGATATCCTACTTGCTACGCAGCCTACAAAATTAGTTACGTAAAGTGCAAAGCGTTCTTTCGAACCACTGTCCATGAAATTCCATATGACCATGCATCAATTACGTAAAGTGCAAAGCGTTCTTTCGCGCTTCATCTACAGCTACCTTATCAGGAGCAACACTGTCACAAACCATCCCTGCCTAGGCGACATCACCTTCGGCCGCACCTATCTAGGCATCTTGATCTTCAGTTGCTCAACCAATGATGCTCTCGAAGGAAAACTTAAGCAGATCCTCTGAAGAAATAGCAAAAAGCTTGAAGTCCTTATTAGAAAAGGCGTAGTCAAACGGCATGCCAAGGAATTAATCTATATATCTAAGCTTGTAGAAGTCAGCTTAGCCATAGGTAAGAACAACCTCAAGACTGGGCTTTTCACTCTTTAGTTGCTTATTCTCCTCAAACAGGTTAGTACGAGCACTCTGCAACCCATCTAGTTCCTTATTCAAGTTCTCGTTGGCAAACAACGCTCTTTGTAGCTCCATTTTCTTGGACTAAAGTTTACTGGTAGCCTTCTTAAGTCGAATCACGTCATTATGTATGGGGAATAGCTTTACGTCATTAGCATCACGGGCAGACCGAAGTTCTAAAATGGCATGCTCAAGGTTTTGCACTAGCATCGCTTGGACATCAATCTCTTTCTCTGCAACACCGTACTTACCTGGATTGTGTCAAGTTGAGCCTTCAGGTCACTTATCTCTTGGCGAGCAGTCTCAAGCTGTAGAGTAGTGGGGGTAGAGACATCAAATCCCTTCAAAAAGGCAAATTCAGACTTTAAGTCTTTAATTTTCTCAACAGCCGAGCAAGCTTTAGATACCATGGTTATCGCTATCTCCCTAGTAGCCTTAGTGTCATCTTGCTTCATACGCATGTACTCGGCTACCAAGATCACATATTTCTGCATTATAGCTAGCCGGGAACCCCTCCGTGACTGAGCTTTATACCGCACAAAGAAACTGGAGTCAATAACCTTGCTCACACCATCAACAAACTTGGCACATGTCTCCATGTCCATAAGCAAATTGGCCTTCAACAGTGCATGGATCTCGAAAAAACTCCCCTAAGGCTGGTTTGGCAGGCTGATCAGGTTCCTCACATAACATGATGCTTCCTGATAGCAGAAAAGGCTGGCCCTGGCAGCAAAATCATCATTTTCGCTCTTCGACACTACATACAGCTTCATAATTAAATCAGACTTGGACGCGAAAGGCTGTCTCGGAATAAAACCAGGCAAAGAGGGCACGACAAAGCTCTTTCGTTGCATAATCCTGTCAGAGACTGTTCTAGCAACCTTCGGAGCAACAGGTCTCACAAGCTTAGATCCAGCAGCCATTTTCTTCCCCTTGGAAAAAAGTCAAGTCAATCATGAGCCTCCCAGTAGTGGACAGACCTTCGTGAGTAGCAGAGGAAGTCTTCAACTTCTTTTCCACCGAAGGCTGTCAAGCAGGCGACAAAGATCTCTTTCTTCCGTCTCCACTAGCAACAGGCTCTACGGTAACGATTGTATGAGCAAACGCCTCACCCGTGATCCTCCTAATCTCCTCATGCAGAGGTAGACCACATTTCTCCTTACAAAGAGGATTAAGTAGCTAATACCACTCCCGATATTCAGCAGGGATCCCCAGAGCGATGTGTACATTTTTCATGTCTAGAGAAGTATTGGGAGCTGAACTGAATTTCGAATCTACATAAATAGAGGATGATAAATCAGAAGGCTGTTCAACAAAAGTACAAAGTAGCTTAGAGACTAAGTAACTTGCTCACCATCGATGAAAGCAGTCGAAGCGTGCAGCCCAAGCGATAAGTTAAATTCCCACTCTTCGTTGATTTTTAGGGTTTCTCCCTAGCCCAATCATGATCCCCTTTGCTTGTGTGATCGAATAGCCTATGGCGGGTCCTTAGCTTCCCAACACCATCTATGTGGCCTATGTCAAAGAAGTACCAAAATTCGTTGGCAGTTAGGTCCAAGTTAAAGAACCTGCTCAAGTTGTGGAACCTTACCATAAAACGGACCGTGTTCGGAGAACACTGAGCAGGAGCACACCTCATGAAGCAAATCACCTCTTGGAAGAATCGAGGCATGGGAAAGGTGAACCCTAACATAAAGTGGTAGGGGGAAACTTGATAGCTTTTTTAGACCCACACGGTTCACGGCTGCTACCATCTTTGGCCTGCTTCATGCGAAATCCCAGATGGAATTGCGTGCTTAAACATCTTGAGCAAGTCTTTGAACTGCTCATCAAAACTTACCTCGATGTGAGTAGCCTTGAAGTAACCTAGCTTACTTGTAGATCCACCCCTGGCGATACAATGGCAAAATAAATTCATCGTTCTTGTGGCTCATGAAAGACATGTTCAAAAAAATTCCTACAGCAGCACAAGGAAAAATTATTAGAATGCTGCTCGAAGAAGAAACAAAAAAAATATAGGACCAAGACTGCATGAGCCCAATAGCCACACTAGGCCTCATGGCCTAGTTCCTTTCCTCTCGGCCAAAAGGGCGCCCCAGTGTTACCCTTTCTCTCTTTCGTTCTCACATGGCCCAAACGGCCCAAACGGCCTATTCACGAAAGGAGGCCCGCGCCTCCTTCTCGTACTCTCTTTCTTTCCAGCGCACAGGCTAGAGCCCAGTGCCATAACTTGGAATGCCTAGCTTGTATGTAACACAGTTCTTTGCACGGGCAAGCAAAGAAGATTGATAGGGGAGGGGAACAAATACCCTCTGGCTTTCTCTCTTTCTTACGGGGTTTTAGTAGCACTCCAAATTTGTTTAACCTCTTGCTTGACACAGACTTAAATAAGTTTTGGTGGCAATTACATTCCTTTTCCTAGAAGAATTTAAATTCCAAATTAAAGAGGGAATCTACATCAAATTAAGACACAAACTTCATTATAGCTTTGGATTCCTACACCTCATGCCCTTTCATGCGCGCAACCCAGTAGGTATAAGGGCATTTGTGGAGCAAAAAATAATCCAAAAAATCATAAAGTTGGCAGGTAGATATGAATCAAGTACCAATATCAAAGGTTGGTGGGAAGATTAAAGTACTTGGCCCATACAAGATCGGATCTTGCCCATGCTTTGAGCGTGGTCAGTCAATATATGCATGATCCAAGGAAACAACATATGCAAGCGGTTATGAGGATATTGTGCAACTTGAAAGGAAGTCCAGGAAATGGACTTTTGTTTAGAAAGAACGCGCATTTCAGAATTGAAGGATATACTGATGTTGATTAGGCAGGTTCGATAGATGACCGACGTTCAACATCTGGATATTTTACCTTTGTGGCCGGTAATCTAGTGACGTGGAGAAGTAAGAAACAAAATGTAGTAGCACGGTCTAGTGCAGATGTTGAGTATAGAAGTATGGCTCTTGGCATTTGTGAACTTTTATTGCTTAAGTTCCTGTTACAAGATTTATGAGTTAGACATAATCATCCAATGAAGTTATTCTGTGACAACAAAGCTGCACGAGATATTGTTCATAATTCGATACAACATGATAAGACTAAGCATGTGTGAGTTGACAGATTCTTCATTCAAGAAAAGCTGGAAAGGAAAGTAATTGAAGTTCCTCCAATTGGGACCGAGGACCAAGTGGCAGACATACTCACTAAGGCCGGCTCTAGTGAGAAATTCTCAAAGTTTTTGGACAAGTTGGGCATGTGTGATATATATGCACCAACTTGAGAGGGAGTGTTGACTTTGTGTAGATTTTCTATTATTCCGGGATTCCTTTCATCTTGGGTTTCCTAGTTTAGGAGATATTGTCTTGTAATTATCTTGTAATTATTCTTTCCTGTTTATAGTAGGATTGTATATGATTATATATATATATACACACACCTCTGAATGAGAAGAATAATACATATATTTATTCTCTTATGTATCTGTCCCCACATATATATATATATATATATATATATTCCATTGATTATGAACGGGAATTGTTATTGGCACTCCAAATTTCTCATTCTACACTCCAAACTTTCTATATTTAGAAAGAAAAATACAGTTGTGAGGAGTGTAGAATGAGATTTTTGGAGTGCCAATAACACTTCTCTCTTGAAATGGTATTATAATGCCAAGTGGGATTCAATGGACCTTCGCCAAATTACACTCAAATGGTGAGACCATTTCAAGCATGACCAAATCACTGAGCAAATCAATACAGAATTCCTTGTGGTCAAGCCTCTCCATCAAAGGCTTGCTACTTTAGAAACCTCTACTTCTTCCATCTCAATCGATAAGAAATTCAAGTCAGAACTTAAAGAAATAGCCAGACAGTTAAAGCTCCAAGTATCCCGAATGGGTGAATATGATGAAGATGAAGAAATTTCCTCTTATGCA
The DNA here is from genome assembly GCF_041283825.1 of Pyrus communis. Classification (NCBI taxonomy): domain Eukaryota; kingdom Viridiplantae; phylum Streptophyta; class Magnoliopsida; order Rosales; family Rosaceae; genus Pyrus; species Pyrus communis. The sequence goes on from NC_142580.1 coordinate 28,571,836, forward strand.
TGATCCTCTAGTCAAAAGGCCAGTTCACCTCCCCAGAAGTTACATTGGGCAGATTACCAGATGCCCAAGGACCCTTATGACCTTAATGAAGAGTAAAAATTCAGTTCATTAAAGATAAATATTGGTGACTAATGTGGTAGCCAAAATCTATTGTCTTCAGTCTTGATGAATTTGTATTTTTGGCTCCACAACTATTATTCATTCAGAACAAAAGTTAAACGGCAAATCAGACAAGTTGCTATTCATCTACAGTGTTGTCGTGTTTAGTATCGTTACACATATAAGATCAACAGTAAAAGTTAATCATTTAAAGTAGCCACTATTTACGCGTTCTTCCACAATAAAAGCTAATTCAAACAAGCCCCTATTCCTTCAATTATTCGAATCTTAAGCTCCAGTCTATAAATATTGGTCTCCGTAGCCTTAGTCATCCAAGTTTTGAACTTCAAAGTTTTACTTTCTTAGTTTCAGATAAACTTCTTTGATTTCGACCTGTGTTCTAGAGAAACCAGTGTAAACACACACAAAAAGTGCATTATTTTCAATCATACCTATCTATTTTCAGTTTGCATTACTTTTATGAAAATACACACACACACACATACGTGAAATAGTAAAACCTTTCCATCAAGGTTTCTGTAAGTCTAATTTTAGTTCTCATTTATTTTCTTAGAGATAGGGAGAATATATGAAAGAGAAAGATGGGAAAAAGAGGAGGAGGATGAAGAGGTTAGAAGTGAAAGCAAATCCATGAAACAAAAACTTGAAAAGAAAAACTATTTGAAAAAATGGTTTAAAACTCTCGATATCAATTTTTTGTTTCCCCTACCTTTCTCTGTCATTTCACAGGCATTCCTCTCATACATGTCCCATTTAACTTTAACTAGAACACAAAAAACAAAAAATGAAATGGTTATTCAACAGTTTACATCATAAAATTGAATTTGTAATACACGACATACAAACAAAACAAAGGAATGATAATAAAACAAAGTGATCATCACCGTAATTAATACAATGCATGAGTCAATGCCAACCTTTAGGTTTAAGATAATAAGCAAATACAAATTAATCTAACACTGTACTACAACCAAACTCAAGATCCATATCTAAACAGGCCAAAACCATCTTCCAAACGGCTATCACTATTGGGGGAAAGACATAGAGATCACAAGGCTCACTGTTTGGTCTTCCTCTATCCTACCCAACAAGGCCACATTAATCCCATGCTCCAATTCTCCAGGCTTTTACATCACAAAGGAGTCAAAATCACACTAGTCACAACCCTTTTCACCTACAAGACAATATTGCACAAATCATCAGGATTATCTGGTAGCTACTTTGCCGTAGAGACCATTTCAAATGGTTACGACCGAGGTGGCGTCAAAGAGGCTGAAAGTGTAGGGGCCTACTTGGAGAGCTTTAAGCAAGTTGGATCGTGAACTTTGGCCAAACTCCTTGAGAAGCTTTCAAGCTCAAGCTGCCCAGTTGACTGTATTGTTTATGATGTTTTCATTCCTTGGCCTTTAGATGTTGCCAAAAAGTTTGGAATAGTTGGAGCTGTTTTCTTTACTCAGTCTTGTGCTATTGACAATATTTACTACCATGCCCACAAAGGATTGCTCAAGCTTCCTCTTACTAAATATGATCAGTCTAAGATTTTGGTTCCAAGATTGCCACCACTTGAACCTTGGGATATGCCGTCCATGTTATATGATTTTGGGTCTTACCCTGCTGTCTATGACATAGTTGTGGGTCAGTTCTCCAATGTTTGACAAAGCTGATTGAGTTTTATGCAACTCATTTTATGAGTTGGAAGAACATGTAAGTACATTTGGAAGATGTTTTAATCATTAATTAGTTTCATTCCTTAAGTAATGATATTGTTTTAGTGCCAATTTAAGCTTTGATTTAAGTTTGAGTAGTTTTATTTAGACCCAAAAATTGTTTTTCTACACCCAGTAACAAAAATTATTCTTCATAATTCCCATTTTATCCTTATGCAAAATAATCTATCTTTCTACACCTATTTTCAACCTAACAGCTCAAACCCATCCCTCACCAGACATAGTGCCACCACCTCAACCACCACCAAGTGCCTCCCTCTCAATTTTATCTTTGCCGCCCTTCCCCTAACAAAAGTTACGTCGGACCTGATCCCCACACTTACACATCCTATTATGTCTTTAACTTCATCGACGGCAAGTCGTTCATGGCGTTCGCCAACGACGACGCTTAGTTCCACCTCGTTATTGGCACGCTCCATCACCGTCAAGGTTTGGTCTAAAGTGGCAGTTCCAGCCCCCATTGTCGTGGCCAAAAACATTAGGGCAAGATCTGATCCTATCAATCTATAGGATACAAATTTGAGAAACAAGAGAGAAGGAAGAGGAAGAAGTGAATAAGGAAGAGAAACGATGGCGATGATAGCATATTTGACGACATCTAGCGGAGTGTCGCCCAAACAGTGTTGTTTGGGTTTTTTTTTTTTTTTTTTTTTTTGAGTTTTTGTAAGGGTAAAATTGAGAGTTTAGGTGCAAAAATATTAAAGTTGGGTGTGAAAAGAGAATAGTAAGGTTCAAATAAAATTTCCCTTTAAGTTTCAAAACTGATGATATGATTTTAGTATGTAGTGTTAGAAAGTAAATAATTCGATCTTTAAGCAGGGTTAGTCTAGTTGTGAAAGTGGGTAGGGTGATAGATAAAAGTAGGTTAGGTTCAGAATTTGAAACTCTCTATTGTAATGGAAGAAAAGAAATTACATAATTCTTTTATCATATTAGTAGATCACATTACATGACAAGTAAAACTTACATCGGTTTATTTCCTCAATGAATAATTGATACATGAGTGCATATTGGTATGCAATTCATTGGGGCAGATATAAGACAAAAAAATTGTGATCGTTCATTAATTTTTTGAATAATTATTTTGCTTTTTGTTAGCTGGTGGATTGGATGGCCAAGTTTTTACCATTGATAACCATTGGACCAACCATACCATCTTATTACTTGGACAAGCGACTTGAAAACGACAGAGAATATGGTGTCAACCTCTTCAAGCCCAACATACGTGGCATTCGGCAGTGCAGCACAACTCGAAGCTGAGCAAATGAAGGAATTGGCTTGGGGTTTAAGGAGTAGCAACTGCAAATTCTTGTGGGTTGTTAGGGAATCAGAAGCAGCCAAGCTCCCAAAAGGATTTGTAGAGGAGACGTCTGAGAAGGGTTTGGTGGTTTCATGGTAACCACAACCGGAGATTTTGGCTCACGAATATGTTGGATGCTTCGTTACGCATTGCAGTTGGAACTCAACGTTGGAGGCTTTGAGTTTAGGGGTTTTGATGGTGGCACTACCGCAATGGACTGATCAAAGCACAAATGCCAAGTACATTATGGATGTGTGGGAAGTGGGTTTAAGGCCATGGCTGATGAGAAAGGGGTGGTGAGGCAGGATGTGGTAGAGCATTGTATAATCAAAAGAATCGAGGGAAAGAGAGTGGAAGAAATAAAGAGGAAAGCGCTCGAGTGGAAAGAATTGGCTAGAAAGGCAGTGGATGAAGTTGGAAGTTCTAGCAAAAACATTGATGAGTTTACTAAAAATGTGGTTCAACAAAAGGCAATTAGGGTTTTAGGTGAGATGTAAGTAACACCAGGTTTTCTAATAAAGCTTAATTTCGTTCATGTTATGCACTTGTCGCAAGTTTTTATTCATCAATTAAAGCTGCATTTTATATAAGAAACTTTAATGGAAAAACTCTCGGTACTGTTCACTTTAACGAAAAACCACATTTTTACACTAAAAAGTCAATCCTAGTACTATTCACTTTACCCTTTTTTTTTTTTTTTTTTTTTTTTGTCTTTATCGCTAGAACTCAAAGTTTTAAAACCATTTTCATTAGTTTTTCTTTTTATATATCTAAGTTAGCAACGTTAATTAAATGGGTGATGTAGCGGTGTAGAGTATTTTTTATGGCCGGAGTTCAAATTTCTATCCCTAATATTTTTGAGTCAAATGGTAGATATTGTAGTTTTTTTTTTTTTTTTTTTAAAAAGAAATGTATTTGTCTATTTTTTGCAAGAATAATATATATATATATATATATATATATATATTCTTTATACAATGATACACATACACTAAAAGATGGAGAAATAAATTATTTGCGACCTAGTCACTTCCAAGTTATAAACTATTCAAATTCTTGGAAACAAAATTAGTAATAGACATGCCAATGAGGGTTGACTTAGCTAGTAAGGTCATTGCCTTGTGTGTTAACCCACAAAGTTCGAGTTTCCCAATAATTCTCGTTAGTGCATGATCTGTAAACTCCTACATAAATTCATACCGTGACCGTTGGCTTACATACCATGCATAAATCCTTCAAGCTCAAGAGTTTATTCAATTGGGATTTTGAGGGATTTTAATTCTTTTAATGAATTTAGGGGTATTCAATCAGGAATTTAAGTGATTCTCTAAAATTCAATATATATTCAATCAGGATTTTAAGATAGTTTATTAAAATCCTTAGAAATCCAGGTGTATTCAATTAGGATTTTAAAGAAGTTTATAACATTCCAGGTATATTCAATTAGAATTTGATTTTAAAGAATTTGAAGAGGTTAAGGAATTAGAGGGAATTGGAGAGATTTTGTAGTATATTTTAAGCATCCACAAATCTCACATCTCCCCAAGAGATTTTGAGTGAATTAAATCAAAATTTTACATAGAATCTCTAAAAATCAATTAGACTCTATATAAATCCATGAATTTATAAATCCATTAAAATCTCTCAAATTCCCAATTAAATATAATCCCCTTAAATATGTCTTGATGCTGGTAATTTTAATCAATGTCCCCAAACTTGGTAATAATAAAAAGTTCGAAATTGACACCACCAGAAGTTGTCCGTCAAATAATACCTCAAAAGGTGTCACTCGATGGAAGGGCAGGAAAATGAATTGGGCGAGCGAATTGTGAAAAGCTAATGAAAAACATAAAGTAAAAAGGTGGACGACATGAAATACATACCATCACTTTGAAAGCAAGCAAATTCGCCACTGGATTTGTACATTCATTAGTTACTGTCTAATTCTCAGTAATTCCAATGGAGGCCTCAAATCCGGCCTGCCGTTCGGACTTCTACGCATATCAGCTGCAAGCAAGCCTCAGAAAGCGAGACTTATTTGCCGGAAAATCAATCCATGCCCAGGTCATCAAATCCGGCCTTCACCTCTGCAGTGTGTTTTTGATGAACAACCTCATGACCGTGTACCTCAAAACCGGCTCTGCTTCCGATGCCCACCGCGTGTTCGACGAAATGCCCCTAAGGAATACGCTCTCATGGAACACTATTCTCTCCGCTTATGCAAAGCAGGGAAGGTTTGACGAAGCACTGAGCGTTTTCAATGCAATGCCGCAACGGGACTCCGTTTCCTGGACCGCAATGATCGTGGGTTACAATCAGATGGGTCGTTATGGGAGTGCCATTCAGATGTTTGTGCAGATGATTGCGGACGGAGTTCCGGTGACCCAGTTCACCCTTACTAACATTCTTTCCGCATGTGGTGCTGTTAAGGCTTTGGAGATTGGTAGAAAGGTTCATTCGTTTGTTGTTAAACTTGCGGTTGGCGGTTATGTTTCTGTTGCCAACTGTCTTTTAAACATGTATGCAAAATCTGGTGATCCCAGGACCGCGAAGATTGTTTTCGATAGGATGAGGTTGAAAAACACATCGAGCTGGAATGCTATGATTTCTTTGCATATGCAATGCGGTTGTGCTGACCTTGCTCTTGCTCAGTTTAAGCAAATGAAGGAGCGCGACATTGTTTCTTGGAATTCGTTGATTGCAGGATACAATCAGCATGGCCTTGACATGGAAGCACTGACTACCTTCTCATGTATGCTTCAGGATTCTGTTCTACAGCCCGACAAGTTCACCTTAGCAAGCATTCTGTCAGCTTGTGCTAACCTTGAGAAGTTGGAACTTGGGAAGCAAATCCATGCCCATATTGTAAGAGCTGAGCTGGGCACATATGATGCGGTGAAAAATGCTTTGATCACAATGTATGCTAAATCTGGTGGGTTGGCAATCGCTCAAAAGATTTTAGAGCAATGCGCGACTTCCGATCTCAATGTTATAGCTTTTACCGCCCTATTGCATGGGTACATAAAGCTTGGGGATATAATGCCAGCCAGGCAGATATTTGACTCGTTGAGAGACCGTGATGTGGTTGCATGGACAGCAATGATTGTTGGTTATGTACAGAACGGGTTGAATAATGATGCTTTGGAGCTCTTCATGTCAATGATAAAACAAGGCCCCAAGCCAAACAGCTACACCTTAGCAGCTATGTTAAGTGTCAGTTCGAGCTTGGCTTCTTTAGACTATGGAAAACAAATTCATGCAAGTGCCATGAGGTCGGGGGAAGTGCATTCAGTTTCTGTAAGCAATGCTCTAATTTCAATGTATTCCAAAGCTGGAAGCATCGGTGGTGCAAAGAAAGTATTCAATTTGATTTACTTGAATAGAGATACGGTTTCTTGGACTTCCATGATCATAGCCCTGGCTCAACATGGTCACGGGGAAGATGCCATTGAACTGTTTGAGAAGATGCTGTCACATGGTATTAAGCCTGACCATATAACTTATGTCGGCGTGCTCTCTGCCTGTATACATGTGCGATTGGTAGAACAGGGTAGGAGCTACTATAATTTAATGACGAACGTCCATAAAATCGAACCCACCCATAGCCATTATGCATGCATGATTGATCTGCTTGGGCGCGCTGGATTGCTTCAAGAAGCATTCAATTTTATACAAAGTTTGCCAGTTGAACCAGATGTTATAGCTTGGGGTTCACTTTTATCTTGTTGTAAGGTTCATAAAAATGTAGATCTAGCAAAGGTTGCAGCTGAAAAATTGCTGCTTATTGATCCAGACAACAGTGGGGCCTACTCAGCCCTTGCTAATCTGTATTCAGCTTGTGGAAGATGGGAAGAAGCTGCACAAGTTAGAAGGTCCATGAAGAATAAGGGAGTGAAGAAAGAACAAGGATTTAGTTGGATTCAGATTCAAAACAAAGTTCATGTGTTTGGGGTTGATGATGGAGTTCACACGCAGAAAGAGGCAATCTACAAGATGATGGAAAAGATATGGAAAGAGATTAAAAATATGGGTTTTGTTCCCGACACTGACTCAGTATTGCATGATGTTGGTGAAGAAGTGAAGGAGAAGATGCTTAAACATCACAGTGAGAAACTTGCCATTGCATTTGGGCTAATAAATACTCCAGAGAACACGACGTTGAGGATCATGAAGAACCTTAGAGTTTGTAATGATTGTCATTCTGCCATCAAATTTATTTCCAAGCTCGTGGGCAGAGAAATCATTTTGAGAGACGCTACTCGTTTTCACCATTTTAAGAACGGGCAGTGTTCTTGTCGGGACTATTGGTAGACACGACAGTGAGGACTTAAAGATAGTTTGATGCTCAAGTGGACAGAAAATGATTCTAGTATTTCTCATAGAAAGATGGTTAACTATTTGGCAAAGAGATTGGTAGCTCCATACTGCTATTAGTGCCACTTGGATTGAGTTTAACCTTTGAAACACTGTTCATTCAGGTATAATCTGCTGATAAGATTCTTGAACTCTTAAACTTGGGAATAGCTGTTGGAAAACTGAAAGGACATAGGCTAATGGAACATCTTCTCGGTAAGTTGAATTCATTTGTGTGCTGCAGATGGAAAGTAGGCTGTACGTAGAAACCACAATCCTTAAGAGTTCATTTCTATAAACCTTCTATTAGAGATTCTATTCTACCTTAAATACCAAAGGCCGTATAGCTTTTCTAGATTTAGGTGCATGTTCAACAGCTTCCATGAATATCTTTCAGTGGTCAGGTGTTTGGTTATACTTGCCATTGATTTGTTTTCCCATTAACCAGACCACATGCAGTGCTGGAAATAAAAGTAAAAAGAAAAGAAAGGAACAAGTACCGGAATCAAGAAATGCTAATGCAAGGCAAACTTGCACTTCTGGATCTTGCTAGCAGTGAACAAGCATTGGAAACAAACAGCGGAGGCCAAAAATTATGGGATGGAGCAAATATTAACCATGCACTTCTTGCCTTAGCGAACTGCATAAATGCTCTGGGCGAACAGCAAAAGAATGGTCTTGCTTATGTTCCTCATCATATTAGGTATGTGATTGTAATTGTTATCCTGAAGTCCTCCCTGGTGCTGTGCCTTCCTGCTACCGTACTTAATGTGATTAGTTTTGCAGCAAATTGACATGAATACTCGAAGATGGTTTGAGTTGCAATTCTCAAACGATCATGGTTGCTATCCCCTGTGGACAGTTAGCATCATCACACTGTGAATACTTTGAAGCATGCTGATCGGGCAAAGGAAATAAAGACGCACATCCAGGTAAGCGCCAAATATGCATCTCGACCTATTCAATTGGTTCATCAAACTGTTACTCATTCTACGATCGCTGCTCAATTTGTTAATCTGTTATGATCTCCTTTGCAGTTAGCTATTAAGAAGTTTTAAAATTGACATTGTGGTTATCTTTCCACTTATGTTGCATTGGAGCATTGTGGTTGGAACTCGACATGGTAAGCTTTTAGTTTGGGGGTTCCGATGGTGGCGTTGCCGCAATGGACTGATCAATGCACAAACGCCAAGTACGTTATGGATGTGGAGAACATTGGGATTAAGACTGGCTGATGAGAAAGGACAAGGGCCATTCACCACTTGCATTAGAGCTGCAATTTTAACATCCATTTAGCAAGGTGAATAAAACGGGTGGGTGAAGCAGCGATGTTGATTGTTTTTCATGGCCAGAGTTCGAATCCTTCTCCATATGCATGCGATGCGACATCTCTTTAGTTACCTTTCATAGGTACTAAAGAATAAAGATAACTGTAATGAGACCTCACTAAAGAAAATTATCCAGAGTTCTTGTATTGGAAAACCCTGAACCTTAAATCCAAAATTGTTTTGATATTTGATTCTGAGTCTGGCTATAATAGAACCCAGCACTCAGTCGTACGAATTTTATTAAAATCCCATTGTAAAACTTCTGGATAATACTTGTGTTCTCGGAAATCAGCTCATTCTCCCACTTTAAGAATGTATCATCACCGTAAAAGTTTCATAATCAGAACCATTTAATTTCTTAATCTTAATTTGAAGATTATTCCAACAAAAACTCATTCAAACCGGAGTTCGTTTAGTCATGTAAATGTATCAAATACATAGATGGTTCAACATGAATGTGTAACTTGGCACCTACACTGTTGATTTATTTGATACATTTGAATGTAAACAAACTCCGATCCAAATTATTTTTTGTAGGGATGATCTACAAATGAATCTTAAGAAATTGAATAGTTTCGATTAGGAAGTTTTTTCAATGAAGATATGTTATTTGCACGTGGGCAATGAGTTCATTCCCAAAGGAAAAATGCAAGTATTACTCTTAGATTTTTATGTGCAAATTTTAACCATTAAATTTTCAACTTCTCAATGATATGTATCATGGAAGAAAAATTAATTTTTCTCATTGATTTTAGAATTTAGTTCCTAAAGAAAATAAAAGGCGACCTCCTACTTGTTCCTTTGTCTCTCTCACGCACCTATCCTCTCGGCAAGAGCCATCTCTCTCCTTTCAAAAAACCCTAGCATGTTACCTCCATAGCCGGCCTCTGGCTATGGCTGGGGGCGGTGGCAGCTTCGTCCTTCTCGTCCTAGCCCTTTTTCCCTTCCTATCTCCCCCTTCTCCCCCATCTCAACCTTCTCTCCCCTCCCCTCCCCTCCCTTACCATCCATGGCTCAGCCCTCTGACCACAAGCCTACCCCTTTTTTAGACCTTCACGTACCTCCTCTCCCCTCTCTGCATTTCTCTCCCATCATTTGTGAGCAGTTTGTTCATGGAATTCAGTTTTATACCCATATCCAGCCATACCCTCTCAAGGTTGTTCTTTGATTTGGCTATTGATTTCGTGGTGTGGGGTTGGATTTGTGGTTGTAGGCGGGTTGGATCCACCGTCATCAGCTTTTTTTCCATGGTGGTGACACTTTCTTTGACTCGGCGGCTTTGCTTTGTTTAGGCGTCCAGTACCTGGCGGTTCCGCTGCCTTATGCGACTTGCTCTCGTGGTGTTTAATTTTTGGATGCCTGAATCCCACTGGACTGGTGAATATGTAGGTGGCCTTAGCGAGGAGAGATTTTTCAGTGTGATCGGTATACGGGATGGTATACCACGTGTCACTATACAAATGGTGAGATATGTATGCTAAAAAGTTAGGGCTTGTTTGATATCCTATTTAAATTTTTTTATAATTTCTCAAAACATTTCTTAAGAATTTTTCTTGAAAACAATTTTCTTTAAGATTCAAAAACTTGTTTGGTATGCGATTTAAAATTTTTAAATCTTACAACTTAAATTGGAGAAATAAATCCAAAAAGAGGGGGTCGAGAGAGAAAAAGGAGAGAGAGGAGGAAACAAAATAAGAGATGATTGGATGAAAGAGAAAGAAGTGAGAGAATTGGAAGAGATAGAGAGGAAGGGGAGTGAGAAAGAACCGAAAGATTGAATGAGAGATGAAAAAAGGTAAAAAAAAAAGAAAAAAAAGAAGGGGGAGAGAGAAATAAGAAAGAGATAGAGATAGATTTGGAGTGAGATGGGAGGAGGGAAAGAAAAGAAATGAGTGATATTAAATTTAAAAACTTTAAAAACTCATCTTTTGTGTTTTTAGAGAATAAACTATATTTTTTAGTTAATTTTGAATTCAGTTTTTGAAAATAGTCTTACCAAACAAGTTTTTAAGGGCTAAAATTTGAAAATTGTTTTTGAGTTTAAAAAGTTAAATTCAAGTAGAAAACCAAACAGGCTCTTAATAACTTAAAAAATAAAATTTCCCACCACTCTTATTAAAACACGTAATATACCATTTGTATTCACGTCACAATTAAAAATTTATCCTTGGCAAGAATGTCCTTGTCCCCCACTGTGATGAGTTGACCAATGGTTCCGTTCTCGGAGTGGTGTAGTTGTGTTTTACTTGCAAGTGTCGTGGTCATGTTATGATGGCTAGATTGGTCTTCGCCCTTAAGCAATGAGTTATGTAGTTTTGTTTGTCAACAATAACTTGATGTGGTCTTGCTCTAGTGTGATGATTTTATGTGGTCTTGCTATGAACAATGACCAATGTGGTTGCCAGTTTAACTCTTGTTTTATATATCGTTTATTGTAACAGATCAGTACTAGTGACAATTGTGTGCTTGGAAATTGTCCGTTTGTGCTTGTGGTAACCTTCTAAGGGCTTACTTTTATTTATCTAATTGTGCAAACTCACTCTACATCAATTGGTTGGTCATTAAACCTATGTACTCAATAACACTCTTATTTTATGATAATTAATGAAATGTCACTCTATCATTTTTTTTGTTAAAAAAAAAAAAAACGGAATATGAATTTTCTTAATATGTACAGCTGGGCTTGTCTTGGACACATTAGGACATTATGCACACACCCAATGAGAAACGTCTTCAACATTCTTTCATTAGTGTGTAGAAGAAGAAAAAAACATCCCCTATAATAAACTCCTTAGATGATGACACTCGTCATATTTCATAGAATTAGTTAGGCTCATGATTATAGAGGATATCTTGAGTGATGCTATTCACATATCTTTTTTTTTTTTTTTTTTTTTTTTCTTATACACTTTGTTAATTTTTGTTATTTGATTCCTTTTAATTTATTTGATCTAACAATCAAGGATTGAAAAGAGTGTGTAGAAAATAAAAATCATTCGTGGATGGCACCACTTTTCTTTTTTTTTTTGCGTACATCGACATTTTATACTAATAAAAAAAGCGTTCCGCTAAGCCACGCAATAAATAGCATCACCTTTGTTTGTGCGGATAACTTTTCTGTTAGTGAAATAAAAGCTTCTTTTTTAACCATAAAAGTAAAATAAAATAAAAGCCTTCTTGTGTATTATTTCTTCAACTAATAATGTTATCTTAACATTCTTTTCACTTTTCACCTTTCACCGAAAGTAGGATGGAGATTATCTAGTGGTCCCTCATTATCGATTACTATTTCATTTTTGTCCATTTACAATCGTAGTTGTCATTTCCATCATTGTCATTTTTTCCGATCTATTCATACTTGCTATTGTTTTTTTGGGGGTGATTTTGATCTTTACATATTTGGAGTTATTTTTATTCATATGCTTCTACCAACCAGTTTTTAAAATGGCCAAAAACGTTTTAGGTGAAAGTTTTTTAGATTTTAAAAGCACTTGAAATGCATTCAAGAAGAAGCATCAATTATGTGTATCTTGCAGGAAGCACTTCAAATGTTTTTTCAAAATTAACTTGCATTTTTGTTAAATAATGGTTCTAAAAACACTTTAAGTGATTTCAATCATTTGGTTTTGAACTCATATCTAAAAGCCTCTAAAGAAAATGACATTCTATTTTTTTTTTTTTTTTTTTTTAATTTTAGAATCCTCTTAACAATGACCACACCTTGCACATTTACTGAATCAGTGGCATCCATTTTTAATAGATGATAGTATATGAGTGCACTTTCTTGACCAACTGTTATAATCTATATTTGCTAACATTTGCTCTCTATGATAGCAAACTAATAATCCTTCTCATGCAACTCTAATATCACGAGGGGGTAGTATACCGGGGATCCCAAGAAATACATTCGTGAGAGTTCGAACTCGAGTTAGAGATTTCAAATCTTTTCTTGCTTTTCACTAGACCAATTCTTTAGACCAAACCCAACTCTGGGCTAAATGCTATTTTTTAGGTTTTATTCCCCCTCCAAACCCAGCCCAACTCATGCTAAATGTGTGGGCTAAAAGCTAATGCCAAACAAAAGCCAAATTTCCCCCAGGATTTAGCCCAGAAAATGGTGTGGGCACTACCAGCGGGACACCACACACAAGGGCATGTCTTTTAGGATTTATTGAATCCAACGGCTAAGATTGAATATAATTAAATTTAACGGTAAAAAAAGATCTAACAGCCCAAATTTAAATCCAACGAGTACAATAATTAAAAAAATTATTTAACTTAAAATTCATCCAAATTTAGTGATTTTCCAATATTTATTGGAATTTAAATATTTTTAGGTTAAAATGTTCATAAAATTAAATTATGATAGTGTACATAATTTTTTTTTTAAATTACTTTAAAAGAAAAAATTAGCCTAAATTTATTTTTTAATAATATCGGGTTAAAAAATTTAGTCTAGAAGGGTTGAAGCAGAAAAGTTATTTCTAGGTTAAGAATTTTAAGTTTTAGCCCAAGTGTTGAAGATGGTCTTAAGGTTGACATAAAAATATATATATATATATATATATATATATATATAATTTAAATTTAAATAAATATATATATATATATATATATATAATTTAAATTTAAATAATTAAACAAGGAGTATCAAAATTACCATGTTGAAAAAAAAAAAAAAAAAAAAAACAGCTCCCACAAGAAGCTTTCAATAACATGAAACTTTAAAGAAAAACATATAAAATCAAATTTGATTTTTTTAAAAGTTCCATTCGAGGCATCGATTCATTAATTTTTCCAAACACACGTGCATGCAACTCAAGCCAAGATTTCCATCTCCTTCACATGGCTTTCCTTCTTTTTAGTTTGGTCCACTCCAAACAAGGCTTTAAAACCCTCATTTCCCAATCATAATAACACAATAAATTTTTCATTGTGCCCAAAACATGTGTGATATATTACTTGTTATCACATGTTTAGAGGAAATATCATAAGGAGTTGTTTGATTATTAATTTTTTTTTTTTTGAGAAAAAAGAGGACAACGGGTGGGAAGTCACAGTTATCCAACTCTTTTGGGTCCAGAGATGCTATGGGCAATTTACTCTACCCATGACCACAGTCAAGCAAACTCACCAGTTCAGAGCATTGAACTTGAGACCTCATATATTTTTAGTTTATTGGGGAGCCGCAGTCCGCGCTCTTCTCACTGAGCCACTTGATGTAATTATAAGGAATTGTTTGATTGATCGGACTAAGATTGGGGCTAGGGGTGGGCACTTAGAACTGAAAACTGAAATCGAAACACAAACCAAATTGGATCGCACTGAATGATTTGGTTTTGCGGTTTTGAAACGATTTTGGTTTTGAAACCGAACCGTAATGTAGGGAAATGATTTGGTTTCAATTTTGGCTTTTGAAAACTGCACCGAAACCAAACCGCACCGCAAATACTAATAAACATTTAATTAGATGTTCATATTAGATGTCATGTTTAATTGGTTGTTTATTACCGTTCCATGCATTTAATATCTACTCAACCACACTAGAATTAGTAGAATATCATCATTCATCATTTTCTGTAGGTTTGCTTGCTGCCTATTTGTAGGGCTGGAATACCAAACCATCCCGAAATACCGAAAATATTTTGAAAATCCTGAAAATTAGGAATACCGAAATTTTGGTTTAGGATTGGTCTTCAAATTCCTATCCTGAAAATTTTCTGTTCGGAATTCAGGATCCCATTTTCAATTTGGGATCTCATACCGAACCACCCCTACATATTTGTTTGCTGCATATATTGTTGCTGCAGGTTTGTTTCTTGCATATATTGTCCTAATTTTAGACGGAAATAGATTATCAAAATATCCTCACACAATGTACTGATTGTTAACATGTGTTCATTAATTAATGTATTGTGTAAAAAAATGAGACCGTCTTATACGTAGATAGGTTTATATTTTTAAATGTACAATTTTTTCTTAGAAATCAAACTGAAACCGTTTGAAATCGTACCGAATCAAACCAAACAGTTTGATTTCATTTCGATTTTGACTTCAAAACCATACTGAACCAAACCTTAAAAAGTTTTAGACCAAACAGCCCACCCATAATTAGGGCTGTTTAACACCAGTCTCCCCTCAAGTCTCATCTCATTTACCCGCGTTAATTGCTCTGACCAGTAACCAGCCGGTCCCATTTATTACATACAATACGTTACATTACTAAGATACGCGGAGAGCAACGAATCATTTCCCGTCTCATCTGACAGAGATTTTGTCATTTTCTCTCTCCTGCCCTCTCGACTGCCGAAACGAGCCTTTGAGTCGTTCATCCCACGTCTTCTCGCTCTTCGATTCGTGCTTCGATTTCCGAAGAAAATGTCGTTTCTTGAAATGTAGAGGAATTTTGAAGGAATCCGGGGCAAATGCGATTTCAAAGGCTTAATGAATTTTTTTGATTTTTTGAATTGTGGAAAACGAACACTCAGAAATTCAGCTGCGTTGACCTGCTCCAACTGTTAGGGTTTAGGGTTTTGGTGGTGGTGGTGGCGGAAGATGAACCGATGTTGATCAAACATGCCTACCATTAGAGCTCCGGGGACGAAGAAAACTACAACACTCACGGTTAGTATTTGCTGCTGGGTAGATTTCATAGCATCACAGAAATTGCATTGCCTTGTTTCAGCCTTCAGGTAACTGATTGAGAGCTCGCACTGCTGCAGGTTGCTGTGAAATGCAGGCCGTTTAGGCTGCGAGAGCGCGGTCGCGACATTGTTCGCGTAGTTGACAATAAGGTTTGGGCTGGCGTTAGAACTTTTGGATACTTTGATTTGAATTTTATGTGAATTTGTGGAATCTGAATGATATTATTCGGAATTTGAAATTTTACTTGTAGGAGGTGCTTGTGTTAGATCCTGATCTGTCAAAGGACTACCTTGAACGAATACAGAACCGGACAAAGGAAAAAAAGTATTCTTTTGATCATGTGTTCGATCCGGTTTCTTCTAATTTGGTACATCGAATACCGAATCTTACGCTTTTTTATTCCTCATGATTTGTTATGATGTATGTATCTGCTTGAAACACTTGATTCGGTGTAGTTTCTTATATTTTTTTGGTTGCTTGTATTTAAAGTATATGTCTTGACAATGTTTGAATATATCCAGGATGTCTACACAAAATGTATATCTTCCGTGATATCTGGGGTTGTTCACGGCCTCAATGCAACTGTGTTTGCATATGGTTCTACCGGGAGGTACTAAACCGATATATTCTTGTTTTTTTTATTTTTTATTTTTTCACCTCTCAAGGTCTCAAGGTTTTGCTTGCAATTTTCATTTATGCAACTCAGTCGTTCGCCCTCACTAAACCGTAGTCCTTGGAGTATGTATTTCAGTTCTGAGGTCAATGTATAGATTGCAAATTAAAAAGAACTGTATAAGTAAAGTCGTCATGCTTTATTTTCACTGTATGATCTCACCATTCATAATTTGCATTGTCCATTACTTAGTATTCTCCAGAATGTCTTGAACTTTGTCACTTTACTTTTTCAGTGGTAAAACTTATACGATGGTTGGGACACAAGATGATCCAGGACTTATGGTTCTTAGTCTGCATACAATTTTTGATCTAATAAAGAAGGACAAGAACTCTGCTGAATTTGAAGTTACCTGTTCATATCTTGAAGTCTACAATGAGGTGGGGCATGCAATTTATTAAGAAATTAAATTCATTAACAGTGCCTGTGTTCTTTTTGAAAAAATTGTTTCAAATTTTATTTCCACAATATTTAGGTCATCTATGATTTGCTTGAAAAGTCATCTGGCCATTTGGAACTCAGAGAGGACCCAGAGCAAGGAGTAATTGTTGCTGGGCTGAGGTGTATCAAGGTTGACATTCAGCCATCTATTTGCATCTGGTTTGACTATCTGTGAATAATTGTAAATCTCTTTCCGTATTTTTATTTTTCCATTTTGTTAAAAGTAATTTGTTAGTTCTTTTGAGTATCTTTTTAGCACTAATATGAAGGTGATTCTTGAATTGGACGATCCAATTATGTACTTTGAGAAGGGTTCTTACTCATCCTTTGTGACATGTCTTACTTATTCAGGTACAATCAGCAGATAAGATTCTTGAACTCTTAAACTTGGGGAATAGCCGACGGAAAACTGAAGGCACAGAGGCTAATGCAACATCTTCTCGGTAGGTTGAATTCATTTGTGTGCTGTGGACATATCATTATCGTTGTTGTCCACTTGAGTTTTAAACTTTTAATCATGCTTAGGACAATAGGCTGTACATAGAAACCACTTCTTTTCCAATTTCATTTGCCTAAACCTTCTTTTACAGATTCTACCATACCTTATATACCAACAACTGTATAGCTTTATTAGGTTTAGGTGCCTGTTCAATAGGTTCTGTGAATTCTTCTGTTGTCAGGTGTCTTGGTTATACTTGCGTATTATTCGTTTCAAACAGAAAATCACAATTCAACTATTAAAATGTACTACATCTAATAGAAAAATTCTGTATGGAGTTTATTTTTAAAAGGTGAGAATATTTTACAATTGAATGCAGATCACAGAAGTTACAATACTTGCGTATTATTCGTTTCATTTGCCTAAATCCTGTTTACCAGATCACATGCAGTGCTGGAATTAAAAGTAAAAAGGAAACAGAGAAACAAGTATCGTAATCAAGTAATGCGAGGAAAACTTGCACTTGTGGATCTTGCTGGTAGCGAACGAGCTTCGGAAACAAACAGTGGAGGCCAAAAGTTAAGGGATGGAGCAAATATTAACCGTTCACTTCTTGCTTTAGCAAGCTGCATAAATGCACTTGGGAAACAGCAAAAGAAGGGTCTTGCTTATGTTCCTTACCGTAATAGGTATATGATTATAATTTTTATCCTGAAGTCCTTCCTGCTGCTGTAGTTAGCTTCCTGCTACTTTAGTTAATGTTATTAGTTTTGCAGCAAATTGACACGAATACTCAAAGATGGTTTGAGTGGCAATTCTCAAACTATCATGGTTGCTACTGTATCCCCTTTGGACAGTCAATATCATCACACTGTGAATACCTTGAAATATGCTGATCGGGCAAAGGAGATAAAGACACACATCCAGGTGAGAGCCAAATATGCATGAAGGCATTCAATTTGGATCATCAAAACATGATTATGTAGTAGTCCATTTCGACATTGAAGAAATTAATATTCAGTTTTCATTCTGAGATTGATTAATCTACTAATCCGTCATGATCTCAATTGTAGTACGCTATTAAGAAATTAAGAATTTTAAAATTGGGATTGTGGTTTAACTTCCCACTTATGTTTCATACTAGCATGTGGTTCTTTGATGAGTGATTTATCTATGCTGCATATTGCCTTTGTTGAACTACCAATTTTGTCTTTCATATGGGTTTCTTCTATGCACGAATTTGTCAGATTTGCAGAAAATTTCTTTTCTTGTACTCGTGTGTCGCTGGATAGACTTGTACTTCTATATATGCACTGAAATTCTAAGAACGATCATGTTTACTTCACAGAAAAACATTGGCACTATTGATACCCATGTATCAGACTACCAACAAATGATTGACAGTCTTCAGGTAAGTGGTTTAATTGGTTTCATCTATAAGATTTTATTTACAACTTTTATTTTCTTGGAAGATGACCTATTTCGGACTGCAGATTGAGGTTTGTCAATTGAGAAAAGAACTAGCTGAAAAGGAATCACAGCTAAGTGTCAAACCTGTTGAAAAGGCTGCAGACAATGAACTTTCGTGGCTGAATATTTTGAGCCATGAAACCAGTGAAAATGTTCAGGAAAGGATAAACTTACAGAAGGCATCATTTGAGCTTGAGGAAACCAACCTTCGTAACCGGATTGAACTCCAACATCTTGATGATGCTATAGCAAAACAACAGGTTAGAAGGTCCTGCATACAATGCAGCTTTATTGAAAACAGTTTGTATTCTGCACATTGTCTTGTAGTACCCACAATTCATCTCAATTAAATTAGTTCAGATTTTTGGCTCCAAATAAAAGCCATGACATTCCCGAGAAACGACTTTGTTATAGACTATAATTTCTTTTCGTTCCCACTTTTCTTGTTTTGTAAAGAGGTTTTGTAGCTTCAACTAGATCTGGAGATGAAGTAATGTTAACTTTCTTGCATTTATTTACTTTATTGGGGAGCGGAATATGATAAATGATTATTGAAAATGTTTGAGAAATTTTTTCTGATAATATAAACTAATTCTGGAGTACCTTTACTGTGTTACAGGCTATTGGAAACGATTGTGAAATTTTAGAGGCCATGAGAACGAGGCGACAAGTTATTCTGGATAACATCCGGGACAATGATGAAGCTGGTGTTAATTACCATATGGTAATATCTCAGCTGTAATCAAACCCACAAAAAAAAAAAAAAAAAAAAAAAAAAAAAAGAAACAACTTTTATCAGCTTTTGATTTTATTGCCGAGTTGTCAACTCTACTTTTTGTAGGAAATCGAAGCAAATGAGAAGCATCGATGCAATCTTCAAAATATGATTGAGGAGGTCATTAGTAACAATGGAAATAAAACGTACTTGCGTATTCTTAGTCAATACAGGCTCTTGGTGAGTTGATTAAACCCAGACTGAATATACATATACTGGACAAAATAAATTAGGAAATGACTGTTTTGAGTTGAATATGCATTTATTTAAAACTATTGACCAAAAAAAAAACTTGAGCAAGATCATTGGCGTGCATTTTATGTTCTCTCAAGAAAAATGCTTATCTAATGCCTATGACACAAGTTTTCTTAAGATATTCTTAGAGTTGCATTAGTATACTGCTAACTGCTATGAGTTGCATCGTAGTACCATATTTAATATATTCTACAGCTCAATTTCTTATTTTTGCATAGTTGTGGTAAACTTTCTGTTTGGCGTAACAATTTTACTTCGATTAATATAGGGAATGGCAAATACTGAGCTTCAGTTTGAAATGGCAATGAGGGATCAAGTGATTAACAACCAACGGGAAACACTGCGAAACATGTGGGACTTGCTTATGGGGTTAGGACTTGATGAGAGACAGATCATGGACCTTGCAGCTAAGAAGGGAATAACAATAGAAGAAGACTCTACAACGACACCCCTTCTGGGGCTTTCTGGTAGGGAGCAATCACCAGATTTGGATTCCGGAAAATATGCTTCTTTAGGTCCTTGTCGTGGCATGGGGCATTTGTATTCTAGATCGTCTTCCACCTTTCAGCACTCTCAAGAGTTGGGTCCGAGATCATTGCCCCGGGGGCATTTGGACTTGACTCAGTCTTTTTGCAGAGAGGAACACCACAGTTCGTATTACTTACTGTCACATGATCAGTCTCCTTCAGCCTGTATGAGTATGAGGACAAGTAGTGAGCACTGGGTTGGTGGAAGGTCAAGTCCGTGGTTTGGAACTATCGATAAACATCCTCAAGATTTGTGAAAATCATATCCAGTGACAGAGAACTCAAGCTTCAGAAGATGGTAAGATCTGTATACCAGTGTCTTCTTTCAGTGTTGATTTTACCAAGCAGAACAAGGTATTTGCAATGATTGTAGTGGTGGAGTGCTAGTTTTGAGGCTACATCTGTACAGCGGTCCTCCTGATGTAACGAGTAGCAGCCAAGTAGATTTATATGTAGGCCACAGTGGTACAATTCAAGGTACGCGTATAACCCATTCAACTGCTTAGATTTATCCCACATTCTGTACAAGGCCAATTTCTTTTGGTTCCAGATAACCCTGATGCACAGGCCTCCCTTGTAATCTTCGGTAGTGTTGTTGTAATTATTAACCTATGAAGCTATGATACCCTGAGAGTATAGAACAATGGCAGAAAGAACAAAGAGAAAGAGGAGAAGAGAGCTTTGTATATTTCGAATAGTAAAAGAGAATACAATCCAATCCCAAATGACTGCTACATCAGCTATTTATACTAGCTAATATCTCATTACACAATGACTCAATTGCCCATTCTAACAACTTCATCCTAACTAACTCAATCCAATTGACTAACCAATGACATACTGCCATATGGCTTGGTTTACATGAATCAACATAACTATATGGTTATTACTCCCCCCACATGGTTTACATGAATCAACATAACTATATGGTTATTACTCCCCCCACAAACTAAGCTGAGCTACGGAAGCTAAGTTTGCTGTAGAACCAACTCCCAAGCCAAGTGATTTGCAATGTTTTTGAAAATTTGGACTATGCAATCCCTTTGTAAAGACATCGGCTACCTGATCATCTGTTGGAATATAGTGAACCATAAGATCTCTTTTTTGAACCTTTTCACGCACAAAGTGATAATCCGTGTCAAGGTGTTTGATCTTGGAGTGGAAAACCAGATTTGTACTTAAAGCCAATACGGAGAGGTTATCATAGTATAAGGATGGTGGGACTGATATGGATTGATGAATATCCTTAAACACTGAACGAATCCAAAAAACATCAGCTGCACAGTGAGCTAATGCCTTATATTTTGCCTCTATATAGCTTCGAGAGACTGTGGATTGCTTTTTAGACTGCCAAGAAACTGGATTGTTCCCAAGATAGACAACAAAACCTGTAATTGATATTCTGGTGTTGATATCTGCTGCCCAATCTGAGTCAAAATAGACAGTGATATTGAATTCCTTGCTTTTTGTATATTGTAAGCCATAGAAAATAGTACCTTGTATATATCGTAAGATTCTTTTGACCAAAAACATGTGTAAATTAGTTGGTTGAGCTATGAATTGACAAACCATGTTCACTGAATGGGCTATATCAGGTCTCATAAAGGTAAGGTATTGAAGAGCCCCAACTATGCTTCTACAGTGACTAGGATCTGATAACAATGTTCCTTCACCAGCAAGAATTTGAGTATGAGGCTTAGATGGTGTTGACGTAGATTTGCAGGTATCCATTCCTGCCTTTTGTAACACATCTTTGGCATATTTAGCTTGTGATATAAACAAAGAACCATCATCTCTATACTGTATATGCAACCCCAAAAAATATGTTAATCTCCCCATATCTTTGATCAAATACACCAGCAAGATCATCAATGACAGATTGTATTTTAACTGAGTTTGAGCCAGTGAGAATTATGTCATCAACATACAACAAGAGAAGGATTGTGTCTCCATCATCAACTTTGACAAAAAGACTAGAATTGGAGAGAGATGATTGAAATCCAACAGCTGGAAGATAGTTTGTGAACTTCGAGTTCCAAGCTCGAGGAGCCTGTTTTAACCCATAAAGGGATTTGACCAACTTGCAAACATGACCCGGACATGTAGCATCCACTAACCCTTGTGGTTGTTTCATATAGACATCCTCGTCCAAGTCTCCATGAAGAAAGGCATTTTTGATATCGAGTTGTCGTAATTGGCAACTGAACTAAGTAGCTAAAGCTAAGATGAGTCTGACAGTTGTATGTCTAACCACTAGACTGAACGTCTCTGAGTAATCCAAGCCTTGCTCCTGAGTATAGCCCTGTGCTACCAACCGAGCTTTGAACTTAGATATGCTACCATCTGGATTTTTCTTGACCTTATACACCCACTTACTTCCAATAACAGACCGATTTGATGGTGGTGGAACAAGTATTTAAGTGCCTTGAGTTTTCAATGCATTGAATTCCTCTTGCATAGCAATTTGCCATTCTGGTTCCAATGAAGCAGCTTTAAATGTCCTAGGTTCTTCACAGTTTGTGATGTCAGCAAGAATGAAAAACCCCCAGACACATGTGCACTGAAGTTGGTAGAGAAATCAACAGTAGAGAAATCATCAAGATGTAAAGAATGCAACTGAGGTAGAGAGGCAAGACATCCCACATAACTCTTCCTAGTAATGGTACCGGTTTTTAACTTGGTTTGGATACAATTTTGATCAATATCTGTGTGTAGACATCGAAATTTCGGTGAAATGAATGTTGACCAATAATTAAAATTTCAACGCTCACGTGTCACATAAATTTTACATGTAGCGTGTGACTCAACGAAAAATCGAAATAAATTGGAAAAGTCATCAAATAGGACACGTGTCAATACCTGGTAGAAATGATTTATTTCATCTGATTATTTAAATCCAAAAATCAAGTTTTGGAATTCTATAAATAGGAAGCCGAGACATTCATTTTGGGAAAAAGCAAGGAAGGGAATTTACATCACACCAAAACCTTGAAGCCTTGAAACTCTAAAGCTCTCAAGCAAATCCCGAAGGATCAAGAAAGCACTTTTCGTTCTTCGTCAAATCTTCCTTCAAGGTCAAGCCTCAACGGCCCTTGAAGAACTTCCACTGACTCAAGATCAAACCCCGACGGCCCCTTGAAGAAAGTGTTCATCGTTCATCATCCGTTCATCTTAAGATCAAGCCCCAACGGCCCTTTGAATCAACAATCTCAAACAAACCTATACACCCATTCTTCAAGATCAAGCCCAACGCCCCTTGAAGATCCATTCATCAACTGTTCATCCCTAGATCAACCCCCGATGGCCCTTTGGATCAACAGCTCATCCACAAACCTACACCCTACGAAGATAGAATCAGAGGATCAAATTACAAAGAGATTGTAACCCCAAAATCATTAAACACAAAATATATTTTGTACACGTATTCTTGTTTCTTGTTTCAGGAATTTTCCGTGTTTACAAATTTGGCACGCCTGGTGGGATATCTCTACCTCTCATCTTTATCCTCAAATCATCGAAAAACGCAAATGGCATCAAGAAAGGATCAAGCTGTTCCTGCGATCAAAGCAAAGAACAAGAACATCATCGCCGCAAGTGGTGATATTTCGGGCATCATAACCCGAAGTAAGGCAAGAGATCTTTTTGCCGCGGCTTCCGCCCCTGCATTAACTCTGTCAAAGGAACAAGAGCACCTGAGGTACGAGCCTGTGATCACACTAGCCTCGCTAAAGGCATCAAGGGGGGAAAGCCCAAGGAAATACTCAGAGTCCCTACTCTCCGACGCTGATTCGAACGGCAGTACAACCATGCAAGTCATGACCACTGGAGCAACTTCAATCGAGGAGCAGCTAGCTCAGATGAATGAAGCAATCGCAAAGCTCACACGGACTGTGGAAGAGAAAGACTTGCAGATTGCCACACTTGTCAACCAACTAGATGCGCTGCCCGACGTGAAAGTCGACCCAAATGTTGGCCTATTAAAGAAAGAAGTCGACAAATAAGAAGAGCCACCAGCGGAGAAAGTTGAAGAGAAGCCGAAGCTAGACCAAGCAACGGCATCCATGGGATCTCTCTCTATCCAGCAGCTACAGGAGATGATCGCAAGCACTATCTAGACACAGTACGAAGGAAGCTCGCATGACTCCGTACTGTACTCAAAGCCTTACTCCAAGAAGATTGATGCTTTGAAGATGCCAAGGGGTTATCAGCCCCCAAAATTCATGCAGTTCGATGGAAAAGGCAACCCGAAGCAACATGTCGCCCATTTCATTGAAACTTGCAACAATGCTGGGACAGAGGGAGACTACCTCGTCAAACAGTTCGTGCGTTCGCTGAAAAGTAATGCTTTTGACTGGTACACTGACCTCGAACCTGAGTCTATCAACAGTTGGGACCAGGTAGAAAGGGAATTCCTCAACCGTTTCTACAGCACTCGTCGTACTGTAAGCATGCTAGAGCTGACCAGTACGAAACAGTGGAGAGATGAACTTGTCGTCGACTACATAAATAGATGACGCTCCTTAAGTCTGGATTGCAAAGATCGGCTTTCTGAAACCTCTGCCATTGAGATGTGCGTTCAAGGCATGCACTAGGGGTTACATTACATCCTCCAAGGCATAAAACCAAGAACATTCGAAGAGCTAGCAACTCGTTCCCACGACATGGAGCTGAGTATCGTTAATCACGGGAAAAAGGAGCCGATTACTAACTTCAATAAGGATAAAGTATTCGCCCCAAATGTAGACAAGACCAGGAAGAAGCCCGCTAAGGAAGCTTTCACCGTCAACACTACCCCCATCAAAACCTCCTCAGCGCCCATCAAGATCTCCTCCAAGAAGAAAGCAAAGGAGATAAAGACAAGTGAGCCTTCTCGCACCCAAGACAGATACAAGAGCACCTTGAGAGAGTTGGAACAGAAAACGTACCCTTTTCCTGACTCTGACATGGCTGCCATGCTAGATGATTTGCTGGAAAAAAAGGTGATTGAGCTACCCGAATGCAAGCGTCCTGAAGAAATGAATCGCACAAACGATCCTAGGTACTGCAAGTACCATCGTATTGTGAGCCATCCTGTTGGCAAGTGCTTCGTTCTTAAAGAACTCATCATGAAGCTAGCACAACAAAGGCAAATTGAGCTCGACCTTGAGGACACGGCCGCAACGCATACCACTACAATTGCGTTTGGATCGTTTAATCCTGTGCCTCTCCAAACAACACCTGACCATTCTCGTGAATGCTCAAGTTGCACGGCACCTCCTACACAACCATCACTGGAGAGAAGCGACCAAGATGCACATATTGATGATGAAGAAGGATGGATATTGGTAACCTACAAAAAGACAAGGAAACCAAGACCACGAGTCATACAACCAAATGTGGAACAAAGAAGAAATCACCACGGCCGCAACAGTGCGAAGCCTAAAAGAAACATAAAGCATAATAAAACAACATATGCTAGGGAACCTATGGAGCAGGAGCCACGCATTCCCGTGTCCTTGCATAAATACTTCCCGAATGACTTTTTCCAACAGTGCACTACTGTGGCCTGTCACATGGTTGAAGTAGAAATAGAAAAGCCCTCAAAAGGCAAAGCTATCGCCACTGAGGTAGAAAAGGCCCTTACACCTAGAGAAGGTCTGCCAACACACTTTAGCATCGAGGAAGCGCTACCATTGCCAAAAATGATGCGAAGAGCACTAGCAGCAGTCTTGGCAGGTCCCGACGACCACGAAGTGCAAGAAAGTAACGACGAAGGCTCGAAGCTTCAGCCACATGAATGTGCCACATGTTGTGCCACCCATGACGTAATTAACTTCACTGACGAAGACCTACTGTTGGGATCAAAGCCTCACAACCGTCATCTCTTTGTCTCCGGGTACATAAGGGAATACAAAGTCAACCGCATGCTTATGGATGGTGGGTCGGCCATAAACATCATACCAAAATCAATAATGACCATAATCAGCATCAAGGTGAATGAACTATCCCTGAGCCGTCTGCTGATCCAGGGTTTTAACCAAGGAGGACAAAGGGCGATGGGCATATTCCGAGTAGAGATGACCATGGGTGAGCTCAAATCAAGCACGATATTCCACGTGATTGATGCAAGAACTTCCTACAGCTTGCTCTTAGGAAGACCTTGAATCCACACAAATGGGGTAGTGCCGTCCACCCTTCACCAATGCCTAAAATTTTACCGAGAAGGAGTGAAGGTGATCCAAGGTGATACCAAGCCATTCACCGAAGCCGAATCACACTTTGCAGACGCCAAGTTCTACATGGATGAAGAGATGGTACCCGAAGCCCTTCCGGAAGAGATCAAATCCACGGGCAAAGCAGCACTTAAAAAGTAGGAGTGGTAAGCCATGCCTAAAAAGCAAAAAGAGCAGGCCGTGCCATCTTCAAGCAAAGACGATGACGAGTTTGCTAAACCTGCAACAACCAAAGGGAGTAGGATGCCGTCAGAAGGACCGAACACACCCATATTTCGGTATATCCCAATGTCAAGAAGAAAGAATGGTCAATCTCCATTCGAAACTAGAAAAGCCGACACACAGTGGCACACGGATAATGTGAAGTTGCTCAAGACGAATGCAGTTTTGCCTCTAACACAGCTAGGGGGTGCTAAGGCCGCAAGACTACCACAAGGCTTCATAAAAGCTCTACCAAAGAAGGTGGAATCAAGCTTTCTTCCAACCAAGAGGACCGAGGAAGGTTTCGACCCTAACGCCTACAAACTCATGTCAAAGGCCGGGTACGACTTCGCTTCTTCTGCGGTGGCTGGAAAGAAGGTTTCAAACACTGTCAATGACGAAGAACGTAACCTCACCAAAACTCAAAAGAAGTTGAAGGAGCATGGTTACGGAGTTGACAACAACAAAGCCGAACTTGGTTTCACACCAAATGCACCTGTGATGATTTCAAACAAAGCGAAAAACACTAGCACTCAATACGTTAGCGTGAGCATTGAACAAGACCAAGAAGAGCCTAAACCCTCCCCTCGGACGTCGGTCTTCGATAGGATGAGCCATTCAAGCTCCAGAACTTCAGTGCTTAATCGCATTGGTGGTCAAGACCGAACCTCTATCTTCAAGAGGCTTAATGCGCCGACATCCCAAAGCTCTGTTTTTTAAAGGTTGTTAAAACTTAAGAAACAAAGCAACACAGTTATCTCTCATCTGCGACGATCAGCTTCAGAAAGATTTGAAGATAATGAGAAGCCTTTTGGAAAGAGGAAGACAACACCAAAGGGAGAAAAGCTCGATGGGTTAGGAGAAAATGACGACGTTCGAAGCTTGATTCCTTCAAGGATGAAGCGCCAAGCAATCCTAGAGGTTGACACAAAAGGACCACTGAAGGTAAGGAGGCGCATCATCGTCCACACTGGCAAATCTTCATGCCAACAAACCCAAGAGAACGGCACTGAAGATGAAATCCCTAAGAAAGATGTCACTTCTGGCTCTTTCGACTCAAAGTCTTCACCTCAACCGCTGGGGGCATGCTCCAAAACCATGTCAGTCAAGTCAAGTGAAGATGAAGGATGGATTCATGTCACTCCGAAGAAACTGCACGAGAAACATATGTCTTGTCCACAAGTTCACCAATCGGAAAGGGGGCAAAGCAGCCACCGTCAACCTTCAAAGCTACATGAAAATGTTGAGGATGATGAAATTACAACACAAAGATCGTTCATGCGGGATCTTTTCTTCCTCGAAGATGTCTTCAATTCCTTGATCAAGGCTCCTTGCTATGAAAATTGTGAGGAATGCATTTCGAAGATCGCTTCGAAGAAATTGGACAAGCAGCAACCATCTTGTCCACAAATTTATCAGTCAAAAAGGGGGCAAAACAGCTCCTGTCAACCTCCAGAACAATGTGAAAGTGTTGGAGATAATGAAATTTCGACACAAAGATCGTCCATCCCCATCACAATGTGCGACCTCTTCCCAGAAGACTGCGAGGAACGCCTTCCTATGAAGATTGCGAGGAACGCTTCTCTCAGAACACCAGACAATCCTTATGCCAACAAGCTCGAGAAGACAGCACTGAAGAGGAGATCCAAGATGTTTTCCACATCACGGTTCAAGAAGGTAAAGAAGACGAAATCCCCGAGGAAGATGTCACTGCTGCACCACCACAGCTCGAAGATGGGGGGCAAGCCACGATCGATGATCTCAAGGAACTCAACTTAGGTACAAGCAAGGAACCAAAACCTATCTTCGTAAGTGCATTATTAAGTACAGATGAGATAGAGGAGTATTATCAGCTGTTGTTAGAGTACAAAGACGTCTTTGCCTGGACCTACAAAGAAATGCCCGGCCTGGACCTTATCATTGCTGTTCATCATCTTGCGGTCAGGCCTGGAACACGACCGATAAAGCAAACTCAAAGACGCTATCGATCTGAGCTTATCCCACAAATCGAGGTCGAGATCGACAAGCTAATCGAAGCAGGCTTTATTCGAGAAGTGCAATACCCCAAGTGGATCTCCAACATCGTCATTGTCCTTAAGAAATCAGGACAAATACGTGTTTGCGTAGACTTCCGGGACCTCAACGATGATTGCCCAAAGGATGACTTCCCCTTGCCAATCATTGAAATCATGGTGGATGCAACCACTAGCCATGAGGCATTATCATTCATGGATGGCTCTTCTGGGTACAATCAAATTCGCATGGCCCTCGAAGACGAGGAACTAACAGCCTTTCGTACTCCAAAAGGTATCTACTGCTACAAGGTGATGCCCTTTGGTCTAAAGAACGCTGGAGCTACGTATCAACGCGCAATGCAGAAAATCTTCAATGACATGCTACACAAAAACGTAGAATGTTACGTAGATGATGTGGTGGTCAAGACGAAGAAAAGATCAGACCACTTGAAGGATCTGCGAATAGTGTTCGAAAGGCTGCGAAAATACAACCTCAAGATGAACCCGTTAAAGTGTGCGTTTGGCGTCACCTCTGGAAAATTCCTCGGCTTCATCGTCAAGCACCGTGGTATTGAAGTAGACCAATCAAAGATCAAGGTCATTCAAAGCATGCCCGAGCCAAGAAACTTGCACGAGCTGAAAAGTCTACAAGGACGGCTAGCCTTCATTAGACGCTTCATCTCCAACCTCGCAGGGCGTTGTCAACTGTTTAGTCACCTTATGAAGAAAGATGTTCCATTCGTATGGGACAAAGCATGCCATAATGCTTTTGAAAGCATAAAGAAATATTTGTCAAGTCCACCTGTCCTGGGGGCACCTGTGCCCGGGAAACCACTCATATTGTATATTGCTGCTCAGGAAAGTTCAATCGGAGCACTCCTGGCGCAAGAGAATGAATCCCAAAAAGAAGGAGCACTTTACTACTTCAGTCGAACTCTCACCGGCGCTGAGTTGAACTATTCCCCAATAGAAAAGATGTGCATCGCTTTGGTGTTTGCCATTCAGAAACTCAGACATTACATGCATGCTTACACCATCCACTTGGTTGCTAAAGCCGACCCTGTCAAATACGTTATGACTAAGCCAGTCTTGACAGGGCGACTCGCTAAATGGGCTTTGCTTCTTAATCAATATGAGATCATCTACGTCCCAGCTAAAGCTGTCAAGGGACAAGCGCTAGCAGACTTCCTTGCCGATCATCCAATCCCGGCTGATTGGAAAATCTCAGACGACTTGCCTGACGAGGAGGTGTTCTACATCGACATCTTCTCGACATGGACGATGTTCTTCGACGGATCCGCACGAGCAGACGGAGCGGGGGCAGGAGTAGTATTCATGTCGCCACAAAGGCAAATACTACCTTACTCCTTCCAACTGAATGAGCTATGCTCCAACAATGTTGCTGAGTACCAAGCATTGATCATCGGGCTCCAAATGGCGATCAACATGGAAATCACAGCTCTTGAGGTATATGGCGATTCCAAGCTCATAATCAATCAACTCTTAACTGAATATGAGGTGAGGAAAGATGATCTCGTCCCATACTTCCGGCTAGCGACCCAACTGCTACAAAAGTTCGAAGCTGTGACACTAGAACATGTGCCAAGAAAGGAAAATCAAATGGCAGACGCTCTCGCCAATCTAACCTCAAGTATGACACTAAGAAAAGATGAAGTTGCAGACGTGCCAATTTGCCAAAGATGGGTGATTCCGCTCGTTAATGAAATGTCACTAGATGATACAAATGTCATCTCAGTATTTCCAGATGATCGACTACTTAGAGCACGGAAAGCTTCCAGATGATCTTAGACACCGTTCCGAAATACGTCGATGAGCACCTCGCTTCCTTTACTACAAAGGAACACTCTACCGACGCTCTTTTGAAGGAGTACTCCTGAGATGCCTAGGTGAGGAAGAAGTTAATCAAGCCATGGAAGAAGCACATTCAGGTGTGTGTGGGGCACATCAGTCTGGACCAAAGCTACATTTCCGGCTTAAAAGAATGGGTTACTACTGGCCGAGCATGGTGAAGGACTGCCTGGAACACGCCAAAAGGTGCCAAGCCTGACAATTCCACGCAAACTTCATACATCAACCGCCTGAACCATTACACCCTACAGTTGCTTCATGGCCGTTCGACGCATGGGGATTGGACGTTGTAGGACCAATTACACCAAAGTCATCTGCAGGGGAAGCTTACATCCTAGCTGCAACAGATTACTTCTCCAAGTAGGCTGAAGCCATACCTTTAAAGGAAGTAAAAAAGGAAACTGTTGTTTGTTTCATCAAGGAGCATATCATCCACCGATATGGGGTGCCTCGCTACATTATCACTGACAACGGAAAGCAATTCTCCAAGTTCAAGCAGCACAAGTCTTCCATGTATCATGCTCCGGCCAACGGCCTTGCGGAAACATTCAACAAGACGCTGTGCAACTTCCTGAAAAAGGTAATCGGCCGAACAAAGAGAGACTGGCATGAAAGAATAAGTGAAGCACTTTGGGCATATAGGACTACGCATAGGACTCCTACCCAAGCTACACCTTATTCTCTCGTATATGGCGTAGAAGCTGTTCTACCGCTCGAAAGTCAAATTCCCTCACTAAGGATGGCTATACAAGAAGGCTTGACTGATGAAGAAAATGCAAAGTTGCGCCTTCAGGAGTTGGAAGCGCTGGATGAGAGAAGGCTCGAAGCTCAACAACACTTGGAATGCTACCAAGCACGGTTATCCAAGGCATTCAACAAGAAAGTTCGCCCAAGGTCTTTCCAAGCCGGAGATCTCGTGCTGGCATTGCGTAGGCCTATCATTACAACTCATAAGACAAAAAGCAAGTTCACATCAAAGTGGGATGGACCCTACGTAATACAAGAGATCTACACCAATGGCGCCTACTTAATCATGGCAGAAGACGGGTTGAAGATCGGCCCCATCAACGGCAGATTTTTGAAGCGCTACTACCCCTAAAGCAAACGCACCACGCTCCTGGCCCGCAAGAGCATAAACTGTGTACGGCAAAATCATCATCAAAAAAAAAAAAAAAAAAAAAAAAACCATCACTCATTTGAACTACGTTATGACTTGATCCCTTCTTTTGAAGAGTACGTGGACAACTTGAAACTTCAAAACTTCAAGTACAGTCACATCAAAATAAATAAATAAATGTTTCATTAAAGAAAGTCAATTTTATTACAAAATATATATATATATATATATATAATAATACATATGTTATTATGTATTAGAAAAAAAATATATATATTCTCTATCCAAAAAAAAAAAAAAAAATTATACATGTTAAAGTGGGTTTGCCTACACTTAAGACCCATGCCAACTCAAAGAAACAGAAGTTGAAGTCCACAAAAAGGAGCAGCCCAAATCCAAGCCCACCATGGACATGCAACAGCAGCCCGCCATGGACATGCAGCAGCAGCAGCACCAGCACCACTGCATGGAAAGCCCAATGGAGATGGAGGTGCACAAGGTGGTTCCACCACCTTACAGAGGCACTTTTCGGAAGCTGCTGGCCAGGCTCAAAGAAACCTTCTTTCCAGATGACCCTCTCTACCAATTCAAAGGTCAGCCACCAAAGAAAAAATGGATCCTTGGAGCGCAGTATGTCTTTCCAATCCTTGAGTGGGGCCCTAATTACAGCTTCAAGCTCCTCAAATCAGACATCATTTCTGGTGTCACTATTGCCAGTTTAGCCATTCCTCAGGGAATCAGTTATGCTAAGCTTGCGAATCTACCTCCAATTGTGGGTCTCTATTCAAGCTTCGTTCTTCTTTTGCTGTACGCTGTGCTTGGAAGCTCAAAGGATCTTGCAGTAGGACCTGTTTCCATTGCTTCTCTAATCATGGGATCAATGCTCATGCAAGAAGTATCTCCATCCAAAGATCCAAGCTTGTACCACCAACTATGCCTTCTCCAAGCTCCCAAAACATTTGGGGTGGCGCCTCATGCTCGGAGTCGGAGCAATCCCTTCCATTTTTCTCGCCGTTGGTGTCTTAGCCATGCCGGAGTCACCTCGTTGGCTCGTCATGCAGGGACGGCTCAGCAACGCGACTCGTGTCCTCGACAAAACCTCAGACTCCAAGGAAGAATCTATGCTACGCTTAGCCGACATCAAAGAAGCCGCGGGAATCCTCGAGCACTGCACCGACGACGTCGTTCAGGTCGCTAAACGCAGCAAAGGCCAAGACGTCTGGAAAAAGCTGCTCCCCACTGCAGCCTCTGAACGTCTCCGATGCTCAGCTTCTCAATCCCCAGCTTCCGGAAACTCGAGTCCACCGTCCCCTTCCTCTTCACCGCAGTCCAATGCTCGCGTTGGGACGTGGACGAAGGGTCACGGAATGAAAGACACAGTCGAGCTTGCCACTCATCTGCAATCCGAGATGCAAATGTGGTTTCTGCAGTTTGTTGAGAAGGCGCTGGATGCCGGTTTTCGTGTGTTTGGAGAGTGCGCTGCTGATGGCGGTAAACTGCCAATAGACTGTGGCTCCATTGCAGCTGTTCTTTCGCAGTTGAAGCGAGTGAACGAGTGGCTGGATCGAGCCGTCTCGAAAAGGAATGAACTGAAACAGGGTTACAAGGAAAAAATTGTCGACATTAGAGAGGAAATTCTGCGCAAGAGAAGAGCGGGGAAACTGCCAGGCGACACAACTTCTGTCTTAAAATCTTGGTGGCAATCGCATTCCAAGTGGCCTTACCCGGCAGAGGAAGACAAGGCCAGATTGGTGCAGAAGGTGTTGAAAACCAACGTGGCGTCCCTCTGTGAACTTAACATGCTCAAGAACCTTACTAGGTCTGCAATGGCTGGAGCTCTCGGTGGCTTCAATGCACATGCCAGCAACAGCATCCACTAACTACCTCCAAGCTCGACTCAAGCTATCTTCGTTCTTCGTCCATGCTCTCCATTCTGCCCATCTACCCCAGTAAGATCTTCATGCTGCTGTATGGGCAGTTTGTCTCTCTCTAAGGTTGAG
The DNA here is from genome assembly GCF_041283825.1 of Pyrus communis. NCBI lineage: Eukaryota > Viridiplantae > Streptophyta > Magnoliopsida > Rosales > Rosaceae > Pyrus > Pyrus communis. The sequence continues at coordinate 28,605,303 of NC_142580.1, forward strand.
CAGCGCGGCCTTCTCCCTTCGATTATCGACCTCTGCCATGGCTGCTGCCTCTGAATGTGATCAACAAAACCAAAGTTTGTCAACTTACACCCAAAGACCTCATCCATCTTCTTGCCTTTGCTGCTGCATTTGAATTGGAGAAGAACTTCAACGACCGTTGTCAAACGACTAGCCGATCGTGAAGCTCGACGCTTTGCACTACCTCCGAGCACGGACACCCCTTCCTCCTCCGTCTTCTCTCGAACTCGGCCTGGGTTTTCACCCACAAACCTAGCCTTGCAGAGCACCATATATATATAAAAAAAAATAAATAAATAAAATAATAATAATAATAATAATAATAAAATAAAATAAATAAATAAACAAAATAATAATAAAGAAGAAAAGTATTGATGGTGCCAGCCGCACCGAGAGCAATTATACAGAAAGAAAAAAAAAAAAAAGATGATGCATGCTACTATTAGCAAGTTAAAAGAAAAAAGAAAAAAGGAAGCAATGATGATGTTGGGAAGCAATGATGAAGGTAAAAAAAAAAAAAAAAACAAAATAATAATAATAATAATAATAATAAAAAAGGACACGCCAGTCTGGAAAGAAGAAGAAAAGGTGGAATCTTGATGGATCAGCACCACCGAAAGCAAAGAAAAGAAAAAAAAATAATAATAATAAAATAAAATAAAAAGGAATGATGATGGACGGCATCAAGTGAAAAAAAAAAAAAAAAAAAACATCTTGATGATATATATGTTTTATCTATATTTAGCACAATACACTGAATAAAATAAAGCATGTCCATTGATCTCCGAGAAATTACAAGTGCGTACAAAAAAAAAAAAAAAAAAAAAAAAAAAAGATGGAGCTTTCACAAAGGATGTTCACGTGAAGCCCCATTACTTAGCAAAACTCTAGGAGCGGGAGGCATCAGAGCGGGAGGCATCGAAGCAGGAGGCATCGAAGATAGATCATTCGAGGCCTCAATACTTGGTGGAACGCTGGATGACCCAGGAAAAAGGTGCCTCTGGAGATAAGCCGCAAACCTTTGACGGTCACTTTGAATCCGACCTTCAGATTCTTGCAGCTCATCAAGCTTCCTCTTCATGCCCGTCGAATAGTTATTTGCAAGCACGTGCAAACTTCTATTCTCGTACTTAAGCTGTTTGATCTCTTGCTTGAGATTTTCCACCTCTGCCATCAACGATTCAACTTGACGGGAGCGAGCAAGTAGGCGTTGGCCCATGTTGGACACAGAGCCCGCACACTAAACGCTGAGAGCTAGGGACTCTTGAACGGCCAACTCATCGGACCGTCCTGAAAGCAGCCTACTATCTTTAGGAGTGAGGAAGTTCCTAGCTACTATCGTAGCTGTTGTTGCATCCGTCATCATGGAGTCTTCACCTGTAAGAGGACCATTAGAAGATAAGAAAGACGGGCACCATACCTTAGCCTGACGCGGCGCAACCGGATCGCTGCTGAGACTCAAATCTAAGCAAAGGTTAGATGGGTTAGCCATTTTTCAAAGGTGTTCAAAGAGAAGGGTGGATGGAGTTAAATCTCAAAGGGCCGGAGACGATTTACAAGAATGGGCAATCTTCAAAGTGTGCATGTTAGAGGTGATCGATACCTCTATAAAAAGCCAAGGCGACACGACCACCGATTCAAAAAACCGGAATTTCCTGCGTAAAGTTCGGTGACGCTCTCTCGGCTTTTCAGAAAATGCATTCAACTTTGTCAAAAGATCTCTGACAAAGTTGAAAACACGTGGAGGTCATCATCGCAACTACACACTTTTGCCGACAAGCGTGAAGTTCGGCGACGCTTTCTCTGCTTTTCAGAAAACTCGTGCAACTTTGTCAAAAGATATATGACAGAGCCGCATCCGCACTACTCCTTGCCGTTCAGAAATCGAAGAGGCGTTTCTTCAGAAATCGAAGAGGCGTTTCTTCAGAAATCGAAGAGGCGTTCGTTCAGAAATCGAAGAGTCATCACTCTGATTTGCTGGATCAAAACTTTTGTCGACAATGGTAAAAGAACAGTACCACCACTTGCTATCCCTATATATGTCGACCTTCATCTTTTATGGCAAGACAGACCTGCAAAAAAAAAAATGCCCAACTCTTCCTCACCTCTGAGGGCGCACTCCCAGGAAAGCCTCTCGAAATACTCAATATTTTCTTCTTCCCCAAAGAAGACACCAGATGCCTGGAGTACAGATGAGGCAAGAGGAAACGGTAGATCGAAGCATGTGGAGACAAGCACAACAAATATATGTGCTGATTCATTCGCTGCTTGTTCAAAAGCAAAAGTATCTCATATCATCAAGGGCGAAAGGAAAGGTATCTCATATCATGCTTTTTCCCTGTCTTTTCCTTTGCCCTTGTTCTCACCTGCCAAGACAAGGACAGAGAAAGCAATATGTCGGAACCTCTACTCAAACTTGCGCTGCCACCAAGAAGTGATGGTCTATTCAAATGCAAGGTTTGCATTCCACTCCTGCATTAGAGGACAAATACTACAAGAGAAGATGCTAAACCTGCATAAGGAAATACCACTTCTGCAAAGGGAGCAAGTAAGGCAAGTGAAAATGATACATCGAAGCATGTGGAGACAAGCACAACAAATATATGTGCTGATTCATTCGCTGCTTCTTCAAAAGCAAAGGTATCTCATATCATGCTCTTTCCTTGTTTTTTTCTTTGTCCTTGTTCTTACTCGCATGGCAAAGTGAAAGAAGCAATCAGCCGGCACTTGGAGTCAGTCTTCCGATCTGGAACCGACTGCCTGGAATCTATTCCCTGGTTGCTTACCTAGCGTTGCTCTCGAGTAGTCATCTTCAACGGTTGATACACTTCCAGAGAATGGACCACTTCTGCAAAGGGGAGCAAGTAAGGCAAGTGAAAATGATACATTAAAGCATGTGGAGACAAGCAACAACTGCATATGCTGAGCTATCCTCTAACCCTCTTCAATACGAATTGGAGAGATTGAACAAAGAAACAGAAAAAAAGAGTAAGCTCAGACCTTTGGGGGAGACCAAAAGAATCCTGCTGCCCAGTTCAAGAGTAGCACAAAGGAAAATCAACGATTGGAGGAAACCAAAAGAATCCTCCAGCCCAGTTCAAGATTAAGCCTGTGGAAAATCAACGATTGGAGGAAACCAGAAAATCTTCCAGTCGAACTCAAGATCAAGCCTCGATGGCCCTTGAAGAAATTTCCAGCCCAATTCAAGATCAAGCCCCGACGGCCCTTGGGTTGACATCTACATTAAGGGACTTCAAAACGCATCTTCTACACGTGACAAGCACATGTCTACGACGCGCCTTGAAGTAGGGGCATTTGTAGACATCGAAATTTCGGTGAAATAAATGTTGACCAATAATTAAAATTTCAACGCTCACGTGTCACATAAATTTTACATGTAGCGTGTGACTCAACGAAAAATCGAAATAAATTGGAAAAGTCATCAAATAGGACACGTGTCAATACCTGGTAGAAATGATTTATTTCATCTGATTATTTAAGTCCAAAAATCAAGTTTTGGAATTCTATAAATAGGAAGCCGAGGTATTCATTTTGGGGAAAAAAAAGGAAGGGAATTTACATCACACCAAAACCTTGAAGCCTTGAAACTCTAAAGCTCTCAAGCAAATCCCGAAGGATCAAGAAAGCACTTTTCGTTCTTCGTCAAATCTTCCTTCAAGGTCAAGCCCCAACGGCCCTTGAAGAACTTCCACTGACTCAAGATCAAGCCCCGACGGCCCCTTAAAGAAAGTGTTCATCGTTCATCATCCGTTCATCCTAAGGTCAAGCCCCAACGGCCCTTGAAGAACTTCCACTGACTCAAGATCAAGCCCCGACGGCCCCTTGAAGAAAGTGTTCATCGTTCATCATCCGTTCATCCTAAGATCAAGCCCCAACGGTCCTTTGGATCAACAATCTCAAACAAACCTATACACCCATTCTTCAAGATCAAGCCCAACGCCCCTTGAAGATCCATTCATCAACTGTTCATCCCTAGATCAACCCCCGACGGCCCTTTGGATCAACAGCTCATCCACAAACCTACACCCTACGAAGATAGAATCAGATGATCAAATTACAAAGAGATTGTAACCCCAAAATCATTAAACACAAAATATATTTTGTACACGTATTCTTGTTTCTTGTTTCAGGAATTTTCCGTGTTTACACTATGATGACTGAATTATTATTATTTTGAGATGAGGTAAAAGGAATAACTACCTGAAGTTGTGCAGGATCAATGACAGGAAGCAAAAGAGTAGTGTTTGGTGAAGAGGAATGAGCATGAGATGTTCCAGACCCCTGATTCTCTGACTTTGGTGATACATGGTCTTCTGATGGATTAGTATTTGGAGAGAATAGTTCTGTACCCAATTGAGATAAAGAGCTTTGAGAGCCTGCATGATTTGTATTTCTCTGTATATGAGACACTGGTATAGAAACAATAACAGGTACAGTCCTCGGTTGTTCCTGTTCCTCATGGCTATACAATCTTGCAGGACTTGTGTGTTGAACCATTTTGGCAGGGAATAGAGATTCATCAAAATAGACATGTCTGGAAATGATAAACTTCTTGGTTTGCAAGTTATAACAAATCACTCCTTTGTACCCTGGGAATAGCCCAAAAATGCACACATCACCGATCGTGGTTGTAATTTGTTAAGATTGTATGGTCTCAACCAAGGAAATACAACAGAACCAAAAATCTTAAGAGATTGGATATCAGGTACCTTCTTATATAAAGCCAAGTATGGAGAATTGAAAGACAAGCTTTTGCAAGGCATGTTATTGATTAACCGAACTGAATGAGCACAAGCAAAATACCATAACACAGAAGGTAAACCAGAAGCATTGAGAAGAGTGATTGCAGTTTCCAAGATATGTCTATGTTTCCTTTCTGCAACTCCATTCTGTTGAGGAGTATATGGACAAGAGATTAGTTGCAAGATACCTTTGTCAGCAAGAAAAGAAGTAAAACTCTTGCTTGTATATTCACCTCCCCCATCTGTTTGCAATGACTTAATTGTAGTTCCAAATTGATTCAGGACAAACTTGTTGAACTTAACAAAAAGTGTAAACACATCAGATTTATTGCTCATAGGGAATATCCAAACAAATCTTGTATATTCGTCAACAAATGTTACATAATACCTATAGCCCTCTATAGATCTTACAGGTGATGGACCCCAGATATTAGTATGCACTTTCTGAAAAGGAGATGTACACCTATCAGTTCTAATAGGAAATGGAAGCCTAGATATCTTGCCTTGAATACAAGAGATACAAGTATTATGATTATCATCTGTTTGAACTAGAATATTTGATTGTTTCAACATTGTAGTCATCACATCTTGAGCTGGATGCCCTAATCTTTGATGCCAGACATTATTCTTCACTGCTTTGCCCAAATAAGCTGCTGGATACTTTGTTATGTATTGAGAACCCTTTACACTTGTGACCACAGGGATCTGGAACAATTCCTCAGGCCTACTCTTTCCCTGGTACACTATCTCCCTTGTCTTCTTGTCCTGCACAAAAAATTCAGAGTCATCACAGATAAACCAACTTTTGTTATCTGCACATAATTGTTTCACAGAGAGTAAACTCCTAGGAATATTAGGCACATGTAAAACTTTATTAAGAACCAGAGAATGTGTAGGAGTCTGAAGCGTGGTTGAACCAATATTTTTAATTGGTAGACCTGTACCATTCCCAATTGTTATCTTCTCAGATCCCTCAAAAGGTGTTACTTGAGAAAGAGCACTAATATCAGAAGTTATATGATGTGACGCACCAGAATCAACAATCCAAGTATCTTGAGGAATAAATTGTGTAGACTGTTGTGCATTCATTGCAGACAGTGATGGAGGTGGAGGATGTCCTTGATAGGCATAGTTTCCCCTTTGATAGCAATCCAAAGCTGAGTGACCTTTCTTCCCACATATTTGACACTCCACTGCAATACATGTGATTGGTATATTTGTATTCCTGTGAAAACAGTTAACTGCAGTGTGTCCTCTTTTATTGCAGATCTGACATTCAATCACTACTGTAGTTTTAGTATCAACAATGCTTGACCAGTTATTATTGCCATTCCCAAGTTGTCTTGATCCCCCCGAATTTCCTGAGTTATGCCCTTTTCCTCTAAAGCCATTATTATTTCTGTAATTGTTTCCACCTCTGTAGTTGTTATTACCTCTGTAGTTATTCCCAAAAGATCCTGATTGTGCATTTGAGGACTGTGATCTAAATGCATGTGGACCACTAGAATTTGCAGAGAAACCATATCCATAGGAATCACTTGGAAACGAAAGTGGTGGTGGGAAATAATATGGCTGCTGAAATTGAGGTTGTGGAGAATAATATGGCTGTTGAACTTGAGGTGGTGGTGGTAGGGATGATTGTGAATCATAAGGTACAACAGTAATGGTACCAGCAGTGATAGCTGGAATATGAGCATGACTGTGAGAATTTGAAGATGATGCAGAAGAGTTAGACCTAGTGTTTGAACTAGAACCAGTGTTTGAACCAGAACTTGACTCTTGAACATACAAAGCAGACAGATTCTGAGTAATTGTATTCATTTCACCCTCAATTTCCCTCTCAGTACCGAGTAACAGTGCTCTGAACTCCTTCAAAGTGAGTGTAAACTCCCTGGCCAATATAACAGTACGAATAACACCATACTCCTTAGGTAAACCAGCAAGACCAGCAATCATAACGTCATTATCTGAAATAGATTCACCTGCAGCACTGAGTTGTTCTCTAATATGCTTGAGCCTCAACAAATATCTATCAATTGTATTAGACCCTTTTTGAATTGTGTGTAATTCAGTTTTCAAATGATTGATTATGGATTTAGACACAGTGGCATATCGATCAACAAGATTAATCCAAGCCTTATACGCAGTTCGACACCCAATCACATATTCCATAGCCTCATCAGTAAGAGTGGCAAGCAATAAACTCAATAACGCCATATCAATAGTTTCCCATTCAGTATATGCAACTGTGACCTCTCTTATAACCCCATTATCTGAATCAACAACAAATTTTGATGGACAAGGAGTTGTACCATCAAAGTGACTAAACAACTTATACCCCCTTAGCACCGACTGAAACTGAAATGCTCATTTAGCAAAATTATCATCCCTAAGCTTAATAGTAAGCATTCCCAAAACACCTTCAACTTTAAACGAAGACGCATCCATGAATGAAAGATTGACACTTCCACAGATCAAGACAACTGTATGATTAAAAGATTGATTCTAGAGAATGACACTCTAGACAAATCAAGAAAGATTGACACTTTCTTGCAACTATTTTACCAATTCACAATATCACAATCAACACTTCAATTAACGAACAATCTCACAACCCATACACCAGAATTCATTCACTAATTCAGGAGAAAACATAACAGAATCCCCAATTCACGAGAATCATGACAGAATCTCAAACGCCATTATGTTACAGAACGAAATCAACATTCAAGAAAACCCAGATGAAGAAACACGAACAATCTCACCTGATACAAATCAACTCTTCAAACAAGACGCACGATCAATCCTTCGAACACCATTGTAAACTTCAGGAACCTCAAATGAATTACTAAGAATCCACACCAGATTAGCGGAAGAAACCCTTGAATGAACCACCAAGAATCTGCATCAGAGTAGCGGAAGAAACCCTTAGGATCGGAAACGGCAATAAACCTTCGCCGGCGATGATACCATATTAACCTATGAAGCTGTGATACCCTGAGAGTATAGAACAATGGCAGAAAGAACAAAGAGAAAGAGGAGAAGAGAGCTCTGTATATTTCGAAGAGTAAAAGAGAAAACAATCCAATCCCAAATGACTGCTACATCAGCTATTTATACTAGCTAATATCTCATTACACAATGACTCAATTACCCTTTCTAACAACTTCATCCTAACTAACTCAATCCAATTGACTAACCAATGACATACTGCCATATGGCTTGGTTTACATGAATCAACATGACTATATGGTTATTAGTAATTAGTTTTTACCCCTTCTCTAACCTTATCGTTCTTTGTTCGTTATCTTGTTCCCCGCATGTAAGCATGTTGTAGTGTTAGGGTCTCTGTGAGGTTAACTTGGCAGGTAGTTTTACTGAATGTATGCAAAGACGGGAGTTTTTGGATAGGAGGAAGAAGAGAAATGAAAGGGGTTGGTTAAAAGAGGTATGTCTAGTCTTCTGAAACTCCGCCTCGCGGAATATAGTGCTAGGCTGCTAGTGCTGTGTACATATGTTATCAAACTTATCACAACTTTCCTGTGTGTTAATTGCTTCATTTCTTTGAAGTTGTAAGTAAGCGTCTCTTTCGCTTCTAGCACAAGCGTCTCTTTCGCTTCTAGCACCAACCTACAACGTAGAGAACTAAAAGAACAAAGCAACAACTTCTTAAACAAAAGCAAGGTAAAAAAGTAGTTTATAACTCAAATTTCAATATGATAAATCAAATAAATTCTACATGTGCTCTTTTGTTATTCGTTGTGGAAAATTTCGAGTTTATAGTAACGATACAAAATTAACAATATAACAATCGAACTTTAACGGCACAACAATTCAAATTGATGATGTCGCGATCGTATGATTGATAACATACGAAAAACATGATCATTATGAACAATTTTTTCCAATATAAAATGAGTAAATGTTTTTACATATCTTCACTATTATAAGTAGAATTGATTAATTTCTTATTCTTATAATGAGTTGTTCATTTAATTTATTCATTCAGATAACTAATCGATTTTCTATTTGAGTAACTTTTTTTAATAGTGCTAATCTTCAAATAAAATTGAAAAAATTAAACAGTTTGAAGATGAAACCACACATATACATTGTGTAAAAATATAATTAAAAAATATATATATGAAAGAGAGAAGTTTGAGAGAAATGTGAAAAACAGAGAGGAAGAACATGAAATGGGTTTAAATTTTTATTCTTTAAAATAAAAAAATTAGAGAAATGTTATGATGATATGTGAGTGAGGAAAGAAGAAAAAACAACAAAATTTGTCATCATTTTATTTTGTAATAGAAGATTAAATTGTTTTTTCAGCCCTCTTTGTTTGTCAAGAGAGTTTTGTTAATAGATAGTTTAAAAATTTGCATTCCCTTGCACCCTTAGAACATCTTTAAAAGAAATTTCAAATTTCAAACATGAAAATGATATTTGATGGCTTATGTGGCAATTTGACATTTTGTACAATTTTTTTTATTTATTTATTTTTTCTTAAAAGGAGGACGATTAGTGTTAAGCCACTATTATCCACCTCTTCAGGGCCCAAAGAGGCTATGAAGAATTTCAACATGACCTGACCATAATCAAGTAGACTTACTAGCTGGATCATAAAATCCAGAATCTCTAGATATATTAAATGGAAAACTAATGAAAAGGGTTTGAAAACTTTGAGTTTTAACGATAAGGACAAAATAAAGGATAAAGTGAATAGTACCAGGTTTGACTTTTTAGTGTAAAAATGTGATTTTTCTTTAAAGTGAACAGTACCGCAGGCCTTGCGTTAAAACTCCCTATATTAAATACTAAGATAATACTAGAGAGACTAAAGTCATAAACAAATACTTAAAGTACTACTTACAATTACTCTTGGGAATCGAATCCCCTCTGGATCCATATATACTGAGCTTCCTGAGTAGGTTATCCGGACTATTGAAATTTGATTCAATAGCTACAATTATTATAACTTTTAGAAAACCCCCTGTTTGTAGTCGTTGAATCAAATTTCAACCGCCCGAATCGCTTGCTCAACAATTCCTTACTCGTGGATTTGTAATTCACTGTAGGAAAGGGACCCGTAACTCACTCTGACAGATTTTATGACGGAGCAGATTCCAAAATGTACAAGTATTTAAAAAGCTAAACTTCCTAGAGGGGTTGTCATGTAGAAAAGAAGAACTTCCGAGAGGGGTTGATCAAAAGGATAAAATATAAGTTTCCAAAAAAAAAAAAAAAAAAACAAAATATAATAAATTAAAGAGAATAAAAACGCGTGGCATGCCAGCATACTTGTTTAGGTGCGATCAAATGCTGAATTCACAACATTTATTATATAGCGGTGTGATATTCACACATTACATTTTATTTCTCACACACATTTTTAATTTTCGACCGTCGGATTGGATGAATTGAAGAAGATCAACAGACAAAAATTGTCAAGGAATGGGTGAGAAGTAAAATGAGATGTGTGGATAACACACCCCAATATTTATATATTGCATCACATTTATTAAAAAATCATTAAATGAGTTAACAGCTGTTGTCAAATTTGACAGCGAAAACTTTGTCTATACAGTAATGCTATTCTTACCACATTAGTATACCACATTATGTAGTATCTGATGTGGTTGTCCACATCATCAAATTAATCATAATTTAATTTAAATTAAAAATCATTTAATAAACTAATAATAAATAAAAAATATGAAATTAAATGGTAATTATGGCATACGAGGAGTCTTATCTCATTCATTCCTTCCCCGTTGCTTCTTCTCCTGTTTCTGATTTCCACGCCATTTTTTTTTTTCAGCCCAGATTGTTCTCGTATATTTGCTTTCTCATGTTCTGATATTGCAATACAGCCTTCTCGTATCTGAAGCAGAAGCAAAAGGGGCAAAAAAATCCGATATTGCGATACAGCCTTCTCGTGCTTGATCTTGAACCAAAAAGAATCGTATAGCTCCATTGCTTCGTCTGCTTCCATCAATGGCGAGGCTGTTGAAAAAAATCTGGGTTGAAACAAAAAAATGGCGTGGAAGAAGAAACGGGAGAAGAAGCAACGGGGAAGGAAGGAAGGAGAGAAGACTCCTCGTATGCCACAAGTACCATTTAATTTCAGATTTTTATTTATTATTTGTTTATTAAATAGTTTTTAATTTAAATTAAATTATGATTAATTTAGATGATGTGGACAGCTACATCAGATGCCACATAATGTGGTATACTAATGTCACATATGAATGCGGTAAGAATAGCATTACTGTTGTCTTTAATCAACTCAACGGTGTCAGCACCACCACATAAAAATTAAAGACTCAATTGAAGAAAGTTTTTATTTTTGTTATAAATAGGCAAAAGTTAGAGAGATAACCTTTCTAAAGACAAGAACGAAGCAGGTGCAAAATATCACATTATAACTTTAGTAGCTATAACACAAAAAGGATGACAGATAAAGAGAGGGAGGGATACTGATATTATTTCTCTTGCTATCTTTTGTAGTGTATTTGATAACAAACGGAGTGTTCTATTTATAGAGAGACTCCCGTAACTACAACCATCCACAAAACAATGATGATACTTTTGAAAGTATCAAACACTAGTCCTAAGTCTTTTCTTTTTGAGTGGGCATTTATTCATCCATCAATCCATCAATTTTACAACACTCCTCCTTGGATACCCATATATCAACATCAGTTGCCTTGTTAAAATCTTGTTTGGAAAAACCCAGTGGGAAAAAACTATAGCGAAGGAAAAAGAGTACAACTTTAGATGGATTGTTGATATAGTGTTAAGTATGTTTATGTTGCCTCGTTAAAACCTTGATAGGAAAAATTCAGTGGGAAAAATCGTAGTCAAAGGAAAAAGAGTACAACAAGCATGTATCATGGATGCTCCCCCTGATATTTTATCTTCCCCTGATTCCGTATTCTTCAAATTTAGCTAATTGGTAAGTCGACGTAATCCGATAATCTGCACTAACTTCTGAAACGTGCACTTTGGTAGCAATTTGGTGAACAGATCTATCAGATTTTCATTGGAACGGATTTATCTGACTTCAATAACTTTAGCCTTCTGAAGCTCATGTGCACTGAAAAACTTTGGAAATATGTGTTTAGTCTTATCGCCCTTAATGAATCATTCCTTCATTTGGACAACACAGGCTGCATTATCTTCATGGATGACAGTTGAATTGTCTGTCTTCAAAGGTAGACCACATGAATTTTGGATATGATGAATCATTGATCTTAACCAGGAACATTCACGACTTACTTCATATAAAACAAGTATTTCTGAGTGATTTGAAGATGTAGCAACTAATGTTTGCTTTGTTGAGCGCCATGAGATTGCTGTATCTCCATTAGTGAACACATATTTAGTTTATGAGCGGGCTTTATACGGATCAAAGAGGAAACCAGCATCTACATATGCAGTAAGGATCTGATCATTTGTGGATTTTCTTGAGTAGAAAAGACCCATGTCTATTGTCCTATGAAGGTATCACAAAACATCTTTGACTCCTTTCCAATGACGAATTGTTGGAGCAGAGTTATACCTTGCTAACAAGTTAACTGAAAAAGTTATATCTGGCCTAGTACATTGCGCTAAATACAATAAAACACCTATTGTACTCAGATATGGTACTTTTGGACCAAGAACAATTTCATCATCTTCTTTTAGACGGAATGGATCTTTCTTAAAGTCCAAAGAACGAACGACCATTTGCATGCTGAGTGGATAACCATTGTCCATGCCAAATCGCTTCAGGATTTTTTCAATGTAAGCTGATTGGTGGACCAAAATTCCATTAGCATAATGCTCGATCTGCAAACCGAGACAATATTTTGTTTTCTCGAGATCTTTCATTTCAAATTCGTTTTTCAGATATTCAGCAGTTTTATTGAGCTCTTCAGGAGTTCCAATTAGGTTCATATCATCAACATATACTGCTACTATAGCAAATCTAGAATTGGATTTCTTAATGAACACACAAGGGCAAATGACGTTGTTGATATATCTTTCTTTGATCAAATATTCATTAAGACAATTATACTACATTTGTCCAGATTGTTTCAGCCCATACAATGATCGTCTTAATTTGATTGAGAGCATACATCGTGGTTTGTTAATTGTTTCAGACAACTTAGGTTATTCTGGGATCTTCATGTATATATCAGTATATAATTCTCCATATAGATACGCAGTGATGACATCCATAAGTCGCATGTCAAGTTTTTCCGAAACCATTAAATTTATTAAGTAACGGAACGTAATTGCGTCCATTACAGAAGAATATGTCTCCTCATAATCAATTCCAGGTCTTTGTGAAAAGCTTTGTGCAACGAGTCGTGCTTTGTATCTTGCTATCTCGTTTTTCTCATTGCGTTTTCTTGTTAATACTCATTTGTAACTCATGGGATTTACATCAGGCGGAGTTTGGACTACCGATCCAAAAACACTTCGCATTTTCAAGGAATTTAATTCTGCCTGGATTGCATATTTCCACTTAGGCTAATCTTGTCTCTATCTGCATTCACCAACAAAGAGGGGCTCAATATCATCACTTAATATGATTTCAGTGGCTACTGTGAATGCGAACATATCATCGATGATTATTTCATTCTTATCCCACAACTCATTTGTACATATATAATTTATGAAGATTTCTTTGCTTTCATGTACTGCTGTCTCTTCAGGGACATGTGTTTCATCAAGGACATTTTCTTTTTTTGGAAGTACAGAATCATGAATTACAGATTTTTCATTCATTTTCTCTTCCTGAATGTTTTCATTTGGATTTAGCTGTACCTTTGTCTTTCTCTTTCGAGGGGCTGAATCTTTTGAACCTGGGGTCTACCACGCTTCTGGCGTACAATAGATGAATCATTCGTTGCCACTTTATTTTGTCCAACATGGACATCAATTCTTGCAGGTGCATTTGCAGCTGGTATATGTGATTTTGTCACTTTCATAGCATAATTAAATGCATTTGGCATTTGATTGGCAATACTTTGAAGATGAACGATATTTTTCACTTTATTTTCACATTGAGTGCTATGTGAGCCAAAATGAGACAAGGTGGGTATAACTCATGTCAGCTCTTGCAGCTCTTCTGGAACGGTATTTTCTCACCTTAACGACGGGAAGACTGTCTCATCAAAGTGACAATCAGCAAAATGAGCTGTAAACATATGACATGTTAGGGGTTCCAAATATCTAATGATAAATGGTGAATCAAAACCAACATAAATGCCCAGTTTACGCTGAGGTCCCATTTTAGTATGTTGCGGTGGTGCAATAGACACATAAACAACACAACTAAAAACTCGTAAATGTGAAATATTTGGCTGATGTCCAAATACGAGTTGTACTGAGGAGTATTGGTGGTTGGCTATAAGTCTCAATTAAACCAATGATGTAGCATGTAAGATGGCATGTCCCCATGCAGAAACTGACAAATTTATTTTCATGAGCAGAGTACGAGCTATTAACTGAAGCCGCTTGATCAATGTTTTTGCTAAACCATTTTGAGTATGGACATGAGGAACATGGTGTTCAACATCAATGCCTAATGTCATGCAGTAATCATCAAAGATTTGAGACGTAAATTCACCAGTGTTATCAAGTCGAATTGACTTAATGGGGTAATCTGGGAATTGTGCTCGGAACTTGATTATCTGAGCAAGAAGTCTCGCAAAAGCTACATTCCGAGTAGATAAGAGACAAACATGTGACCTTTGGATAGATGCATCAACCAAAATCATAAAATATCGAAATGATCCACAAGATGGTTGAATAGGTCCACAAATATCCCCTTGAATTCTTTGCAAAAATGATGGGGATTCAGCATCAACCTTTAGTTGTGATGGTCTAATTACCAACTTCCTTTGAGAACAAACCTTGCAAGGTTTATCATTTGAGATAGTAATGTCTCTGCTCAATAATGAATGTCCATTAGAGTTGGTAATGATCCTACGCATCATGGTGGATCCTGGATAACGCCAAAGCATGTAATCTTTTGAATCAATGAACTTCTGGTTCATGATAATATGTGATTCAATTGTCCTTATGTATGTATAATACAATCCACTCGATAAACCACGCAACTTCTCCAATATACGCTTCTGAGTATTATTGGAGGTAATGCACAAATACTCCACGTTTTTTGAACTTTTCGTTTCAATGTGGTATCCATTTAAACTTATGTCTTTGAAACTCAACAAATTTCGAGTAGATCGAATAGCATACAATGCATTCTGTATGGACAATATTGTTTTCTTTGGTAACATAATCTGGGCTTTCCCTGAGCCTTCAATTACATCTGATTGACCTGATATTGTTGTTACCCTTACTCTTGTAAGCATCAAGCTTGAGAAATACTTTCGATTACGAAGTATTGTATGTGTGGTTGCGCTGTTTGCAAGACAAATATCTCTGCCATTTCTCATGTTTTGAGAATAACCATGCCAGTTTTTAAACTATAAGCTCAGAATAATAAAAGTACATCAAATATAAATGATTCAGTCGGACTGATACACTTCATTCCTCTTTTCCACAATGAAGTCCTAGACATCTAGGTGGGTTGTGCTCAGCTGTCCTAATAAATCGCACACTGGATTAGGTATATCCATTGGTCTAACCTGATCGAGGAAATTAGTTTCGACACCCTTTGCCTGGAGGGAGGCTTGATATAGATCCATAAGTTATTTTGGGGTACGACAGGTACACGCCCAATGCCCATCGCCACCATACCTACGGCAGGCTCCATCAGAATTTCTAGGAGCATTGTTCATAGGAGCTTTGCCTGTGTGGCAATTTCCATTTTTAAAGCTCGGACCTGAATTTTGCCTTATAATATAGTTGTGAAACTGACCACCATGATTCTTACCTTTCCTGCTCCACTGACCTCGCTTATGGCCATATCCTCGTTTATGATTATCGCCACCAAAGGATGTGACATTCACTTCGAGAGAAGCAGCATTCACTTATGGGAATGGTGCATATCCAGTAAGTCGGGACTGATGATTTTTCATCAGGAGCTTATTGTTTTGTTTAGCTACCAAGAGCACATATATCAGCTGGTTGTATTCAGTGAAGCCTCGCGCTCTATACTGCTACTGCAAAAGCACGTTAGAGTCATGAAATGTGCTGAAAGTCTTTTCCAGCATATCTTCCTCAGTAATGGTATCCCCACAGAGCTTCATTTGAGAGGTAATTCTAAACAACGCAGAATTGTACTCAACCACTGACTTGAAATCCTGGATCCTTAGGTGAGTCCATTCATATCGAGCCCTTGGAAGAATCACCATTGTCTGGTGATTGTATCTGTTTCTCAATGCCTTCCAAATAGCTAACAGATCTTCAACCGTTAAGTATTTTCTCTCTAGTCCCTCATCAAGATGACGACGAATAAAGATCATGACCTTTACTCGATCTTGAGAGGATGAGATGTTTTCTTTCTTAATGGTATCTCCAAGATTCTCTACTTCCAGATGGATCTTGGTATCCAGTACCCAGGTAAGGTAATTCTTCCCAGTAATGTCCAGGGGAGCAAAATCAAGTTTTGCCAGGTTCACCATTTTCTTTTCTTTCTGAAAGAAAAGTGAGATGCGTAAGAACTTGCAATAATATGTGTTCTTGGAGGAATATAGTCTTAGAACTTTTGGTTCTTATAAATTTTCATTTTGATCTTCATGCCAAAAATGATAAGTACTCGAAACTTCAGGCTCGAGATTTTCATGATTAATGAGAAGGGCGATTGTGCCGCACCATTCTCATCTAAACAAGCATAGGATGGGCGATTATTTCGCACCACTTGAACAACAGTAAAATTTAAATATGCAGACAGTTTAAATATGTAGGGCAGGGTAGGCGTTTATACCGTACTACCTAAAATTGCGATAAAATTATGCAGAGCAAGATATAATCGATTTGAATATGCAGAGTAAGGTGGACAATTATACCGCACCACCTAAAATTTGCAGTAAAATTAAATCTGTAGCTCAACATGGACTATTGTACCGCACCATCCTTGATCGCAGTGAAAATTAAATTTGTAGTTCAAGATGGGCGATTGTACCGCACCATCTTTGATTACAGTAAAATTAACATAAATAAACACTAGGTTAGAAACCAGGAACTGTACCAAATAAGAAATCAAAGATATAAGTAACTGTTAAATTTAGAATAAGAAGTAGGCATGGTGCTAGTAGTTCATCGCGATGGTGCATCACGCAGATGAAGCAGAAGAAGAAGAAGAAAAACAGGAAAAACCTTAAAGGAAGTTTTTTTTTTTTTCTTTCGGTGAAGGGAGATGTGAACTATTTAAGATTAGAGAGTCGTGCTGATAATGTGTTATAAATAGACAAAAATTAGAGATATAACCTTTCTAAGAACAGGAGCGAAGCAGGTGCAAAATATCACACTATAACTTTAGTAGCTATAACACAAAAAGGATGACAAATGAAGAGAGAGATATTGATATTATTTCTCTTGCTATCTTTTGTAGTGTATTTGATAACAGACGGAGTACTTTATTTATAGAAACTCTCGTAACTACAACCATCCACAAAACAATGATGATACTTTTGAAAATATCAAGCATTATTCCTAAGTTTTCTTTTTAAGTGAGCATTCATTCATCCATCAATCCATCAATTTTACAACAATTTTTATTTTTTATTGTTATATACGTGTTTATTTGGAGATGCTCTTTTCCATCCGGACTCATCTTCGGGTACCGTTTGGTACGTGGGACGGGACGGAACAGAGTGAGACAAGGCGTTCCGTCTCACGTTTGGTGCGCCTAAAACGGGTGGAACGAGCTGTTCCACGGGACGAGTTTTGGATGAATTTTCGTTCCACCTCACCCTCCTGGAACGACTCGTTCCATATCCGTAGAACACAAAATTATAACCTCTCCATCTCCTTCTTCTTCTTCCTTGTTTCCATCTGAGAGTATCTTTACTCCCGCTCCATTCCGTTCCGTCCCGTCCCGTCCCGTCCCGTCCCGTCCCGTCCCGTCTGCATACCAAACGATACCCCAATGATCCAAATGAGTACTTGAGCTATTCTCACTCAGAGTCACAGTCCCTCCCTCCGAAAATCCTAAAACCCCGGAAAACCCAAACCCCCCAAAATCAGCAGCAACCTAAACCTAGTCAATCGCCAATGTCGAAGGAACCATCCACGACCTTCAATCCCTACACCCTCTGCGAAACCTTAACGGGCCACAAGAGCGCCATCTCCGGTGTCAAATTCTCCTCCGACGGCCGCCTCCTCGGTTCCGCTTCCGCCGACAAGACCATCCGCACCTATTCCCTTTCCTTCCCCGATGACTCCTCCACTCCCACCATCTCCGCCGCCCAGACCTTCGAAGGCCACTCCCAGGGCGTCTCCGATCTCGCCTTCTCCGCCGACTCTCGCTTCATGGTCTCCGCCTCCGACGACAAGACCCTCCGCCTCTGGGACGTCGCCACCGGCCAAACCATCAAGGCCCTCCATGGCCACACCAACTACGTCTTCTGCGCCAACTTCAACCCTCAGTCCAATATGATCGTCTCGGGTTCCTTCGACGAAACGGTGCGTATTTGGGATGTCAAGACCGGGAAATGCTTGAAGGTTTTGCCGGCTCACTCCGACCCTGTCACCGCCGTTGATTTCAATCGGGATGGCTCGGTTATCGTTTCGAGCAGCTACGATGGGTTGTGCAGGACCTGGGATGCCTCCACTGGCCACTGCACCAAGACATTGATTGACGATGAGAATCCTCCGGTTTCGTTTGTTAAATTTGCGCCTAATGGAAAGTACATTCTTGTTGGCACTTTGGATGACACTCTGGTAAAATCCCAATCCCCATTTCTTCTTGTTTTTCGTAATTTATGATTATCGTGTTTAAGTTGAATGGCTTTGTTTGAATTCGCTATCGATGCTCACTTCAACTTATAAGATTGAGAGCTTCAAAATTCATGGTGGTGGAGGCTAAATACTGATTAGAACTCTGTTAATTGGGTAGTGGAAAGTAGACGTTAGGAGGGGACTCATGACAAAATATTAATTCCGTCGTACTTGTTCTTACTCAAGTTTCAACCTTTTCGTACGATGTTATTTATTTATAGGTGAAATGCCTGATAATTGGTTCTGAAACATCTGAACTAGTTCTTTAGGCCAGGTTTATCTGTTGATGCCGCATTTGACACATTGCTTTCAGCATCTGACAGATCGGACTTTACAGCATTTTGCGTGCTTTTTTGAACAATGCAGCTTGAACTAGATTGTAGGTTCAATAAATTTTCCTTGGAAAACTGATTTAGGGCATATGGGTATTTCCTGTGGTAAATTGGTAATGCTCCCTCTTTTTTGCCATGCTTTGCCACATTTCTAATACTTTTTGGTTTTCTGTCCATTTCCTTTTGCAATTTTGGTATGTTCCCTGTGCATGATTTGAAGACAAACAAGTGGGTTTATCCTTTGGCTATGATGTTATATGCATTGTTAAAACAATTTGATAAGCTGGAACGGTTATTATTACATGCACATTCACCAACCTTTTTACCTTTTAGAGAGGGAGCGAGGAAGGGGGAGGCAAATATTCTCGTCTCATGTCATCTCTTTCTTCTCCACCCTTCCGGGCCTTCCCTCTCTCCTACATCTTCATTTTCTTTTATGAAACAAAAAAATAAAGAAGAAGACCGTGAGCAACTGAGCACTATATTCATTTTCCGGAAGTAATTATTGCATACAGCTGATCTGGAATTTCTATCTTGTGTCTGCAGAGGCTCTGGAACTTTTCAACTGGGAAATGTCTAAAGACTTACACCGGTCACAAGAGCTCGAGATTCTGCATTTCTTCCGCATTTTCTGTGACAAATGGGATATACATTGTAAGTGGTTCTGAAGATAATTGTTTGTACTTGTGGGAATTGCAAAGCAGGAAGGTAGTTCAGAAATTGGAAGGTCACACTGACACTGTTATATCAGTATCATGTCACCCAACTAAGAACATAATTGCTTCTGGTGCACTTGGGAATGACAAGACGGTGAAGATCTGGACTCAGGAGAACTGATTCATTTCTGTTGTTGTAAATGATTGCATCTGCGGCACAGAGATTTTGACTTGAGGAGGGAGACTGATTTGTTGTATTACGAAGTTTGTCTGCTTCCCCTTGTCGCTCGACTCTTACATTCTTAACCTTTTTTAGTAGTTATCTCATTGTATTTTAGAACTTTGCTTCTTAGGTATCAGTTTAAGGTCAATTCTCTTAATTATAATTTAGGCATGTCTTGTAGTTAGGTTGTTGTCTGGAGGACAAAAAGCTTTGTAACTGAAAACGACTCTCCTTCAATGAAGTCAGTGATGTTTCAAAATTGTTCATGTATGGTTTATTAGGGCTGGGAGAAATTGTGAAGCAGAGTATATACTCACTGTGGTAAACAGAGATCAAAGTTTGGTCCAGACTCCATTTGTGAGATGTCCAGGGTGTGCTGAATCTGAAAACCGTTGTGGTCTGCTTGGTGCTTGTGGACAGACAGAGATGTGTGGTATGAAAATACATGTTGGTTTCTCAATGCAGGTTTGTGAGCTTTTCTCCGAACTCTGAAAATGTGTCCGTCATCTTTAATGGTCTAATTTATGTGTTCTTTAGTGTTGCATGTTAGCGCATGTTGCATATTGTACAGTAGTTTTGGGTTAATAGATGTCTGTTTGAATGCTATGTGGTGAACAGCATTGAATCGATTGATTAGCATGATGCAAGTCCTGAATGTCTTGAGCAGCATCAACATGGTTCCTTCCGATTTGTTGATCTTCATTTTTGTCATGATAATGGTGGAAGATTTAACGCATTGTCACCGACAGGGTTTCTGCTATAATCATGCAGGCTCCAAAGACCTGAGGGATATAGTAATGTCTTTAAAATGCGATCCTTTCTGTTGATCTTCTAACTCACCGGCCATTTTGTTTTTTCCAACACTATTTTTTGTGTTTTCGTTGACATTTCTTTCCTAACGGAGCTCTGTACCAGAAGGCAAAGTGGAAGAGTGCAGAAAGGAAGTGGGTTTAAGTAAGCATATTGTTCAGCTACTTGTTCCCAAAAACATAAACAGATTAAACCATGTGAATTTATGAAACGATCCTCCGAACGTGCCTACGCATTCCAAATGGACTTAAAAGTGATCAAGCCCAAGAAGTGGACCTTTTACTTGGATAAGCTAAAGCTAATAGAGAAAATTTCTTATAAGTATTGTAAGAAAAACCTGTTTCATTTTCTTTCTCCATGAAGTATAGTAAAGCTTTATGGACAGTCTAAAAAAGACATTTAGGTAGACTTGGCAATAGGTAATGTTGTTTTTACCATGATTTATAAATAAAGAGTGTTATTTTTTATTCTCTCAATGTTCTCTTCGTCCAATTTTTTTTTAGCCTTTTACGTTACAACTTTCGATGTCAAAATTCTGAATCAGCCAATGGATACACACATGCAATTCATGGCACACTGGCACTGAGCTTTTGCACATGCATTTGGGAGATTAATGAATCATGACACACTATGAATTTGATTTGTTGTTCATGCTTATTTTTATATATTGATTCTTCCGTCATTTGATTTTTATACACTGATTCTTATGTCATTTGATTTTATTGATTGATGATACACTTAACTTAATGGATCAGTATGCTTGCTGCCATGAAATTGTGCACAAAGATTCTTAAATTATGCCATAAATTTTGCTTCATTGTGCTTTTGTTTTTGGATTCAATAGAAAAAGGGGAATTTGAAACATGTGACTAAATAAGAGCTAGTTGGCACTAGTACTACGTTTTGATCTTTTATTTTTATTTTTATTTTTTAATTTACAAGTGAGAGATTTGAGCTCGAAACCACAATATTATCGAATAAAAATATATTAAGAGTTGGTTTGTAACTCTACGACAATATTGTTTTGCAGAGCTTTCAGTGTAAGTCCTAAGTAACTAAAGAGTGGCTTATTATTGTTTAGAATATACTTTATAGTTTCTCAGTTACAGTTATAGTCATATAGCTCAATTTCATATAGGAAAGTGATTTCCGTGCATTTTTTAAATCTTGTATTGCATAAATCACGGTAGAATTAAGTTAGAAATAAAGAGAGTATTTGAGAAGTAGAAAAACGAATGTGCATAAATTGCTTCACACTGCAAATATATATATATTAGGTTTGTGATAATGCAAGACAGTTACTTATTATACCAACTGAGAGTTGTATACATATCAAACTGTAATACATCTTAGAAAGAATAACTACTCATCTCAAAAACTCATTTGTAGAGAAAAAGAATGACTACAATTTTAAATGAGTAGAAATGACTACTTATTCACGGTGAAGAATGAATGTTATTTATATGGGAAACTAGATTTTTGGTTTATATATGTGAACCCTTTCCCATTAATTAGCAGTTTCGAATCATAAAAGCTAGCTAAACATTTCCTAATTTCAAATGCATGATTTCAACCGATAATTTGTTACCGCAACGGCTCCATTATTTTCAACGGATAGATTTTTTGTTTTGTTTTGTTATTCTTTTTTTCTTCACATATAAACTAAGGATAATGCTAGAGACATTAAATTTGTGGACAAGATTTTGTAAGCTAAATGACATGAAAGTTGATGATTGGATTATTACTTAACCATTGATAAACATGCTTATTTTTATTGGTGACACATAATTTAATTTGCAAATTTTGTCTACACATTTTGTCTCCCTAGCATTACTGTGATAGCCCCCCCCCCCCCCCCCGAATCATTTGTACCGTAGGTGTGAAAAGACGATTTTGCCCCTGGACGTAGTTGGCGTTGTAAAGTGTTGTTTGTTTTGTTTTGGTTGGTGGGCTGCCATCTAGGACCACACACCCACACAGACACACCCATGGACCTTTCTCTCTCCTTTCTTTCTCGGACTTTCTTCCATTTTCTTCCTCATCGTACAGACAACTTCCATCCAACCATTTCTGGCACGGATCGTGTTTGTTGTTGGTGTTTTTGGACTCCTTTCAAGCTCAGGAGTCGATTGGTGGTGTTGGGTGGACTTGAAACCTTCAAAAACCCGAGAACCCGAGAACCCAATTTTGGTGCACTGTTCATGTACTTGTGATTGCGGAGGTTTCATCGAGTTTTGAGGTTGTAGGAAGCTTTAGGACGTCTTCATGAAGCTTAGGGAGTAATTTTGAAATGTTTTGGACGTCGGGAAGCTCGAGTTCATTGAGTTGCAGGTTTGGCTGGATTATCGAGGTTTCTCTGGCGAGATTCCATTGGTTTTAGGTCCCCAAAGCGGTAAGGTTTTGTTCTACTTGTTGTAAGCTTCCTTTTGGTACAAATTTCATGGAATTTGGTTGAGAAATGAAGAAGATATTAAGGTTTGAAGTTTTTCCAGAAACCGGCGAAATTTTGAGTTGCAGACGGAGGCGGACGGCGGCGACCAGCGAGGCTCACCATAGAAAGAGGCGAATATTCCATCAGAGTTAACGGAATATTCTAATGGCGTTAGGTAATAGCCATTAACTTCTATTAGGGTTTTAACGGAATATTCCCTAACGGCGTTAGGGTTTCCACACGCGTGCCAGGCATGTGCCCACGCGTGGTCGGCGCGTTTGGCCGTGCGCGTGGCGGCGCGTGAGAGGTAGGAAAATTATTTTTAAAATATGGGGATGTTCATGAGGTTGAGTAGAGCCTGTTGGTATATTCAAACACCCCATTTGAGCAATGTATGAGAAGTTATTACCTAAGGTTGGTTATGTGCATTAAATTGATGGTTTTATAGTTGTTTTGTATATAGGTGAGGACTATCCGGAGGATGAGTGTAGCCACGCGAGGCTTGGGGCTTACGATCCTTCTACGTATCAGTGAGTGGGCTTTTGTTTTCAGTATATATATATATATATATATATATATATATATATATATATATTGATTGGTATCTTTCCAGAAATTACGTTTTAATGGTTTTATAATTGAAATGCCATGTCGAATATCGTCGATATTATTATTGTGATTGTGTTGGTTATGCTTTGGTACCGTGGATGCTCAGGTAAGTCAGGTGAGTATATTGTTAGTGATAGATGTGGTGTTGATGAGATTGAGTTATAGCTTATATTCCTGCACCTCGGTGATTGTGCTCCGCCACAGTAGGGCGTAGCCTTCACGTGATCGTTCACCTCCCGCACTGTACGCTCACCTTGGATCCAAGACAGGTGTCAGCCTATCGTACAAACCATTTTAGGTGATTTCGACTCATTGGTGACTTGCGATACATCGCACAGCCTTCACTTGATCGTAGCACTGAGCGTATTTATATACACCAGCACGTCGTACAAACCACTTTAGGTGGTTCTGACTCGTGTGCAGGATAGTGGTTGAGGAACTATAGTTTCAGCCGTACAAGTCACTTTAGGTGGCTTCGGCTGACATACTGATATTACTGGCATATTGTGATTTGTTTTATCTCACTTGCTTGATGCTTATACTAATTGTTTGGATGTTCTGAAGCGGCATATTCTGGCATGGCATATTTGAACTTTATCGTTTTTAGTATGATTTGATATACGAGTACGTATAATATTTTCTGGAAAGTATACGGATTTTACAAAGAGGGGTTATTACTTGATATTGAAATGGTTTGAAAAACAAACTTTGTTTTTGCCCACTCACGTTTTCTGTTTTGCGCCCCTCCAGGTTTTAGGTAGCGAGGACGTGGGTAACGAAAGAGGCATCGAGGCAGTTCTGACAAAGCACCCTCCATGTAGGACTTTCTAGTTAACGCTTGTGTAGGATTGTTTATTCTAGACTGCACCTAGGATACTTGAACTTTTATTTTGCATTTCTCCTTCCATGTTTGTCGCTATCACTCACTGATCTTTTTATTGTAAATTATCTTGTCGACTTTATTTTTCTCGTATTTTCACTCTTTTACTTCCGCATTGCGCACTTGGCTACGTCACCCTCGCGTGACGGCCAGCAGGCCCCAATTTTTGGATCGAGGTGTGTCAATTACCCTTAATATAAATATGACATAATTTTTCTCCAAAAACTTGTATCATTCGGAAACTTCTCAATTTTTGTTTCATTTGCCAAATTTGTTATTTGTAACTATTTGCTTTCATCCTTTTCTACCAATGGTGGAAAAATCACAAAAAGGCACAAATTACTTGATTGAGGAAGATGTATCGCTAAGTTGAGCATGGATTGTGATTGGTAAAGATCCAATTGTTGGGGAAAATCAAGCTGGGACAACAATATTTACTTTGTGTAATTGTTTTAAAAAAAAAAAAAGTTGTGCTTTGTGTTTAATTTTTTAGGTTGAAAAGTTTATAAAAAAAAAAAAGTGATGATGAAATTTAACATTGGTAGTTTAGAGACATAAACCTAAAACATAAATAAACCAGTGGATGAGATTGTGATGAAAGAACCTAATCCAATGGTGCATAAGCAATGTTCTAAAAAATGCCCTAGGCGGCTAGGTGGTTTTATTTTATTTTATTTTTTGAAATTTGGTTAAAGTCTAAGTTCTAATTATACCTTGAAATTTTGTTAATTCTATAGAATAGGTGTGTTCTGTATCAACTTAAATTCCGGGATGCTAAAGATAAGTATCTTACATTACTAAATTTCCTTATTTTCCTCCTATTTTCCATTTTATGTTGTTTTAAATTGTGAACTTGTTGTACATGTGTCATCCTACAATACTCCTCACTATGGTTATATAGCATATATGCTTAATGTGTTTTTAAATTTTGGACTTGTTGGATACTTTTTTTGCATTTTATCATTCTTTTATTATCTTATTTATGGATTTCATACAAGTATAATTTTTTGTAAGTGTCAATATAAACTTATTTACAAGATATACAAGAAATTTACCTAAATCCACCTAGGCGCTAGGTGCCAGCCCGCCGCCCGACTAGCGCCTAGCGTTTTTTAGAATCTTCTGCATAAGTGATGCAATCTAGCTTTGCTAGAATTTGAATTTTTTTTGGTTGAAAGGCTCATACTTTTTTTTTAAGATAACACGTATAAGATTAACTTAAGAAAAGTTAAAACAAAAATAAATTTAACGCTTAATCAAATTACTACATAAAGAACTATATAGCCCTATATAGAGTCCAAAAAATATATAGACTTTCAATGAAAAAGATTCTTTTTTTAGAGTCATAAAGATTCATCGAAACTCTAAAATGAGTTATATTCATAACTTTTTCAGCTTCATATAAAACCTCTCATTGAGTGCTCTAAGAATCAACTCTCATTGGGATGCTCAAAGAATCAAAGGGCCACAGTAACCTTAACATATCAAGCACATCCCTATTCGTGTAGTATGCATGTAGGGTTAGGTCAATTGGAAGACACCCCAAGTAACCAAGAGATTTTTCAATATGAGTAGAATACAAGGTGGTATACATCACGTGTCATTATACAAATGATATACTATATGTGTTAAAAAGTTAATAGTTTAAAAAATAAAAATTTTGATCACTTATATAAAAATACGTGATGTATCACCCGTATTCTGATCACAATAAAAAATTTCTTTAGATAACCCAGCAACACAGCAAAGTTGACACCAAAGGATAAGGGTGGTGGTGGGCTATGAGACAACTAATAAAACACGTTGGCGACCAGAAATGTAATGCCAAATGGTCATGCACCCAGATAACGACAAATCCGTACTTGCTTCGATCTCCTGCATTAGTTTATTAGATTTGGCAGGTTGCCCTGGCATTTCTTCAACGTCCACATTGAACCCTGAAAAAAGGAGGAAAATAAATGGACAAATGGCATGTAGCCTTGTAGGTAGCTTAATTCTCCCTTTCGTGGGAATTAGAGCTATTAATAATTTTGTAATTTTAATTAAACAAAAAGATACGGTTCTCAACCATTCAATTTTATCGGTATTATTTAGATGGATCGTGTTTCAAATTTCCAGGACCTACTCAATTTGTATTGTATTCATCAGCTGTGCTGTCAACGTTCGTTTTTCTTACTGGTCTGCTGGAGTTTTTCAGATTCTTAGGCTAATGGCTACTGGGTTTACAGGAGGATATATTGGATATGACTATAAACCTTTGGTTGTCGTTACTCTGTGTTTGTTTGACCGTCAAGATGTTAGGGATATGTAGGATTCTTAGCAAATTAAAAATAAGTCCAAAGACCACGTACAGCTCATTTGATAATTACTGCATTTGCTTATGGACAGAGAAATGCTGTCTTCACTCACTTTTACAGACTCTTCCCATTCGTGAGTGGTGAGTCTGTTTGGACTTCTCCAAAGTTCTCCAATGGCGTCCAAAGATAATATGATTTGCAAGTGGTTTGTAAATCAATTGGTTAAAAAAATTCGTCTTTGTATTTGAGGTCTTGTAGTGTTCGAATTTTCTTCTCCGTAATTTAAATAAATTTAGTCCATCTAATTTGATACGTAAAATCTTTAAAGTTGCATTCTTAAAAATATTATGAATAAACGAGATCAAACTTATAACTAAATTAGTTTGAAAAAGAGTTTCCCAATGCAATTGTCCTATAAGAAAGAACAGGTGTCTTGCAAATAAAATTTCACCATACACAGGAGAAATTTTTTATTGTGATCGGAACACGAGTGATATATCACGTGTTTTTATATAAGTGGTTGGAAATTGTACTTTTTAAGTTATAAACTTTTGTACACACATATTTTACCATTTGTATAGTGACACGTGGTGTACCATCCCGTGTTCTGGTCACATTGAAAATTCTCTCCATACACAGAGACACCAACACTTTCATAGAGATATAGGAAGCCTTTAAAGGAAGGAATCCCTATTTTTTTTTTAAAAAAAAAATGAGAATTAGTTGTTGGACCCCATACCATATTGAACTTTAACGATCTGAATCGTCTATTTTTCAAATTACACCTCATAGATCATCTTTGCAAAATATTAGTCAAATGAGAAATATTTGAGACATTAATTGAGATCAAAGAAATTGACAAATACTTTGTTTTCTAAGAAACATTAAAATTTCATCTTGATAATTAAATAGGCTAATGGTTTCCGATTGAATTGAATTTTTATAATGATGATCTATGAATCGAAACTTACAAAATAGACAGTTCGGATTGTTAATGTTCGATGTGAAGTAAGTTTCACAACGAATTATCTATTATTTGAAAAAAATGAAAATATCTTCCCTTAAAAGGCGTGATATAAGACATATGACATATATATATAGTACCAACATAATAAGATGCGTTAATTTAGGGGTTTTCCAATGTACTGGACTTGTATCATACCTTCATAACTGTTGGGACTTGTGAGGGACTCTTGTCCCACATTACTCATACACACTTATTGGGGTTTCCCTCACTTATTGTTTGAAAAGAATTAGGTAAAACCATGGATTTTGGGCTTTGGACTTGGAGGGTTTTGGTGTATATATTAATTGTCAAAGATGGGCCTTGAGACTTGGAGGGTTTGTGCTTGGACAGACGAAAACACAAGTACGATTTTACGTTTTTGATTTTGCGATTCAGTTTTTCCGAAAGGATAGGAATGAACGGCCATAACTGTTGTAAAACGCCATTACAAATGGCTGTGAAATCAGAAACAAAAATCATACAATTCAATCGCTCTTCCATTTCACTTTCACAAAGAAACACATAGTAAATTCGCCAAGAATCCAAGTTCGAGTGCAAGAACTTGGATTAGATAGTTGTATCCTGCAAGATAGATGTTCGTGAACAACACTAGTGTAGGGGCGTATTTCTATTTTAGAAGATTGCTATTGCAAGCCTTATCTTTCAAAATCAAGTTAATGATTATTGTTGCGATTTTGTATGCAATTTTATTAAGTATTCAAATTCTGGTATCTTGATTATATATAATGAAATTGTAATTTGAAATAAATTGTGCAATTATTACATATTATATAATTGATATTTGATTGGTTCTAACAATCACAATTTATATATGTTCGAGTTGGGGAAAGCAAGTGTGACTGTGCGAGTTAAAAAAAAACTGGGTATAAGTAAGAATCGATTAGCTTATCATCAGCTTGGCGGCATGTGCAATCACTATTATTATTCTTGCCCGTCAAAAAGGGAGAAAGCAGTGTCTAATTTTGAAACATGTGAATAAATGAGATAATTTGAAGCTTGCAGGGCTCTGCCAAGTGATTACTTTATTCCAACTAAGACAAAGATAAACTGACTACAGATAAGATAATATCATCATAGCACATGCTTAAGGGCCCAAAGGAAGCTGTTAAACCACAGAAATAAAAAAGATAGCTGTAAACCAAAGACTGTAAGCATGCATCTTAAATTGATGCATGTAAGCATGAATGTTAGTAATTAATCATTTTTCTTCTAATTAAAGCCAAATTAATTGCTATATAACTTGTAATTTTTGATATTCGAACATAAGATTTTTTACTTATAAGTAAAGAATAATACTACCATATCGTAGTACTAAGTGATTTTCCCTTGAGTTACAAGCCAACAACACCTGGCTTGACAACTATGGGTTTAAGACTTAGGGTTAAAGGAATTAATAAACAAATTAAATAAAGTTCTCAAGCTGCATCGGTAGGGAGACTGTTTTGCTCATCAGTCTGTCGCCCTAGCCTAGCAGATGACTGATGGACTTCTCTCTTATATATAGTCAAGTTGTTTAAGGAAGCTGGTAATTAGAATTCTCTACAAGCTTTTTAGGATGCGTTTGTTGTATCTCTTTAAGTGGGACTGACTTGGATTGGCTTAAGTAGGATTATAATCCTATGTTTGGTAGCGTCTCGGACTACAATAAATGAGACTAGCCTTGTATAGGAGGCGGTCCGTGCTTCGCTAAACCTCGTTAGTGAGTCTCAAGCTTTCGCTTGGTATTAAGCGGGACTAGCCGCTAGCAACACCCAGACCCTCTCGCTTGCTAAACCCCAACATCCAGTCCCTGGGCTGCTAACCTCTTTCTTCTGCGGTGCCGCCACTGTGGCTAGGCAGTCGACAGTGCTTTCTCTCCCGTGGCCCGATGTAGCCACACCCACCGCTTAAATGTCAAAATTCGACACGGCCTACCGTCCACACCCACCGCCGAAATCTCAAAATCTTGTCTTTTTTTTTAGCGCAGAGTTGCAGATGGCGGAAAGAACCACCAAAATCCACCCAGATCTATATCATTTGCCATTAGTTGGGGAAGGAGTAAAGAAATGGATAGAGAAGGGGGGAGAAAGTTGTTAAGGGGATGAAGAGAAATGGAGAGATGGAAAAGCAAAATGAGGGAGATAAAGCAGAGACGGGACTGGACGGAGCCAACGAGGAGAAAGAGAAGTTTGTAGAGCAGGATTTTTTTAGGAAAAACAAGGAAAAAAAGTTGAAATCATAAAAAAATATTATTAAATATGTATTAAAAAAAATACAAAATTGTAGTTTGTTAACTATCTAGCTTTTTAGTCTGACACTGCACCAAACGCTTTACTAAGTCAGTTCAGTTTAGTCTATTCTAAGCCAGTCCAACTTAGACCTTAAAGCTAGTCCAGTCCGAAATAGTTCAGTTCAACAAATACACTCTTAGTTTCTCTAGAATCGTTCAATGATTTTGGCAACGAAAGCTCTTTGCAGACACCACATCGACGTTAAGTCAACTTTCGGTGTTATCTTTTTTTGTAGGTTTTATGGTCAATCCTCTTGGACAAAAATTTACATCCATATGGTGAGTAGATGTTGTGTGATTAAAACTGGATGACAGAAACATTAAACAAAAAGGTATGGTACAAGCGGGTCGAAAATAACCCGCTACAATATACTGAGCAACTCGAATGAATTAGTACCAAATATCAACACCTTACTATCAACATTATATTGACATATTGGTATCAAATGCCAACGCCACATTAATAAAATCTATCAAGTATCTTTCACATATCAAACATCCAATGAATATGGACCTTTCCTCCAATGTGATTGACACTTTGATGTAGGGAGGAACATAGTGAGAAATAAAAATGAAATAAAATGAATAGATAGGATAGATAGGTAGGATTTACTGACATGCTCCAACCCTGATATCCCTATATATCAGGGTAGGCATATATAGACCGACACTCGAGGGTGACGAAGCCATTTTAAAACATGCATGCTAATTAAAATATGAAATTAGAGGGAAATATACTAATGCAGAATGGTGTTCAGAGCATACAACTAACCCTATGAACCGAGGAATGGGTCCTACCCAGAGGAGACTCGATGATACCTAAGCGGAAGTGCCCTGATGCTGGGATAATATGCCTCGAATCTAAATCCTAAGGGGGCGCAAAACCAGAAAAGGTGAGTGGACCATAATTTATATTAGTAATAATAGTAATAAGAAAACCATTTTATTTATGAACATATTAACCCGCTGTTTTGAAAACACATATATATAATACTACATAGTAGGTTTTTAAGAAAACCCTAGCATGCCATGAAATCATTCATAAAACCAATGCGTATAAAACAGTTCTCGGAAATAGTAGTATAGCTGCCCGAAGGAAAATCCATAAATCTCATCAATACTGTACTCTCTAGGTGTATCATAGCCGCTCAAAGGCAGTACATGTCCATCACCCGAAGGTAAAACTGTATGACACTGGGTTACGCCAGTGAAGAAATATATAACATCACACACCGACACTAGCTGTGACTAGTGAAGCTGCGAGTATAACAGATATCATATCTCACCCTTCCTCATCAACTGTGTCCTATGGCCATAGACATCTATACCCGTGGTGTGTGGATGTGCTGTATGATAACCCGCTAGATAAGCACCGAAAACATACCTCAAAAATCTCATATCAAATCCAGAGCTTGAAAGCTCAAGACCTCATCTCGTAAATCCTTTATAAATCATATTCGTAAATCCATATAATTCCATATATGAAAATCCCATAACTCATAGCTCATACTCGGAAACCGTAATGTAAATCATATTCATAATCCATAGAGTTTCGTATATGAAAATCTAATAATTCATAACCTTAGGTAAAACGTAAGTGCGATAAATCATAACTATCTCGTAAACTATAAATTTAGAAATTTGGAAAACAATATATAAAACATATTCAAATCATCAAATATGAAATGCATGCTAGGCTAACGTTTTATAAAAATATGTAGATTTAGAAAGGGTCCATTCACTAGTTTTCCATTACCAGGGAGCCGCTTGAACCAGCGAGAATATTGTTACTTCTCATTGATGCACCTAACCATATATAGAGACCAATTAGTAAAACTCTATTCAAACGATGGAATTTCGGAAAACGGATAGCGGATTCAGGTTTGGCAGGTCTAATAACCATAGGAGGGACCTCAGGTTCCCCCACGCGCCGCCACGGAGCGGCAGCCTGGATGGCCACGTGCAATTGCATGCACCGCCATCGAGATGGGTCGCTGGAAAAGTCGTCGGCACCACTGTCCACAATACCTCTGACGGAGACGCGTGTGCTCATGCGCAAGTCACCACACGCCGACCATGGAAGCTAGCTTGGTTTGGGTTGGGTCGGATCTTGGTTAGGGTAATTGGGTTAGGCCTGGGTTACTGGGTTAATGGATTTGGGCTTAGGCTGATGGGTCACATGGCCCAAAAGATTGGGCCGGTTTCAGATTGAGTTTTGGGCTAGACTAGGATTGTGGGTTGGGTCGACTCGATTGGCTTCGCGGGTCACCAGACCGAACGAAAGAGAACGTTGGGATTCCAAGGGTTTTCGCTGGGAAATTTCCCTGGCTCCGATCTGGGGTCAAATCTTAACCATTTTTAATGAATCAAAAATCAAAATGAAGCTAAAGATGTAAGGGACATGATTATACCATTGTGGTCTCTTGCCGTAGCTGGAGTTGGCCGGAAAATGATAGGTAAGTCTCAGTTTCCCTCGTCGAAATATGGGCACGTCTTCTCAGTGTTATAATTGCATCCAAATGCACCCAAATTATTTAAAAACATCCTAAACTCAACCCTAGACACGATCTACCAAGCCTTAGGAATGTTTAAGCTTCACATTCGTCGAAGACGGCGAGAACTTGCGGGGAAACTTTGTGTACAGTGCAATGAGAGATGGGGAGGACGGGGAGTCTCAGCCAGTCTGGGGTCATGATGGTGGTCCAGGTGGTGGTGTGGTCGCCAGTAATGTGAGCCATGGTGATGGTGCAGGTTGTGCCGTCGCTGTTGCTTGTTTGTATATGTTTGAAGAGACGGAGGGAGTGACAGAGATGGGGAGAAGAAAACAAGGGAGAGAGACGTGGGAGAGATGAGAGGAAGATGAGGGTGAAATGTGTTTCTCGAAGAGAAACAAGGAGAAAGGGAGAGAAAAAGAGAGAGGGAGAACTCAGGAAAAAGAAAGGAACACCCCAAAAATGGGGAAGGAAATTACCATGTGTCAGCATAGGAGTGGTCTAAAGTGGAAAAAAAATATCTCCACTTGAAAAATTACCAAAATGCCCCTCAAATTCGTAGTTCTGTAAAACGCTCATCGTAACTCCAAATCTAATTTCGATTACGCTCACGCGTTCGTAGCGACGAGTACTATGAGGATATGCCAAGGGAATGGATCACATGTGACATGACAAGGCAGTCGACAAAAAGTCAACGTATTTGCCTCGAAGGACATTTTCGTAATATCATATTTTTAAATTATAAAATTCGTAATAATTGAGGACAGGTCGTTACATTTACTATCTTAAAGTGGAAGGAGAGACTTGAAAACCCTAAAAAATTAGCTTCTAGCACCACCCTACAAAGTACAGAACTAGAAGAACAAAAAGCAACATACTGATAAACAAGAGCAAGGCAAGAAAGGAGTTTACAACTCAAATTTCAATATGATAATTCAAACAACTTCTACCACCTTTTTGCCATACAAATAAAGGCTCTATAGGCTTACAACTTAAAGTGAGAAATATGAAAAGACAAATGAAATAATAGCTTACAAAAGATTGTGTTTCCGCTTAGATCTGACTTCTTAACCAAAATATTGTGCACCGAATGCAACATTGGTTTAGTTAAGTTCATTTTTATGTGGAGTGAACGAGGACTTGCAATCGGGTGTGAGTGTCTGCCTAAATTATAATTGAAAATGAAAGTAGAAATGGAAATAAAACACGAAACATTCATGACTAGAAAAGTAATATTTGGGATGATGAGGCAATCCACATGACTTGAAAAGTAATGAACTTTAAAATGCAAAAAAGGCCGTAAACTCTAGCAAGACTACTACCATGTAGAGCTAGATTATATTAGAGGAGTCCAACGAGGTCATTGGTGTGGATTGGACTGAGTAAGAAGCATTGCTTCAAAGAGGTGATCGTGGTGGTTGGAATTGCACGTCAACCAAATCATACTACCGGGTGGAAGATCTATTAAGGTTTAAGACTTCATGCATTGTAGGCATGTTTGCTTCGAAGGAAGGCTTTGGATTGCAAGAAAGAGCTAAGGGGTTTTGCTGACTAGTAATTTGCTTGTGTTGAAGAGCAAATTGGTTGAATGAATAATCACTTGAACTTTGTATAATCGTAGAGATTGAATTTAACAAAGCCCTGGACTTGAAGGCATCTCGTCCTACTTATAGGTAGCTGGGGAAGAGTGACCTCGATCATATAGCTAAGCTGAAGTGGGGAGCTAACAGGAATTGCAATTCCTAGTTAGTGACCTTTTATTGATTGTTGTGGTGCTTCGCATGATTGTTGTGGTGACCTCATTATATCTGGTGACACATCCCTCATCATTTAAGGAGGTAAGAGGTTCCCAGGTATGGTCTTCCACGTGGGGTACATGCTTTGGGGAGGGTCGAGTCCTCATATCCTAAGTTGGGCTTAGGGATGGCAATTCTAACCGTTAAACCCGATAACCGTGGATAATCGTCCGAATGGATTGGATTTGAATATGAAAATTCGGGTATGGTATGGATATGGGAAAAAACCGTGAACTTTATTTGGTTATGGTTTTGGATATGGTTATAGGGGTCCCTAATCCATATCCGTCCCCGAATCTGACCCGAATTATATATATATATATATATATATATATATATATATAAATTTTTGATATATAATATAATTTTATTCAATTTACCGAACCCTCCTTATATTAATTCATTATGCATGCATCAAACACTTACTATCTTTATTATGCACCAAACATCATGCATGGGGCATACCAACAACCTCATCAATTCAATACTCTTATTGTTATACTCAACCAAATTAATTCATTGAATCATTTTATATATCAATTATCAAATGTTATAAGTTCATCAAATTCATCTCTTTTCAAGAGTCTCACTGTCAAGAAATTGGTGCATGTTATCATAAACAACTTCAAATATATTGTTATGTTTTTTGTAATTGGATGTTGCTATTTAATAACGGAATTAGTATCTACTCAAATTTATAATGTGTCAATTGGATGAATATAATTTTTTTTTGTTTTTTGATGAAGATGGATATAACCGATAACCGATTGAAAATCCGTTACTCGGTGGATATGGTTATGGATAATCTCCGATGGTTAATTTGCGGTTATGGATATGGTTAATTTTCATGGTTATAAGGATGAATATAGCATTTCCGTCCCCAAACTAAACCGTTGCTATCCCTAGTTGGGCTATTAATTTGATGGACCGTTGTTGCACGACTTTGCATCATAAATATAGTTTGCCTCCTTAACAGATTATTTTTTATTATGGCCCATACAGGTGGAGGAGAACATCTACACATGTAGCACATATAATGTTAAAAGTGGAAAAATTAATCCAAATAGAAATATTTTTCAAGCATTACCTCATTGGGATGTGCTATTTACACACTTTTTTTTTTTACTTCTCACACACTCATTGTTAATTTCTGTCCGTTGATCTTCTTCATTTCATTTGATCCAATAGCCTAAAATTAAAAGGGTGTGTAAGAAGTAAAAAGGGGTGTGTGGATATCACACCCTTACCTCCTTTTGTAGACTCGCTTAAATTGAATTTGAAAATAATGCTCCTCTTTTAATTGCCACGTTCGTCACTAGAAATTAACCATGTTGGTTTATGACCCCAAATGAATAAACAAATTGGGACTTTTAATTGCTTAACTATGACTGCCAGCTCATTGTTTTTAAAAGGTCAAAAAGGGCTTTAGGGTTACTTTGTAGTATGATTTAGTGGTATTCATCTTTAATTACAAGTGCTAAGTCTTAAATTCAACTTTTTAAAATGATAAGTTCGATAACAATGTATTATAACTAGTCCATTGAAAAATTTAACATAAATTCTTTACCAATTGATGTAAATATATCTTCCAAATTTTGATAGAAAAAATTATTTTAGTGCATGATGGAGAAACACCCTTCTTTATGATCACTTCTTGCTCGATCGGTCGTCAGACTCGTGTATATCAATTGCTCGCACTTTCCAATATCTGGAGGTTACCTTTTAGCCAAAATTTTCTTGTTTGATTTTGTTTTCCAGTTTTATGACCACTCTGCATGTCTTGCACTATGATTTAATCAGCGCTTCCATCAAGTGTTGAACTTTTATAATTATTCTGGTCGGTGAGTAATTTCTTATGCCATGTCACTTTTCTTTCATCTTCACTTAGTGGGAAAATACATTTTTTGTTGTTGTTATGTATGACTTTTCTTACTTCTCTCTTTGGGTTACAAGTTTTACAATGGCCTAAACGAAACAAACAAACAAACAGCAACCCAACAGCCCGTCCCCTAGTAAAAACCCTGACCAATAAAAAGTAGATTTGGTGAATGCAAATAAATAATACTTGGCTACTCAAACTTTAATTATAAATACCCTATGTTTATAATTAGAACCGGTTATATTAAAAGTCACTCTGTAAAAGTTATGTATATGCAAAAATTCAATGAAAACCAAGATCGTTTAGTTATTGAACTGTATAAAAATATATAAACGGAAGTGGTAGAAGCATTACAAACTGTCTATTTATTTACTACGTTGGTTGACTAAACGATCTTAGTTTATTTATTATTTTGTAGTGATGATTTTTATAGAGTGATTTATAATAAAAACTGCTCATTACAAGCCCCAAGTTTTGTGAACAAACACAAAGAATTTTAAGTGAGAGTTCATACTCATCATTTAGTAACCGATTATTGTTAAATGAAATCAGAGCAATTCTCCATTAAAAAGTAAAAAAAATTAACAAAAGCACAATAAGATATCAAATCACTATTTAGGTACCTAGCTGGCAGGGTGTTTACAAAATTAAAATAATGAATATATCTAATATTTAGGTACCTAGTTGGCATCATCAGACTTGGGAAAGACAATAATAGTGTTTTGTTTTATAATTTCTGTAGATCAGGTATCTCTTATTGACGGTCAAGTTGAAGCTGCCAATTTATTTATTTTTATGCACAATGATTTAACCATACGTCAACGACTGTGTAGTATGAAATAAGGTAGCCAGCCTTTTTTATCACATTCCATTTGTAGTAATAAGATACTAATTACCATCATAACGATATATAATAATATAAATGAATGAATAAGACGATAACTACAAAATTTTCACACGAGGGTATAGGAGAAGGACAACCAATATAAAAGTGCAGTAGCAATATCACTTTCTGCAACTCAAGATAAAGGAGAAGGGTAAGCTTCCATATTTCTCTACCTGTGAAATTAATCAATAGGGTTTCCTTATTTAAGTTCCATTCCTCAAGTTTCATGGTTAACATTAGGCTGCAACTTCTTGTTTCCTTTTTTTTTTTTTTAACATAAATTGTAAACTGATATCTGACGGTGATTCTCTTGCTCTCCAGGACCATCTTGTCACTAGATTTGATTAAACAGGGGGAACTAGCTGAGCTGCATTAATATGGACGTATCATCAGCCAAATGGTTTTCTGACTTGGTAATTTTCTGGCTTCTGAGTTCTGAGAATACATATGGTGTAATAACAAAATACAGTTTAATTATTAGCAATTAAATTGTAGCTTTTGTTATCTGTGAAGCATTTATATAAATTTATTGTAATATTTTTTTGTTCCAATTTGCAGGGAATGGACTACAGTTACATTCCTCAATGCCACTTGAACAGTATAGATGAAGGGTTTAATGCACATGATATTGGCACTGCCCTTGGGGAGAATTTCAAAGAATCTTTCTCTTCTGAAAGCTATTCCTCTTACTCAACTTTGACAACCAAAAACACCACCACCACCATGACCATCGCATCAAGTGGTGGTTCATCCATTAATGAGACTTCTCATGGCACCAGCTTTGAGAGGCCAGCCAAACTGCTCATGACTAGCAGCTGGAACTCTAGCATCACAGAAAATGTTTCACCAAAACCTTCTTCTTCCTCCTCCCAGATTCTTTCTTTTGAGAACTTGAACTCACCACTGCCTTCCAACCCTCAAAAGTTTTGTAATAAATTCGAGCCTGCGTTGAAGTCAAAGGATGAGGCACCTTCCCAAATTAACATGCAGTTTTCACATGCTCCAGACTATGAAACAAAAGGCTGTAGCCAGGGCACCAAGAGGCCTTGCCCAACAAGTAGAACACCTTCACATGCTCAAGACCACATAATGGCCGAAAGAAAGCGGAGAGAAAAGCTCAGCCAGCAGTTCATAGCTCTTTCTGCGATCGTTCCTGGCCTAAAGAAGGTACTGTATTTTTCTTGACAAAGATGATCAAAACCCCAATTTTTATACAAATTAGTACATGGTTTATTTAACACTTTGACGACAAAGCATATAAATATATGTGTCTGGTAAACATTAGCCATTAGCTCGTTATCTTGTAATGTCAACGAATCATAGAATGGACTCTAACTAAGGATATAATATGTATGTTTATTAACACTGTAATATTTCAATTTCTTGGCTATAGATGGACAAAGCTTCTGTTCTTGGAGATGCTATAAAGCATGCGAAGCAGCTTCAAGAAAGGGTGAAAGTGCTTGAAGAACGATCTAAGAAAAGAACTGTGGAATCCGTGGTATTTGTGAAAAAGTCTCAACTCTCCGCTGATGATGACACCTCTTCATGTGATGAAAACTTTGATGGTTGCGGCCCAGACGAATCTGCACTCCCAGAAATTGAAGCTAGAGTTTCAGAAAAGGATGTATTGATTCGAATCCACTGCGAGAAACAGAAAGGAGTTGTGGTGAAAATACTAAGCGAAATTGAAAAGCTTCAATTATCTGTGGTTAATAGCAGCATCTTCCCATTTGGGGCCTCCACTCTAGACATAACCATTACATCTCAGGTATAACTTGTCGGTTATAACATCATCGAGTTATTAATGCTCTTTTGCCAGACTTTATGTTGCTAGATTGTAAATCTCAATGATTGGTCATGTTGATATTTTGTGAGCCACATATTTACAGTAGCATCACAAACATCTGTCAGAGTTTGGCAAGAGACATTATCCAAACAAAATACATATGTCCTTTTTATAACTGAGTAAATAAAAGTTTGCATTTCACCTGCAGATGGATGATGGATTCAATATGACAGTGAAGGATCTAGCAAGAAAGTTGCGAGTAGCCCTGTTGACGTTCATGTGAGATGCCATATGGGGCAGATATTCTAAGGATTCTGTTTCTGCAACCTGTACATTATCCGAATTACCTAAAATTTATCTTTTCCCAACCCTTTGCTACTAGCTAGCTACTTTTTTCCATACCTGTGATGCGAGTCTCCCTTATTTTCTGACATCCCCCATTTGGGTCTTTATTTTGCCGTGAGGGTTCTTGCTATATGTATTTTCTGGAGGGTTCTTTTTTGTTAGTGTGAAGTATTTAGCTGAATTATGCAAAATAACAATAAGAAAAGGATTGAGGAATGCGAATGTTCTTCTTCTTCAGCAGAAGTTGCAGAGAGGAATATACATTTTTCTTAATGGAAATTGAGCACACACATGTGCATTACATGACAGTTTCCTTAGCTGGATCCATATACAACACATTTGATCTCAGCCACACATCTAGCTAATTTATAGGATCACTACACATGGCTATTTTAGCCTTACATATTGGAGCCTTACACTTGTCATTTTTAAGACTAAGTGCATACACAATTAACATTAAAGGACTTCTTATTTACTCATCAGCTCATTACTTACAATTCTACATTTGTTCTTATTTTTGCGTGGTTGGCTGGTTGCTACCACGTTGAGTTTACCCACCTGCTGTGACAAATAAGGAACCCCATGACTTGGTTTTTAATACAGTCTCTTAAGAGGTTAGAGTTTCATTTTTTAATGAAATATCTTTCTTCTATGTTTTTGGGCTTAGAAACGAAGCTCAAACTTGGTCTATTTTCTTGTATAGGCCTCTTAAGGGAAGGGATCCCTATGTTTTTTGAAAAAATGAGGATCCCTCCCCTTAAGGGCTTCATTTTCTTGTATTGGGAGAAACAAACTTGGTCTATGTTTTAGAGGCTTGACTGTAATCAGTTACCCTTGTTATGCACTATAACTACTTGTTTCATCTTCCTATCTTTTTACCACTAGCTATTTAGTTTATTTTACTCTTTTATCTCTGAGATCTACTAATAAAATTTAATGTTACCTCATTAAATTATTAAATAGGAGAAAGACTTGGCTCCTCGAGAATTTAGAAGGAATTTCTCCTTCAATTATCTCTTGGTCTATTCACAATATTTCGTGTTTATGATCGAAACCGTTTATATTATAAATTACTATATAAAGATCATCTCAACAAAAAAATCAATTAGAACTCAGATTGTTTCGTCATCAAACTTAATAAAAACATATGGACAAATTCGGTAAAGGCATTATGAACCATCTATCTATTTGCTACAATTGTGTGACTAAACAATCTTAGTTTTAATTGTTTCTTTACAAAGACGATCTTTACAGACTGATTTATAAATGAACGGTTTCAATCATATTCACAAAGTTCTATGAATAGACCACGAAGTATTTGGATGAGGAACTCCTCTTTAATTTAAGGAGTCTAGCTCTTCCATATTAAATATTAAATGGTGAAGCAATAAAGGTAAAATGTAAATAAACTTCAAATAGTTCACAATATATTTTTCAGAAAGAAATAGAAATAAAAGCACATTCTGCGCTCCTATTAGAGGTGTAAACCATATGGACTCGAAGCTAAACCTACATGTTAATTCATCATTTACAATCAAGACACAAATTCGGATCCACTGAGTTGACTATATACGAGCTCATCACAACTTGTTAACGTGGATGTAAATTTCCACTAAAGATAGACTAACAAAAATGCACTTGAAAAACAATATCGCTAGGCTAATTGATGAACACCCGAGAAAAAACAAAATGATGCTCGCCCAAGGGTCTCCAATGCATAAGTTAGAAAAAGTTTAAAGAAACTGAACGTGAGAGAGTTCTGAGTGGTAAACGGCAATTATCAATCTCTTTGTTTGTTGGCTATTTGTGGGAGAGACTCTTCATAGGTAGCCGGCTAGCAGTATTGCAGGCCATGCTAGGTAAACCTTAGTTTTATGCTAGTATGGTGTATACCTCACTGAAGAAATTACTGGGGCAGCTCTATGTTGGCATAGCATCACCTCCACATTGCTACTCACCATTGCTGCCACCACCACCTGGCCCCACCACAATGACCGCCATCACCTTCCCAGCTCTACCATCATTTCCACTACCTCTATCTGCCTCCCTTCCATTGCCGCCACCACCACCCCTTTTTAATCTTCAATTTTTACTCAAATATCTAGATAACAGTGATTATAAGATCTTTGATGAAATGCCTTTCAAAAATATCAAAGTTAAGGCTAAAAAGGAATGTTGTAAAGCCTTATATAAGGATAGAACCAATGAAAACAGCAAGAGGTTTAAGATAGCGAAGAATGAGGCACAGAAAGTCATTGGAGAACTGAAGATATCGGCTTTTGACAACATGTATAAGCAATTAAATACCAAAGAATGACTGTTGGATATCTATAAACTGGCTAGAGCAAAGAAAAAGAAGACGAGCAAGGGAAAGGAAGACAAGAGACTTGAACCAAGTAAGGTGCATCAAGGATGAGAATTGAAATGTTCTAGCTACGAGAACGTGGTTAATGATAGATTGAGAATCTTTTCAATGAAGGACACAAAAGGAGTACTTCTTTAGGTGAGTTGAGTAACTCGGAAGAGTGTAGAAATTATTCCTTCTACCACCGAATTAGGAAAGGGGAAGCAGTTTTAGCTTTGAAAAAATGAAGCGTAGAAAAGCAATGGGTCCCGACGATGTACCGATTGAAATGTGGAAGGTCTTGGGAAAGATGGGTATAGCATGGCTCATAAAAATTTTCAATAAGATATTGAAAACGAAGAATATGCCAAATGAGTGGCGAAAAAGCACTACGGTGCCTATCTACAAGAATAACAGTGTAATACAAAATTGCATGAAATATAGTGGTATTAAATGAATAAGTCATAAAATGAATCTTTGTGAGAGAGTAATTGAGTATAGACTAAGGCAAGAGACACGGATCATAGACAATCAATTTGGGTTCATGTTAGGGCACTCGACTATAGAGGCAATCTATCTCTTACGAAGATCAATTGGATGATACAAAGATATGCATAATGATTTCCACATGATCTTTATAGATTTGGAAAAAAAATGTATGATAAGAGAAATTCTTGGAGGATTCTAGAGAAGAAAGGAGTAGGTAGGAGTAGCATATACCCATGTTATAAAGGATATATATAATGAAGTAAGGACTGCAATAAGAATTCATGAAGGACACTAAAAGCTTTCCCATAACCATAGGGTTACACCAAGGCAGCTTTAAGTTCTTACCTTTTTGAATTGGTACTAGACGAGTTAACGAGACATATTTAAGAAGATAAGATAAGAAAATCAGTTAAGGTGGTTTGGACATATGAACTGAAGACCTACAGACACTCTGGTTAGAAAATGCGACTATGAGACGGAAGCTCAGGGAAAAAGAGATAGAGAAAGATTTAGGAAGACTTGGAAAAAGACTTAAAGAAAAGATATGGAGTACTTGTAGCTAATATAAGACATGTCGCAAAATCGAGTGCAGTGATATTCTATAATTCATACAGCTGACGACACTTAGTAAGATAAGACTTAATTGTTGTTGTTGTATTCTTAGAGAGTTGTCAAGTACTTGTCACTGATGCTTTATACATCACCAAACTACATATTCCATTGACAAAATCTATAATTTCCCGTAGAAATAAGATTTTGCTTTTAAACTAATTAGTTGTTGAGGAACAATAGATTACAAGATCCCCAAGAACAATATACAAGTAAATCTATTTATAAGTACATCTATTCAGATCCGGAAACAATTTAAAATAAGAAATATGGAGTAGTTTGGAATCAATTCGAATGCCAAGTGGCAGAAATTATTAAAGTGACTGAAGGTGAGATTATACTGTAATCTTATCCATAAATTAACAACCAAATGATATCCTCCTTATATATATAGGGTAGTTATCCGAAAATTGGAATATTAATTTCCATTATTTGTGTAGGTATTTGGCTATGTATGCTTGTTTTCAGTATCTATTAATTTCCACATTGCTATCACCATTGCCAGTTCTGACTGCAGTAGCATTACTCACCTAAATTCAGAAAAATACAACGTTTAATGAATAAATCCATAAAGAAGCATCAAAGTGGTATGCTGCAACATTGTCTTGCATTTCAATATTGTTAAAGTTGTCTTTGCACTATACCCTTATTGGTGGTATATATTTAAATAAATAAGCCGCTGTTGTCTTTGCATGTGCTGACCCTATAGCCTTATTGGTGGTATATATTTAAATAAATAAGCCGCACAACTGTATGTGTGTTTGCGCTTGTACTCCCCGAAAATTGGAAACACATCGGATTCGGTTATTTGATAAAATAAAAAAGGTATTTTTTTTTTTAAATTAAAATAATCTCTGAGATTTACATAACTTCTCACTTTGGTCTTAAGATTTAAAATTGATAGAAATGATATCTGAGCTAAAAAGCCAATAGAAAATTATGAAAGGATAAATTTTGTAAGGTTCAATCA
Source organism: Pyrus communis (assembly GCF_041283825.1). NCBI lineage: Eukaryota > Viridiplantae > Streptophyta > Magnoliopsida > Rosales > Rosaceae > Pyrus > Pyrus communis. The sequence goes on from NC_142580.1 coordinate 28,649,122, forward strand.
CATACTAGTTGGCAATATGGAGAGTAATTTTTTTTTATAAGTTCTTACAAGGTTTTTTTTAAGGAAAACTAATGAAAAAAGCTTGAAAACTTTGAGTTTTAATGATAAGGACAAAATAAAGGGTAAAGTGAATAGTACCAGGATTGACTTTTTAGTGTAAAAATATGGTTTTTCGTTAAAGTGGACGGTACCGCGAGCTTTTCGTTAAAACTCCCTTTTTTTTACTGATGCGGGACTATTTTACCTTCGCATCCTCACACGTCTCTTCACGTGTTGCGAACTTTCAAGTCAAACAAAGTGGACAACACGAATTGGATGGTGTGGAGTATGTATGGCCATTGGGCTTCACACGTGGACCAACCTGGTCTGATACCATGAAGAAAGTTGAGGTTCTACTATAAAACCAATTAGCAATATGAGAAGTAGCTCAACTTACTTATACGCCCTTGCATGATTTATTCTTTCACCTATGTGAGGTTTTTTACCCTTCAGATCCTCACACACCCCTTCACATGTGACAAATTTCAAGTCAAACATGTGGACAAGACAATTGGGTGGCGTGGAGTATATGTAGCCATTGGGCTTCACAGGTAGGTGAACCTTTCTTTGATACTATAAAAAAAGTTGAGGTTTCACTGTAAAACCAATTGACAATATGGGAAATAGCCCAACTTACTTAAGCACTTGCAAGGTCTTTCTTTTCACCAATGCTCTTTAACTTTCATGTCCTCACAAACTAAACTTTAATCCTTAAATAAGGTAAAGTTTAGATAAATGTTCGATACAAGAAAGGGGACCCACCTATCCCATGCCATAATAATTAACGGCTAATTTAACCGAATATGTAATGGATATATGACACTGTAACAAATTCGTAAATTGAAGTATGACATTGCAATATGAGTTTGTTATGTGACCCAATATTAGAACAAAAATAGAATATGAATTTAAATTAAACCACACATCAAAATACTAGAATTAATATGTAATCTAACACTAGATTTTAATTGAAATTTTCAAATATTAGAGTTAAAAAAAGGATTATTTTATTAACACCCCACAATTAAATTTTTTTTCTCCTAATAATTCTAGCTTTACCCTTGCTTTTGTTAAATCCAACCCATGTGACAGCCCGTCCCGAATTATTTGTACCGTAGGTGGGAAAAGACTAAATTGCCCTTGGACGTTAGTTGGCGTTGTGGGGTGTTGTTTAGTTGTTTTTGGTTGTTGACTCAACAGGACACACACACACACACACACACACACACACACACACACACACATACCCATACCACTCTTCCGTGACTCTTTCTCTCTCCTCCCTCTCGGATTTCTTCCATTATTTTAGAATTGTACGGACGAACTTCAAAACCAACCATACACGCACGGATCGACGTCTAGAAGGTAAGATTCGAACTCCTTGCAAGTTTCTGAGTTCATATATACCATTTGTGAGACTTGAAACCTTCGGAAAACCTCGAGAACCCTAACCCCAGTTTTCATGCATTAATTATTGTGAGGTTTTTAGGAGTTTTTAAGGTCATAGGAAGCTTTAGAACGTCTTCACGAAGCTCGAGGAAGAATTTTGAGGTGTTTTGGACGTCGGGAAGCTCGAGTTCAGTGAGTTGCAGATTTGGTCGGTATATCGAAGGATTTTTTGGCGAGATCTCGTGGATTTCAAGGCTTGAAAGTGGTAAGGTTTTGTTCTACTCGTTGTAAGCTTCATTTTGATCAAATTTCATGGAATTTGGTTGAGAAATGAAGAGGATATGAAGATTTGAATATTTTCCAGTTTCCGGCGAAAATTCAAGTTGCAGACTACGGCTACCGGCGAGGCTTACTGAAGAAGGAGATGAATATTCCGTTAGAGTTGACGGAATATTCTAACGGTGTTAGGTAACGGTCGTTAACTTCTGTTAAGGTTTTAACGGAATATTCCTAACGGCCGTTAGGGCCAGTTAGGGTTTGACCGCGCGTGGCTGGAGCGTCTAGCCATGCCTTGGCCAGCGCGTGGGTGGTCAGAAAATTATTTTAAAATTATGGGGATGTTTGTGAGGTTGAGTAGATTACGTTGGTATATTCAAACACCCCATTTGAGCATTGTATGAGAAGTTATTACCTAGTTTTGGTTATGTGTTTTAAATTGACGTTTTTATAGTTGTTTCGCATATAGGTGAGACTTATCCTGAGGACGAGGGCAGTTACTCAAGGCTCGGGGGCTATGACCCTTCCACCTACCAGTGAGTGGGCTTTTGGTTTTCCGTATATACCTATATACTTGAGAGTTTTCTCAGAAAATGAAATTGAATGTTTATATATTTTAAAATGCCATGCAAAGGTCTGCATATTTATTTATGCATTAGTAGTTGCATATATGTATGTTTGGTGCTGCGGACGCACAGGTAAGTGCCAGGTAAGTTTATAGTTTATGGTTGTGAATTAGTGGTTATGTGAGATGCATTGAGAGCTCATAAACCTGCACCCCGGTGTTAATGCTCCCGCCCAGAGTTAGGGCACAATCCTTCACGTGATGTTCACCTCCCGCACCACACACTCATCTTGGATCCAAGTTAGGTGCACAACCCTGTCGTACATACCACTATAGGTGGTTCCAACTTGTAGGTGACCCACGATTATTCGCACAGTCTTCACGTGATCGTAGCACTCGAGTGTATTTATTTACACCTAGTCCTGTCGTACAGACCACTTTAGGTGGTTTCGACTCGTGTGCAGGTATAGTTGTTGAGATATGGATTCAAGCTTTAGATTCAGGTGTATAGGTCACGTTAGGTGACTCCGGCTGACATATCATTTGCATTGATTGATATCACCTGGTTTACTTATACTTTATGCTGAGAAATTCGTCATGGCATATTTATGAATGTTGTTATTCTGAGCATGATTTCGATATATTCATATATTCTATTTTCTGGGAAATTATACAGGTTTTACGAAGAGGGGTTAGAACTTTTGAGAATGAAATGATTTTGAAAAGCTTTGTTTTTGCCCACTCACACTTTCTGTTTTGTGCCCCTCCAGGTTTTAGGTAAAAGCGCTTTGGTGGCTCACGAGGACTTTGACGGTGGTTCTGATAGAACAACACAAATGTAGGATCATCTTTGGGTGTTGTGTAATTAGTATTCATCCTACTGGACTGCACTTAGGCTTTTTGTGCTCTGATTATGTTTATCACACTTAGTCTTACACTAGCGTATTACTTTAACTAGTTTATCTAGTAGTTTGGTTTTTATTTATTCGCTTTTCTATTATTATTCATACTTCCGCACTATGCACATGGCTACGTCACTCTCATGTGATGGCCAGCACGCCTTGATTTCGGTTGGGGTGTGTCACCCCACCCTACAAAACAAAAAATGGCAGAGCCATTCACCCCACCACCGCCCCTCGCAGTTGACTTTATTGTGTCCTCTCCAATCAACCACATGTTTGGAGAGGCCAGGTTATAGCCTGAACATTGTTTTCCAATGACCCTTATTCTACTACATGTATTCAACATATGAATTGAAATTTTGTGGTGCTTCTCTTTCATTTTCCCTTGACAAATTGAATGTGAATTTGTTTGGAAATATGTTACTCATCACAAGGATTGCATATGACATATTGTTTGGAATGACTGATTGAGTATTTAGGCAATTGATTTCTGGTTTCTCATTTTCTACCTTATTTGCTATAATGGGATTAGTAGGACATGTTTCTCGAAATTGGGTAAGGAGTCTATTCCCAATTGCTTTTGATAAATTTCTCCCTAATACTTACTATACAAACCTTTTGTAAATTGGGTCTAATTCTCGATCTGAGAACTGTACCAAGTTCAATTCGGAATGGCCAAGCAAAGAAATGAATATTATTAAAAATAATAATAATAATAATAAGTACAAGGATGAATGTTTTGATGTTAACATGCGATTAGTGTAAATAAAACCAAGGATATGGACACTCAGCCACTGGCGACAGTGGGGTTTTGAGCTCGGTGGTTGTGGGAATATGAGATTTTTGTTTTATTGGAGGTGGGGGTGGATTCAAGAGAAGTAAGGGTAAAATTGGAATTATAGAGAGAATTTTTTATTATGGGGTGTTTTCAACAAATTGTGGGGTATTAATAAAACAACTCTTGAAAAATCTTTAAATAAAATTTGTGAATACCGATAAGGTCATTCAACATTAGGGATTAATTTGATCTTGTTAAAGAGTCCAACATTATCTTTCCAAGTTGTGAGTCATTGTACTTTTTAACTATAGTATAGCATTGTGTCGAAATGTGCATTTTGATTCACGTTTAAGAACAATTATATAGATAGGCTGACATGAGTTTTTTTGTTTCTATATACAAGCTACATCCTGGGAGTGGGGCCTTGTACACAAGAAAACAAGTGCATGGTGTGGGAGAGGGGCCTTGTATACAAGCTACACCATATATATATATATATATATATATATATATATATATATATTTTTTTTTTTTCTTGTTTCCATGTACAATCAAACTGAACAGCATGGTGTGGGAGAATGAATCAGAGAACTAGAAATAGGGTAAGGAAAGAGGACCAATCAACTAGACTCCCCACCCGTTGGTTGATATGATTCCTACTTATTAAGTATTTAATTATGAACTTCAAGAGAAAACTCACACTTTTCATTATGTGTTCCTAAACACAAAGTTAAGAGGTAAAATGATTCACATACCCATACTTAAGTAATGTAAAGATTCAAAATGATTTCAATACTTTGTTATACAAGTAAACAAACCCTAAAATGATTTTCAATATCCAACAATTAATGTATGCGAGTACGACCACTTGTTAAACTATAAGTATTGCCAGAATTAAAAAAATATAAAAATAAAATAAAACATGTTGATGAGATAAGGATGCGTTTAGTTTACAAGAAAGGAGTCTGGGATGAGAAATAAATATGTGGATAAAATTGAGGTCATACCATAATATTAATTGGCAATATGAAGAATAACTCAATATTTTATAAGCCCTTGGAGCATGTGTGACCATTTGGCTTTCACACATGGGCCAATCTGCTCTGATATCATGAAGAAAGTGGAAGTTCCACCATAAAACCAATTGGTAATATAGATAATAGTCTAACTTCTTATAAGACCTTGTATGGCTTGGTCCCTTACCAATTGTGGAACTTTGTTCTTGCATTCTCACAATATGTAACTTAATAGGACATAACAATATTAGATGGAGTCAAGATAACAAACGTTTTCTAAATTAAAATCTAGGTCGATGGACCGAGCTACATGACTTGAAATGTGACTAAAAGAGTAAAACTCTAGCAAGATCGAAGCCATCATAGGCAAGATAATAAGAGTCCACCGAGATCAATGGTGTGAAACTAGACTTAATACAAAACATGAGCCTGAAAGAGGAAATCAGGGTGGTTGACTGGTTGGGATTACATGTCAAACGAATCATACTAAGAGGTGTCATAGTTGTAAAAATTTTAGATCTAAATGATCGTAGGTAGTGTTTGCTTTGAAGGAAGACTTTGAGATTGTAATTGAAGAGCTAAGTGAATTTTTGTTGAAGTATAATTGGGTTTGTGTTAAAAAATAATTGGGTTGATTAAAGAATTGGTTTTGTGCTAAAAACAATTGGGTTGATTAAAGAATCACTCAAGTTGTTTGTTTAATCGTGAGCTTGGAGGCCTCTGGTTCTATTTATATGCAGGGGAGAAGGAGTAACCTTAAACATATCGCTGAGCTGGAGCAGGGTTAGATCTGTCGTTTGACGCTAACAGTGACGATATTCCTGGTAGGTGGTCTTCAATTGTCTTGAGGTGGTTAGCACGATCGCTGTAAAAACCTCAGCATATAAAAAAAGACGCATGTGTAAGCATTTAATGGGTGAGATATTCCCAAGCTTTGACCTGTTGTGTGGTAAAAGTGCCTCAAAGAGAATAGTGTCCAAGTTTTTGGACAAGTTAGAGAGAAATGAGATTGTCATCTAAATCTTGGTTTGGGCTCCTAAATTGGTGGGATGGAGTTGTGCGACTTTTGCGTAAATAAAAAAAAAGTACGCACTATAACATGCGTTATTTTTATTTATGACCCAAACACCTCATCCCAGACTAGTGGCTCATTAGCAGTCGAATTAAACTTGCCTAAGCTAAGTGAGCAAAACCCTAGGTATATATGATCAGGCCCCTTAATAAGAGGGATCCCCATTTTTCTAAAAAAATGGGAACACTCTATTGACCGTTGGATTTAACTTTAATGAAATTGTGTGGTTCCCCATTTTTTTGTGAAAGGATTCCATATATGATAGCTGCAAAAAGGAACCAGCTACATTAAGTTACCTGGCTTATAACTCATTTTTTATTATAGAATATAAAATGAACAATAATTTACATGTATTAACAGCTATCAGTACTCACCATGACGAGTCATGCATGGATTTCACACTGGAGAGGCTGAAGCTCGAGGATATTCAAAAGGGATTTTTGAACATTACTGACACACTTCAATCGAAATCAAGGCGTGCTGGCCGTCATGTGAGGGTGACGTAACCATGTGCATAGTGCGGAAGCTAAGAATAATACTAAAAGTACGAATAAATAAAAACCAAACTACACACAGAGTAGTTAACATACATGTGCAAGCGTAAGTGTGAAAAACAATATTCAGAGCATAGAAAACTTAGTGCAGTCCAGAGGAACAAACACTAACTAAAGAGCAACCCAAACTAGAACCTGGAGGGGCGCAAAACAGAAAGTGTGAGTGGGCAAAAACAAAGCTTTTCAAAATCATTTCATTAACAAAAGTTCTAACCCCTTGCTGTAAAACCTGTATAGTTTCCCAGAAAATAGAATATACACATAAATCGAAAACATGCCCAGAAATATGCCATGTCGAATGCCTCCACATAAAATGTAAGTGACCCAGGTAATGTCAATCAATGCACGTAACATGTCAGCCGGAGTCACCTAACGTGACCTGTACGGCTGAATCTAGAGCTCAAATCCCCAACTCATTAACTATACCTGCACATGAGTCGGAACCACCTAAAGTGGTCTGTACGACAAGACTGGGTGTAAATATATACGCTCGACTGCTACGATCACGTGAAGATTGGGCGAATAATCGCGGGTCACCTACGAGTCGGAACCACCTATAGTGGTCTATATGACAGGACTGTGCACCTAACTTGGATCCAAGATGAGCGTGTGGTGCGGGAAGTGAACATCACGTGAAGGACTGTGCCATACTCTCGGCAGGAGCACTAACATTGGGGGTGCAGGTTATGAGCTCTCTATGCATCTCACATCACTACTAATTAATCACAAACATAAACCATAACTTACCTGGCACTTACCTGTGCGTCCGCAGCACCAAACATACATATATGCAACTACTAATGCATAAATAAATAGGCAAACGCAATGCATGGCATTTAAAACAATTAAACATTTCATTTCATTTTTTGGGAAAAACCACAAGTATATAGGTATATACGGAAAACCAAAAGCCCACTCACTGGTATGTGGAAGGGTTGTAAGTCGCCTGCCTCGAGTGACTGCACTCGTCCTCGGGATAGGTCTCACTTATATGCAAAACAACTATAAAAACGTCAATTTAAAGCACATAGCCAAAACTAGGTAATAACTTCTCATACAATGCTCAAATGGGGTGTGTGAATATACCAATGTGATCTACTCAATCTCACGAATATCCTCATATTTTTAAAATAATTTTTTGACGTCACATGCGCCCCCACGCGCCGGCCAAGGCACGGCCAGACACGCCTCCCACGCGAGGCCACGTGCCAGGCACACTAACGGCGTCAGTTAACGCCGTCAGGAATATACCGTTAAACCCTAATAGATTCTGTTAAAACTGACTGACGGCGTTAGAATATTCCATCCAAACTAACGAAATATTCTATCTTCTTCTCTGGTGAAACGCCGGTCGCCGGAAAACTAGGAATTTTTCCAATCTTCGTTTCTCACTCGATTCTTCACCAATTTCAATGAAATTTGCACCAATGGAAAGCTGGAGATAAGTAGAACAACGTTATACCTGTTTGAAACCTCCAAGATCATGGGATCATGTCGGAGAAATTCAAGAAAAACTGGCCAAACTTGTAACTCACGATCCCAACGTCCAAATCCTTCCAACGAACCACCCCGAACTTTCTAAGGACCTCACTAAGCTTCCTACAAGCTTCAAATTCCCTGAAAAATAACATTTCACGTGTGCATGAACAGTGACCAATATCGGGGTTCCCTGGTTCAACGTGAAATCGAAGGATTCCTTACCTGAAATTGGTATGGTTGAACTCGTATGGTCCTCACGAACACTAGGTATAAATTTCCACCTTGATCTGCAACGTTTTCACGGGTTTTGGGACTTGTCCGTACGAAGAAAGAAGAAGAAGAGAGAGAGAGAGAGAGTGTTTGAGACTGAGAAGGTATACAGGGGAAGGGGATGAGGATGAGAGTATGTGTGTGGTCCAGATGCAACCAGCCAACAACAAAACAACCACACAAAATGACAAATAACCACTAGGGGCAAAAACATCATTTCACACCTACGATACGAATAATTCGGGACGGGCTGTCACAATTAGTCCTTGGAAAAGATTAAAATTTAAAAAAAACCTGGTACTAGATTAAATATTGAATTTAATCCCTTAAAGAGTGCTCGTATCAAAATTTACATTCAATTTTTTGTTATTTAATGTGTATTTTTATTTAATCTCTCCATATTAAATTTTAATTTTATTAATATGCACATATTTAGTTTTTTTTTTTAATTATAAATGAACGTAAATGAGAAAATATTAAAAGACATTTGTGATACAAAAATATATAAATACATAAGTGTATAGAAATGATTGTGCCGAAATATATAAAATTGACTTTTTTATACCGAAATATTTGTACCTACATGATTGTACCAAAATATATTATAATGAACCTAAATGTATGTGCCGAAATGTATTATATTGAATTAATGTACCTAAATGTCAACATCGAAATATATGTACCAAAAATTTACGTACTGAAATGAATGTACCAAAATGTACGTACCTAAATGTCAATACCAAAATGTATGTACCTAAATATCAATACTGAAATGTATGTACCAAAATATATGTACCTAAATATATTTACCGAAATATAATATATTGAATTAATGTACGCAAAAGTCAATATTCAAATGTGTGTACCAAAATGTAAGTAACGAAATGCATTATATTGACCGAAATGCATTATATTGAATCAATGTAACTACATGTTTGTACCGATGGATATACCGAAATATTCAAATATATTAATGTACCTAAATGAAGAACATACAAAATTGTTATCGGAATATATATTATAAAAGAATTAGTTACCTAAATGTAGACATTAAAATATATTATGATGAATGAAATAAAAATTAAATTTAAATGTATTTGATACATTAAAATAAAAATAAAAAGATAAATAAAACATCAAAATATAACTAATAAATGATATGATTAAATGTACTAGGGACTAAAATTGGATTTTAATCTTACACAAGGTTAAAGTCTAAAACTCATCTTTTTTAAAGATTAAAATGAAGTTTTCTATATTCAAAAGCACGAATATCTGCTCAATGGAAAAACGTCTCTATGTTTTGTTGTCAAAACCTTTGGTTTAGAATATACCGATCTGGAAAGGAACAATTGACAAATATATATTAATAATTAGTTGTGAAAATAACAGGTTTTCTTTAGTTTTTTTTCATTCGTTTTCCATCCGACGCAAAGACATGTAAAGTTGTATATAATTACCTCTCCATTTTCTCGATTCATGATTTGCTAATCTGCTTAAATGTGAAAAACACTAGACACCATCCCAATTTTATATTCTATCATCCAACTATATATGTATTTAAACCAACAAGAGCATATTTTTTCAAACATGTTACTTCAATGAAGGCAAGCTGATTCATCAAATGCTCAACTTTGAATATACGACAAAACGAGTAAAACAAAGAAGAATATCTCATTCACGTTTTTCATGTGATTACTTCCGGCTTTTTTCATCAATCATGGATTCCTATTGGTCAAATGATAAATAAAATAAATATGCATCTGGAAGCCTTACCTGTGCGTCCGCAACACCAAACATACATATATTAATAGTGATAAAATATCAGGATTAGAAACTAATATATATGGACTAAAAATGATTACAGCCAATGGGGAGGAAACTTATGGGATCTAGAGAGTACAACTGAATGTATAAACGATACCAAGATTAAAAGTCAAAATCAAATAATTTTGAGAGCTATAGATGGGAGATGAATACCTTCTAGCACTCAAACCTTAGAATATTGTACAAAAGATATACGCATTGTGCAATTACACTTTGTTTAAATGTTGAATTTATGGGTTTTTGTTCTTATGTTATTGTTTGTAATGAACGACCAAGATTAGAACTAGCGCATAGGCTTTATGAATGACAATTGTTCTATAGCAGATGTGTGTCTTAAGTTGTACACGTGTTGTGCATGTGAGTTGAGTCATGCATAGCATGAATGAGTTTGCAATGGTTATCTTGCTCATTCCTATTTGCTGAGTCAAACCCTAATTCGAATACAAAACATTAACACATTTTGGAGGCATCACGGTTGGAAAAATCAAGATGACAAGATTTTGAGTTTGGATGTTAATTTGATGATTCATGAAATTTTTTTGGCGTTGAATAATTAATGAGATGAAAAAAGTTTAAATTAATTTTTTTTTTTTTTTTTTTTTTTTTTTTTAGAAAGGAGGCATTGCGGTTTACTGATTTTCTTGAAAAAGGGGAACATTGTTCATTTGGTAGTATTTTCGTTTTTAATGTGTGTGTGTGTGCTGGGGGGGGGGGGGGACTAAAAATAATTTGGTGCCGTATGAAAAGAAAAATGCAACACGCCAACTCATACATATTTTAAACATAAAGAAAGCAGAAATTTACGAGGGATCCAACACGCCAACTCATACATACTAAATGCAACTAGTACGACCGCTGGTAAAGGAACACTTTGATGATGGATTAAACTGTTTAATATTTATACGAACATAACATATGCTTATACAATGTACCCTAATATTTTTGGTGCCCATAATTTTTTTAGGCTTCAAACTGTTGCTCTGCTCACACTAGGACAAGGCCGGTATATATAAAAGGACAAGATACAAGGTCACTTAGTATTATGATTTAGTAATATTCTTCTTCACTTATAAACATAGGCAATATGTTTAAATCTCGTGAATGTCAAATTCTATAGCAGTTTAATTATGCATCTCTTAGTGTAAATTTATTGTTTTTATTAAAAAATATAAATACACAACACAAGGGCTCTTAATCCCTCCTAATACTTTCTACTTTCTTATTCTCCAACACGCTTCATCATGAATTTTTTAAGAAGAAAGTCAAAGCTCATTTGTAATATGCACACAAAGTCGGCGTCACCTTTATTGACGCAACATTGGCATCAACTTTATTCAAAGAAACTTCATTCAAATATAACACTTTTGGACAACAACCACTCGAGTGGTCATCAGTCCAAACATTCAATCAATTCATGCTGCGATGCCTCAATTACAAATCAACGATTACAAAAGGGTAACTACATACGCTTTCAATTTGGGCTTTTCAAACGGAACCCATGGTTCAACCAAAAAAAACAAATCCACCCTAGGGCTTATTATTGACATTATTTTTAGGGCACTACAATTCGCAATTCAAAATATTATCATATATTTTTTTTAGTAAACTAATGAAAATGGCCTATCCAAACTAATTATGAATCAAAATACTCAATCATTTTCTCTTAATCAAAAGGAACTCGCCCTTCTATTTTTCTTTAGATGGAGAGAGAGTAATAATCACCGGAAGATTTTACGTTGGATGGAAATAAAGAGGATGGGGATCTTAGAGATCTTCACATTCTAACTGATCATCGTACATCGTGCAGCCAGTTTTCGTTAGTTACTATTTTTGTTTAATTTTAAATTAAAAAATTCAAATGATTTCTGACCGCATGATGTACGATAAATGGTTAAGATATGAGGATCCCTAGGATCCCCACAATTTAAATCTGAAAGGGATCCAAATACGGAGATAGAAGCCTGAGAGCATCTCTAAAGAATATGCCAAATTTTAAAACATCAAAAATGATAGTTGATAGCTTATGTGGCAATTTAACATTTTGTACAATATTTGACTCCATCCGATTTGTTAAATAATAATGTCATTTAATAATTTTTTTTAATTTTTTGTGGAGTTCAATGAATAAGGCAACCAATCAAATATTTCAAAAACATAACAACATTTATTATGTATTATATTAATCTATTAAAAAATCATTTAATAAATTTGACATTTGCTGTCAAATTTGACAGCAAAAGGCTTTGCCTTCAAATGACTCAACATCACCTAAGAAATTGAAGGCTCGGTTGGAGAGAGTTTGCTGTCATTTTTTACTGTTGTATGCCTACGCGACAATTTTGACATCTCCTTTGAAGATGCTCTGAGTTGATGACTTTGACATTTGAGTTTGGCTTCTTGTTTTCTTTTGCCATCGTAGTTTTGAGATTCAAATTTTCAACTAGATCTATTTTATTATGAATCCTGGTAAAAATTGATGTTGAAGGTTAGAGAAGCATCGTGGTATTGTTTGTTTATTAACCAACACTCAAATCATCGAATTTGTTTCATTTTTCTTTGTCAATTTGTCGCTGAGCATAGTTGAATTATGTATGAGTGGATGTGGATTTATGTCACTAGTAGAGAAAAAACTATTTGTGCGATCAAACTTTATGCGATGAAAGCAAACTCATCGTGCAAAGCAGGTTAGCATGACAAATATACAATTTCGTCAGAAATAATTTAATGGGACAAATAGCTTGCGCGCCGCAATATTTCGTCGCGTAAAACGACTTTGCACGACAAAAAAAAAAAAAAAAGGCTTCAGCGCGAAGGTTAGCAGAAAAACGAGTGAATGCTTGTATTTTGGCGCCAAAAAATCAATACAGCGTGTGTCCCTTTGTGTGACAAATATTTCGTCGCGCAAAGATTCACACATTTACTAGACTGCCAGGTGTTTAGTCAAAGTGTTGAATGAGGTATTTACTCCATGGTTTTGTGCGACGAAGGTTTCGTCGCGCAAAGAAGCCATAATTCCTTTAAATTGACAGTTTCACTCAGTCTCAACACAATTCAATCCGAAAACTTTTTACTTTCACCAAATTATTATTCCAATTTCTGTTTGTTTTTTCGTACGCAACGGCAAACTCTAGTGATCCTTCGTCAAAGAGAGTTCAAGGCGAAGGTTATGAGAAAGGTAATACGTACTAAATTTTGTTGGTTGTGTAATTAATTAAATATTTAAGTAGACTAATATAAGTTTTAATTTTGCAGCAGAAAAAGAAGAGAGCTACGACATGCATTCAATACACTTCTTCTGCTAAGATCCGGTACCGAATAACTTACATAGAATTAGTAGGATATGTAATACCCTAAAAATTTAAATAGATGAATATGTGGAGAAAATCGAAAATAAATCGATTTATGGTTATGGAAATAGAATTGGGAAATTTTAAAGTTTTGTTTCAGGAAATTGTTATAATTTATTTTAAAGTTTTGTTTCCGGAAATTGTTATAATTTATGTATTTAGATTATTGAGATTTTATGTTATTTTTCAAGAAATTATATTAATTTACTTGAGTTTAGTTTTAAATTAAACTAGTTATGAAGTTTGAAGTTTGGAAATTAATTATTTAAAATCTATAGACCTTTCGAGGTCACAATTTATATTTTTGAATAAAGCTTGACCTCACGAAAGCATAGACACAAACCGTTTGTGAAACGGAGTTATAATGAAAGAGTTATTAACGTTTAAAGTTAAGGACATTTCTGTAATTTTGACTTGAATTGGAAGTCTCCAGATTTCTGAAGCCATTATTTGTGATGCCATGTGTGTGGCTGAGATGAAAAGGAAAAAAGAGTAAAACAGGGAGGTGTACGAAGGGGGAACCGGGTCTTCCCTCGACCCGCGACCCGACCCAACCATATTTTTAGTTTCTAGCCACGTTTGACAACGGCAAAGGTGTCATTCGATCTCCCTCCTAATTTCTCTCTAAAACTGACAAATTTGGGTTTGATTCTATGTAAAACCCTCAAAGGAGGGTGAGGCAGGTTTGGGTGGTGTTTCACCAAATCCGAAGCTAACTCCGGTCATCACACCCACCAATAGATTCCCCTACACCCCAGGAACAAAGCCCAAGCATTGGTTGGGGCGTCAGAGTTGTTTTATGGTCGAATCAAGAACACCTAAAAACAAGGGTTTCTGGCAGTTTGTGGCCAATTTGAGGTATTTCTCGGCCAAATTGGACTTTACCACATGTATGAAAATTGTTCCCCTCATTGAGATCTACAACCCTGTAAAATTTGGTAATTTTTAAAACTAGTTGAATTCTCCTGCAAGTCGGGACAGCCAACCACCACTTGCGGCGGTGCGTGGTAGGCCGACATTGTCTTTTTTCATGCAAATTTCGATATTTTGAACCCATAATTGGTAACCATTTGATGTGAAATGGTTGTGAAAGCTAATGATGAATATGGTGGTTACTAGAATAATTTAGGAAATTCATAAAAGAATGAAATGTGAACTACGAAAGGTTTGATCCTGTTCAAGGGTACGTAGGCAGTCTAGTAGTGTTAGATGCAACCTTAAATAATAAAGACAAAATCCTTGTTTGAGAAATTGAGTCATTAAAAGAATTTGATCCAAAAATTTGAGATTTTAAACTTATGTTTTGGGTGGTTAAATGTTAGGCATAAATCAATGTGTGAAAATCAATAAAATTGCAGTAGAAAATTGTAAGTAGTGATAGTTAACTAAATCAGTGTTTAGTTAGGCCTATCACTGATAATCATATTCCCAAAATTGAATATTTTTGGGGGCAGGGTGCTATAGGATATGAGAAGTCGGATATGGTGAACAAGTTTAGGGCCGACATTGGGGTATTGGTGCGTAATAGATGCGGAGTGAATTGGGAGTCTTGGAGACACGTCCCCAAGGAGATAAAGACGGTCATGATCGATGAGTTAGCAGTACGTGTAAATTATTAATTAGTTAAGTAATAATCTAGTTCTTTAGATAAAATATAATAGTGATATGTATAATTTATTTATTTTTGCATATCAGTCTGATTGGGACATTGACAAAAGTGATGCAAATCTGATGAAGTGCATCAACGTGGTGTTCATATCGTTTTCACGACTTGAAGTTTGATGTTGAATGTGATGCAAATCTAATTTTATATGGACTGTATTTATTTTGTTTTGAGACAGAACAAAATAAATATTTATTTATTTTGTCCCTAAAACCTTTGTGGGACGAGTGTTCGTCGCGCAAAAATACTGTAAAACGGTCGGTTAGCGTTTCAGTCGTCGTCGTTACTATGTATTTACCGCATAATAACGCAACAAAAGTTTGGTCGCTCAGAGCTTTGTGGGACAAAACTTCATCGCGCAAAGCCATGGTCGGTGGCATTGAAGTCATGTCATTTATTGCGCATTTACTGCGTATTTATTTCGTATTTTGTGCGACGAACTGTTCATCAAGCAAAGGTTGTAGTTCTAAATGCGCAACGAACTGTTTGTCACATAAAGTGTTACGTGTTCTTTATAAGCACAGATTATGTTGCAGTTTTTTTTCACATTATTTTGTAATTTGATGGTAGATAATAAGGACAATAGGAGAGCGGCGGTTCAGGCTCGAATGGAGGAAAAAAAGTGGCAGTAGAGCATTTCCCCTGGGCCTCATGATATGACTCAATATGTGGAGTTTGCACATGCGATTGGTGCAGCAATGCGGAACAATTGTCCTACTGCTGAGTGGCGTTCTTGAAAATATGTGACCAAGGATGTGAAGAAGAGGGTGATGGATCAATTATTAGTAAGTGTGACAAATATTGAAAATAATTAATTTTGTGAAATAGTTTGTTATATGTTGTACTTAATTATTTGCATATATGTGTAAAGTGTAACTATACTCTTGATGATACTAACGAAGAGTTGATGAAGTTGATGGAAAAGGCATTGAAGAGGGGTTATAAGCAGTGGCGTTATGACGTGGGGCGGAATGAGGACAAGCGAAACAGTAGTTTTAAATTTATCTTTTTTAGGACAATATTTAATTTTAAGGTTTTCTTCTAGGTTATGTATTTGGACTTAGTTAGGCTTTAATTCATGTTTTGTTGTTTAAATAATTGAATGGGTTAATTTAATTTATTTAAGTTTTCAATTATTTTTAGAATAAATATTATAATTGAATATTTGTTTGTAATTATGAAGTTTATGTAAATATAGATACTAAAGATCTATGTTTATGTAAACTTCATAATTACAATCAATTACGTATTCGTTCGTCGCTATAAATTTTGCGCGACAAAGTCTTAGTCGCATAGCATTTATGTGACGATCTCCCATAAACATGCTTGCGCGACGAACATTTCGTCGTGCAAAGGGTGTAACAAACGCGATTAAGTTTACCGGCATATTTCGAACCTATAGGTTTTGCACGACGGCTTGTTCGTCGCGCAAATTCTTAGTCTTTATAATCAAATTCCTCAGGTGCAAAGGTAGAAACTGCAAATTTTGCAACTACTGCTTTTGCCATCCTTTTTGACTGTTGTATTCAGTAAGTTTTCCCGTTATATATTTCAAAATTTTATTGTGAATTCAAACTAACACCATTAAATTTGTTGTGTATAGCGTGCACGATTATCGCTCGGTGAATGACAAAATTAGAGGTGTATTGTTTGGTTTTTTAATTAGGAGTTATTTGAATTTACAACAAATTAGATGTGAATTGTTAATTAGAGGTGTATTGTTCGTATTTGGTTTTTGGATGAAAATCAAAAGTGTACGTCCCGTACAAAATTGTTTTGTGTTGTACCGAATTAATAGTAATTAACTACGTACGTGTATTTTCAATAAAAGCTTAGTCTCCCATTCGAGGATTAGTTGGATTTCACGCATGGGTGTGAAAGCATGACTACAGTCCAGTTGATTCTTGAATTGTCCCATTATTTGGACAGTTTGGGAATGCCTAGTTATGAGGCATAGTTTACAGATTAAGAATTAGGTTTTGATCGTGTGAATTTTGGTTACATCTCTTTACGTTCTTCAAGTTTCAGATAGGTATTTTGATATCTACGTCGGCCACTTGAAGAATTGTAGGGAGATGCTGCCGGAATTTTTCCACGTCGAAATCTAATCCGATGGAGCCGTAAATTGCGTCATATAAATGTGCATTCCCGAATGGGATTAGGGCCCTAACTAGAGGGATTAGGGCCCTAACTAGAGGCACAAGGTGACAATATCTCATTGAAGTTGTGTATTGATTGCAATTTTATTGTGCTTGCAGAAATTATGGACAGACAATGGATACAGAATCCGAATAGATGTGCACCCAAGTATTTGGATGGAATAAATGAGTTTATTGAGTTCGCATTCAGACACAACACGGGGGCAACTAGAATCTAGTGTCCGTGTAGGAGGTGTAACAATAGCTTAAAGGAGACTTTTGAAAATGTTCAATTCCACTTATTAAGAAATGGGATGACAGACACATATACAAGTTAGAATCACCATGGGGAACAATTAAACTATGCTTCGTCATCAAACGTGACACGAATGGAAAATGGCGAACCTAATGTGGATCCTAACAAACATGTTATGAATATTATAAATGACATTTTTCTATTTCCCTCGATTAATACGAACGTGGGAGCAGATGTTGATGTGTCTGAACCGATAAACAATGAAGCTTTCGAAAAAATTGTTAAAAAGTGCAAACAAAATATTATACTTGGGATGCGAAGACTATTCAGTGCTCATTTCCATTGTGGCGTTGATGTATGTCAAAATAAAGTATTGAATTTCCAACTAGTGCTTATACTATTTTTTTAGGGGTTATCAAGAGAATGCTGCCAAAGGTCAAAAGGTGCTGAATGGTCTGGGATTGAGTTATGAAAAAAATTCACGCTTGTAAAAATAATTGTATATTGTTCTATAAGGAGAATAAAGCATTGGACAAATGCCCGGTATGTAAATTGTTGAGGTTCAAAATGACATCGTAGAATAGACCGACGATGATACCACAGAAAGTTATGTGTTATTTGCTACTAACGCCAAGGTTGCAACAATTGTATATGTCGATGCATACTACCAATGACATGAGATGGCATAAGGAAAGTCAAGTGGATGATGACGTGATGAGGCATCCTGCAGATGGAGTGACATAGAAAGATTTTGATCGGATGTACCCGATTTTGCAACTGAGGCTTGTAACATTAGGTTGGAACTTGCCACTGACAGATTCAATCCTTTTGGGGTTCTAAACCAATATCACAACACTTGGCTAATATTTGTTTTTCCTTATAATTTGCCACCTTGGAAATACATGAAGAAAAAATATATGATAATGACTCTTTTGATCACCGAGGATCCTGGTAAGTCTATTGATGTTTATTTGCGACTGTTCGTTAATGAGCTGAAAGATTTATGAGAAAATGGTGTCCGCACATACGATAAGTCTACTGGGAAGATGTTCACAATGCAGGCAGCAGTGATGTGGACAGTAAACGGTTTTTTGACATATGCCATGGTTTCTGGGTGGAGCACTAAAAGTTATTTTGCATGTATAGTTTATAAGGATTACGTCACATCTGGTTGGCATGCCGAAAAGTTTGCTATCTTAGTCATCGGAGATGGTTGCCTTGGGACCACGAGTGGCATAAGAAGGACAAAGAGTTCGACAACAAAACAGAGCCTCGGGTCAGACCCATAGAATAGTCCGGCGACCAAATTTTAGAACAGGTTAACTGTTTGGATTTTGGTTATTTGGGAAAACTGTAACTAGGCCTCGACCAGCAACCCATCTGAATTGGACCTACATGTCTATGTTTTTTGAGGTCCCGTACTAGTCCAAGCTAAAACTGAGACACAACCTCGATGTTATGCATGTTGAGAAAAATGTGTTTGACACATTGGTGGGCACAATTCTAGATATTGAGGGCAAGACGAAAGACACTGTCAAAGCTCATCTCGATCTGGAGTGAATGAGAATACGGCCTCATTTATGGATGAATAGGGATGGCGACACAACAAGAAGGTTCCTTGCGTTTTTTTCACTCTAATCGAAAGACAAAAGAATTTTTGAAGTTTCTATCTTCAATCAAGTTTCCAGATGGGTATGCTTCAAATATTGAATGTTGACGGCGGAAAACTTTCAGGACTAAGGAGTCATGATTGCCATATCATTCTACAACGCCTACTTCCAGTTGGTATTCAGCAACTGTTGCATGATGATGTTGTGAAGCCAATCATATTGTTGTCCGTATTTTTTTCCCAATTGACTACAAGGTCATTGCAAAAATCAGACATTAATCAGTTGCACCATGACATTGTCCAAGTCCTTTGCAAGGTCAAACAAATATTTCCTCTAGGTTTCTTCACAAGTATGTTCCACATTATGGTTCACTTGTTGGAGGAGACATTGCTTGCTAGACTAGTTAACTATCGATGGATGTACCCAATAGAAACGTATAAAATCATTATTCAAATGTTTATTCGTTGTCATATAACGTTTTTATCTAATTTATT
Source organism: Pyrus communis (assembly GCF_041283825.1). Classification (NCBI taxonomy): domain Eukaryota; kingdom Viridiplantae; phylum Streptophyta; class Magnoliopsida; order Rosales; family Rosaceae; genus Pyrus; species Pyrus communis. The sequence continues at coordinate 28,668,797 of NC_142580.1, forward strand.
TGCTAATGGTGTTTGTATTTTTCCAGGCTTCTAGACGACCTTAAAAAAAGTGTACGAAATAGGCTCGAATGATCCATTATAGAGGCTTGGGTGGCATATGAGTCCTTTACATTTTGTGGAATGTATCTAAAAGATGTTCGACAGCTTTTAATCGTCCAGAGCACAATAATGACAAAGGGTGTGTGAATAGAGAAATTTTTTGTTTTTACCCAAGTCGCATGACCCTTTGGCGAGCCTGTTCGAGGGGAGGCATTTCCCAAAAAGGACATGGATGTTGCACATTGGTTCATACTAAACAATTCTGATGAGACAATTATTTACTTGGATGAGCATGAAGAAATGATGAAGTGGGATTATCCTTCACATCTATATGCGAAGAAGGACCGTGAATTGTTTTCTCGGTGGTTTCTCGAATATGTAAGTTTTTTGCGTTTGTATTTAACATGTTGTATTAATTTCATCAATATATTCGAAGTGGCTAAAACAAGTTGTGATTTTTGACCATCGTGTCAAGTAAATCAGTTAAAAGCATCCAATTCACCAGCTTACACTGAAGAGTTATATAACTTGACATTCGGTTCTATTCAAGCAGAATTGTACTCCGGTTGCCAGGTTAACGTCATCAAGTTTTTGGGGGCTGAGCGCGATGACAAGTTGTGTATGCAAAATAGCGGTGTCTACGTCCCGAGTGGTGGCGAAAATACAAACATTGAGTTTTATGGAAAACTATCCAGTGTCGTACAAAAACCGTTACCAAGTTATCGTTTTTAAATGCCGATGGTTTGATACAAACCTACATAGGCAAGGAAGTGTTAAGAGTGACCATGGCTTATTCTCAGTCAACACTACTAGAACTTGGTACAATGACGACCCTTACATTTTGGCAAGTATGGCAAAACAGGTTTTTTTTTATGTAGACGACGGAGATGACTTCAACGTCTTGAGTCTTCGAGAGAAATTGGTGGGGAAACAGTACGAGATAATAATCTTGTCTAAGAACCATTTCAAATACCGGGTGTTGCTGGTATTGAAATACTGATTGACTTAATTTCAATTAACCTCAGTGATCTTCCCCGATACGATCCACCAGAGGCTGCGAACGACGATGGTGACGTACCTATCGACGAGGATGAATGAGACACTGACGATGATGATACCGACGATAGTGAAAGTTACCATAGTTCGGACAAGGATTAATTAACATAATTTTGAATTATTTTGTAAATTAAATGCAATTGTACTTGTCATAAAATAATTTTAGTGAAATATATGTATTTATTTATGTCGGGCTTATTAGAAAATTCCCTTTTAAAAAAATAAAATAAATAAATCTACATGCTTGCACGACGAAACATACAAATACATCGCACAAGTTTTTTAATTTTACGCGGGGACACCATGTTGGGTCAGATAAATTCAAATTTTTATGAAAAAAAATCGATTTTTAAAAATTATTATACATTCTTGCGTGACAAATACCAAGAAATCGTTGCACGAAGCCTATTTACGCGACGAATTTTCATGTTCAATCGCACAATTTATAATATTTGGTGTGCTGTTAAATAGTCTTGAAATATTTAAATTTCCACAAAAATTTAAAAAACGTGCGATGACTTTAGTGTTTGCACAACAGATGTCTTTGTTGCGCAAATTTTTGTGCGACTTTTGTAAGAGCAACCATATAAGCTCTATAATAAACTAGCCAAGAACATAAGATTTAACTAACTAAATCACAATCATCACTCCAAATATTCTGTATATGCAAATACTGAAGTAATATCTGCAACACATACCTGCAGACTGCTTCACAAAGTCTTTCCCATGTGTGCTGTTAGAAGACAGCAGATGGTGCTATTCCATTAAGCCAAAGGACGAGGGGTTTCCGAGATGACTGTCAACGTTGAAAAGCAAATGACCAATGTTGTGATGATTGGTGACGGTCCAACTATGACCAAGATCAGCGGAAGCAAGAGCCATGAGGATGGTGTCGCAACCATGAACACCGCAACCTTTGCTGCACTAGAAAACTATTTTGTTGCCAAAAAGGAACTGGGTTCAAGAATACAGCGGGACACGTAAAGCACCAAGTCGTGGCACTGCGTGTGCAATCCGACTTCTCCATCTTCTTCAACTGTCACATGGACGCATACCAAGACACCCTCTACACACAACCTTTTCCTCTCTGCAAAACTCAATGCTCTCCAAGTTATAGGTAATTGGAACAATAAGAGCGTATTTTTGTGAGAGCAGGGGCTTGTGGTTTTTATACTACAAAATCTGGATTACCCTATAATAATCCTACAAGGAATACAAGACCAAATCCTTGTACAAGTATGAGTTCTATTCTCAAGCCAACAGTAGAGTTTCAATCCAAACCAAAGTTGAATTAACTCTTATAAACACATTAAGACCTCTTTATACCAATATGAAATAACAATGATTATTACTAAATTGTGAGAATCGCACTCATACTCTAACATTCTCCCACTTGAGTATGATTCGCAACAGTAAATAATCATCTCAAATTCAATATAAAGGTGATCACATAAGTCATTCATCAACACACTAGTATATAGACACAACCAGCTTACATAAACCAAAACAATGAATTTATAATTGCCTCTGCAACACAAAATACAGATTTAACTTACAAATCACAATGTCAAGTTCATGTTCATAGCAATGTATCTAAGCTCAAGAGTAAACCAAGACGTCTACTCCCACTCATATAGCCCAACATTGATAAAAAATACCAAACATTCTTGACAGTAGGCTGTCAACTTAAAATTATTCATAATTGTATGAATAGCACAGTTATGATCCAATCAACAGCTTTATCATATCACCAAATCTTTTGGATAACAAAAGCTTAACCTCACATACAACTTACCTATGCATTTTAAAGTATTGAACTTAAGAATCTTTTCTGTTACATCGTAGAATTAACTCAAAAGTTACAACATACTTAATTTGCACTTTGTAATTATGTGAACCATTATAGCAAAACCAAACCAATTTGCTCTCACTTATCTAGGCCATATTCAACACAACCAAGTACAAGTTAATAGCAACTAGATTAACTAAAAATCATTCCAATACAATGAATGACTAATCAGAATCCATATGGAAACCAAATTTGTTTCCTTTTGAATGCTAACATTATAGGATCCTTCTCATTACTTAAACAAATTAAGTAACAAAAATAATTCAACCAATTGCTTCAATAAAACCATAAACTGGTTTTTAAGCATCCATATGAATTATAATGGCTGGCCTAAATACTCTTAGCCTTATGCTTACATTCGAACATATGATTCTCCCACTTAAGCATAAGCAGAATATACTGCACAACTGATAAAGAAATCGGAGATATGAACCAATTGGTTCCCGATTCCTTACCTATTGCATAATCACAATTTAGTCATATACACCTAAACCATTATGCAAAACAGTCTATGTATCAAAAGATAGTCACAATCCATTCGGAAAAACTTATCTCACATAAACCCAAAATCACCAGTTTCAACAATGATCAAAATCAGAATAGCAAGCACAATATTTTTGCATTCAATTTGATCTTAACTAGTTCAATATCTAGTTCAATATCCATCGAGCAAGATCAACCAAAATTTGATAATGTCTGGATATATATCACAACAATATGTCTTGATTAAAACGAGATAATCAAGACCACTTATTTCTTCTAGAGTACTCGAAGTTCATCTTCCTCCCTATTTGTGATTTCAACCAAAATATAATAGCGGAAGCATGCATCATGAAATCACAAATATACATATACAATAAGCATGCATCGATATATACATGATAAGATTAGTCGACAATAATCCAAATTAAAAATATTCATGCCTTTAATTCATTGTCAACACCATCATCAATTATATACAGATTCGTAAGCAAGTCCTTGGAGAAAATAATGATAGCCGCACATCATTAATCTTATGAATTTCTAATAAGATGACAAAATAATTATTTGCTTTCCAATTCATAATAGAATATATATTTTGTAAATGGCTAAAAGTTTATTGTCACAAGACTCATTATAGGCGGTCAATAAAACATCTACCTTACATATTCATCTGTTCATATATTTTCTTGTATGCATGCATGCATCAATATGCAGAGAAACTTATGCAAGTTCTATTTGATATAGATAAAACCGCATGCGCATAATTACAACGTCTATGCACGAATGCTATCTCCATATATATACAGATTTCATTCAAATATGCTATTATGTATAAATCACAAAGCAATTGACATCCACTTTATATATGCATTTATTTTTGTCGCTTTATAATACCTCCTGAATTGCATATGATATGCAGTCAAATCCTTTCCAACCCAAACTTGATATAAATCAAACCAATTGAAAATCAAGAATTGACACTAAGATGTGCATGTGTAGCTCCCCGCAATTTAAATGTATCGAGATTCATACATGAAACAATGCATACGCATGGAGTCTTTAATGAAAAATAGAAGAGCATATCTAGACATACACTAATTTATTTATACAGTAAAGGACGATTACAGACATCTCACATAAATCACAAGTTGGCATCTATAGGGATTTCGAGTTTAATCATGTCTTCACAATATATATATATATATATATATATATATATATATATATATATAAACAAGCATACTCGAAATAGCAAAAGCCCTAATTCATTATGCTCCAACTCATCGGACTATAATCACACATATAGGAGAACAATTAATCATGCATGAAACAGTGAACTGAGTTACCTGAATGCATCATTGGACCCATGTTCGTCAACCCGATTGCAATTCCTCGGTTCCAAATCAACGAAACAAATTATCCATCAATGCTTGAGACCCATCCATGCGGATTGCCATCACTCCCAATTCCCATGGACCTCATACCATTGCAGATTATTGAAGTAAATCGCCATTGTTACAGATGCGCCGAACCAAAATCATCGCCAAAGCGATGGCCAGAATCCCATCGACACAAATTCACAGAAAAAAAAAAAAAAGATAAACCATGAACATTAATATCTCTTAGACAAACAAAAACTTTTAATGTCGTCAAACCAAGATTTCATCTTTCTTTTATCTTACTAATATTTGGTCTTTACAAGGCATATTTTATGCACATCTTTATAATCAGATTCATTAATTCAAAACGATAAGACCCACAAAAAGCCACGGATTATTGATAACAACAATAATAGCATATGTACTCACATTCCATAACCAACCAATGAATTCTTGATTAATTCTTATTAAAATTCATCATCATGGAATCAAACGCACAGAAGAAAAATTAATAACTGTACAAGCTTTAATAGATCAATTCTATCAAATTGAGTTCAACATGTAGCCATCATTCGTTTGGCATCTACCGCAAATATGACAAAACCTGTATTGCTGCAAACATGATATGCATAACAAACTCAATTCAAAACCTACATATTTTCTCACAAACTAAGCTTGACCGCTGCTAATTTACCATTACATCTTGCTGCCCTTTTTTTTTTTTTTGATCGAATTTAGATGTTAAATTCAATGGCTCTGATACCACATGTAAGAGCAACCATATAAGCTCTATAATAAACTAGCCAAGAACATAAGATTTAACTAACTAAATCACAATCATCACTCCAAATATTCTGTATATGCAAATACTGAAGTAATATCTGCAACACATACCTGCAGACTGCTTCACAAAGTCTTTCCCATGTGTGCTGTTAGAAGACAGCAGATGGTGCTATTCCATTAAGCCAAAGGACGAGGGGTTTCCGAGATGACTGTCAACGTTGAAAAGCAAATGACCAATGTTGTGATGATTGGTGACGGTCCAACAGTGACCAAGATCAGCGGAAGCAAGAGCCATGAGGATGGTGTCGCAACCATGAACACCGCAACCTTTGCTGCACTAGAAAACTATTTTGTTGCCAAAAAGGAATTGGGTTCAAGAATACAGCGGGACACGTAAAGCACCAAGTCGTGGCACTGCGTGTGCAATCCGACTTCTCCATCTTCTTCAACTGTCACATGGACGCATACCAAGACACCCTCTACACACAACCTTCTCCTCTCTGCAAAACTCAATGCTCTCCAAGTTATAGGTAATTGGAACAATAAGAGCGTATTTTTGTGAGAGCAGGGGCTTGTGGTTTTTATACTACAAAATCTGGATTACCCTATAATAATCCTACAAGGAATACAAGACCAAATCCTTGTACAAGTATGAGTTCTATTCTCAAGCCAACAGTAGAGTTTCAATCCAAACCAAAGTTGAATTAACTCTTATAAACACATTAAGACCTCTTTATACCAATATGAAATAACAATGATTATTACTAAATTGTGAGAATCGCACTCATACTCTAACAACTTTTGCACGACAAACCGTGCAAATGTGTTCTTTTTAATTAGAGAATGTAATTTGGGAAATTAGGGTTAGGGGTAGACATGGATTAGATTAGGGATAGGGGAATTTTCTAATTTAGGGGAATGATATATAATTAGGGTTAATTTTATAATTAGGGCTCAATTGAAATTAGGGCTAATTTGTAATTAGGGGTAGTTTTTAATTAGAAAATGTAATTTGGGGGGATTAGGGTTAGGGGTAGTTACGGATCAGACTAGGGATAGGGGAATTTTCTAATTTAGGGGAATGGTATATAATTAGGGTTACTTTTATAATTAGGGCTCAATTGAAATTAGGGCTAATTTGTAATTAGGGGTAGCTTTTAATTAGGGGGAATTTAATTAGAGAATGTAATTTGGGGGATTAGGGTTAGGGGTAGGCACGTATTAGATTAGGGATAGGGAAATTTTCTTGTAATTTGGGGGATTAGGGTTAGGGGTAGGCACGTATTAGATTAGGGATAGGGAAATTTTCTAATTTAGGGGAATGGTATATAATTAGGGTTAATTTTATAATGAGGGCTCAATTGAAATTAGGGCTAATTTGTAATTAGGGTTACTTTTTAATTAGGGGGAATTTAATTAGAGAATGTAATTTGGGGGATTAGGGTTATGGGTAGGCACATATTAGATTAGGGATAGGGGAATTTTCTAATTTAGGGGAATGGTATATAATTAGGGTTAATTTTATAATTAGGACTCAATTGAAATTAGGGCTAATTTTTAATTAGGGGTGGTTTTTAATTAGGGAGAATTTAATTAGAGAATATAATTTGGGAGATTAGGGTTAAGGGTAGGCACGAATTAGATTAAAGATGGGAGAATTTTCTAATTTTGGGGAATGTTGTATAATTAACTTATAGTTATATAATTAAAATTACTTTTAGTTTAATTTTCTAAATTATAGTTATATAATCAAATTAAGGTTAGGGATGGTTTTTAGTGGCCGGATTAGGTTAGGGTTCTAGGAGAATAGGTTACGGTTGTAGTGGATTAATTTAAATTTGTACATTCATGTTATATTATTTTGTAATTACACATTTAGCTTTAAATTTGTTTACTTGTAATAGTTAAATTTTAATTTAATTTTTTTTTTCTCTTCTAATTTTGTAGATATCTCACCTTATTATGGTTACGTCAGGAGGACCTCGCACCTCCTCCACCACCTCCTAGTGCGAGGAGTGGTCCAGCGACAATGGACCTTTCTATGGTTGCATCAGGAGGACCCGACGTGGCAAAAGCGCCTGCATCATCGACATCTTCGATGGCGTTTCCGCCTAGTGCACGTCGTACTCCTCGGCGTGCCCGGACTCCTTACACAACATAAATGTGGGGGAGGTTCTGTCAAAATTTCGGTAAAATTTTAACTTAATGTTTGACGTTTGTTTTGTTGTTTTGCAGCTAAGAAAAAACACCCGGGGATCTTGCCGACAGCTACAAACAGGGCAGGTTACCCAGGTGATAACTGATCGTTTCACAATAGGATACGACAAAAGGCATTGGGTTGCACGTACAGCGAAGCATCATAGTGCATTGGTCCACGACATGGGACATGTCATTAGGATCGAGTGCCCTATGCTATGAAATCGTGGCGCGAGATTCCGTCAAAGACAAAGAACCTAGTCCGCAACTGTTTATCGGTAAGTTCCTAACTTTGTTTTCAATTATATATCAAGTTCATATTTTTATATTAATTTTTTTTCCTTTTTCAACTTTGACTTCAATTTTAATTTTGGTTTTTATTTTATTTTAACTTAGACAAACTACAATTTTGACGACATAAACGAGTCGATGGACAACTACCTAGACAAGTTGTTTTACGAGCAGTACAAGAAGTGGAAAAGTGACCTCCACAAACATTATGAGTTGTTTGATGATCAGGACATCGGTGTAGAGGAGGGTTGCCCGCTAAAGTTGGAGGATCGGCAGGACGAGTGGGCGTGGCTCTGCAGCTATTTTCAGGACCACCTATGTGGTACGTTTTTATATATATAGTACTTATTTAATTTTAATTGTTTTAAAATTATTCCTACTTTGGGTTATGCGTTTGTTTCATTATCTTTAAATATTACACTAATACATTTATTTTATGTTAATAAAAGAAGGTGAAGGCTAACAAGATCAACTGGGAGAAGAAAACTCTTCTCCACCATTTTGGTTTGCACTTCCAATTTCTTGTAAATTTTCAATTTATTTTATGTTGTCTTTATGCTTTTTTGTTGCTTTTATTCTAGGGGGTTCGAAATTCCTCGAGATAGAGGTCTTTAAGGACGTTTATGTTTGGCTCGGAGATGAGCTTGCTGAGCAGCTGCACATAAGTACTTTTTTCAATTTCCTATTTTACGCTTCCAAAACTTACAAAATTTAATTTAATATTAATTCTTACCAATCCACTTCTGTCTTATTGTCATAGTTGACGATGGTGGAGAGGACCTCAACCATCCTTCAGGAGTCTGCTTCCCAGCTTCCCCCAGATACTTCTATTAAGTCCGTAGCTTCTCCCGAGGATGCGGGGTTTCAGATCTTGACTGAGACCTTGGATGCGACCCTCGGGTGAAGGCCGGGGTAGTAGTTTTAGGGGATGGGACAAGCTTGTTAGCCCGTTATTGGGGCTTTATCATCATTGCAACCACAGGGCCCAGCGTCACTAAACTGACGCATGAAGTGGCTGGCCTGATAAGTAAGCACGCATTGATCATTGAGTCCCTCAACTCGAATGGCATCAATCTCCCACTCGGCATTACGGTCCCCTCCACCTCCGAGCCACATAACTCGTCGGCCTCTGAGCCCGTCCACCAACATAACCGTCAACCTCCCCAGCACACCGACTCGCAACCCGACCCGTACCCTGACTCCCACCCTAACCCGAAGACAACCCCACTTAATGACCAAATAGATTATAGGTTTTTTTTTCTTAGTTTTAAACTTTTTACTTGTATTTACATTTTTATTTGATATATAAATGTCACTTTTTTCCTCCATTCATTATAATTGCATTTTTAATAATAATAAAAAAGTAATTATAATTTAAATAAATTATGTAACCAGAACAAAAAAATAAGAAGGAAAACAATTAAATTAACAAAGCAAAACAAAATTAATTAAAAAAGTTGACACCGTGCGACGAACACTTGGTTGCTTAAAGTTTTGTGAACTAGTGTTGTATTCGTCGCGCAAACTTACCCGCCACTAGAACCACCGTCCCATGTACTGTATCTCGTCCAACTCATTTTGTTGCATCAGGTTACGCTCAACAAACTAATTTCGTTCCCTTAAATTTTGCGCGAAAACATCTCCGTCGTCGCGTTCATTCTTGTGCGGCAAAATTTTTGTTCTTGTCACGCAAAGTCTATTTTCACAACCCTTGTGCGATGAAATTTTTGTCACATAAATTCCAATGTGACGTATATTGCTTTACGCGACAAATTGCCCTTCATCACGAAAAGCGTTAAATGTAGCAGTGTGTTGAGTCAGAGGATGGTAAAGCAGATGTCTTTGCTCACCATGACGGCATCCTTCCATCATTTTCCCCTTTGGGCAGCATGGTTTGATTGACCCTTCAAAGTTGGAGAAAAAGATGCAATTCGTGTGTTACAAAATCATTTTGGTAAGCACATTAAAAATGTTGTTTTACATTTTACATCCTCTTTGTCCAAACTAGGAATCTTTGTTTGTGCTAACTCAAGGGTCTCTTCTTCAAATAAAAAAAATAAAATAAAATAAAATAAAATAAAATAAAATAAAAATCTAGGGTTTCTTATATGATGACGTTTTGATTTTGGTTATGGTAGAGTATTATCCCATTCTGTACATTGAGAAGGGTATTAGTCTTTAGAAAGCTAGTGCTTTCAATTATCTTTAGCTCGAAGAAGATGCTCTCAGATTTTTTGTGATATCCCATCCTGAACTTAGTGATTTATTTCATTATTGAAGCATTTTGGAGATTTAATTGAAATTATTTCGTTAAATTCTCTGGTTTTGAAAAAAATGAAGTTAGGGATATTTTGGTCATTTCAAATTTTAATCTGATGTGTCCATATCCAGATCATATCACGTGTCTTGCAGAACAAGCATGGTCATCCAGTGGAGTCGCTAGGAATCCACCTAGTGTCTCAGAGTAGAGTGATGGTGGCACCACTAGGTCTGATACAACTCTGCTAGAAGCTTGTGTGTCCATGACCAAACTTCTGAGGTAACTATATTCGGATCAATCCAGCCCTGAAAAGTCATGGTCCCACAAAAAGAGAACCCAAAACAAGCGGAAGAGATTCTCCCAAATTGCTCTCTAAGTCACATACAACTTGACTTGCACAAATTTGCCACTCAAATAAGCCACACAATTTAAACCAACTTTAAGGTCCTATTTATAGTGCATAGGACTTCGGTCACAATGAGAATTCCAATCTTAATTGGAAGTAAATTCAATTCCTAATTAATCAAATAGGTAATTAACATCTCTTCACTAAGCAAGGAATCCAACTAAGAAGTCAAATTCAAACCGAATTTTTGTATCAGCTTATTTTTGAGCTGTAAATCACTGCAAATGGAAAGTTAGAAGTGGATGATATAATCACTGCAAAATGATTGAGCACCCACTTATTGGAAAATATTGGAATCTCTTATTTTAACGATGTAAGTGGTTAATCTTGCAAGCCTACATGCAATATTTTATGTAGCAGTTTATGACTAGGGTTTACAATTGAATGATGCTTAAGGCTTAAACGTGCGTCCATGCATAATTTGCTTCAAATCGTCATTGGCTGGGTTACTGGCTAGTACAGCCAATAGCCCACATCCACCAGTACTAAGAAATGAATTAACGAATAGTACACAAGTCGTTGCTTCAAACAGTTGCCAGATTCAAATGACATAATATTGGTGGTTAGTATGAAATAATGAATCTTCAATATCTTTCATATGGATCTTACATCCTCTTATTTCTAATTGTGTTTTTCTTCCCCACAATCCTCGTATATTGTCTTTGTTACACACAGTCCTAACCCGTTCCATGCATTTTATCTACACTCACGCTTTTCTTTTCCTAGGCTGTGCGTCCAATGGTCACTTAATTTACATGAGCATGATGTGGTTACACCATCACTCCTCTAGTATGATCCGAGTTTATATAATTAACAAATAAGACATATGACATAATATGAACAGATTTTTTTTCTAATTTAAAAATATATTTATATTAAGAGAAGCAAAAAAACAATTGGTGTTGTACTTCTTATCTTACAAGTGAATAGCAATATCAGTAGATATAAGTAGATTATTCAATTTAAGAGATAGTGTTGCAGTCTCATACAGATGGGCATTGTTATCCAAATGTCCATTTTACTTCGATTTTCGCCCGTAAAATCGAATGAATTGGACAAGATTAACAAATAAATAAAAATTTGTGAGAGATAAAAATAAGTGTGTGAACAACACTATCCAAAACAAAATTCTCATAATTATGAGATATTGGTAGTTACAATGACTGTTCGTGCGGAACTAGAACCATATCCTCCTCGCCGCCAAAAAGCTGAAAAATGCTTACGGAAATTACCTTAATCTTCTATTTTTTATTTTTGTTCTAAGCTCCCTACCTTGTATTCCTCTATTGCCCTTGCAATATCCCAATTTTCATGTGCCTGATTATCAAAATTCATATAATAATACGTAGCTAATTAAGATACATGTTATGGGATCATAATTTTGCCATCTAGCTAGTTTGGATCCCACGTTTTCTATACACATATCCGGCTTAGTTGGCCCAAATTCAACCTATAAATTTCCCCTTGAGTGTGTAAATACTCAAGTAGACTCGTCATCATGTAAAGGTTGAGAAAGTCGACTCGTCGACACTGATTTTGGGAACAAGCTATTCTCAAATAAGGTAGGAATTTGTATAAGGAAGTAAGTCTCACAAAAAAAAAACTATGGATATGGTAAAAACCCGAGTAGGGACAAAATTCATAGTCTTAGGAAAAATACGTGAGAAATGCAAAGTCAAATGAAACATTTACGGAACATCATCAGGGATATGAAAGGTGGGTGCCTCGTCAAAATCTCGTTAGGTAGCAAAAACCCAATGGGAAAAATACTCCTAATCGTAGGAAAAAGAGTACATTAGGATCAAGCAAGTATACTTCAGGATACTCCCTCTGAGTTTGACATAATTCCAAAGAGAACTAGCAATGTTACAACTCAAAAAGTTTACACATACCTATTCCTTGAACAAGCTTCTGAAATGTCACCTTTGGTAGTGATTTGGTGAAGAGGTCGGCCAGATTGTCTTGTGAATGGATTTGCGTGACTTCAATCTTCTGATGCTCTTGTTGTTAATGTGAGAAAAAGAACTTTGATGCAATGTTCTTGGTGTTGTCTCCTTTAATGTAACCCTTCTTCAGCTGTTCGATGCATGATGCGTTATCTTCATAGATTGTCGTCGGGACATCCACAACGGGGTAAATATTGCAGGAGCTTCGAATATGGCCCACAATTGCTCTCAACCAAAAGCATTCCTGAGTTGCTTCATGTAGGGCGAGAATTTCAGCATGGTTAGATGAAATGGCAACTAAGGTATGTTTAGTTAACCTCTAAGAGATTGTGATGCCTCCAACGGTAAAGACATAACCTGTTTGAGAACGCGCCTTGTGCGGATCAGATAAGTATCCTGCGTTGGTATAGCCAACAAGGCGAGAATCGACTCGAAATAAAGGAGTGAGGTATCACTCGAGGATCCGTAGGGATAGAAGCCTAGATTTGTAGTACCCTTAAGGTAATGGAAAATGTCTTCAACACCAGTCCAGTGTCTACATGTAGGTGCATTATTGTATCTTGCCAAAAGATTAACAGTGAAGGAGATGTCAGGTCTAGTGCATTGAGCTAAGTACTATAAAGCGCCTATCGCACTTAGATAAGGAACTTCAGGCTCTAAAATCTCTTCATCATCCTCCTTCGAACAGAAGAGATCTAGTTTTGCATCTAACGATCGAACGACCATAGGAGTACTCGAAGGCTTCGCTTTATCCTTATTAAAGCGGCGCAACACCTTCTAGGTGCAATTCAATTGATGTACTAAGATTCCATCCGAACGGTACTCTATCTCGAGACCGAGATAGTATCAAGTTTTTCCTAGATATTTCATATCAAATTCTGACTTAAGGTCTGCAGCAGTTCTCGTGTCCGATGAGGTTCATGTCATCGACATATACTGCAACAATCGCAAAACTGGAATGTGACTTCTTAATGAACACACAAGGGCATAGTTTGTTGTTCACATATCCCGGACTAGTCAGATACTCACTCAAACGGTTATACCACATTCTTCTAGATTGTTTCAAACTGTAGAGTGAATGCTTCAGCAGAATTGAGAACGTGTTCCGGGGTATGGAAATATTTGATCCAGTCATTGTAAGTCCTTCGGGAACTTTCATGTAAATTTTCATGTCAAAATCCCCATAGAGATACGCAGTTAGTACGTCCATCAACTGCATGCTCAGTTTTTCGGAAACTACCAAACTGATAAGGTAGCGAAAAGTAATCACATCCATAATAGGTGAATAAGTTTCGTCATAGTTAATCGCAGGGCATTGCGAGAAACCTTGCGCACAATTCCATTCTTCTCATTACGCTTCCAAACAAAAACCCACTTGTAGCCAATAAGCTTCACATGTGGAAGAGTAGAAGCTACAAATCCAAACACCTTACGTTTTGCAAGCAAATCGAGTTCGACTTAGATTGCTTGTTTCCAGTTTGACCAATCAATTCTACATCGACATTCATCAACAGAACAGGGTTCAATGTCATCACTTAACATGATCTCAGTAGCTACTACATATGCTAATACATCATCGACGATCATCTCATTTCTACCCCAAACATCATCCAAGCTAGCGTAATGGACCGAAATCTCTCGATTCTCGTGAGGTGGATTTGTCTCTTCAAGGATGCTTCCGTAATCTAAAGTTTCCTCATGAGTTGGATAGAATGAGTAGGCGATATTCAAATTCACAGTATGCTCTTCAAGTGCCTGTGTTGTGGGTTTCTTCTTCTCGGGGTGTGAATCATTTGAACCAAGTGGTCTGCCACGCTTGTGTAGGGGCCGATGATTGGCTAGCCGCTAATGTACGTGGATCGGCCAAAGTGGCGTCCCGGGCCTCCAGGAGGGAAATCCGTCGTATATTTGGTACATCCAACTTTGCAGGCATATTCGCAACTGGAATATGTGATCTTGTCATTCGTGCTAGATCGATGAAAACATCTGGCATGCTTTAAGCTATGCTCTGAAGATCTAATATGTAATACACTTTAATTTCAAACTCAGTGATGCACAGATCTAAATGAGACAAAATAGGAGTCATCCACGATAATTCGCGTCGTTCTTCAGGAACGTTGACATTCTTATCTCCCCCTAACGACAGGAAAACTGTCTCATAAAAGTGACAATCCGCGAAGCGAGCGGTAAATAGATTGCCTATCAAAGGTTATAAGTAACAAATGATCGAAAGAGAATCATATCCGACATAGATTCCCATCCTTCATTGAGGCCCCAATGTCTAATTTTAACGAAAAATTAGTTTATGTCTAATATTCTAATCTTCCATAGGGGCGGTATCCTCCTAAAAATTAGAAACCTCCATTTTGGTACTCTCTGGTTCATCCACTTGCCAAGGTTTGATTCAAACTTCTTATGACAAGAATGATATCCAGCTACGACCTTTTGGGGAGCACGGCAAACACGGGACCAATGGTCCTTTGAACCAAAGCGATAACACATGTTTGCATCCATGGTTTCAAGTGCTTTGCCCTTATTCTTAAAGTTTGGGGCCTTGGGAGCGAGGTTATGGTGCTTATGGGCTTGGTTTCCTCCCTTAGATGGGCCTTGGTTCTGTTAACCTTGACAGGGTGGCTTCTGGCCGCCTCTACCACACCTACATTGGTGTTTTAGACGTTGATTCATGCTATAATGTGCTTCAGCCATAGCAGTCGCCCCAGCAGATCGAGCTTGACAATTTTACAGAGATCAAATCTGAAAACTTAGTAAACTTATGAGCCCTATATTGTTGCTGCATGAGAATATTGGTAGAAGAGAATGTCATATAGGTATTCTCCAAGAGATTTTCTTCGGTTAAGGTCTCGTTACAGAACTTGAGAAGTGATCAGATTCGACAAACTTCAAAATTATATTCATTCACAAACTTAAAGTCTTGGAAGCGCAGATGCTATTGGTCATGTCTTGCTTCAAGCAAGAAGATGTCATTTTGGTGATCAAAACGATCAACCAAAGCGACCCAAAGTGCTCGTAGATCTACCTTAGCAAGGTACCCGATTTGCAATGCATCATGAATGTGTTTTCGGATGAAGGTCATGGAAGAGGCTTTATCAGCTTCGCCAACCGGGTTGTCCATCTCTTCTTCAATGACGCAAATTCTTTACGGTGAGGTGGAGCTTCACATCTTGGACCCACTTGAGTTAGTTCATTCTAGAGACCTCCAAAGCGGTGAAGTCAAGTTTGTTCAAATTCGACATGTTCCCATCACAAAATAAAAGGACAAGATGTGGCTAGTGTAATGGATAAAAAATCAATCCATTCACTTAGAAGTAGAACATTCAGGTTTTAATAGACATGTATTGGTTTAACTTTACATGAAAAACTTCAGGTTTTCATGGGTGTTGTTTTAAGGAAAGCTTCAGGTGTTCGAACAAGTCATGTTTCTAGAAACTTTAGGTTTCAAAATAATTATGAACTTCAAGTTCATATGTTTGTGCAAACAAACACAAATATATATACAGAAATATGCAAATAGAACTTCTTATCTATAATTATAATTGAATTAATTATTTGGACTTCGGGCCAAATTAAAGTGCAGGTGAAAAAATATAAAACCCATAAGGCCTAAAAAAAATAGATATTTAAATTTAGGGCCCAAAAACATGGGCCAAAGCCCATGGATAGGCTAATTTAAATTTATACCGTGCGCCTAGGCCCAAAAATTGGGCTGGGATAAATCGGACCGAGCCAACAGATGAGGGCTTTAGGCCTTTCTGGGTTGTGGAAGCTGGCCCAACCTACTGGGTGAGGTCTATAAAGGCCCGTAAGGGGCACGGATCCACTGCGACGCGACATAGGTGATCCTGAGGACGCAATCCAGTGCATCGAGGTGTAAGGATCGAGGGATGGGTTCTACTATGGTGGGGAGCATGGGAACACCTAAGTCATTCGGGCTAGTGTCGTGGGCTGAGTCAAACAGAGGCCTAATTGGGCTATTTGATGCGGGCCATGAGAGGTGAAGCCCAACTGGGCTTGGGTAAAGTCCAAAACATCCTATGTTAGAACGGGGTTATGTCGTCGGGGAAAGAAGATGGCGCCGCCGCTTTAGGTGGCTAGGTTTTGGTACAACGTTCTCAGTGCATGGCAGTGGGTTCGACGACGAGCCAATTCCTAGTGACGGATGAGGGGTACCTCAACGTCGGGCGGAAACAGAAAAGGGGAAAACTCATGAAATTCAAACTTGACTTTCATCCAAATTCGATGAAATTCTTCTGGAATTTCAACGATTTTGGTTCAAAAATCACGACACAATGTCAAAATTTTTCCAGAAAATTGCACGGCAAGGCCGTGGTTTCACTACAGGTGAGTTGGGGTTTCTGGTGGCTCGGGTCATGGGTTCGAAGAACCCTAATTTTTATTTTTTTCAATTTCCAGATTAATTCGATGCATTTCAATTAATTTAATGCATGGACATATATTTAATGCAATTCATGGCAATATCAATTCACATAATTCAACAATTATGAATATGATGCATACACAATTTATGTAGAATCCAAAATTCGAAATACGTAAAGTTGGTTCATGCATCATGGTGAGTGTTCATGCTATTAATGCTGCAAAAATATCGAGATAAAAACCGTTGTTTTGAAAGAACCTGATTGCGTGATGATATTGATTAACTGGTTTGATGCAGAACACTTCAACGTCAGGTTCCTAAGTGCAGCGGTAGGAGCATGCTGATAACGTGTTGTGGCCTATATTTAACTGACACGGAAAGGGGATCGGCAACACAGAGAAAATATAGAGAGAGATGTGTTTGTGGGGTTGTGTAGAAGATATGTTATTCCCCCCTACGTAATGCCTTTATTTGTAGTAATAAGAAAGATAAAAAATCATTCTCCTCCAAAGAATACAATTCCTAAAAGGAAATAATAACCAAATCTAACCTAAGATTTAGACAATCGCACTCAAAAAAGAAATTTATAACAATGTTTTTTTTGTTATTTGTTATACAATATACTCAAATATGATTCTAATTTCTCAATTATAACTCCCTTAAATATCTTATAAATAATAATAAAAAAAGGAGAATTATAGAAATATATTACCTAGAAGTGGACAGGAAATACTCTTGATCTTGGTACAGATGAAGCTGTAAATTTCGGAATTTTGATTCCGAAATTGGGTTGAAATTCATTTCTTAAAATTTCTTGAATTGAAAGTGAAAACATGTATTTTTGGTCCGATTCAACGAAAATCAGGTTACCCAATCAGTTGAATTTATAGGTCAAAACAAGAAAAAGCCTCCTAATGAATAGCGTTCACTCATCAGAATGCGGGAAACATTTTCACACGTGCCACTGTAACTTAAAGTATATTATTGGATCGGTACATTGTATTTTCTTAATTTGCTTGCTTTTGAGTCATCGTCTCGATGTGGAGCGCGTTCGTACACCTATAAAAAGATTACAATTGCAAGACTCTTCTTTCCTGGAGAACTGGAAAAACAAAAACTAGGATAGTCTTCACCGGTCGTAAGGTGAGGTGTTTTTCAACTTTCAGTGCTCCTATTTCCATTTTTCCAAGTTTCAAGGAGTTTTCTTGGGGTTTGCAACGAGATCTCTCGGCTTCTTTGATTCCTTAAGTTCCCTGAACTTGTTTTTGAGGGTTCATTACTATCCATCAAGCAGGCTTTTTGAGATTTGCGTTTCTTTTTAATTTATTCGATCAATTAATCTCTGGGAGATGTGAATGTTTAGTCAATATTGTTACCTCTGTAAATTTTGTTTAGTACTTTTGAGTCTTTGACATTTAATACATAGATGATCATATGCATACAAATCTGATCCACGTTTTGCACTTCTTGTTCTTCACCTCTCTGCAATCTTGTTTTTGTTTTGAAGTTTCTAGAAAAGATAATATTTATGATCATATTATAGCCTAAATATCAGCTTTCCATGAAATCTTTGTTCTTTGTTCAAGTTTTATTCATGCCTTCGTACATAACTAAGATTTTACTATTTTGTTCAGTTGAATCAAACGCTGCTGCTAACTAATATCCACCCCAAGGAAAGAAACCAGGTGCATAATGGACATGATCTCATCAGCAGAATGGGTATCTGATTTTGTATTTCTCATTTCTAATTACAATTTATTGTATACTCCTTTCCCATCTCTTAACACGAAGAGAATTCAAGAAAGCAATGGGAAATCTGAAAAAATGGATGCAAAAGAGTAAAATATTAATCTTGACAAGTTCAAATTTTTGGTTCTCTAGTAATGTTTTGATTTATATTATAGGAAATGGAAGATCCCACTTTTATCAATCAATACGAAATGAACTCTCTGGACTACTCATTTGATGAGCTCGTATTCTTGTCTCTCTCATCTGAGAGCTACTCATCCAACCCAAATTTCACCTCGAAAGCCGCAGCTGCTACACACAACTTCAGCAAAGCATTCATTGAAAATCCCCATCAGACCGGCACTCAGGAAAGGCCAGCAAAACAGCCTAAGAACACTACTAGTTGGAAATCTTGCTCCGCTGACCACATAATTGCTGCCAAAGCTTCTTCTTCTTCCTCGTCACACCTAATTTCGTTTGAGAACTCCGACTCTTCACCTCCAACTACTTCTCAGCAGTACTATGGTCTAGATTGCACAGTTATCAAGCCAAAGAATGAGGTGGAATATTCTAATGGAAAAGTGAACCTTTCAGCTTTGGTTTCCCAAGGTTCCTATGACACCCAAACTTGTTCACCCAATCATGGACAAGGGATCAAGAGGGCAGCTACGGTGACTAGAAGTCCTTTATATGCTCAAGATCATGTTCTTGCTGAGAGAAAGCGCCGAGAAAAGCTCAGCCAGCGGTTCATTGCTCTATCTGCCTTACTTCCAGGACTAAAGAAGGTACTAGCTAATCAGTTAACTTTTTTGTTGGTACTTCTAATTTGTTCACTGTTAGACAGTATGTTATGTTTGTAAAGTTATGATCTAATGTGGGGTATTGTTGGAACTTGTGTTATGTGAGACTGCCAATCCCACATTGCCCATACACCTTTTACACTAATTCTTTATAAGTGAGTTCACTCACTTGTAGTTTGAATTGAATTGGGCTAAAACCATGGACCTTGGGCCTTAGACTTGGAGAGTTTGGGTGTATATATTAAATGTCAAAGATGAGCCTTGGGCCTTGGGGCTCGGATGGACGAAAAACACAATTTACGTTTTTGATTTTTTGGATTCAGTTTTTTCCGAAAGGATGGGCTCGGATGGACGAAAAACACAATTTACGTTTTTGATTTTTTGGATTTAGTTTTTTCCGAAAGGATAAAACTGATTGAACAGTTACGTTCAGTTTTTAAATTGATTGAACAGTTGCATTCAGTTTTCTTTTTAACAAAAACTGATAAGCATGAACGGTTGGATAAGTTCAAATTATGCCATTATATATATGGCAATAAAATCAGAAACTATAATCAATTTTCATATTCATTCCTCCATATTTCGCTGAGAACCACACAACCAATTCGTCAAGAATCCAAGTTCGAGTGCAAGAACTTGGATTAGATAGTTGTATCCTGCAAGATAGACGTTCATTGAACTGCTGCACTGGAGTAGGGACGAATTTCTGTCTTAGGAGATTGCTTCTGCAAGCCTCTATCTTCAAGAAACAAGTCAGTGATTTGTGATTTTATATATAATCTCATTACATGTTTATGTTTTAATATATTGTATTTGTCGTTGAGTTTTTTATATTTGAAATAAAACTGTGCAAATTGTTCTACAATATACACTTGACATTTGATTGGTTATAACACCTTTTTCACACTATCATAATTTAAACTGTTAATGATCTAGATTTTATGGAAGAGTTTGTCTAATCAATGACCCAAATTAATAATCTGGCAGTCGTGTTGTCTGCTAAGAGAACACTTCCGTAGTTTACTTTGGTTATAATGCCATTAAAGATTCTAATTTACCCTTTTTCACAAAATTACAGATGGACAAGGCTTCGGTCCTCGGAGATGCGATCAAGTACGTGAATCATCTTCAAGAACGTACGAAGGTGCTGGAGGACCAAGCAGCCAAGAAAACTGGGGAAGCAGTGGTTTTTGTGAAGAGGATGCAGTACTCAGCGGATGATGATATATCTTCATCCGACGAGAACTCCGAAAGCTGCTCTGACCAGCCACTGCCAGAAATTGAAGCAAGAGTTTCGGACAAGGAGGTTCTCATACGAATCCACTGCGAGAAAACCAAGGGATGTTTGACAAGCATATTAAGTGAAATAGAAAAGCTTGGTCTCACCATAGTTCACAGCTGTGCCTTGCCCTTTGGCAATTCAATTCTTGATATCACTGTAGTTGCTCAGGTACCGATCCTTGGTTAGGTCAATTTAGTACTTAAACCTGACATTTTTTTTACCCTTAACTAATAAGACTCTATTTCTTAATTACAGATGGATGTTGAATTCAGCATGACAGGGAAACATCTGGTAAAAAACCTAAGACATGCTTTGTTCAAGTTGGTGTGAACAGAAATTTGAAGTTTTGACGTTCGCTCGGTGTCCTAGAGTTGGAGCTAGATAAATAGGAATAAACCTGACAGTTTCATTTTTTTCATTTTTTTTTATTTATTTATTTTTATTCAAGACCTTTGGAGGAAACACCAGCCATTGTACTCATGCTGCGAGCAAGGCTTTATTTTGCAGGAGGGTTTTTTCCTTTGTGATTTTTGCGTGGTTGACCGGCCGTTAACCACGTTCGATTATATATGAAAACCTAGCTGCAGTTTTTTGTTGTTGTTGTTGTGAAGCGCTTTTGTGTGAACTTCCTTAGCAATCTCTTTGCTATCTTCTTGGCAATTGATTCTTTTTTATTTTGATTTTTTTTTTGTTTGATCATATATTACTAGTTACATGCTCACATATGTAATTATATTTGTCTATTATTTGTTATAAAATATTTATATTACTGTTTTTAGGAACCAAACTGAGAGTGAAAGTAGAGGAGGGAGTGGGGGTTGAAGTGGGAGACGTGGATTGATTTTTTTATTTTTTTATTTTTTTTCAATTGTTTTTATTAGTTGTTTGATATATTTATTCATACTGAGAGCATTTTCACCCATGTTAAATTGACATGGCTAGATCTCAAATCCAACCTAAAACACACCATCAATTTTTGGGTCGCCAAGGCTCACCAATCATGGCTGGCGCTATGTCAATTTTGAGTCCGAGCCCAAATCCATGACCCTATTGTCAGTGTATCCAATTCTTTTTTTTTTTTTTTTTTTTTGTGTGCTACAAAAACTGACGCTTGGGCTAGCCACAATGGTCGGCTGGGCTTCTAACCACTACTTCAACACTCACTATAACCACGTGGCCAAATCTCGGACATCCATTTCCAATTTTCAGTTTAATCCAACTATTATACTGTTCTTCGTAATAATAACTGTTTAATCCAGAAAATATAAGAAAAAATAGAAAAACCAAATAAAAAAATATTCCAAAAGTTACTTGCAGATTTTATACAAATACTAAATCTTTTTTTCTCTTCCCACACCAAATTTTGTACAATCTTTTATTTTCTACATTCTTATTTCATTGTCTACATTCCTATTTTGTTTGTGCTTACAAAAATGGCATCTCCCATTGAAGGTGTAGCTGAAGCCGGAACCGCATGGTCGACCGCTGAATATGTTTTTTTGTGTGAGCATTGGAAAGTCGTTACCCATTGTCCAATTACGGGCAATGAGCATGCAGAGGTGTGCTAATATGTGGAAGCAAATTCATGAAGGTTATGTCGGTCGGTATGGCACTAGTCCTAGGGAAGGCGCATTTATTGGTTGGGTGAAAGTTGAGTTTTTCGTTCGGCAAATGGAGAGATGCTCAGGCAAAAGTTTTGAGTTTTACGTTAGGCAAATGTCATCGGCTAGGCAAATGGACACGTGGCATATCATTGTCACTTATTCTAAAAAATAATTACTAAATAATTGAATAAAAATAAATAAATCTTTGTGAATAGTAATAGTTATGTAAGTTACTATTCACAATGGGTGAAGAATGAATAGTAACAACCATGGTACGTAGTTTACTATTTAAGTGAATAGTAACTACCATAAGTCTACTTCTAGATCTAAATCTATCAAAGCTAGTGGGAATGCAATTAGGGCCATTTTAGATTGCTGCATTTTTTTTAAAGATTGATTCGATTGTTCTTTAAGAATAATCAACTATTAAATACAACATTTGAGTGTTTGATAAACTGTATTTTTAAAAGTGTTGTGAATATGAAAAACAGTGTAAAGGTATTCGGTGAATTTAATATAAAAATGATATAATTGTTTATAATGACAAGAATGGACATGGTAGTGGGAGTGGTGAAGACGACATTGATGGCGAGGGTGGTGGTTGTGATGGTAGCAACAATGGTGGAAGTATGATGGTGGTGACAATAGTGGGATGTGGTGGTTGGGGTGCAAACATAATAATCATGGTAGGGGGGATGGTAGAGGAGGTGGTGGCAGTTCTGGTTATAGTGGTGGTGGTGGTGGTGGTGGTGGTGATGGCAACAACGATGGTGATAGCGGTAGTGACGATTGTGGTGGTAGTGGTGACCTCAATGGTGGTGGTGTAAGGTTAGTGTTTACAGTGGTAGCTAGTGGGGATCACTTTGTTTTTCAAGGGACAAAGGTTGTGTAAAATGAAAAATAGTGGTAGCTGGAGGCTATTGCTTTTACAACATGCAGGATATTTTACTTTTACTAAACATTTTTTTATTGTTTGACTTTAAAGTGAAGCAGTTTTTGGTAAAAAAAAGAGGGGGGGGGTACCTTAGTTAACTTATTTTCTAAAATTGAATTATTTGTGAAGGGTTATAATTGTTATTTAATGGGTTTTTGGTTTACAAACTGTGTTTTATTAATAATATAATTATTTATAATGACAAGAATAGACATAGTAGTTTGAATGGTGGAGACGATACCTATGGCCAGGGCGGTGGTGTTGATACTAGCAACAAGTTGGAAGTATGATGGTGGTGACAATAATGGAGGGTTGTGGTTGGCGTCCAAATGTAATAATAGTGGTAGAGGCGGGGGTGGCAGTTCTGGTTGTGGTGGCAGTTCTGGCAATTATGGTTATACTGGTGGTGGTGGTGGTAGTGGTAGTGACGATTGTGATTGTAGTGGAGGTAGTGGTGGTAATGGTGGTGGTAGTGTAAGGTTAGTGTTTGTAGTGGTAGATGGTTGGGCTCACTTTGTTTTTCAAGGGATAAAATGTGTGTAAAATGAACAATAATGTCATTTAAAAAAAAAAGTAATGATGGTATTACAAAAATTGAAAATATTTATTAAAAGCTCAACTTTGCTTTTTATAAAAAAAGCTTTAAAAAGCAATATGTAGGTTGCTCTTAAAAATTGCTGTCTGGAGCAGCCCTTATTCTTAAAATATGCAGGATATTTTATTTTTAATAAATACTTTTTTATTGTTAAACTTTAAAGTAGAGCATTTTTTTGATTAAAAAACAGGTCCTTAGTTAACTTACTTTTTAAAATTCAATTATCTGTGAAGGGTTATAATTGTGATTTAATGAGTTTTTGGTTGACAAAGAATATCTTTTTAACAATACTATAAATTTCTTCATGTAAAATTCATTCTCACTTTTAATAATTTATTGCAATACTGACAACAAGTTGAATTTCAGACCAAAAAAGTATAATTAAAGACAAAAAAATTGGATTGTACTTTTAGGGTGCGTTTGTTTGGGCGGATTAGGGGAGACTGGACTAGACTAGACTAATTGCTAGTGTAGTCCCATGTTTGTTCTGGACAAGGATTAGGTTTAATGAGCTTAGGTAGGACTCGCTCGGATTATACACTTCGTTAGAAGGTATTAGCGAAGCCCACCAAAAACGAAGGTCTTAGCTAATCCCGTCTCTCCTCTCTCCTTCAGACCTTCCCGCATCAGTCGCTGCTGTAGCAGCCACTCTCTCGTCGTCTTCTTCTGCTTTGCACCTTCGCCAACTCCTCTCTCCTTCCTCGTCGCACCGCCTCATAGCCGTGAAGCGTGTAGATGATCAACGACGGACCTGCATCACCCACGAGTTTGATGATTTCTGTCGCGTCTCCAGATCGGAGTTCCAAAAGTAGATGGAAAAGAAATACACAGAGGGAGTCAAGAGTGTGAAATTTGGGTCCCGCTTTCTTAATTTTGAATTTTGAATTGGGTTTTCTGCCTCCCTTTTTCTACATAATATTGGTTTCTCAAGTACTGTTTGATTTCTTGCTTTTCATTTGATGGGTTAATCGATTAGAATTCTGGATTTGTTTGCTGGATTCGTTTCTTTGATTTGGGTTTTTTTTTTTCCCTCTCTTTTTGGTGAATGATTTGGGTTAGTGTTCATTTGCTAGATCTGTTTCCGAGTTCATAGATTTTGATGCTTTTGATGTTGTATTGAATCTTAATTTGTTGATTAATAGCTTAAAGTTACCAACTTTATTTCTGGAATTGGTTGATTCTTAAGTTATACTAAGTTAAGTTTCTTCTGGATTTGGAACTTTTTTTAGTAGAATGAATTCATGGATTTTGATGATCATATGCAAATAAGCTGCATAATGTTTAAAGGGTTTATATCTGTTGTCTCATTATCCTGTTTTCTAGTCCGGTACTGCACCAAACGCTTCACTAAGCTAGTTCAGTTTAGTCTAGTCTAAACCAATCCAGCTTAGTCCTTGAAGCTAATCCAATTCGAGACAGTTCAGTGCAACAAACGCACCCTTAGTTTTCATCTTGGACAACTTCATATAATAGTGGGATACCACAGTCAACGAAATGGGGTGGTGACCAAAATATGAACTCGCTCGAATTTCATCATAGTCCACTTTACGTTTAATTCAATTAGCACATTATGCTTTTGAAGTTGAACAAACCATTCAATTTTTTTCAACGAATTATTTTCAACGAAATCTGCGATTTTTTCACTACAACGCAGAGAGAAAAGAGGAAATACAGGCAAGGCAATCCAACTATTCTATCAACTTGGATTCGCCATGCTTTATATGAGTAGATGCTTCCTCTAGATTAATTCTCAACTGAGGTCGTATATGTATTTTTGTTGAATGGAATGCGAGAAATTTAATTATAATGATGAGTAAAACTACATGCAGTGGTCAGATGAATGGACAACTTGAAAACCAACAAATTCAGGTTCATGATCAATTATTGTTTAGGTAGGGGACAACATTAGTCCCACCAAGGTTTATGTGATCTGCCCAGTTTGTAGGCTTCTGGAGACATTCTTGATGTTTTTAGGTTCAAACCTCTTAGATTTATTAAAATGCAAAGGGCTATTAAAATTTTTGATTGTTTAGATTAATTAATAATGTTGCTGTCTTATTAATTAGAATATCATGTATTCTAACTTGGTAGACACTGTTTGGTGGGACGGATCAGATGTGAATACTACTCTTTCAAATGTTTCAGCAAAATAATTAACACTCAGGGCCGGGGAGCCAATTTCTAATTAAAACTCTCTTCCATATTCTCTCATATCCATCTTCCTTCAACAATCCCAACCACCAATACTACTTGGCGTCCAGATTCACCCGTCATGATTGCCACGAGATCAGCCTCTTCCAGCAAAAGGGCATCACCTTGACTGATCTGAGGCTTTCGAACCTTGCTTGAGCAAGGGTCAACATCAAGCTTGTATTTGTCATGTCACGTCCCTCTGAGAGGCTTCTGATATTTGATTTGATGCCTTGAATATCACCAGCAACCAAGCTTTTAATTTCTTGATGATGCAAGAAAGCTTACGAAGGGATTGCATGGAATCCGTGCCTGTGAACATGTGAATGAGAGAGCCTGAATTTGTCAAGCGCATCTTCAATCTCATAAGCCACGTCTCTGACTTGTTTAACCCACACTTTGAGTTGAGGGTCTTCGTCTTCCTCTGTGTCAGCAACCCTTAAGAAGGCTTTAATGCGCTCCAACTCGTCGATGATATCCTCGATTTGTGCTCGGACCCCTGAGAATAGTCTCTCCTCCTGTTCGATCAAGGAGGTGAGACTGTTGAGCAAGAAGGTGACAACATTTTCTGCCATTTCTTTGGCTTTGAAACTTTTCTTTTGAAACTGAAAAGATGAAGAATGATGAGTGGTAGCTGGGAAGAGAAGGGTTTTGTGTGGAAGTCTTAAAATATATTGATATTGTTTTACGTGAATTGTGCTTCCTTTTTATAGGTTAAATGGTGGTACAAGAGAAATGGTCAAAGTTTCTTTCAAACATTTGTTCATCCCATTACTCTGCAGCTTCCCAATTTTTTGGTTTTATCTAAGTAAACTACCAGGCAATTCATTGCCTTAAGATACTTTGACAAATTTTTGTAACACAATAACTAAATGATTATGGTCCAGGGATATTTCTCTTCAATACTAAGAGGTCTTTTAGGCAAGTTCGATATCTACTTTCTCTTTTTTTTTTTTTTTTTTTTTTTATCAAACGATATTATCTACACTAAGGGGGTGGGAGAGTGGGCTAAACATCACAAGGGTCTAGAAATAACGCAATTCAAATTCGTCTTTGGTAAGAATCGAACTTAAGATATCTAAGTTATTTAACTTAGCCAAATTGTCAACCCTATAAAATATCGTTGTAACCGAATAAATTTATCTATTTATTTTTGTTTTTAATAAGAAATGAATAAAAGATGGCAGATAAACAAAGTTGAGTTGCGTGGTCCGATGAAACACCGTGTTGCCTCATATTATAGGATCTGGAAGGAATCATTCGGCCGGTATAAATTTCCTAGCAATGTTCCAATTACCTCACCTGTCTTTTTCTCACTCGGTATGCCACAAACACGTTTGCAGTCAACTACACAAACTCACAAGACGTTTCGGGTCACCGGTTCCAACAATACCGTGTTACGCCATCTCCAACCGAATGGTTTACAAGCTAGAGGGCCAAAAATAACTCGAAAATCATCTTCAACTAAGGGCTAGACCAAATGGCTTGTGGGCTCCACAGGACAAAAAAGGGGCCAAAGGGCCAATCGGCTGGCCCAACCCAGCCAGCCAGCCAGCCGGCCCCGGGCTTGGCCATACATTCAAATGCAACGGCTAATTGATGTCAGCGTGATGCCAGTTACCGTTGGATTTGAATTTTTTTTTTTTGGGCCATTTTTTTTTTTAATTTTAAAATATTCTCATCTTTTCCTATAAATACCCAAGTCATTCCTACATCATTTATCACATAATTTTCACCATTCCTACACCATTTCAATTCTCATATTTTCATATCTCTTCCAATAATATTTCCTTCAATTTTTTCATATGCAATGAAATGTAGGACTTGGACTCGAAAAGAAGATGAAGCTCTTTGCAGGGCTTATAGATGGGTCTTAGAAGATAGTGTGAAAGGGAGTTCTCAAACAAGTGGAATTTGGACTCGTGTGTCCAAAAAATACTATGAGTTCTACAAAGGCATCACCACTCCACCGAATACCCAAAACTACGAGAGGTTGTTCTTCAAAATGGAAGAAACATCTTCATCCAAGTTTGAATAAATGACATTAAGCAATGTTAGCAACCGCAAGTAGACATGAAAACGGCACCAATTACTACAACGAAATAAGTGTTTTCATAATTTATTTTAAACATTTAATTATATTACATTTAATTTCATAAATGAATTTACTTTAATTTTTGTGATTATATTTGATTATATTACATTTAATTTCATAAATTAATTTTCTTTAATTTTTGTAATTATATTTTCTAGGTAGGTCAATATTGGTTATGATATCCACAAGTAAAATGTTTCAGAACACTTTCCATGTGAAGCTCTCAGTTATAACGTAAAATGCTACAAGTTTTAAGGTAATATGAAAATCCGAAGTAAATAATCATTGAGAATCCATGTAATACAATCGAGGGGGAAAACAAAACAAAAAAAGGACAACAAAATTTGCGTAAATTACATAGGGATAGAATGCGGGAACAATGATATATGAATGCACGTTCCTAACCCAAGCAGCGGTCAGCCGTTGTGTTCTATCGTTCTATGTTGGTGCAGCCAGGACTACTTCCCACAGCCAACTTTGGGTGTTTTACTGCTCGAGTAACAAATGTTTTCATAAATGCAATAAGAACTAATCTTCATCGTCAGAGTTGAAGGTGATTTTTTGAGACTTTGGAGCATCGGCAGGAATCTCTTTGAAGTGAGCCCCGTAAAGTTTGGACTCCTGTATTTCAATACCCAAATAAGAAGAAGGATTGTTAAAATGCCACTCATGCAAGCAGATCAAAGAACACGGAACACGAATGCGAATTATTCAGCAACCAGCAGGAAAAGCTAAATATGAGATAAGATGAAAGAGAACCAAATGCGTGCCTTTTTCTTAACATGGGTGCCAAATTTCAACAAGGCTTCTGGCACATTTTGCTTGGCTTCTCTGAGAACATTGACCAGCTCCCCCGCAAGTCCCTGGAATAGTACTCAATATATAGTAGTTTGACGTAGAATTCTTCTCAAAAAATAATTCTCAAAATCTTGTAGAATATTGATTTAACACATATAGTGTTACCTTGTTGTGATGTGTGAAAAAAGTATGAGCAACGCCCTTCTTTCCAGCCCGCCCAGTCCGCCCAATTCGGTGGACATAATCCTCAGTAGTGAGGGGAAAACTATAGTTGATCACTACTTCAACGTCTGGAATATCCAATCCACGAGCAGCCACATCAGTAGCTATCTGAAAATATGTTTCAGATAAAATGCAACATATTATAACCAGTTTCCAGACATAGCTACAAGAAGTTAAAATATTTCTTCATACAGATAGGGTCTTTCAGATAGAAGCAAGCATATGCTAACCACAAATTCCCTGTCAAAAAGTTCGTAGAGATTTCAATAAATAGTTACCCCTATACAAAAACATTTTAAACCAGCTGGAAGGAAACTATAAAACAGTTGGGAGGAATGTAAAAATGTACCGAGACTTCCACGATATACAAGAATGTTGTTTTGGTAAATACGAGTACCTACCTTGTCCAAGATACTTGTGGGTCCTTTTTGTCATCATTATTGTCTTTCAAGTTTCAAGTTCCATTCTAGTAAACCTTAATTCTTTCACTTTTCCTTAATACTGATTTTTGTAACCAAGTTAAAAAAGTTCGGATACAAATTAAGAGATCCCTCCTAAACAGGGTAGGAAAGAAAATGGTGCCTCTCATCATGTGGCACTAACTCCCAATGTAATCTTACGAGCTAAAATGTCCATCCAATTCTTAGATAAAAAGGGGAGGGCAAAGCAGAATAAGACGTAGTGTCAACGGTCAAGTTTATTAGTATTTTGATAAACACTGTATTTAGATAAAACATATCACTTCTATCGAACAACATACCATCAAGGGGCAGCTTCCCTTCTTGAATAGAGAGAGTGCCTTCGTACGCTCACTTTGTGCCTTATCACCATGTATAGAAACAGCCTTCCAACCCCTAAAAATAAGAAATACATAGACCATCAGTAGCTTTCCTCAAAAATCTTCGGCAGCAATCCAAATATGGATCAAGAACTTTACCCTTTGTGCAGCATATTCTCAAGGTGAGGGGCTTCCGCTTTGTACAAGACAAAAATCAAAATTCTGTTCCTGTTCCACAGTATAACATCGGTAGTAGATGATATCAAATTACATCATCAAGGAAAGTAACGAAGTATTGAAGGAGCTCCATTGTCTGATCTAAAAATTGAACATGTACAGATGGTAAAACCAAGTGGGATTTGATCACACAAAATACACACAACACTAGTTCCAAAATAATCCACCAGGGATTGGCTAAGAGTCTAAGGCACAAGTTACAAATGAAATAATGGGACATAATGTGCCAAAACTTACTCTTGCGATTTGTGGTATTTTTCTAGCAATGCAACCAAGCGCCTACTACGTGAATGCTCATCCAAGACCTATGAACGTGATATGGAGGTCAATTGCAGTAAAGCATATATTGAATGAACAAAATAAACATTTATTCATCACATAGGTTTCACGTGTGTTGAGAACTTGTACCTCAACTATCTGCATAACATCATGGTTGGCAGCTAAATCCTCTGATCCAACAACTACCTGAAATAATGTGTTATTAGTTTTCCAAAAGGTGAAAACGAACTATTAAAGGTCACAATAATTAAGAATTCGCACCTTAACAGGATTAGGATCCATGAATTCCTGAGCTAATTGATGAACTGATGGAGGCCATGTAGCACTGAACATTACCATTTGCCGAGCTGCAGAGTCAATACATCTATATCATTATCACCAGACTGAAATTATCCTACAAAACTAATTGAACTAGTAGGAAAGATCCGAGAGTACTGAAATGTCAAGGTTCAAGTGGGACAGACCCTACCTAGCCCAAAAATTGGAGAAAACTTAGAGACTTCAACCTAATTAGCAGTCTAGAGTTTAATTGGCCACAAATTTTCCAATAAATTCATTTCAGAAATTCAAACTGCTCATGGTACTCCTTTTACGAGACATCTTTGGAGAGCAATCCAGGGGAAATAGATTACTTCTTATTTCATATTTAGGCAAGCATCACAAATTATCCTAAAGAATTCCCCAGTAGATTAATGTGGATATTTCCAGAGTCATGTACCAACCGGCACATAAAAAAGGCAACTTTGTAAGCTTCTAAAATAAGAGTTAGTGAAAAGAAATTCTGGGTTTCTTCTTGCGTGGAGGCACAGCAACCTTGGAGTGATTGCAAAATACCCTTGGTATGATGCTGAAGGCCAGTCTGATGCCGGAATTTTTCTAACTCTATTGGAGTGATTCCAATAACCATTGGTATGATGCCAAAGGCCAGAGTGAGTACACATCTTCTTCTATATTCCTATTGTCCTACATCAGTTTGGTGGGAGACCCGGTATATTTAGCAAGGCTGGGAACTTGGTGACTGACTGAAGATACTGCTACTTCAACATGTCAAACTCAATGTCGAGTCTTTAATTGCAACCAAGGGAGAATAATGGAGGAGCCAAGTTAAAATTCAATAAATTAGTCTTTCTACTTTTTATGTAATGAATGCAGTTTAGTCAGCAAATTCTGTGTTTGAGTCTCTCAATGTTACAATATTAATTATTTGGTGTCATAAATTTTTCTTTAGAATTCCTCAGTATATTAATGTAGATCTTTCCAGATTCATGTACCAACTGGCATATAAAAAGGGCTCACTTTGTAAGTTTTTAAAATAAAAGTCAGTGAAAAGAAGTTCTGGGTTACTGCTTGTGTGTGAGACACAGCAACCTTGGAGTGATTCCAAGGTACCTTCAGTGTGATGCTGGAATTTTTCTGATTTCTCTATTGGTGTGATTCCAGTATACCCTTGCTGTGATGCCTATGGCCAGAGTGAGTCTGAATCTTCTATATTCCTATCTATTTCTACTGTCCTACATCAATAGGTCTCATAACTGAATTACTTCCAGGCCCCTCATAATTAAAATCATTTTCAGTTAGATGATTTCTATTAGAAACAAAAAACAGTTGTCCAAAAGTCTAAGTCAAAATGATGTCTTTCCTCTCTCTATGGATAGGTATCCAATAGCACTAACCTGTGTATGTAAGTAGAGATGAGTGGTTATTTCTAATAAAGGGACGAAACAATTAGTAACATAAACTGGAAGAGCATATTTTTCCTCACACAGCTTCTCCATATGACAATGGAATCGAATAAACTATTTAAATTTTAAACAAATAATTAAAATGTTTTAGACTTAATTAAAGTACTTCCAAACAAACTAGAGTACTTGATGTCACTGGATAGATAAAGAGAGACCTACTAATCATACATTAGATAAAGAGAGACCTATTAATGCTACATCACATACCAGAGCATGTCTGGCCCAATATATAGCGAACTTCTGGTTCAAATCCCATGTCTAGCATTCGATCTGCTTCATCAAGGACCTATGAAAAATTTCTGTTAATCTCTATTTTCTGAGATCTTTAACACTGCTAAAACATTCCATGTATAAAAAGACAAGGGTAGTGCTATTCACACACCCCTTTTTACCTCCCACACACCCTTGTCAATTTTTTGTTCATTGATACTCTTCAATTCATTCGATCCGATGGCCAAAAATTGAGTGGGGTGTGTGAGAAGTAAAAATAAGTGTGCGGATAGCACCACCCAAAGAAAAATTCACATCCAAACTAAAGTAAAATAAGAAAATGAAACTTAATGATACTTCCCTTCAGGTAACAGATACTTACCATAAAAGATACTTCCTTCAGGCAACAATCCTTATTTTCAATGAGATCCTTCAGACGACCAGGAGTTCCAATGACAATGTCCTAAGAGCACAGAAAAGTATACAAAAACCAATTGTAAGAAGATACAAAATGACACACATAGAACCTCTAAAGAATACTTCCACCTGCACATGTACTGAATTAACTCAATCAGACCTTTGCCCAAACCAAAAGAACTAACTTTTCAAAATTTCCAAGTAAACCCAACTGATGTGGTATACCAGACTACCAGTAGCAATGACTGAAATTTTTAAGTTAAAACTATTTAGTCAGCAGGACTAACCCCAATTCTAGTTTAAATTATAAGCTCTTTCTCTTCTATAAGTAGGATACTACTATACTCAGGGCTACCAGGGTATTAATGCATATAATCTTTAATTGTAGACACACATTCAAAAAAATTTGTTTTAATAAGATCTTTGAATAAGCTTTTCAAATGAGAACTTGTTTCTCACTTGTTACAACAACAACAACAACAACAAAGCCTTTTCCCACTAAGTGGGGTCGGCTATATGAATCCTAGAATGCCATTGCGCTCGGTTCTGTGTCACGTCTTCTGTTAGATCCAAGTACTCAGTCTTTTCTTAGAGCCTCTTCCAAAGTGCTTCTAGGTCTTCCTCTACCTCTTTGGCCGTGAACCTCTGTCTCATAATCGCATCTTCTAACCGGAGTGTTAGTAGGCCTTCATTTCACATGTCCAAACCACTGTAACCGATTTTCTCTCATATTTCCTTCAATTTCGGCTACTCCTACTTTACCTCGGATATCCTCATTCCTAATCTTATCCTTTCTTGTGTGCCCACACATCGAACGAAGCATTCTCATCTCTGCTACACCCATTTTATGTATGTGTTGATGCTTCACAACCCAACATTCCATGCCATAAAGCATTGCCGTCCTATAAAATTTTCCCTTGAGCTGCAGTGGCATACGACGGTCACACAAAACGCCGGATGCACTCATCCATCTAGCTTGGTTCTCACTTGTTAGATCATACCTAAACAGATAAGATGCTCTAAGTTGCATGTCATCCACTGTGTTTGTGAAATTTATAACAACTATCCAATCTTTTTTTTATGTAGATTTCACCAAACCCATCCTGTCATTTCCCTGAAAAATGATGTTTGTCGATATTACCATCTACATTTTGGTATTTTGAACCTCACAATACTTCCGTTAACATTAATATTCAATACCTTGGTTGTTATATGACCAGTAAAACAAAAGAATACAAAAGAGGAAACTGTTTTGTGCGCATCAAGTACAGGGCAAGCTTTGCATTAGAGAACCCTCCATGATTTGGCTACAATTGACTATGTGCAAAGCTTTCAAAAAGGACAAAGAATCCATACATCATTAGGTGAAATTTATTTGGTTTAAGTGTATTCAAAACGAGGACAAAGTTCGAAATAAAGAATTTAATCCAGACATCATCGTATTTCCAAGTCACAGCGTTACTGATCCAGTTTAAAACATGAAGTTAATTTTGATTAGCCAATTGTAGACCAGTGTAAAGTATGAGGGGATGAAGTATAAATTTGAATTTGTGCCACATTAAATAAGAAAGAATTAAGTATCTTACAACACCAGACTTCAACATAGATATTTGGGGTCCTTTGGATGCTCCTCCGAACAAACAAACTGATACCACACCACAAGGTTTCCCAGCCTCGAACAAAACCTCTGAAATCTGCCACCAGAAGATAAAGCAAATGGTTGGTCAGCTTTTCAATAAATAACCTTGAATTTCTCCTATGAACATATCACATGCCCAAGCAGCAGGTGAAAAAGGAATGTAAGCAAGAACAACAAATTATCAGTACGACCAAATACAAAAAGGAAACCAAGTCCACAAACTTGTTTCACTCTACTATTTGTTGGACATACTTCTTACATGAAAAGTTTGTGGCTTTTAAGTGTTTGGCACAGAAGGATATGATACTTGCTGACCCATTGTTGAATCTCCTTGAATGCTTAAAAAGAATTCCCCTTTCTTCTTACATCAGAACCAATGGAACTCTTGTTCTATCCTAATAAAAACATTTCCCCCACCCCTCCCTTACCACTGTGGACTAACCCAAAGATATTCGCCTACATTGAAAGAGCGCAGAATTTGTACACATGACTACCAATTTCACAATTTGTGCAACTATGTCGTTCTTTTTCAACCTTAACAGGCAACAATCCAAAAGAGGGTTATCATCTTCTATCAACTTTCTGGCAAGTAAAGGTACTATTTGCAGCAACTCTGTTCAAAACTCATTTATGGACTATTATAGTGAAATGCATGACCACATACCCAAAAAAATAAAGTAAAAAAAAATCAATTTTCTCAACTCCCCGTGTATGTGAGTGATTCCTCATTACACATTTTCTGATGAATATCTAATTCACGTAACAAAATCCTTGAGACAATTGAGCGACTGATAGTATTTTGTCACATAATAATCAATCTTTTTCATTGAATTTAGACCAAAAAGATATTCTTAATTTTACTGATTCTAACTTTCTAGATTTTCTTGAGGTCAAGGGTAATTCCATAATAGCTAATCAGCATCAGATTAAAAGACCTGCGACTAGCCACCCACCGCCGTATACCTACCACACAGTCATCCATCGTTGGACTTATCTAAGGGTACTATAGCAATAAATTATTCATTATTCGACACCTTTCGTCTTCCTCTGAACTTGCATTCTAGGAGGACAGAAATTGACAGGGGGAAACACAATTACTCTTAAACCCATTCTTTGAAGCCGGAACCCTATGCTACAAGAGGCAATATTGAATCAGAGACACATAATGCCACCTCAGAGAGAAAATCTAATATGCAGAACACAATTTCAATTTCTTAATCGATACAGAAAACTTAAAAATATTATCCAACACTAGTTAGAATATGCATCTTGGGTCAGTAAGTACATACTTGTTGAGCTAGCTCCCTTGTAGGTGCAAGTGCAAGGCAAAGAGGAGTTCGTCCCCTCGAAAACTTACCCTTCCTCTTGTTCAAAACCTGCATAATAGCGGGTATTCCAAAAGCCAAAGTCTTGCCTACAAAACACAACACAATCAGCTTAACTGGACAAAAAGAGCTCACAACACAAACCAAACTTCAAATCCTAAAATCCAATCCACACTAGTACCTGACCCGGTTTTTGCAATCCCAATAAAATCGCGACCGTCCAATAAGAACGGCCAGGCCCGGGATTGAATCGGAGATGGACTGTTGAAATTCTGACAGCATTGTAAAACCTCACTAGGAAGCTTCGATTCTGCAAAGGAAGTCAGTGGCTTGTATTTGGCTTCCTTCGAATCCTTCCCACTAACCACCACAGCCGCGTCTCCAGATTCACCTTCGTCGGCATGGCCATTTTCCTGTGGCTCCTGATTATTTTCGGGTTCTTCCTCCTTGTCTTTGGATTTCTTGTGCTTCTTCTTCTTCTTCTTCTTTTTGACAATAGAATCTGAGTCTTCTTCCTGAGGAGCAATGTCTTCGAGCTTTCTCTTGGGGTTGGGGCTGGGATGGGCTTCTTCTTCGTCTTTGTTTTTCTGCTTCTTCTTCTTCCTCTCGGCTTTGGTTTCGTGGAGAGGTTGGGTCTGTTGCAGTTCTGCCTCGCCGACGGAGGCGGAGGATTCTTTGAGTTTGCGACCCATTGTCGAAGCTCAACTCGGGTGATAACGGCGGAGGAAAAACCAGCAGAGGCCGACGACGGGGTTTATTCTAGGGTTTTCAACTTTTCAGAAGGGAAGGGGTTTATTCTAGGGTTTTGACGTTTGACCATATTATGTAGTACTGTCCACGTGCACGAAATTGATGACGTGACGAGGGTGGTTTTGTCATTTTACCTAAGTAGCCAACTAACCACCAATAGGAACATGCCACATGCACGTTAAAAAGGATGCATTCCCACACTAATTATCCATCAACAGGATGTTAACCACCAATAGGAATATGCCACCTACAATACGGGTAAAAAGATGTTATTTACGTATTTATTTTTACTTCTTACATATCTTTGTAAATTTTTGGTAAATGATCTTCGTCAATTTATTTAATTGAAAATTGAAAAGAGTCTTGAAATGGTCGACATTTAGATGGACTTCCAATGCCTGACGTGAACCTTGTGCACTGGCGCAAATCCGGTCTTGAGATGCTTGAGGGTTTGGGCGGGCTTTCACATGGCCCACAACTTGCCCTTACTTTGTTGGCCCGCTGAAGGTGGCTTTTTGGGTTGGAGGAGTTTTGGGCGGGCTTCACATTACCAAGCGGTGGAAAATGCAACGGCTCAAAAAGCTAGTGACCGCTGGCTGTTGGATCAAATCCAACTTCCGTTCCAAATTTGCAATTGTAATCCCGCGTACGCGTAGCAACTAAGTCTCTCTCTCTCTCTCACTCTCTCTCTCTCTCTCTCTCTCTCAGAATAAAGTGGGAGTTAAGTAGTGTCACTCGCGCAACAGAGTCTCTCTCTCTCTCCCTCCCCCTGAGCGTGCACTACATCTTGTGCAAAATTTGGGGATCTAGCTATGAATCGCCACCACGACCCCAACCCGTTTGACGAAGAAGTGGTCGAGGTCGAGGTCAATCCCTTTTCGGTAATTTTGCCTCTTCCCTTTTCTCTTTCTCCAATTTTAACCCTTTTCTTTTTCTTCCTCGCGCTTAGATCTACCTTCCATTTTACTTGGTGATCTCAATTCCTGCATACTTTCGTGAATTCGGTTATTCGATCTGGATCTGAAAAGTGAAATTTTGTTATTTGAAATTTGAATACCTTAATTTTTTTTGTTTTTTCCTTCTTTTTTGGTAGTGAAGAAAATGAAGAAAAACAATGTGAATTAGGAAATAATAATATGTTTAACCTATAAAATTGAGTTGTAAAATTTAAATTAACATGCGGATTTTCAGTCTTAAGCTCTTGCCAGTGCCATTCCTCCCTGTGTAAGAATACTTAGCTTAGAGTCTTAGACCAAACCTAATATGTACGAAAAAAGATGGATTTAAATTTTGGAACTGGGTTAGGTTTTTAACTTATGTTATTTTGAATAAAAATTCAAAATTTGAATTTTTTTGCCTCATTCACTTCAAATTCAGTGGTGACGAAAGAAGATGGATTTGGACAACATTTATTTAACTTGTTCTTTAAGATGAAACCAAAAAGAAACAAGTCCAGTCAATTTAGATAAGGCTTTGTTGTTGTTGTTGTTGTTGTTGTTGTAGAAATGTTTCCATCATTGAGCCCCCATCCCCGGTTTAAGCAATGCCATCCTTTTACATTTTGTTGCCCCTCCCATTCTTTAATAGTGATATTTATTCCTTTTGCATCTTTTCGATAATACATTTACTTAATAGTCTGCATATTCTTATGATTTACCGCCTACCTCCCTGCATTGAAGGGCACATGACTATGTTGCACGGCTACGGGATACAGTACGCTGATACACAAAATTTCTAAAAAAAGGGATACAATATGGCAGTAAAAATAATATATATATATATATATATATATATTTGATGTGTTCATATTTCATTATATAAGTTAAATCACAAAAGAGTGAAACATTCATGTTTATCTTTTAACAGTAACAAAATAGAACACTGCTTAGTCTTTGTGATTCTTGAGATTGGTCCTCGCCTCTCCCAGGACTGGAATGATTTTCCTTGCCCAATGGGGCTACATTCATCTCTTAATGACCTGGTGAGTCTACCAAACCCACATTGTTCTAAAAAGCGGCCTAGGCGTTAGACTGTGAGTTGCCATCACGACTAGTCCCTAATTGGTCAGAAAATCAGAAAGCTTGTTAGGTGGCTTCTTGGACGGGGCTAGGCAGGGCTAGGCGAGGATCTGTGGAGAGCTATACTGGAATCTGGAATTTTTTAGATGCAGACTGATCGGCTCATTCCAAGAAGAAGATGGCTTGTATGCAGAGTGTCGTTTTGGCAAATTTGTCAGTTGATGTTTGAGTTTTTTATTCAATCTTTTTGTTCTAAGTGCCCACTATCTAGTTTGACCAAAACAAAAGAGCCCACCATCTTCTTCTTTCTATGACTTTTCGTTTCCGTTTTTTTTTTTTTAATTATAAACTTTTCATTTTTATTATTATTTTTTCTCTTTTAAGACCCCACTGTCTCACCAATAATATCTATATTTTTCACATTTTTTTTTAATGATGTCTATTATACTACATATCAATACCACACTTTTTGTCAACTAAAAACTAAGAAAAATACAAGTAGAGATTTTTATGTGTAAATAGTTACTTATTTACATGATATAATACATTTACTTAAATCCACCTAGGCACTAGGCTCTAGCCCGCCGCCCGACTAGCACCTAGCGTCTTTTAGAACCTTGCAAACCCACGGAATTTAGAAACTACAACAACCCAAATTCCTAACTTAATTCAAAGATCAGTATCTTAGGAGTATCTTAACTGTATCCTAGGAGTATCTTGACCGTTTCCTTGGAGTATCTTGACCATTTCCTTGGAGTAACCGTTAGTCAACAACACAAAAAAAATCATGGATTAATTTTTCTTATATGTATAGAATTCAACTCCTTGTGTTTTTTGTCATGTCATTGGATTTTGAACCTCATGTAAAATTGTAAGAAACCATGACTGTAGATTATTTCAGTGATGCAGTATGACATATTAATGATGAATTAGAGATGTTGGTTCTTAAAAGTTGAGTGGAACGATGAGGGTTACAAATGCAGTGCTGTGTGCTTCTTTCACATCTTTATGAAGTCCTAGTTCTTTGTACTTAGGCAATATGCATTTTAGAAATTATAGGACCCATGCCATGTCAAGTGCATATGCTATTTGATTTTCAGGCATTTTAGAAGTCACATGTTGGCACACCATGCATACTCCACTCCATTTATGATATGATACAAAAATCACTTTTGGATTATAATCCATACAGCTGCATGGTTTGGACATGTTTATTAAGACTGGTGTGAAGCTTAGTTTTACATATATTTTCCCTGTCATCCTCGTATAAATGTGTTAAAATGTGCCATAATTTGAGAATTTTGCAGAATGGTGCTGCTGCTCCTAAGTCAAAGTCACGAGTTCCACCAGTGTCATCTGACCATCTGGGCTTTGGGCAGAAACACGATGCCACAGTCGATATACCGTTGGATACAATGAATGTAAAGTAGTTTTCTGTCGTATACATTTTTTTTGCTCTCTATGAGATTATTTATGTATTGTTTGGCTATCTTCTGCAGGATTCTAAGCAAAAGGCAAAAGAGCTTGCAACTTGGGAAGCAGATCTCAAGAAGAGAGAAAAGGTTATTTGACAAGTTTTTTTTATTGATTACTTGTAAACAGTTCTACCTTTATTGTATAAATCACTTTATATTCTTTTGAAGTGGAGTTTACAAATTGATAAATTGATCACAATATGGAATATGTTGCCTGTAATAATACCATTGAGTGCACAGTGGGAGTGGCTGAGGCACATGGGTTTGTCCCATGTTGCCTTACGTTTGAAACCCCAACGTACCTTTCTAGCCATTGCTAGTGTTTCCTGTCCCCAATAATTGTAGGGTTCGGTGGTGGGCCCCAGTTTAGATGCGTTATTTGTTTTTATATCTCATTTATTCTTTTTCTTTTTCCTGGTTACAGTCACTCATTTGTGCTGTACTGCTTAATGCGTTCCTGTATTTTTTTTCAATACAGTTTTTGTGTTAATATTTAACTTTTACAGGATATTAAACGTAGAGAAGATTCTGTTGCAAAAGGTAAGCACTATGAATCTGCAACCTATATTATTAGTGATTTGGGTGTCCTTTCTTAAATCATAGTAATTAATTTTTTTTCTTCTTTGTGTATCAGCTGGTGTCCCTGTTGATGATAGAAATTGGCCTCCTCTTTTTCCAATTATTCACCATGATATAGCTAATGAAATACCAATACATGCTCAAAGGCTACAATATCTGGCTTTTGCAAGTTGGCTAGGTAAGGCATGTTTATTATGCCAATGTGGTGCTATGTGTTTTATGCTTGTATTTTTATCCATGTGTTGAGGATTCCATTACAAAAGAGTTATTTTCAAATAGTCTGCCGTATAAGTTATAAATTGGATTTACATAAAATTATATGCTTATGGAACATTTTCTCTAACAATCAAGTAGTAGTAAGTTATTTCATTGCTGGGATTTAAGGAATGTACGTACTTATATTTGATTGGACTGTGTCAGTACCTAGTATTTCTCTTAGAATTGTTTACTTAAATATAGATAGTTCCAAGGAGAGGATTGGGAGTTAAAATTGTTTATTTAAATATGGATATTTAAATAAGGTTAGTGTCTTTCCATTGTTTCTGATTACAGACATATAATGGATGTTTTTAAAGAGGATGGCCACGAATTTTGAAAAGTTTGGAGTTTGGACATCCTTGTTGGGGTCATCTGGAAATGTAGTTCAATGATCCAAACGTCCATTTCTTTAGGTCCTTGTTTAAATATTGACCGTACATAATGTTAGCCAAATTGAAATTGGCCAACTTTTTGGTCCCTCCTCAAGAATTATTCCTTCAAAAGTAAGCTTCCAGATAGAGAACCGTCTGGTCATATAAATTATGTACACAACCGTAGTTGGTCCAATAAAATGAAAATATTGGTAATCAAATGGCACAATGAGTTTTGGTTTGGCTGATCTTACTTTTTTGCGTGGATGATCCTTTGAAGAAATGATTCTGATCAGTCCAAGAGAGTTTAGGATGTCCTCATTTTTTATTTCTAATTAGGGAAATACTCACTTGTAGCTCCTCATAGGCTCGTGCACAAAAAATGCATGTATATGTATAATGTAGATAATACAGAGGAAATGCTCTCTTGGCAGACTCTCAATATGGATAACTGGTCACTTGAATTCTAATTCTAATATGTGATGCTAGATTAAGAGTCTGGCAGAATATGTGGGTGGACTCCTGGTATCATTATTCTTCTTATCATCACATATATTTCCTTATTAGACTTAAGTGGATTCATCTTTTTATGTTATTTTTCCTTTACATGCCTGTCTAACACTTGAGTAATATTGTCATTGCAGGCATAGTTCTTTGCCTATTTTTCAATGTGATTGCGATTATCGTCTGTTGGATTAGAGGCGGAGGTAAGTTTTCCTTGATGATATTTGGTTATTACTTGATTGTAGGTGAATTTAGCTCCTTGGCTATCACGCTCATTGGATCTTCTGATGAGTTTCATAAACTGCAGGTGTTAAAATATTTTTGCTTGCGACGATCTATGCTCTAATGGGATGCCCTCTTTCATATGTTCTTTGGTACAGGCCTCTCTATCGTGCTATGAGGTAAATGTTTAAAGATGGCTTTGTTTCTAGTTTCCAGGTAAATAAAAGGTTTGTAGTTCCTCTGGAGATTACAGAGAAGCTGCAATGTCAGCATAAATTTTTTGGCACTTTAGAGAAAATTGCTTGACTGTAATATCACAGATCTTAGGTTAAGACAAGAAAACACTTCAACATTTTTGGGAACCAAATATGAAAGAGTAGGCATTTGTATTTATCCTAAAATTATCCTCATCCGATTAATGGAAGAGACCTTTGGCATATGATGGACCCATGTTTAAATTATGCCCTGTTTATGTTATGAACGAATCAAATTTACACTATGGACTCTAACTGGCACAATAACTCTCTCGCAACTCGTTTCTACCAGAAATTATGGTGCATAATATTTATTTGTCCTTGCTTTTAGTATTTCATGGGCACACCTATGGGGGGACTTGGTAAATCAAAGTTTGATTTAGGAAAATAGTAAGAGAAAGGAATATAATGGAGTCGGACTCACTCCAAAAAAGGTGAATAGGAATAACTCTGATAGAAATTCAGAAGATTCCAGCATCATACCAGCCTTCAGTATCATACTACCTTGGAAACAGTGCTGCTTAGTCACTAGGGTGGGATTGTTATGTGGTGCATCTAACATGGTGGTTGTGGTTGAACGTGGA
Organism: Pyrus communis; assembly: GCF_041283825.1. Lineage (NCBI taxonomy): Eukaryota > Viridiplantae > Streptophyta > Magnoliopsida > Rosales > Rosaceae > Pyrus > Pyrus communis. The sequence continues at coordinate 28,711,771 of NC_142580.1, forward strand.
AACCAATTTTTCCTGGAAATCAAGAGTTTGGAATTGAATCCCTTTGCCGGGGGAAAGAAGGGGGGAGGTGGTAATTATGTGCAGCTAGCATGATTGTAACTTTTTAATTTTGTATGTAGCCTTTCTGATTCTTTTGCTCAAAGATGACACCTCGTCAGTTTTTCAGCCACTGTACAGTAACAAATTTCTTTTTTTCTTTGGAACTTCTAAAAAATTTACTGTTGCTGTGACCTTTTCCATTTATAGTTGATAAAGAAGTTTATGATCTATGGGACCCTTCACATTTGTTGTACAAATGGGTAGAGAATCAGTTGTATGATGTCAATGTTATCGATATGGATGGAAATGGAATGTGCAATTGTTTTTCCTTTGTTAAATTGAAATCGGTAATATCATGCACTTCTGCTGACTCTGTTGAGGTGTATTTTTTCCAATTTGCAGGACTGATAGTGCCCTGAAGTTTGGTTGGTTTTTCTTGTTCTACATGGTATGTACTGATACCGTATATGTTTGATTTATTATGCTTGACTTATCAATCTGATTTTAATCAATTTTCTTGTGGCAGCTCCACATTGGGTTTTGTGTTTTTGCGGCGATAGCTCCTCCAATTGTCTTTAATGGGAAATCATTGACGTAAGCTCTTCCCTTCTTTTTTGTTTTTTGTTTTTTGTTTCTTGCATTTAATATTATTTACTTGTCGTGATGGCTCCTCCAATTGTCTTTAATAAGTGTTTTGATGCTGTGTAACTGATCCAATATATTTTCCTCCTTTTATTTCTTTATTTTTGCTTCTTATATACAGGGGCATTCTTTCGGCAGTTGATGTTTTCTCTGACCATGTGGTGGTAGGGGTAAGTTTTTAACGTGCCTGCATCTATAGACACTGCTGCTAGAATGTTGTTGGAAGTGTAATGTTTGTTTTATTTCTCATCTCCATCATCTCAGTGTCTTCAATTTTAATGTAACCTCTAAAGTTGAAGAAGAGAATAGATTCGTAGTTGAGATTTTTGTTCAAGATTCAAAATATCAAAACAGTTACAAAGAATTTGGACTACTTCATTTAACTGATAAAAGGAAGAAAAATCATGGTCTAGACTCTAAACTATGAAGTAGGCCACAGCAACAAAAAGGTATGGGGTAGGCCGGGAAGAAATACAAAGTTGCGCTGGTTTTCTGCCAAAACTGAAAACTCAGACTTGTGTTCACTTTTGACTTCTGAATTAATGTTTTCTTTTCCTAAGCACTCTTAACAAATGAACCAGTAACCACCTTCACAATGATCTAAAGTGGGAGAACCCTCTTTTCACCAAGATTCCATTTTCAGGTTCTCAATGCTATGCATTTATTGAGAATATCAGATTATTGCCGAACTTTTGTTTGCTCTGGTTGGCTGGTCAATTCATGAATTTGTGCTCAGCATTGAGAATATACTGGAGCAAATTTTGGTAAAAGAATATCTGCCCTTTAAATTTGGCCAATAATACATTCCTTATGCTTCTTACTTGAGCATTGAAAGGTTCTCTCAACACAGAACAGTGAAGGATACACTTTATGCTACACACACATATATATCCACTTTATCGTTCTTGATCGGAGGTGGTTCCTTAATGTGCATCGGTCGCCCAGTGGTTTTTTTCTTGGTTGCTGGCACACTTTACTCAGTTAGATTTTAGGTTCTAATGAGATCTTATGTACCCTAAATATCAATCCTGTCGGGGAAATGGATCAAAACTATTAATAAAACTCATGAAGACTTGCTTCCCGGTTCATAGCCATATTGCCCAGCTTTACAAATAAGAACAGAAAGGGTAACATCTAGCATCATGATATGGATTTCTGATAACCAAGGGATCTTAGTTGTCGGTTGGATTGTTTGGTGCAAATCTCAATGACTAATATTATTTCTTTTGTTGTATCCTGTGCAGATATTCTACTTAACTGGGTTTGCCTTGTTTTGCTTGGAGTCTCTTCTAAGCTTATGGGTACTTCAGGTGAGAGACAGAGTTCCCTTGTTTCCTATGTACATTTTAAAAATTAATAGCCTTTCGTTAGAAGTATAGAAAATGCTTCTGGTGGTTTACAAAGGCATGCATTTACCTGAATAGTCTCTAGTTATGGATTTATGGAGGTCTCGATTGTTGTGACTGCTCCTAGAGCACCGTGACCCCGCCAGTTTGCTTCAGATGTATTCTGTTTTTGTTTTTCCTCTTATAGAAGAAACTTAATCTTTACCGTTAACAACTAGTATGTTTGTTTCTTTATTCTCACTTTCACGAAATATATCCATTTAGGTATGTTTACAAAAGCTTGTACAACCATATCTGGAATATGTTTATTCACTTTCATTTGTCGTCTCCTAAAAGATTTGAACTTCATTACTAGTCCGAATGCCTCTTTTTTGTGTTCTAGTCAGATTGAAGTCATTGTTAACATGTTATTTATCGTTACTAATGATCTGATCGTGTTTCCCTGTTTTGTTTGTGCAGAAAGTATACATGTATTTCAGGGGGAACAAGTGAGATTTGATGGTGGGATCGTGATCCGATTGAGATTCAGAGTTGCATTGCCTTTCTAGAGTGGTTTTAGTATATTCTTGTGCGGCGTATTATGTTTGCCATTTCGTTGCGATATGAGTTAGTAAAGAATGATGAGTAAGCTGTATATGTAGTGTTCCACCCAGACTCTAATAGTATGTTTATTCTCCCCTTCTTGTCGTCAAACTACGTTGCGTTATAATATTACTGTTTTATGTGTTGCATTTTCGTATTCACAGCGTTATAATATTACTGTTTTATGTGTTGCGTTATAATATTACAAGCCAAATAGGCTTTTGGTGCCGAGGATTTACTTCCCATCACCATCACTAGATTAATCCAGAAAAGTTGTGAATTGTTTGTTCAAAACTAATAGACGTGGATACATAGATGGACAAAAACTAGTTTTAATCATTCCATTTTCGAGAGCAACGGTACAATATCCTGGGAGTGCTATTCACACACATCTTTGAACTTTTCACTCTTTGTTAACTTATGTTATTTGATCTTCTTCAATTTATCTGATCTGACGGTCGAAAATTAAAAGGGTGTGTGTGAGAAGTAAAAGAAGGCACAGCTCTCTCTTCTTAAATAAAGCGACTGGAAATCTAATACACCAACACTATTAGGACTAAAGAAAATACACGTGCAAGAACTCTACCGTTCTTCTGAGTGCACCAATGGCGTGGAGCTCCATGCGCTTAATGTCATCTAGGGAGTGATAAAGCGGCCACAATTTCACTGTACAAAACGTGTATCCCGCAACAAACCAAGAGTTACCTTCCTAAATCCTCCGGGTTAGAACCTCCTCGACCACCGCTAACGCACGGCGGCTCATGGTCTGCAATCAGCGTTCCTATCAAGCCAGTGTTGCTGTCAAAACGTTCCTCAAGGTCCAGAGTGTTCTCAAAGCAGACAGAGAGGATTGAAGTGCGTCTCTGCCATAGATCCGGCAAAAGCCAGACAAGGGTGGGAACATTTCAAGAAAACAAAGCCAGAGACAAGGGTCGCAGAAAGAAAGAGATGGGTTCTCGACATTTTCATCAGTTTACGACCTAAACAACAGTCAATCAAAAGTTTCAAAAATTCCCTAAAATGCCAATATAAATGCATGCGATGCCACGTAATTCGTCATGCCTGACTTCCATGACGAATCTTAACACGTTGGTCTGGATAAATTTTTTATTGTGATAGAACACGGATTGGTATACTACGTATTTTTATTTAAGTAGTGAAAATTTTTAGTTTTTAAGCTATTAATTTTTAACACATATATTTCACCATTTGTATAATAACATGTAGTGTATCATTCCGTGTTCCGGTCAAATTGAAAAATCTCCCGTTGATCTGTACGTTTCTAGTTTCATGTACGTTGTGTCTTTGTCATTGGCGCGAAGCAGATTTTTTACAAGATTAGTTTTAAATATTTTATAGAATAATATTTTTTGGTCGAAACTTTGTAGAATAATATAAAACGACAAATTAAGAGCGAGAGAGAGGGGGGAAAAATCATAAGCGGATGGCACAGAGCACATACTCTTATCTATCTCCAGAGATATCCTCTTTCCATTCCTCACCCTTCACCCCTAATCTTTAACTAGCCACCACTGCATTGCCACGTGGCGCATCAAATATCCAAACCACAACAAATGACCACCAAGCTTCTTCTTCCTCCTCTCCTCTGCCCCCATGCCTGCGTTTATCACCTACCCATATGACATCACCTCATACAAAAATAAGAAGTATATAAAAATAAAAAATAAGAAACCCCAAAAAAAAAAACAACATGACACGTCAACAGCAGCGGTCTTAGCCGACATTTTCTTTTCTTTTCCAACCCAAAAAAACTTGCTCTCATCAAACTCTTCCATCCTCTTATTTGTGTCCCAAACTTTCTAGTTTGTTATTATTAGCATCCAGAGGAAAAAAAAAAAAAAAAAAAAAAAAAAAAAGAAGAAAGAATAATATGTGTAGCCTTTCTTTCCCAAATCAAACCAAGTAAGCAAGAACACAGAGAGCTAGAGAGAGAAAGTAGTAGTAGTAGTAGTGGGAAAATGGCGATTTGTGCAGTGCACACAAGTGGCCAGCTGAACCCGACGTGTTCATTTTCCTCGTCCTTGGGATTTAACGGCCAAAAGCAGCAGCAGGTGGCGGTGTTTTACAAGCAGAGAAGCGGCAGCAGCAGGAGAGTTGGAGTGAGTGTGATAAGATGCGAGCAAGAGACGATTGTTATCGGTTTAGCAGCGGACTCAGGGTGTGGGAAGAGCACATTCATGAGGAGGCTGACGAGCGTGTTTGGAGGAGCAGCGAAGCCGCCTAAAGGTGGAAACCCTGATTCCAACACGCTCATCAGCGACACCACGACGGTGATATGCTTGGATGATTACCATTCCCTGGACAGGACAGGGAGGAAGGAGAAAGGAGTGACGGCGTTGGACCCAAGAGCAAACGACTTCGATCTTATGTATGAACAGGTGAAGGCCATCAAGGAAGGCAAGGCTGTTGAGAAACCTATTTACAACCATGTTTCTGGTCTCTTGGATCCTCCTGAGCTCATCAAGCCCCCCAAGATTCTTGTCATTGAAGGTTTACACCCAATGTAAGTGCTTGTCTAATTGACTAGTTACTCATCATAATCACTTTGATTACACTAGCTACTACTTTATTATTTTCACTCTCTCTTTCATTTTTCACTAAACATTCATGAAATCTTGGAGTTGTTCTTATTTTGGATCTTCTTTCTAATTTATTTCAACTTTTTTTTGTTTGTTTAAACAGACGGCATTTTACACTAAATTCATGAAAAATAGTTTCACACAACCACTTCTCTTATTATTTTTTGAATGAGAGTATCCACGTAATTTATATCGAGAGGAAAACAAACCTTCTTTTAATTTTTGTATTAGTAGTTACTTCTACATGTATGTGTGTACTAATGTTAAAATGTCTTCTAAGGACCACTGGAATTTTTTGCAAGACCATGAATTTGTACCACAAAATTTATATAAACACATTATCCTGATCAATAGTATCAAGTCAATATTTGACAAGAAAATAGTTTCCTTTATATATTAAGTTAAACCTCAAAATAGACGGGAGGGGAGTTAAGGAACTTTCATTTTCAAATAAATAAATGCTGGAGTAGGTCATAATTTTGGAAATGATTACAATACTTACATACATGTATTTAAAATAATATTAAATAAGTATTGTAGTCAAATTCCACAAAATTTCAGATAATGTTTTACTAAAATGACTTCCTTATGTTTGAATGGTTAAAAGAATTTAACTAACATCAGTAAAATGAAAAGAAAGAAATAAAAAAACTGATGTCGTTAGCCAAACAATAAAACGAAAACGAAAAAAAAGGAGACTAAGATGACTTCCTTATACTCACTTACTATCTCTTACTTACAAGTAAAGGCTATAATGTAGTATTAAATGACTATTTTACTAGTATTGTAATTACTCAGTGATAAATTAATTAATTCCATCAACATCAAACAATGCACAACCGAACCAATGGCATGCGTCGCGTAAATTTTCGTCCCACAAATAGTTTTTTTTTTTACATGTACAACTCATTACAAGCTTGTTGGAGAAAGGATTTGAAACTTGAAAAGAGAAATATCACTATGCAACGTACTTACCTGATAGTTAATTAAGCAGGAACATATATATTAATCCATCAATATATATATATATATATATATATATGTGTAGGTATGATGAGCGAGTTAGGGACTTGTTGGACTTCAGTATCTACTTGGACATCAGCAATGAGGTTAAGTTTGCATGGAAAATTCAGGTAATTAAATTAACCTCGCATAATTAAACTTAATTTCGATAAATTTACCACGGTAATTAAGCTAAAACTTGGATTGTTCAGAGAGACATGGCGGAACGCGGGCACAGTCTTGAGAGCATCAAAGCCAGCATTGAAGCCCGAAAGCCTGATTTCGATGCTTATATTGGTACGTAGCCACCCACCTATGCATGATTTATTTACGAAAATGTATCTTGTTCGCACTCTTAGTTTGTCATTCTGCACTCTCGTAATTATTAACCGTTTGTCAATTGTATGCAGATCCCCAAAAGCAGTATGCAGATGCAGTTATAGAAGTGTTGCCAACCCAATTGATTCCAGGAGACAACGAGGGGAAGGTGTTGAGAGTGAGGTTGATAATGAAGGAAGGTGTGAAATATTTCAACCCAGTCTACTTGTTTGATGAGGGCTCCACCATCTCGTGGATTCCTTGCGGAAGGAAGCTCACCTGCTCTTACCCTGGAATCAAATTCAACTACGGCCCCGACACTTACTTTGGCAACGAGGTACGAATTTAATACTCGTTGCCAAATCTGTTCACCAAATGATGTGTCACCATGCATCCCGCCTTGGTGCTGTACAAAAGCGTTTTTAACTGATCATTTTGTTTTTTGTTATGCATGGTTATGTATATTAGGTGTCAGTGTTGGAGATGGACGGGCAATTTGACAGACTAGATGAGCTGATCTATGTAGAGAGCCATCTAAGCAACATCTCCACCAAGTTCTATGGAGAAGTCACCCAACAAATGTTGAAGCATTCTGATTTCCCCGGAAGCAACAACGGAACCGGTCTCTTCCAAACCATCGTCGGATTGAAGATACGCGACCTCTACGAGCAGCTCATTGCAGCGAGGGCCAAAACTCCAGCAGAAGCAAAAGCTTAGAAATCTTTCATCAAATCTCTTTGCCGAATTATATTGTTATTAATATTTCTACCTACTTAATTATTTAAGAGAATGCAAGCATGCCTTTTTATCACTCTTTCTTTCTTTACGTTGTAATTCTGTGGAAGAGTATTTGTATGATAGAGAAACAAGTTTAATAAAATTATAAAAAATAAAAAATAAAAAATAAAAAAGTTGGAAAAATTTTCAGCTATGAGGTTCACCTCTCTATCTTATCCATTCAGCATTTCAGTTTCCCAATACATGATTGCATCACTCATGTAACCAACCAACCAACAACCCTATGAATATGATGGCCCCCTTTCTTGTCCTTTATTCCATATTTGCTTCTTCTTTCATAGGGACTAGGGAATGAGTTTAGCAATACACTCCTTCATCTTCCATTTTACCATCTTCAGTCTCACATTGGCATAAGAATTGGGGGCCCCATAAAATCGGGGCTTTGTGTGGTGGCTCCGCTTGCACCATCTCAGGGTCGGACCCGTCCAGAAACTTCCAATCTTATTAAACTAACAGAAAAATCTACAATACCATGTTGTATTCAATGCAACGTGAAATGAATGAGTGAGATTTAAAGAAACCGATATTCTACCTTTATCACTTGAATCTATCCAGCCCATTAATCTCCGCGTGCACTTAAACCAAGGGGGAGTGTAGCCACTCTACACCCCTAACTAACATCTCATGGTAATTAGGCTTGCTTAATCACAGTAAAGTTTTAGGGTAACTTGTTCACCACTTGGTCCTCTATTCAAAAACCTCCTAAACTCGTTTATGTTAATTTCTTTGATTCCCCATGACATCAAGTTCATCGCTTTTAGGTGCAGCTTACATGTTCGCAAGGGTGTTAGGGTACGCTGATTCAGCTAAAAACTAAACTATTCAGGTTGGCTTCCTACCAACCTAAGTTTTCTGGAGCAGCAGTAACTGAGTGTTCATAATTCCAATAAGGTAACCGAGTACAGGTGTTTGTTCATGTTTACAGTTTATGTTTTATATAGTTCGGTTTTTAAACTGAATTCCTGTACCGATGAGAAAATATCGTGTATATTTATATACGATTAATAAAAGATTTCGAAGCAGTAGCTTATTTTGAAAGCAAACTAAGCAGCTGATAGTGTCATCCAACTACGGCAAGCAAGCTTTGCCTGACTGCTGGAATTGAACAAGGCAAAGAGCCAAATATACCATTCAGAGCGTAAGCGATGGCACAAAAAGGGAGAGCTTCCGGTTCCTTGGCTGACAATGCTGCTGTTCCCAGTCCCATGAGCACCGGAGCAACAAAAGAACACAGCACCAAAACGAAACGTAAGTGCATAACAGACAGTTAATCATTACAACAAAACGTATGTGCATAACAGACAGTTCACAAAAACAAAATATAAGTGCATAAGATCAGGGTTTTGCGGATGTGTACCTAGATGCAGTAGATATTCCTCGAGCAATAGGATCACGAAATTGTAGTTTATCAAGTGTTGCTTGCACAAAATTAGCTCCTACCAGACCAGTTAACACAATCATGGCGGCTGTGAGAGATGGATTGGTACCTACAATTTCAAGGATACAGGCTTCAATTACGTCTCACATGCAATATTATTTTGTATGCATTATAAAGTTGTAATGTTTTGCAAGAAAGAAAAGTAAAGATAATAACGTCTTAGAAAATCATGTCAAACTTAGAACACATTTATGAGGTCAGAGATTTGCTTGTCTACAACTACAAAAGTATGAACTAGTACCTTCAAACAACAACACAATGCTGAGAGCCAATGCCACAGTTATACATCGCGGTAGAATTGAGACAGTCAAACTAGGTTCCAACCCAACAAGACGTCCAACAAGAGCAGTTGAATACAATGAAAATATGGTAGACAGGATGACAGATGTGAAAATCTCAGCTGCATGCCTCTTGACGAGCTGAAATTTGTAGCACAAAAATAATGTTCAAGTATGGTTTCAGTATCAACTAGACATTGGTGGAAAGGTAAGACGCCAATTGGGCGAGTGCACAGAGTTGAATCAGGTTAAAATTATAACGGAGCCTTGCTGCAGGAAAACCCCAAAATTCTATGGTTTCAGCACCCATCTCTCTAAAAATCTAAAAGTTTTCCCAAGGCCTCGATTCTCAACTTGCTGCTATGTCCTCATATATTTACACAACCAGTAGTGCATTGAAGAGTGGTAGTCTCCCAAGTATATTTGCTTCACATGTCGGAATACAATGTTTTCTAGAACAAGTAATTCCTATGGATAATCCATAAAATTTAGTCCAGATACTCTTATGCTTTTCTAGTCAACAATGTACCAAACTTAAACAAGTATAGCTAATGAAAAATGGGAAACCCGGGCTCTTCAAACATTATTTACCTTCCTCTGTTTGAACATCAAAAAGGCAAATGAGAGGATAATGGACCCCAAGAATCCCATCAGAACATCACCAGCTCCAGGATTCGATGAAACCTTTGTAAGGTAAGATCCTGTGCATATCAAGAAGAATGACGATCTTCATACTAAAAGCACTAAGGGTATCATGAACCACCATGTACCCCATAATTCCAATGCTAACAATTTAGCATTTGTCGTCGAATGACATCATAGGTGTTTCTAGAAATCATTGAAACCTCAAAATTGTTGTTACACGATAAGAAGAAGAAAATGTCTCCTTCAAGACCCAAGTTATATAATTCTTCAAATCATTTAATAACAAGATGTCCATTTAGTCCAATAGTACGTCAGGTAATCATCCTTTCTGCAGTTAAATAAATTTGCATGGAAGAACATAAAAACATAAATTAGCACACTGGTAAAAATACCACATCCAAAAGGAAGGAACAAAGAAAATAGGTAAACTTAGGATGAACTAAGGGACCCGAAAAGCTAATCTGAAATCTAACAAGTACATGTTGCAAGTTGTTAAAAATTCCGCCTTCTAATTTGTTTTAGACTTTTAATCTTAATGCTCAGCAATAAAAGGGGGCACAATGTTCTAGTCAAAACCAAGAATGTCGTTTCAGAAGTATACCAAGAACAGGATCAAGCCCGGACTTGGAGAAGTATCCATAAGCGAATGCTGCCAGATCTGCAGATAGTGCACAGCAAATAATGGGGTGGAAAACCTTCTTCACATCTGATGGAAATCTGAAAATTGATTTCAACCAATGAGTGAGACCTTAAAAGAGGAGAAAATGTGTACTAAATCAAAATCTTTATTTGGTTTATATATATTTGTGTACTTTTCATGAAAAGGTTCTTGTTGTAAACTGAGGAAAAAGAAGTTTTACCCAGAACCAACTATGTAGCCCAGAACAGTTGATGCAAGTAGGAATGGAAGGCATGTTCGAGCACTCGTCCCCAAAGCTGCTGGGTATAATAATGCCCCAACAAACGATATCAGGAAGACCCCACTCCATGACCATAGTTCAACATTGGAAAAAGGAGAGGGTTTTCCCATACGTTCGGCATCTGTCATTTCTGTCCTTACCATTCTTCTTACAGTTATTGCCGTATATCCTGCAGCAGCAAGAGTAGCCAGCCAGCCTCCAACTGCAGAAAATCATTAATTACTAGCATGTAACTGTAATAAAGGGAAAAACAAAGCATGCAGACACCAAAAGGAAGACAGTAAGAGGCAACAGAGAAGTTCCTACTTTTGTTATTAAGTAGAAGAAAAAATCAACTACAATGCAGATGCTTCCTAACATAACTATTTGACTACACACACGGACCAAGCATGAACTAGTATCTTTGTCAAACATGTGCTTTATCATGCAACTCTGAAACTTTCCGTGCATGTCCAGTCCACTTTGGTAGCATAAATAATATTAGTGAAAATAATCAACGGTCCCCTAATGTGGGTAACATGGATCTGAAATTATGAATTACACAAAACTGTGTTTCCATTTATTCGTTTTTGTTAAGAAACCATCTATGAAACTCTATCATGTAATTCTGATACTTTCCGTGCGTCTCCAGTCCACTTTGGGAGCATAAATAACATTGCTGAAACTAGTCAATGGTTCCCTAATGTGGGTAACACGGATGTGAAATTTTGAATTACACAAAACCGTCTTTCCATTTATTTGTTTTTGGTAAGAAACCACCTATGAAACTCTATCATGCAACTCTGATACTTTCCGTGCATCTCCAGTCCACTTTGGGGGCCTAAATAACATTACTGAAACTAATCAACGGCTCCCTAATGTGGGTAACAAGAATGTGAAATTTTTAATTACACCAAACCATCTTTCCATTTATTTGTTTTTGGTAAGAAACCATCTATGAAACTCTATCCTAAATGTAACTTGACATTTCAGTAGTTATGATGCAGAATTGTGCACCTTTCTACGCTATTTTCGCTTACTTCATTTCCATAAAGCTAAGCAATTGACATTGACCATAGCAGTTAAATTCAAAACAAACCAACTCCATATTAGCATTGCGCAGTCAAAGAATTAATGTATGGAAGAATCTGCATTGCAATTAAATTTTTTTCTTTTGCTTCTCCAAGAACAGAAGTCTCTCTTCACTATTCATTGCATCGGATGGCATAACAGAACCATAGGTACAATACATAAATCAAAACAGAAACTTATTACTGTAGGCATCACTCCCTAATTCTTGAAGTATTACAGAAAGTTTCCACTGCTGCTCAAAATTTTGAGTATTTTATGCTCGAACAAAGTAACATGAAGTCTCATCATCTATGGAGGTAGAAAATTAGGTGAAAGAAATCTTGCACAACACTGTGCAAAATATTTCATGAAGAAATCTGATCGACCAAACCACACATCCATTTATTTGATCGAATTGGCATCAACGCAGAGAATTCATCTCAGCATAATAGTTTACAAAACCAAATTCAGATGATTTTGTCTTCTTTTGAGGAGACCGCTTAATCGTGAAAAATAAACAGTACAAACAATGGTTCAAAGGAAAAGACTTGACACCTGGATGCCAGGACCGAGATCGAAAAATGAAATATCTAATCAGCTTGGCAAAATTACCTTGAGATCATTCTATCCTTGCACTCATGCAATTGAGCCCCCGCCTTATCTGTGTTGTTTCATCGAGAACTAGTTAACTGGATACTTTTCTATGCATTTTCGCTAACTACTCTAGGTTGCTCTGGCTGATCTAGAAAATAAATGACCCATTTATGATCACTAAATGGCCAATGACCAATGGAAAATATAAGTAGTGTGCAGCTTCATCGGACAGAAGTTATCTTAGAAAGCGTAGCAAAGACTTGCATACCTATGATGAAGCAAAGCTTGATACCCGAAGCCGTGGGAATACTCTTTACAGAAAGGGGCAAAACAACCAGAGAAGGAACGTAGAACAATGGGAGCCATCTCTGGATGAACAAAAGCGCCGGCTCAAAGAAGTCTATCAAGCTCGTTGCCACAGCAGGGACGGTGGAATCAAGAATAACAAGAACGGAGAATATGCAAAACATCCCGAAAAGCGCACTTGGGAACCTAATGGCAGCTGCCACAAATGCCTTGTTCGAAAACTTGCCCATTGCAAGAAAAATACCAACTGAAACAACCAAATGCAAAATCCCAACCACCTGTAAATTGTAAGAATCATACATTAAACCAAAGCCACCAACTTTTAACAAAATACCATTGAAACAACAGGAAAGTGACTATCCAGGCCGATTTTAAACGCAGAAAGTTTGAATTACTCACAGTTTGAGAGGCAGAGGAAGTGGAAGCACTCTGTTGATTTCACCAAAATCGGTGTCTCAGAGGAGGCATCCTGAGAACCCCTTTGCAAGAAGATGGAACTGGGTACTATAGCAAGTGTGGTTTGAGGATTAGTCCACCGCTGCTTGTGTTGTAACCTGGCGCCATTGAAAGCAACAACAGGTGAAGTTTTCTGAAGTTTCGAGACTAAATAATTGGGTTTGGCTGAAACGGTCGACATGGAAAGAGAAGTTGGGAGAAAGTGAGGGAGTTAGTCTGGAATTTGGATGCAACAGGGAAAAGGAAACCATTGAAATTGTGCGGACCCGAAGCGAACGTTTTAGGTCAAAGGAAGGAGGAAGAGACTTCAACCGCCCACCCAATGCTATTTGTGCCGACAACGTGACATGATATAAAGCTGGAAACTTATCCGGGACTTTCAAAATTTACACTTGGATGCCACGGTATATGTTTTATTTGGATAATATCAGGAGATCAAATCTTCAAAATCAAATCCCTAAATCCAACGAGGTGGCTGATGAGTTAGCGTAGCCATGTAATTAATCTAGATTTTAAAATTCATAATTACTTAATAAAAAAAATTAACGATAATTATGATCACCCATTTGCAGGTTTGACTACATGGTACTCTTCTTCTTCCTCCTCTCTCTTCTCTCCCGACTGCTCTCCCTTCTTTTTCTCTGCTCCCTCCTTCCTCTAGTCCACCAACGTGACTGATGTCAATTCATGTCATGTCATATCAAATTTGGCTTCTTTGTTGGAAAACATTAATGTTGTCTTTTGTTACCGTTATTACTGATTTGGACATTTTCACATCTCCTTTGAAAATGCTCTTAGGTGCCTTAATATGGACATTGAAGAATCCAACAACCCCACAAATAACAACAAAATGGATGATCGAGGTAATTTTCTTATTCTCACTGGTAATTTTCTAACTGTAAGTTAATGGAGTTGTGTTAAAGTTTAGAGTCAAGTGATTTTCTTATTGTTACCGGTAACACACATAACTAAAGATTACCTATTTTAATTGATTTAGGAAGTTTAGAGTCTTCATATATTGGTCTAGAAGATTTTGAGGTCGAAATAGAAAAATTTGACAATGAAGTAGTAACCAACGAGACTGAATTGGACAAAAGAGCTGACGTGCAACATTCCAAAGTAGGGATGGTTTTTTTACAACATTGATGAGCTAGTTGCATGTTACAAAGAATATGGGAAGCAACTAGGGTTTCCAATGAAGATCAAATCACCAACAAAGGGAGACCACGGATGATATTGGGAAAAAATTGTAAATTTAGCCCTCTACTTATGACAGGCTTAAATAAGTTTTGGTAGCATTTGTTTTCCCTTTCCTATAAAGATTCTATTTTCAAAATAAGGTGGAAGGTCTACATTAAATTGGGATACAACTCTTTGCACACCTAAGTAGCATAGGATTTCTACACCTAATGCCCTTTTGTACTTCCAACTCAACAAAATTGCTCTCAATCTCGTTAAATGGGTAAGGCTCTCAAATACTCTCACGCGTATATCAGCCTCTAAAGGTCTAATCAGCTGACTAGGACTACTCAAAACTCCCCTACTCGTGACGTAAAAAAGTCAAAGGCTTAAAGGTAAAGATTAATTACTAAATCCTATCTTTATTACATTCTCAATTAAATATCAACTTCATCAAGTAAGTAATCCCTAATTCAATCAATTTTGCGAATATTCTTTCCTTATTCATCCTACAGATGACACACCTTGGTCAATAGAATGCCACCATGTGTAAGGCTACTACTACACACTATGACTAGCCACCTCTTCCTATAAATACCTCCATTCCACCAAATTTTGGTAAGCTTTTTACTATGCATCGGAGATCCATTAGCTAGACCTTCCCCCAACCTCATGGGCGTATAGGGCTTTGGTCTTTGATCAAATGTGTTGATTGTTTTGTAGGTATAAATATATCAAAACTGAAGGCGGTAGATTTTTGCTACCACAACAGTGACTTGAAATTTCCGACGATCAGAAAAAAATTTCAAGCACAATGACCGTGGCCGACAACAATTTCTGGCGCAGGCACCGGTGGCATGTGGATCATGTGCAATGGGAACAAAAATATAAATGTTCTTATGCTTATAAATGTGTTTGTCCATAATTTATGGCTTAATCCATGTAGTATGAGAATGGATTAGAAGTTATCCTCTCTTGTTTTTTATAGCATTGATATTTTTACATTTAGAGAAGGGAGAGTTTGGCTAAGCCGCACAATGGGCATCCTAATCGAATTCACCATTCATAAGATTCGAACCTAAGACCTCTCACTTCTAAGTGAAGAGGAATATCATCATACCATAATACTGAGTGGCAGAAATTATCCTTAAAGTTGGCATTTTTTCCTAAAACCTTTATTAAGATTGATGTTTAATTTAAATTTTTCTTTTGTCACTTAGTACTATAGTCTAGTTGTATTTCTCTTCATTTATAAGTGATAATCTTAGGTTTGATTCTCGCCATAGACTAATTTAAACCACATTATTGATATCTCATTGTAAGGCTAACCCCACTCCCTTCTCTTAGTATAAATAATATCGTTTATTTTAAAAATAAAAAAATAAATTTACCTTTTTTTTAAGAATTATTATTACTATTTTATTTATTTAGTTTTATTTTTTTTATTGTAGTGTCAATTAATAAGGCATGCCCATGCTTTTTATGCCCTTATAATTGGGTGGTCAAATTACGTTTATGCTCTTTAATGATCTGAAAGACTAGAAACTCAAACTCGCGAGCTCGTCTTCAAACTTGAAATTGTGTATCAGACCGTGTGTAGAGAAATTAGGGCGGCCTCCCATAGAAGAAGTATCAAAACCATAATCCTAAGTAGTTCGAAAAAGCTCCCCCCCAAAAAAAAAAAACAAAAACCTAGACAACTTGTAAAACCAAACGAGAAACGAAATTCTTCTTAATTTGAGAAACACGTTAGTTAAGTCGCTCTCTTTTCTTGAAAATTGTAGTAAAATATGAGAAACATAGCTCTATGTTTTAGCTTTCTAGGAATATATCGCACTTCTATTGAAAAAGTCAGTAATCCCTTAGCATCTTCATTCAACCATGTTGTGTAATTCTGACAGGAATGCAATTCCGGCTATATTTACTTGACAAACTGAAATAAACATCTACATGAAGAATCTAGAACTTGGATAATTTTTTTTGATCGACCTCTTGGGTAGCTTCTCCAAATGGACTTGCATCAAACTTCTTCGTAAAGTTAATTTTCATCAAAATTGTTTTAAGTGCGCAAATAAAAAAAAAAAAAAAAAAAAAGAAAAAAAAAAAAAAAAGGGAATATGATAAGCAAAGTAAACTACAAGAAAAATGACCTTTGGGTATAAAATAAAGGGCACAATTGAGAATTTTGTGTCTGTTTGACCACCAAAAGGCTAAAACAGTTCCCATTCCATAGATGGTGCCCAATGTTAAAAAAAAAAAAAAAAGACACAAAACAGTAATGGACAGGGAAATCATGTCGAGTAAGGTCAGATGACAAGTTTTTTATTGAAGATGGGCACAAAAAAACATTTGATGTCTATAAAATATGTTTGCTAGCAGCGCTGTATGTCCATCCAGCCTTGCATGTGTCATATTTGAATTTTTTTTTATTAATTTGCAAAAACACGACAAAGGTTATTGTGCTAGTTTAATATATTTAAATAAAAAGTAAGTTTTGTGTCCTTACATATTTACTTTTGGGATTTTTAGGGGGCAAGAAAGGAAATCAAAAAGTTATTGTGCCCTCTAAATATATTTAAATAAAAAATAAGTTTCGTGTCCTTACATATTTACTTTTGGGATTTTTATGGGGCAAAGGAGGTTTGTATTGTGCCTGCCTTCAGATTTCAGATAGGATAAGTTAAATACATTTATAAAAAATATGAAAAATTTAAAAAAAAAAAAAATCTCTCTTCCCTTCACAAACGTCCAACTCCTCTCTCCCCTCATTTTCCCTCTGCTCCTTTCTCCCTTTGTCCTCTCTCTCTCTCTCTCTTCTCTTTCACGCAAGCCGTCCACCAATCATTAACGACCGTCAAATTAAACCTCCAGAATCCTCTTCACGTCCTCTTTCCAACCCCAAGTTAGTTTCTACAAATTCGTAGCTGAATTTCGTCAATTTCACATCTAAGAAGTGGTGGCCACGAATTTTCCGACAAATTTTCAGCCAAACCTGCCAGAATCGGACCTCGACCCAAGAGGTAAAAATGATCTTCTCCTTGTGGGTTGTCCTCCACTGTAAATTCTTTTCCAAAATAAAAACTTTTAGTTTTGGGGTCGATTCTAGATTTCGAATTTAAAATCCATCTTCTGTATGCATGTCAAAGATTGGGACGAGGAAGGTGAATCAAGTTTGTTTCCAGCCTGGGCCGAGAAGAATTAGACCCACCCACGTATGGATTTTTTTTGCATGCATGTCAAAGATTGTAATTTTTTTTTTTTTTTGGTTTTTGCTTAAATTCATCTTAGTATCACAAGTAGCTTCTGGAAGTTTATGGAAGAGCTTATGAAAAGATTCACATTCATTTTACTCGTTTAAACTTGAAGTAGTTAATTGTCTTATTTCGTTTGGGGCGCCTGGTTCCACTTTGTTGTCCTGGAATGTATGATGGTAGTTGATGAATGTGACGTGCATGCAGGTAACGTAACCTGTAAATTTGAAGTGTTCATATATAGTACAAATATTCTCTATTTTCCATCAAGCTAAGAATGCCCCTCATAATATTTGGGTAATTTACATTAGGTTTCTTTTGTTGCTCAGATTTGACTCTGATTTAGGTAATTTACATTAGGTTTCTTTTGGGGAAGTTTCAATTTGACTATAGGATAACGTCATTATCATTGAATGTGAAAATTTGTCATTGTCTTACAGTTAATTGCGATGCCCATGATGAGATGTGCATTTTTTTTCCATTACACTTATGTGTTATGTCAATTAAACTCCAGACCAACTACTAATTATCTCCTAAGTTCCTAAAATTTGTGTTTGTTATATGTTGTAGGAAATGACCTATTTTGAGATTTTTTTTTTTTTTTTGCATCTCTCTCTCTTTTATTCTACATTCGAAAGAGGTAGAATCGCATTATTGGGACTGTGGATTGCTTTTTGCATGTGTTAATCTGTGTGAAGATTGATTGCCATGCATGAAGAAATAAAAAACGTTACTAAAGTGTCTGGCAAAAGTCATTATATTTCAATCAGGAATGAGTGCACGTATACATAGCAGAATTACACCAATTAATCTGTGGGAGGAAGGATATACAAGTAAAGAAAAGGAATCTTGATTTAAAGGGTAAATTACATAAAACTATCTTAACTATTGGGTCATTAACAGTTTCATACATCGTCTTTAAAAAGTTTCAATGTCATACCTTATCTTCGAATTTGTTGCAATGTCATACCTTCCGTCAGTTGTTTGTTAATTATTATGTTAAATGCTGATGTGGCTTGAGATGGGACCCACTTTCTATTAAAATTTTAATTAAATATTAAAAAATATTGAAATACAATTATTTAAATATTTTTATAAAAAGAAGGTGGGACCCACCCAGCTCCTTCCCTCCCACCCATCTCCCCCCCCCCCCCCCCGGACCCTTCCTCCCTTCACTCCAAAACCCCACCGCTGCGCGCCCTCTCTTCCTCCATCTCTTCCTCCCTCCCATGGCGCTCATCCCCTCCTCCTCCTGCTGCTTCACTAACCTTCCCACACCTCTCCCCCTTCTCTTCCAGTCTTCTCTATTCTCTTCGAATCTCCACAACCAAAGCAAAGAATGGAAGAGCGAGAGGCCAATGCGGACGCAACTAGGTCCGGGTTCGAGACCTATGCAGGGAAAAATGCATACGGCCGAGACGACGTCGACGTTCCCCCTATGGAGAATGCGATTTGTTCTATTGTGGGCGTTCCTCCTCTTCATTTTCTTGTGGTTGTAAGGGTGATGAACACAGCGTTAACGTTGACGACCCATAACGGCGACTGCTCGAGAAGGTGGGATGCGATTTGATTCTTGATGGGTTTGGAAGTGAGGATGAAATTTTGATTTTTGGGGGTTCTGGGGGTGGGATGATGAGATTTAATTTTGGATTGGGTTTGATTTTTTGTTTAAGGTCTGATGGGATTGGTGCTATCGAACAACTGATTAACGGGAAAGAGATATGAAGAAGGTGGGGGGCGGGGGAAGAGATCGAGAGAGAAAGGGGGAGAGGTGTGAGGGAAGATGGGTGGGGGTGGGGGGGGGAGCGGTTGGGGGAGATGGGTGGGAGGGAAGAGGGTAGGTGGGTCCCACCTTCTTTTTTATAAAAATATTTAAATAATTTTTTTAATTTTTTTAATATTTAATTAATTTTGTAATAGAAAGTGGGTCCCGTCTCAAGCCACGTCAACATTTAACAGAGTAATTGACAAATAATTGACGGAAGGTATGACATTGCAACAAATTCGAAGATAAGGTATAACATTGAAACTTTTTCAAGACGAGGTATGAAACTGTTAATGACTCAATAGTTGAGGTATTTTTATGTAATTTACTCTAAAAATTTGGAAGCCATTACATACTCATTCTTGTTGCTCTGTGTAAATGATGTCACTTTCATTTTCAAGAGCTTCTTGGTAGTCTAAATTTATAATTCATTTTTTCAGCGATATCCAACATGATAATGTATTTTACTGCTTGATTTATTTCTTACTCATGGTCATTTTTAGACGCTGTCAGTTACACACCCCGATCGAGATCAGGGCATGCTGGCCGTCACGTGGAGGTGACGTAACCATGTGCACAGTGCGGAAGCTAATAAAATAATAATGTAAATAGTACGAATAAATAAAAACTAGTCTTACACAAGGTAATAACAAGTGCAAGCGTAAATGTGACGCTAAGTTCAGAGCATAAAGCCTAAAGCAGTCCAAAAGAAAACGACGCAACAATAGTACACCCGAAGGTGGCCCTACGCTGGTGATCGTCTGTCAGATATGCCGGGAGAATCCTCTGGGGAACCACCAAATGTGCTATCCAACTCTAAAACCTAGAGGGGCGCAAAACAAAAGCGTGAGTGGGTAAAAACAAAGCTTTTCGAAAACCATTTAACAAATAAGTTCTAACCCCTCGCCGTAAAACCTGTATACTTCCCAGAAATAGATATGTAGATATATATACCAATGCTCAAGAATATGCCGTGCCAAAACCTCAGAATAAAATGCAAGTGCTCAGGTATAATCATATCACAGTCATATAATCTGGCAGCCGGAGTCACCTAACGTGACCTGTACGGCTAAATCTAGAGCTCAAATCTCAATCTCACTAACTAGACCTGCACACGAGTCGGAACCACCTAAAGTGGTCTGTACGACAGGCTTGGGTGTAATACATATAACCGCTCAAGTGCTACGATCACGTGAAGGCTGTGCGAATAATCGCGGGTCACCTACGAGTCGGAACCACCTAAAGTGGTCTATACGACAGGGCTGTGCACCTAACTTGGATCCAAGCTGAGCGTGTGGTGCGGGAGGTGAACATCACGTGAAGGACTGTGCCTAACTCTGGGCGGGAGCACTAACACCGGGGTGCAGGTTATGAGCTCTCTATGCCTCTAAAATCACTACTGAACGTAAATATAAATCACCACTCACCTGGCACTTACCTGTGCGTCCGCAGCACCGATACACACATATATACAATGCAAGTAACCATGCATAACAAACGGTAATATAATATATGGCATAAAACGAATAAACATTTCAAATCATTTTCTGGGAAAATATAAGTATATAGGTATATACGGAAAATCAAAAGCCCACTCAATGGTATGTGGAAGGGTCGTAACCCCCCTGCCTCGAGTGACCACGCTCGTCCTCGGGATAGGTATCACCTGAAAAATCACCCCAACTCCGGCCAACCTCGAAACTCGTGATCCCGACGTCCAAAACCTTCAAACGAACCACCCCGAGCCTCCTAGGGACTTCACCAAGCTTCCTACAAGCTTGAAATTTCCAAAAACGTGAGAAATTACGTGTGCATGAACAGTACCAAAATCGGGCCTTGTGAGTTCGACGTGAAAACGAAGGTATTCTCACCTAAAATAGGTATGGTTGGACTCCTACAAGCCTCACGAGCATGAATATGTGCTTGGTTTCTTCGATCTGTGGAGGTTTGATGGGTTTGTGTGTGTGTCCGTACGTTTGGATAGGAAATAAGAAGGAAAGGGAACTCGGGACAGGTGCAGGGATAGGGGAAAACAGTGAGGGTGAGTGTGGGGAGGAGTGTGTGGTGCAAAACCAGCCACACCAAGCCAAAAAGAATAACTACACAACGAAAAATCACACTAGGGGCAAAATCATCTTTTCTGGGACGGGCTGTCACAGTCAGAGCAAGGGATGTCAATATTGGGTTATTTGTGGTGGTTGAAGGTTGTTTGGCTTCCGATGAATTCAAATGCAATGGTATTAGGAATTATTGGTTTCATTATCTGTATGAATTAGTTTGTAGAGCTTTATCATAAAAGCTTGTTTTTGCCCTACCCATAGTTTAATTGCCTAAACTACAAGATATTGATATTTTGGTGGATCGGATGGTATCTTTAGAAGATATACAAATGCTTTTATCAATCTCTGCAAGGAGAAATGGCTTGAGGGGTTTGCTATTTTGCATTCTAGTTATACTATGTCTTCTTGGAACTGTATATAAGATGCACTTTTTTCTTTAATTATTCTTACTAAAGACTAAAGAGTACCGGTTTTTGTTTGTGTGTTTGTCTTGTTACCAGAGATTTGGAAGTACTAGCAAGCTGGCCTCCCTATTTGGACATTCCACACTTTGAAGATTTAAGTATCACTGACAGTTAAGACTCATTTTCTCCATTGTTTAGTTGTATATTTGTGAATATTCTATTTATTCATTGTTTCCAATAGTTAAGACTTATTTTCTCCTTTAAAATTGCAGGTTTATTGATGATGTATACTAGATATGTCATTAAATTAAGCAACTCACTTTGACCCTAAATAATATGCAAACTTACATATTTTTTCGATTCAGGTGACTATGAGCTGAAGAAATGTGTTGTCTTAGACCTAGAAGCTACTTTTACAACCTGGAGTGAGGAATATGAATCTTTGATATGGCAAATCTGGAACTTGTACGTATTGATTTTAGCTAATTGCTTTTTAGGTGTAATTTTGGACTAATTTTGTTTTGAATTCGACTGTATCTATAATGGCTTTTAATGAGGTGCAAGGCTTGCTGGGGAAAATGCATTTGTCCAAAAATATGTGCTTTCAAGTTTTATTGTATTAGAGATAAAAATATGTAACGTTACATTATGTTTGTGAGATTGGGAATGTGTTGCAAGCCTTTTCATTTTAAGAAAATTAAAAAATTTCATTTCCTCAAATTTAGTTTCAAATTTTGATTTTTTTTAATATTTAATTCATGTTGGCACAATTACAATATAAAGTGCCAACTTGTCTGGAAAAGGTTATCTAACAAGTTGTCAGAAACGAGTCACAAATAGTGGTCCATTTGTGCCTGCCTCTTTAAGCACGAAACAATCTATTGTGTTCTTTTAGCAAAGGTAACGCCCATAGAGGGCACATATAGAAATATAGTTGCTGCACTGTTGCTATTGGTCTATGGGCACATATGTTGGTGGTCTTTGGCCTCAAAGGGCACATAAAATTTATTGTGCTCAGTGACCATATTTTTTTGTAGTGCCCTAAGATTCTTTTAAATTAAATTATCTTGCAATGATTAAGGATAAATGATACAAAAACATAAGAAATAATGCATATCATATTTCATGTTCATATTGTAGAGACATAAAGTAACCACATAACCAATAGAAGAACAACACGTAGACTTTTAACTCAATATGATGGATTTACCCTTGACATCATGAGTAGACCACACCAAACTCTAAGGGGCTAAGCATCTATCTGCTTTATTGGTCTTTGGCCTTAGGGCCTATATATATATATATATATATATTAAGGAGTCATTCGGATCGATGATATCCCACTTCTACCACCATGCATTTCTGGGCTCAATGAGGCAGAAGTTGACACTTCAAAGTCTTCCTTATGTGTTCCGCGCTTCAGAGTCTCTTTTATAAATAGCTAAGTCCAACAGGAAAATCGGTAATTGCCACTTACTACTCATAATTCTCTTTGTTCTAGTTTTTCTCAAACTGTTTCTGACTTAGGCACCAAAGGCCCTTTAGCGGCCCCTCTCTCCCATTTTCTTAGGTGTTCGTCAATTAAGCTGACATTGTTTCTTGTTTTTTAGATTTCACCTGAATTTGCATCCACACATATTACCCAATTATATTAACACTCTTGTCTACTAGTTAAGCTAACAAGTGGAAATCTTTTAACCCAAACTCAACTTGTTACAATAATGAGTAGCACGACCTGGCCCGTGGTTAAGAATTTTTCTTTCCCGAATGAAACTTGAAACTTCATTTTAGAATTAACAAGATAAGAAACATTCAGCTCTAATCTTATAATCATGCACACTATAGAAAATTATTCTCCTTTTCAAGTCTAAAAACCAATGAAAGGGGTTCTAGGAATGTAAAATTTTAAAATATACACTCTTAACAAGTTAGACGGGTCACTAGCTAACGGTCTACTTGTTTCAACTTGAACCCACTAAGGATCAACCCAAACAGTTTATTTTTCATGTTGCGTTAACGTGTTTAGTACAATCTTTTTAGGTCTAATTAGACTTGCCAAACATGTCGCGATTGTAACCCAAACTTAGTAAACCAGTTGTGTTTGTTGTGTTCGTCTTAACCCATTATGTTAACAGCTAGGTCGTGTCGTGCCAATCCATTAAACTAACTGGTAGAAAAATCTTAATCTAATCCAATCCGTGTCACTTGTTAAGAACTTCTTTTTGCGGAATGAAACTTGAAACTCCCTTCAAATGGGTAGCGCTCAACAACAATCAACGAGACCAAATTATCCCATTGTTATCTTCTACATTATAGAAAAGTACTCAACTTTTCGGGATCCATACTTTTAACGGGTTAAAACAAGTACACGTGAGTGATAGTGAACTGTCACGTTAGTTTACAGATTGCTAGCGGGTTCACCCATTTCTATCCAAGCCCATTAAAGTTCAACTCTAACACATATCACTTTGGGTCATGTTAACGAGTTGTGTACAATAATCTCACATAATAAATCAAATACACTTTAGCTTTGCTTATAATTAAAGGAAAACTAATGAAAATGACTTGAAAATTTTGAGTTTTAACGATAAGAACAAAATAAAGGGTAAAGTGAATAGTACTAAGATTGACTTTTTAGTGTAAAAATGTGATTTGTCGTTAAAATGAACAGTACCGGAAGTTTTTCGTTAAAGTTCCCAACCTCTGCGAACAGAAGAGAAACAGGTGGAGTACTGTGCTGTTGACTTGGAATCTAGTTGGCACTGCTGACTTGGACTGAGGATGATGTGCGTCTTTAGACCAGACTATTTCTCAGCTCTCAACAGATCATAAAGCGCACTGCTATTTCTCTTAATTAATTAGCACAAAAGCTATTCTATCAGAAAGCAAGCTCCCCATTCAAGCAGATCAGTAATTGGAAGCTCTCACAGTGCATGTATGTAATCAGCTTTAATAAATACGGAAGCTCTCTCCGTACACACAAGTAATAAAATTAAGATTAGAAAAAGAAAAAAATTAGGGTACATTCGGTAATTGTCAACCGATATGAAGAGAATAAAGGTACACTAACTCCTAACTCTTAAATTGGCTGGTTTATAAATCAACGGTTGCAAGAGGTGCAGGGCGTTGTTTGGTTGCCCGTTCGAGTAGAGAAAAAAACATGACGGGTTTGGAATTTGTTTTGAGCCAGTGAAGTCCAATTTCATCGCCCTTTTTCAATTGTCTCCTCTTGACGAATGCCCGATGCCAAACAAAAACGTAACTGTTGTCGCTCTGCTTGAAAACGTACTGATGACAGGTAGTGTGCGTATCGCCGTCATGGAACGTAATTTCTGCGCCCTGTCTGTTCTCAAGGGCTTTGGTAAACTTGTCGTCTGCGTAAGGGAGGATATGTTTGTTCATCAAGCTTGCTGGCACGTAGAAGTGTGTGAGATCTCTAGCCGTCAGTTTCTTTTTGATTTCCCATGAATCCATAAAATTTAGATTGGCAATAACAAGTTCATCTCTTTTATTCCTCTTCATCTGCTCCTCCTTTGTTGCAATATTTTTATTATTGTTTGTCATGTTATTCTCATGACTGAGATCCCGAAAGCGATCACCAGTGGGAAAGAGTGGAAGCGTCGACACTAGTTTTTGACGTTTCGATGAACTATTAGTCGTCTCATCACGATCATGAGGGCTAGTATTAGGAGAGGGTTGGTCAGGTACTTGGTCCGCCTTTCGCTTCTTCTTGTTATCATCATTATCTGTACTAAAACTTGTAGGCCAAGTCGGATCCCACAAAGCTAATACTGTAGAAACTTCATCATGCGACGATCGTCGTAGTTGTGGGCTTGGTTTTGAACGGCCAAGGGTTTGTCCTGTTGACAGCGTCGTCCCTTCCATTATTCTAATTCGAATCTTCAAACTTGAGCTTGAAACTAGGCAAGCACGAGAGGTGAGAGAGTGAGAAGAATAGCGAGAATTAATCGATTTGTGTATGTGTAGGAGTCCTATTTATAATAAGTTGGAGAAGATGAATCCAAATCGGTAGTGGATCCCGACACAATGGGAATTTTCCCGTTGGCATTCAACTTCTGAACGACTGAGGATTCTCGGTTTCCTTTTTTAGCCCCTTAAAAATTCAGATTACCTGGTTCCTTTTTTCCGATTAAATTAATTCCTGCTTTAGTTGGGTATTATTTGTCTACCTGGGAACTGGCCGGCAGCCAACCCGTTTTGTTTTGTCTTATTATGTCGACCTATTTAAGGTATAAATTTTCTTGTTTCTGTGGGTTAGGGTTTGTTTTGATTCAGTAGATTCCTTGTCCTTGTAGGCTAAGTTTTTATTTTTTTATTTTTTTATATTTTGTTTTATGTACTTGTATACATACCTCTTTATGGAGAAGAATAAAGTATAGCGAGGGAGGGGAAGAAGATGTTGGCAGCATCTACGCTGTAAACATCATCACTTGCCACTTCGGCGAACTCGTCGCTAAAGTGTGAAAAACTTCCGAAAATAGGACTCCTAACCCTGAAACAACTAATTGGGTTCACAGAGGTCACCCCTCAGAAAGTCAAGAACTCTCTCCTAATACAAATCCAGCAAAATCCCTTCTCTGCTGTCGATCAATCTGAGGGCAGCCCAAAAGTCACTCATTATGTAGCGCTGGTCGATAACATACTCCATCGATGGAGGTTTGCCAGAATCATGGCGCTCGTTTCATCGACAAAGATTGTGAAGTAATTATTAATGATACGCTTAAGAATGGTAGACTTGCACTAAAACAAATAATTGGAGGAGAATCTCTAGTTAAGGATACTACTGTTGAAGAAAGCTTTCTTAAACTTGTGAAGGCTCATTTGATTGAACGCTGCCCGACTCCTGAAGCAGCACTTGTTGAAGAAGTCAGTAAATAAACTAGAAGATGCTCCTGCAAAGAAGTGAGGTCCTAATAAGTCTGCTTAAAAGATGTTTGAAGTACCACAGACTGTATAGCAACGTGTTCTAGCAGGGCAGCAGCGCCTTCAGAAGCTATGAGATTTTCAAACTCTGACAGATATATAATTCCTCTAGTATGAGCGCCGGGGACAAGCGCAAGCATGAGCGCAAGCATGAGCGCAAGCATGATCTTTGGATCAGTTGGACGAAGTAATAATGATCAAGTGATTGTTCTTTGGCGCGTGCTAATTTTGAGGAATTCATTCGCTGTCTAAGGCTCAAGGCTTGCGTTGAGAATGTGAGAACACGCCGACTGGATAACGAGCTGCTGCACTTGTCTTAAGAGCAATGCTTACTATAACTGCAGAGAAGAAAGTTGTTTGGGCCCAAAATAATATTGTTGGGCCGAGTGTAGGTTTGTGCTCGGCCCAAAGCCGTTTTAAAAATACTATGAGCTGTCTGGTGATTCCGGGCCATTCAGCAGGGATGGTCGAGTCCTATCATAAGAAGGAGTAGTTCAGATAAGAAAAGGGGGTCGAGGAAGTCCTAGTGCAATTAGGATTCTCGACCAACAATGAATAAAGCCTCAAAAAGGGGTGAGTTCAAAGTCCTAATGGGGGTAGGATTGGTCGAAGCAAAGTTGGAACAGAACAAGAAGTCCCTATCCAGATATGATTTTAACTCGATCTCAAGAAGGAATTGGTGTTATAAATACAAGACATCATGCAACAATTCGGGACCTTCAATTCAACACACAATTGCCCTGCGCAAAACGTCTCAAACATCTTGAGATTTTTTATTTTCTTTTTCTCACTGACATATCTTCAGTTTGGATAAACAGCATTGTGAAGGCAACCGGCGAACACCTTTAGTTTGGATAAACAACATTGTTGCCGTAGAATCAGCTGACCGAGGAGCACCTTCAGTTTGGATAAACAGCATTGCGTCAAGGCCGACTGGTTACCTATCCAAGTCTCGGTCGAGAAGGGTTTTCGAATCCTTATTGGCAGAGGTCATCTTATTAGCCTTTTCGGCGAAGTAAGGTGTTACGAGTTACGACATTCGGCGTACTGGACGCCAAGTGATTTTATGATTGAATACTCACAAGTGAGTTTCAGAGTTCGGCATTTTGACGGCCGAACCACTTTCAGCGTCAAGACATACATCACCTTTGAATACTTGTGTCCATACAGTCTGGTGTCGATTCGACGTGCTTATACTCTTATGAATATAATCAATGTGACCGAATTCGGCACCGACGATTTGTGAACTTCGCAGAACTAGCAGCCTTGTCTTCAGGCTCGAGAATCCAAAGGCCAAGATTTGTTCCTTCCTCGGCCGCAGTCGCAAGATAAAGAAGTCAGCAACGCGCTTCACGCAACATCGACAAATTTTATTCCTCGGCCGAGCTCGGCCGACGAGTTGGCACGCCCCACATTTAACCAAAGGACGTAGTTAGCTTATTAGTTATTCAGCCTGCGTGCCACGTAGGTTTTGTAATTTTTAAGGTCAACAAAAGTACAAACACAAAATTTAGTTCCATTATCAATTAGTACCATCTACGAAGAGGTGATAAAGAGCGAAGTTGGTTGTAGTTTGACATGGGATTGTGTCAAAGCTGCCCTCAGCTGCTTGTGTGATGGAGAAAGTGATGTGGATGATGAGTCGTACTTGAAAATTCTTGAGCAAGCTCAGAACAATGAGGTCAAGTCGATTGTTTAGGTTACATTGTCGACCACTTCAAGGCTTCAAGTCACGCACTTGAGACGGACAAGATTTCAGATATGTTGAAAAGATGGGAACTCCTACGATTCTCTATGAGTACATGCTTATGGAGAGATTAGTTTTCTTGTCGTGGAAGGTAGTTAAGGCCATTGTTTGGAAACATGTTTTGGAAGAGATGTTCCAGGCCGTATTCCTGATCAACCGAGGAATCAAAGCAAAATGGGCATGCAATTTGATAGACGCTATTCTGCCTATGAATATGATACGATATACATATTAGAATGTGAGCGTTCATTAACCCATTGGCAATATGAATGAGAAGCTCGTGATTATTTAAACTGTTAGTCAAGGCTTTCCTTCCTCGGTTTAAATTTATATTCTCAATACGCCTCTTCATGTATTGAAGTAGCTTCCCGAAAAGGAAAGAACATTCCAACAAAGAAAAAAACACTAGCAAAGGAAGTAGATGGCGTGAAAGTTGAGGAAAAATATAATGTTCTGCACTAGAGAAGGGGGAGGGTTTAAATCCGGATGCAGTAGGTTCAATGAAGTGGAATGACCTAACCACCTAGATAATCCACCACTTCTAGTGAAACATGGAATTAATTAGTCCAAACTCCCACTTCTAACCAGGAGAATGGCATTCACCGTTTCCCAGTCAATTCGGGACAAGACATGAAGCACGTACTGAATAATAAAGGTAGTTTAAACATAATTAAGGGCATTAAACAGATTTCTATGCAGGTATTAATCCTAGTTCATGCCCTTATTAGTATCTAAATCCGTTTACGGTTAGACAAATTGTCACCGATCCATGCATCATTAGGAACTACCAAGGTAAACTTATTAGAGCTCGTTATATTTCATTAGGGTATAACTGCTCGGATGCAAGCGTCCTGCGATTAAAACTTGGGACTGCTACTACTACAAATAACAGTTTGCGTGATGAACTGACAAAAAACATCACTTAAGGATTAGCAAGACTCAACGACAGCATAATCTACGTCGCGCAAAAAGACTTTGCGTGACAATAATAACCTGCGTCGCACGAAACATAGTTGCGCGACGCAAGTTATTGTCATCGCCCAAAGTTTTTTTATTTTTTTATTTTTGACAATATATTTTTTATTTAATTTTTATAAATATTTAATTAAATTATAAATAATAAACTAAGAAAAAGTATTTAATTATAAAATATATGAAAATGTACGTAAAAGTTGTCTTAAAAAAAACAACTACAACAAATAGTCGTCCGGGTTTGATGCATCGAGTTACCAGGTATCAGTTAGGTGAAGTGGCTGAGAGATCGAAGGTGGAGCAGGACCAGTTTACCGTGCTTCACAGGCTTGTATGAGATTGAGAACACAAGAAGATAGTGGGTGATCATCTCAAGCATAAAGAAAAAATCATTAGGTCCAAACTTTCCCCATCCATGGAAGCATGTGACAAAGTAGAACAAAACTTAACGACGGAAAGAAAGAAATGCTTAATCCCGACACTAAAACACTGTGTTGCGGCATTCATTTATCAGTAATCACTAGTATTCGTGATGATTAATACAACATTAATATGAAACTCTTGTTTATAAGATGCCCAAATACAAGCTTCTCTTCAAACAAGTTCATAAAAATAAAAAAAATTAAGTCTGAATCTGTCGAAGAACAACTTCTAAACCAATATAGAGGATAACAATGGATTTTGAAACAGCAAGGCCTCAAGACTCACAACTTAGGTTGTGGCATGCCGCAGTCTCTTTCCTATATCTATTATGCCTTCTAAGGCACGTAGAGACTTCTACATTCCTACATTATTTTGATACAACTTATTTCTGTAAGTGTAACAAAACAGAACAGGGAGGTAATCCAGAAAATTCCCCTGTGTTATTATACAACAAAACCAAACATGCACTATAAAAAACAAAAAAAATTTAAAAATAAAAAATAAATAAAAAAAAACTAATGAAAAGGGCTTGAAAACTTTGAGTTTTAATGATAAGGACAAAATAAATAGTAAAGTGAATAGTACTAGTGTTGACTTTTTAGTATAAAAATGTGGTTTTTCGTTAAAATGAACAGTACCGCGAACTTTTCGTTAAAACTCCCAAAAAAATAAAAAAGTAATATCAGGTCCCCGTTTTCCAGAATACAAATCAGACACTTGAGGTTAATCAAATTCCGACATGAATTAGATGCATAGTGTGTGCATGGAGCATATGCTTGACCAAGGGAGGACAGGCACAAGACTAACATTGACAACATCTACTAATTTAAAAGAAGATACAAAACGATACAAACGAAAATAGAACTTACGTACCCAACCAAAGAAGAAGAAGATCGTATAATGGAGTTAAATACAAAATTATTCGAAAACATGAGGTACCACATTTTTGTAGAAAGAATGACTCACTTGATAACACCCGCCCTTGTCTTTGCCTCTTGGTATCATTACCTACAAATGAGATTAGAAAACTATTAATTAATAAATAATAGATAAAGAAAGAGACACAAAGAAAATGATTACAACCAAAATTTGTGGTATTTCAATGGCTGATTA
Source organism: Pyrus communis (assembly GCF_041283825.1). Taxonomy (NCBI): domain Eukaryota; kingdom Viridiplantae; phylum Streptophyta; class Magnoliopsida; order Rosales; family Rosaceae; genus Pyrus; species Pyrus communis. Next base: position 28,742,643 of record NC_142580.1, read on the forward strand.
ACATCACACTCACGTCAAATCTTATAGCATAAGAAACAACCCCATTTCCTAAGAACAACAAGTGGTTTCTTCGAATTTCCTGAACAATACAAATTTCATAGCAAAACTTGGATTTACAAGTAAAGAAGCAAATAACCCAGTTTCCAAACGCGTTCCAAAATGTCATAACTCTTTGAGACATTTCGTCAAACACCATACTATGCTTACCCCAAATTACTTACAGCAAATTTGATAACCACTTCAAGTTCTCTCTCCCTCCTGCAAGAATAACCGAATGATGATCATATGGGTAAGAAGACTGTCGACAGAAACTATGTCCAAACAAATTTTGAGCATTGAGTATCCAAGCAGCACAGAGGCCATGGTGTATCCAAGCAAAGTTCCAATCCATATTGTGGTCATATTTTTCAACCATTCATCACAAGTTAAATGCAATGTCACACAGAACACATACATGAGCATATTGGAACAAGCCTTGGGATTTTTACCTTCCAGAAGAAGACGCGGACTTGGGTGCGTGACGTAATCGCGAGGAACTCGCTAGGTTTGCAATCATAGATCGTTTTGTTTCTGATTTCGAAAAGGTGGAATTGGTGGGCTCGGGTATGTAGAGGTAGAGGCGTTTGGAAATTTATGAAGAGGAAAGGCAGAGAATTTGCGAGAGAGAAATGAAATGGAGGAGAAAGGGAGTTAAGGTTTTGGAAATAGGGAGTTAAGATTTTGGGCGCCATGCCAAAATTTTTGCAACCCTCCAAATTTTTAATCTCCCGCCTCCTCCAAATGTTTTTAATTAGGGTAAATTACATAAAACTACTTCAACTATTGGACCAACCACAGTTTTATAACCCATTTTAAAAACATTTCAATGTCATACCTTATCTTACAAATTTGTTGCAATGTCATACCTCCGTCAGTTTGTCTGTCAATTCTTCCATTAAATGCTGACGTGGCTTAAGGAATGGCCCACTCCTTAGCCCAACTGGATTAAAAGATTAATTAAATATTAAAAAAATAAAAAATAAAATCATTTAAATATTTTTATTTTAAAAAGGTAGGACCCATCCCTTACAAACCCATCACCCCACCCCTTATCCCCATCACAATTTTTCCCTGCTCCTGTCTTCCCCCAACCCAAAACCAGAACGACCCTAAACCCATATCCCACCCGCACCAACATCCTCCCCCACCCTGACCACTCATCCCACTCCCCCACTCTTCTCTTCTCTCCCCATAAACAAACAAATTTTGAAACAAAAAAAAAACCCAATTTTTTTTTATTCTTCGCAAACCCTGCCAAATTTCTTAGTACACCCACCGAAGCCTAAGAGTTGGGCATGCCACCCTGGCAAATGTCTAAAAGTGACGAAACCCCACCTTTAGACCCAAATGCCCTCGCGTTCTTCTTCGAAAAGCTCAGAGCTTGAAGTGCCAACAAGCCTATTAGGCGTTGGCAACTTGGCGGTCGAGGCGGGCTAGGATCGAGTTGGCGACATGGCAGTCAAGGCAGGCCAGGATCGAGTTGACGCCACTCTGGGTGCGGAGTTTGCCGGCGGAAAGATTGGTGGTCTGGTTCTTTCATGGCTTATACTGGCTCTCTGTAGAGAAAGAAAGTGAGGAGAGGGAGAGTTTGGTGGTTTGCTTTTTAGGGTTTAAAAAGGACAGAGACGAGAGAGAGAAAGTGGGAAATGTTGGAGTAAATGACGGCGAGCAAGGGAGGTGGTTGCGAAGGAGAAGACAAGGGGGATCGAGTCAGGTTCAAGCTCGTGAGACGTAGAGATCTGGTGGAATGGAGGGACAGAGATGAATGGATGGAGGGGCAGTCGAAGAGGTGATGAATGAGAGGTTGGGGTGACCGGAGATGGGTGAGTTCGATGTCTGGGTGAACTTGGAATAAGGGGTAGGGTCATGGGTTTGTAAGGGATGGGTCCCATCTTTTTTTAATAAAAATATTTAAATGACAGACCAACTATTAAAACATGCATTTTAGAAGGGGGTCCATTCACAGATACTCCGTCGTAGATGAGCCGTACGAAATAGGAATAACAAAATCGCTGTTAGTAATTGCACATAAGCACATAAAGGGTACAATTAATAAAATTGTACTCAAACATTTTAATTTGGGAAAACAGATGTCAGAAACGAGTCAAGAATGGCGAAATTAGCCTAAAAGGGGTTCCGGACGAAACCCAAAAAGTCAACGATCAACGTTGATCGGTCAAAGTCAACGATCAGAGTTGACCAGGTCAAAGTCAACCGGTTCGGGTCGGACCAGGTTGTGCCCAAGTGGGTTTGGGCTTGGTTGGGTCTTGGGCTTTGCAAATGGGTTGGCTTCTAAAGCCCAAAGGGTTTAGGGTTTAGGGTTCTAGGTAAACGGGGCGAAGGCCTGGCTTCTTACATGGCCCGAAGGTCTGTTCGAAAAGGCTTGAAGCCCTAGGTTGCTCACATGGGCCTGGGCTTGGAAGCCTGGCCCAGGGTTTTGGGTTAAAATGATTTACGAGCCTAATGCCCTAAAAGAAACGACCCATAGGCCTTTAGGTTTTAGAATTAAATAAAAACAAATAAAATAAAAGTTTTTGGGTTTAAACGGGCCTAAGCCCGAGTTCTAAAACGGCCCAAAGGGCCTCGTCTCCTTGGTTTGGGCTCAAAGGCCTGTTCTCGTCGAGGAAGAAGGCCGGAGCCTCCTGAGCTTCGGTCAACGGCAATCGACCGATTTAACCTTCGATCTAAGTGCCAAAATGAAGATAAAGGTGAGAGGGAGAAGTTGGTACCTTTAGTTCATCGTGAAAAGGGCTGGAGATGGCCGAAATATGGGTTTAAAGCTTGCGGGTGCGCCAAGGGTTTTTGAGTGGATTCTAAGTGTCATGTGCTTCACGGAGACGAGGGAGAGTGAGAGAGAGAGTCCACAATGGTGATGGTGGTGGTGTTGTTGACGTCGGCATGGTGGTGGTGTCTCGGCGTGCATGTGTGAGTAGATCAGGGAAGAGGGAGAGAGAGTACTGAGAGTGAGAAAGAGTTAAGCTAAGAGAACGAGAGAGTGAGAGATCTGAGAGAGAGAGTGAGAAGAGTGAGCTAAGAGAGAGAGAGACCGGGGAAAGAGAGAGAGGGTAAGTGGGCTAGTGGCCTGCCACATGGCAGTGTAGGGGAGAAAAACAATCTAGATGGAGGGTCTAGATTAGATTAGGATAAAGGGCTTAATTGCACATTTTTATAAAGTTTCAGGGACAAAAATGATAATACAATTTAATTTAGGGGTGGGGTTTCACAATAATAATGTGATTAAATTAGTTGTCAAATCATTATTATTATTTTTTTAACAAACGATATTGTCTACACTAGAGAGAGGGGTGGGTTTAACCTCACAATCGGCTATCAATAATATGATTCAATTAGTGGTTTATCAAATATTATTTCTCTATTCTTAATATAAATTCAATAGAGATCGATTTTATTACGTGGATTTAGCTGCTTTAATTGGTTTATGAGGGGTTTCTTCTAGCATGATCTAAGATCATTCATTTACTTCAAATATTTAACTTTTCTTTTGTCAATTTATGCATATAAATACATTTAAAACATGTCATGATTTAAAAAATGCCTTATGCACATGCGTGAGCACGTTCATAAAGGCTAGTGAAAGTATAAAATAAACTCTAAGTGTTAATGAATCCATCATTTTGATGTGATATGCATTCTACGAAACTAATTTTAACGATCCAACCGCCAAACTTGTTTGTATATACTTCGAGATCACATACGTTAAAAATCGCAAAAAAAAAAAAAAAAAAAAAAAAAAAAAAACATTCAAAGATTAGCTAACGGGACGAATTTTTTTTACAGTTATAAATGAAACATCATGATTTAACGGTTATTTTAGTTCCGATTTTGATGTTTTCTTACCACTACACTCCTCCACCCTATAAGAATACAATGAATTAATTCGATTGTCAATTTAAAATATTTGCACAAGTGGACACAAAATCTTATTTTATACTTAATAAAAGTATTAAATAGTTTCTAAGTGTTAGTTGAATCTATCGTTTTGATGAGATATGCATTCTACAAAACTGGTTTCAATGATCAAACCGTCAAACTTGTTTGTATATACTCCAAGATAGCATGCGTAAAAAATTGCAAAAAAATAAACATTCTGAGATTAGGTAACATGAAGAAATTTTTCGATGGTTCTAAATGAAAAATCACAATTTAACAGCTATTTTAGCTCTGATTTGATGTTTTTTACAATTACACTCCACGACCCTATAAGAATACAATGAACTAATTCTATCTTCAATTTAAAACGTTTACACTAGTGGTTTTCTTTTAAGGTTTTCATTCAGTTTCACGAGTGCACGAGGGAAACCAAATAATTGGGAATTCTAGATTTTAATATCCTCCAAGAGAGATGAGGGAGGGAGGCAGCTACTGCAATTTGGTTTGCAGTTTCTGTTTCCCAGACTGCTTTTGTTATCTAGAAATATTCGTCGACTTTGCACGACGAAGGTCCTATTGCCCAAAAAATTGCGTGACGGACCAACCGCGTCGCGCAAAGGGTCCTTTCGCAATGGAGAACTATAATGTCGTGCACAAACCCTTTGTGCAACGGAGAATTATAACATCGCACCCTTTCGCGCGACACATTTGGTCTGTCGTGCAATTTTCTGGCACCAAACCAAGATTTTACCTTTTTTTTTCAAACATTACGCGACGAATGAGTACCTTTGTTGCGCTAAAACAGTTTGCGCGACGGAAAGCTTTGTCCCCTAACGGGCCGTCGCGCAAAACATAATTGTGTGACGCTTCTTTGTCAACATCGAGCAGAACGTTTTTGCCCGACATAATATGCTTTGTCGTGCAATTTTCCTTCGCATAAGTGTGTTTTTGTACTAGCTACTTATTTTTTCAACTAAAAATCACTCTCAGTAAGTTTTTGCAACCCAATTACTGTAGCAAAATAATGAAATGATAATTACAATTACAATGAACAAGAACTCAACCCAATAGCAAAAAGTAACTAGAGAGAGAGAGAAAAAAAAAAAAAGAAGCTAAGATAACCTTGTTAGAAGTTCTAGTCAAGCACATTTGCTGCAATGTATTGTTCTATGCTCTTCATTGTGGTAGGCATAATGTGGCGGGGAGGTTGAATGATGCATATATCTAGGCGGGGAGTTTGAATTATAGATGTATTGGGGCGGAGATGACTAATAATAGGAATACTGGGGAGGAGATTCGGTATGATGTGTTGCGAGTTATATATTTATATATTAGTTAAAGTGTAAATAGTAGTTTGTTGTCCTACATTGACAAAGTACATTTGTAATCCCAATTGTAATTCCTATATACACTCCACTTTGGAGATTAATGAATATAAAAGAAATTCCCAAATAATATCATATATATTTTTGGTATGTTACCATGTTTAATTCAACTTGGCATTAGAGCAGTTCACTCTTGGTGATCTGTGTGCTTTAATTTTGTGCCCACTTTTCTTAGTATTGTGCCAAAAAATAAAAAATTAAAAAAAGTGAATAATGTCGTGCTACAGTACATCGCTACAGTATCGTGAACAGTGCATTGCTACAATACTGGAACAGTAATTCTGCTACAGTCCTGGTTAATTGTCTAAATTCCGCTGTGTATCTTTTGTGCCTTTATTGTTTGTGTTTTAGCTAAATGGCTCAATATAATCATAGTGTTGTTATGCATTTTGGTGGAACAAATATATGGATAATTGATACTGGGGCCACCCTAGATCTTCCCCTGTGAAGGGTGAAGGCACTCTCTCTCACTTCGACCTTATCACTGGTCCATGCTTTACTTGTTCCTGATGTTAAGTGCAATTTTTTATCGGTAGGAAAACTACTTGATACCTTATATTGTTTCGCTCACTTCTACCCCACGTATTGTTATTTTCAAGACATTCAAACTCAGAAGATAATTGGTCATGGTAAAAGAATTAGGGGTTTGTACATCTTGACTATGGATGATACTGTTGCTTCAGGTTCAAATAATCATCAAGTTCTAAGTGCTAAAGTGGATGTCAAACATCAAATTTCGTTGTGGCATCAATGTTTGGGACATCCATCATTTAGTTATATGAAGCATCTATTCCTTCTTTGTTTCGCACTTGTAGTGATTTAGAGTTCAGGTGTGAAACATGTGTCATGGCTAAGAGTCATCATGCTTCCTTTCCCATAAGTGATTCTAAAGCTATTTTGCCATTTGATTTGATACATTCTGATGTGTGGGGTCTGGCGATGGTTACTTCTAATGGATTTTGTTGGTTTGTTACTTTTATTGATGACTGTACTTAATTAACTTGGGTGTTCTTGATGAAGAATAAGGGTGATGTCCCTTTACTTCTTCAAGAATTTTGTGCAATGATATCTACTCAGTTTTGGACCAAAGTTAAGGTCTTCAGGTCTAAGAATGGAGGAGGTGAATCACACTTTGGCATGTTTTTTTTTGTAATCATAGTATTATTCACCAAACGACTACTTCGTTTACACCTCAACAAAATGATGTATCCGAATGGAAAAACCGTCAATTAATGGAGGTTGCTCGCTCCTTGATGTTGGATAAATATGTTCCTAAACATTTGTGTGGTCATGCTGTTTTGGATGATGTGTACTTGATAAATCATATTCCAAGAAGGGTTGTTGATTTCAGACACCGTTTGATGTGCTACAAAAACACCATAGGTTTGAGTCCCACATTGGCTGTACAAAAAGAGAAATAATAGTTTAAATATCCTAACTTCACTCCAATTAACATTGGGGCCTTTGTGATAAACCCCACACTTGACAGATTGTGTAGGTGGTAATTACCAAGTTGGGGACAATATCAGTGTTGTTGGAAGTGGCCCTTGGCTCGTCTTTCTGATAATTCTACATGGTATCAGATTCAGGGAGCGGACCTATACGTATTGCCACGTGATGGATGGGTCATCTTGACCCCGTGCAATGATGGTGGGTCATTTGGCCCCGCGTGTAGGGTGAGTCCCTTTGTCTCCACGTGGTTACCAATGTGTGGACCTCCTATGGTCCTACATGGTACCAGAGCCAAGGAGTGATCCTGTACGTACTGCAACATGATAGGTGGGTCCTCTTGGCCCCGCGTGATGATGGTGGGTGCCTTGGCCCTATGTGTAGGGTGAGTCCCTTTGACTTCACGTGGAAGCCAATGTGCGGACCTCCCACGTGTGACCCACTAATTGGGTCCCACATGAGTGGGCGTGCTGAGTTCCACATTGGCTATACAAAAAGAGAAATAATAGTTTTAAATATCCTAACCTTATTCCAACTAACATCGAGGCATTTTGTGATAAAACTCCACACCTGACAGATTGTGCAAGTGGTAATTACCAAATTGGAGACATTATCGATGTTGTTGGAAGTGGCCCTTGGCTCGTCTCTATGATACTTCTGCATGATGGATATAATGAGACGGAGTAGGGGAACTGAGTTCGCTTGTTATGGGAATGGCAATTCGAGTTTGCTGTTTGTCTACTCTAACTTCAACCAACTCCTGTATCTCCTCAAATGATCGGAAAATAGGGTGCAAGTACGCATCAACCAAGTATGATTTCATATTTAGGTCAGGTTCCACAGTTTGCCCCATTGTCTTTAGCCATCGCTTCTTGGCAAAGTAACAAAAAGTGCTTTCGATCAGAAATTTCTTTAAAAAGTCGAATGCACCTCTGACAAATTGAATGCAGTGGATCAAAAAATTGATGTAAAGTTCCAAGCTTACCTCAAGTGGGTACGTTCTAAATGCAGGTTGAAAACGATACTTGCAGGACTTGTTATTTTTAAACTTACTTATAAAAATTTGAAAATAACACCTATTTACATGTAATTTAAACTTAGAAATTGAATGTCTCAAATTCTAAGTTTTTTTTTACGCAAAAATCCTAAATTTCTATGTTTATAAGTCTAAACAAAAAAAATTTATGCATGTTAATTTATAAATTCTAGCTTTTATTAAATTTTAAGTTTATTTTCCTTCTAAAGGACAAATATGGCGCAATACAATACGGTGTATGACCGAAGAAAAAAGGGGCCAATAATACTGTGACAGCGTGACTCAATCACCAACAGTGCCTTATTCTGGAGGACGAAACGATGGCGATGCAGAGATTATTCTCCAAGCTTCGTTCTGTCTCTGTGCGCTCAGCCCAAACTCTCCCATCATCACTCTCCTCTCCTGCATTGCTTCGGTCTTGCCCTCCTCTGCTTCATCACCCTCTCCCTTTCGCTTCAATTCGTAACAAATGGACCGTCAGGTCCCTTTTCATTGCCCATTCACCGACCCAATCATTGCCGCCGGCTCTCACGGCTCTTCGTTCCTCGGCATTCCCTTTCCCAGTAAGTTGGTTTTTCTTAACGGCTCGTCTTGCCTGTTTGGTTACTGTGAAAATGCCTGAGAAAGATTTATATTCTATTTCTTGAATCATTAAGAAATGCAGAAAAGCTTGCAGCCAATACCCGACTTAGTTGGGTTTTTAGTTTGATTTTGCGCTGTTTTGTAATCGATCAAACCGGCAATATGAATTAGGGGTTTATATATGGTATTGCATTGATGTGCAATTATATTCTAGTGTTTTGAAGATAAATGGTGTTTCGTTTGTGTATGTTAAGATGGTTCAAGTGCGGCATGTTTCGTCGAGGGAGCGAAAGAAGAGGAGAAAGCCGATGACTCCAGTCACTTCCAAGTTAAAGAAAACTAAAATGAAGTCTTACTCGTAGGTTTATCTTAACTCAGCCATCATATTGTGTATTTTTTTTCTTTTGGAAATGTTATTACAGTTTTGTCTAATAGTTGGTTTTGAAATTTCATGACCAGGTCTTACAAGTCCAGGTTTAGGACAATGAACGATGGGACCATTCGGCGGTGGAGGGCGGGCAAGCGGCACAATGCCCATTTGAAGGTGTGCTTTGCATTTTGAATTCAAATCTTTGGTTTTGTGTGTACAGTTGGTCAATGCTCATCTAGCAACTAGCAAATTTCAGTCATGTTTCAAATTCTATATGAATGAATGCTTTACTACAGGCGGGATGGTAAATTTCGGTACACATACAGTACACACAACTACACAAGAAAACTTATTTGGCGACATTTTCTTTTTGGGACCAAACTTCTTGGCTAATTTAGACTTGTAATTCTCTGGAAAAGGTTTCGTGATGCATGTGTTGGTGCAATTTGAACGGGCTCAGCCTGAACTCCATGAAGCCAATCCAAACTTTCTGCCCATATGGACAGGTTCAAAATAGCTCAGGTTGAGTTTGTGTTGAGAAAATACAAACCTGATAAATTTTGAGCTGAACACAAAATTAACCACCCAACATCTAAACTTGAATTCCAATTCCTGAGTTAACACGAATTACAGATAAACTACTACAGGGCCTTGTGAACAGTATCTTAGCTACTGAAGGGCTGTATTGTTTTTGTTCCTTAAAGTTAAATAGTAACAAAAACACTTTCATCTGCGAGGAGGGAGATTGGAAGGGTTAACTTTTTGTGGGAAGGAATGATGGAAGGAAAGAAGGATCACTTAGTAATGGAATAGGTGGCTCGAGGTGAGGAAAAAGGAGCTTAAGGGTATGAAACATTGTGAAGAGGAATGAAGTTTTTCTTGGGATGTGGTTGTGGAAATTCCAGACATAGTTAAATTCCCTTTGGGACAGGCTGCACCTGCATGAGAAATGTCTGGAATCCCAAGGTCGCAGCTAGTGGTTCAAGTCAATGCTCGTGAACTAATATTTCTAAATTGATTTTTGTTTTTGCTTCTTGTTGTCAATTTGGGGTGAGGAATGGGGATCCAGGTGAGATTTTTACGGGGATCAGAATCATCTTTATAGATTGACCTGATATCTTAATTATCCCATTGCTATCGGTCTTCTTTACCTCTTTGTTGGAATGTTTGGTTTCAATGTAATTTCAGTGAGCAGGAAGTGAAAGATTTCCTGTCTTCGCTGTCAGATCTGGACTCTGTCTTGCTTGTCTCAAGTAGATCCAATTCCTGAACCTAGCACCAATTTCTCTCCATCAGTCGAGGCCCTTGTGTCCTTTCCATCTAAACCACCCAAATCACAGCCATTACCAAACGGGCCCCACCCCCCCCCCCCCCCCCCCCAACTTGGAGCTTCTTACCCATCCACACCATTTTATGGGTCTCGTAGAAAAAGGAAAAGCAAACACTTGCAATGACCCAACTTATTCATCTCCCTGAACAGCTAATTTTGTGTAACCAAAGGAAGATATACTGATATCCGATTTACCTGAATAAATTGATACTAACAGCCTGCATGGCCTAGATTTTTCTTCATTTTCTGAAACAGCATACATATTAAAAATGGTGGCCCATTATCATTGAGGGCCCAGTGTCATGGCACCTCTTCTACATGGCTTGAGCATTCCAGAGACTTATTCTTGGGCTATGATAGAGGATAATTTTATTATAATGAGGTTATGGCTGGTATACTAGTTAGTATGTAATTTCATATCTTGGTTTCGTAGTTATTTGGTATCTTTCTTCTCATTGGCATGTAATGTGCAAAGGAGATGCTGATTGTTTCAATCATCTAAGGCTCCACTGTCCACTTGTGTATCCTTTATGGACAAGGTTGTTCACAGAGACCATTTTGAATTGGGCAATCTGTGAATCTTGTGTTGAATTACTATGTGAGAAGCCCGTCTTTTGGAGGAAATCAAAAGGGGCATGATGCTGGATATGTGCTGTTCTGAAAATATTTTGTGTTGTTTGGATGTAGAGAATTCGAAGATTGTTTGAAAGTGCTAAGGGGGGGGATGAGTTTGTTTCTGGGCATCCTATCAGTTCTTGCGGGGTGCTGTTGTTAGTTAGTTTTGTTTGCATTGGGTTCAGATGGAAGTGCTAACACCCAGTTGCTGTCTTTCCCCTTGTTGGTGTATTGTGCGTAAGATGAAAGAAGAAAATGTTGATCCTCTATTTTTTCACTGGCCAGTAGCTCTAATTTGTGACACTCATTACTCGAGGAGGCAGGGGTGAGTTTAGTAATTGCTTAGTTAAAGATTACTGGGTTCGGCAAAGAAAAAAAGGCTTAAGTGTTGTGGTGCTGTTGTAGGATGGTTTTATATGGATTATTTGGATGGAAAGGAATAGAAGGATTTTTAACGATAAATAAGGAGGTAGGGTAGAAGAGCTTTGGGAAGGGGTGAGATTTCGGCCTTCGCTTTGGGCTTTGGTATTCACTTTCGTCTCTCTTGCTAGATTGGAAGGCAGTTATAGGGTGATATTACTTTCATAGCTTTTATTTATGTGGCTGTTGTAGATCTTTGTTAATTTCCTTATGCTATGTTAAGACAAGGGACTTTCAATGTCTCGAAGAACTTTAGACTTTATTCTTAAAGAAGCACTACAAGAAGTGAAATACTCAAACACTACAATGCACTACAAAGACTCTAAACAAATGAATTTCAAAATGACACCTTCTCTCAAATGTTTAGCATCTAGTAATTTTCAATTCCCTTATGTTGAATAAGAAGAGTATCCAAGATAACTCTAATGATCCCAAGAAGAAGAAAAATAGAGCACACTCTTAAAAGAAAGCTCACAAAACAAACTAATTAGCAAAGCTTTTCTTATTTAGCTCTAGGCTTTGTTTTTCCTTGGATGATATACAATGCTTGGGGACTTGGGTATTTATAGCAAACCAAATGAAAACTACACCACACACTTAATTAAACTAAGATTATTTACTACCACACAAAACCCATTAATTGCACCTAATTTTTTCCACTCAACCATACCTAACATTGCCTAACTTTGCAATTGTAAGCAATTACATCATCAAACTAGATATGGACTTGGACTTTAGATTGGGTTGTGGATTACTTATGGTTTTGGGCTGACATTGATTCTCAACACTCCCCCTCAATGTCAGCTCTCATTCTTTGCACTGTGCTGAGCAGACAGCGAAAATTTTCGAACTTGCCTGTACTTAAACTTTTTGTGAACAAGTCCGCAACTTGATCATTCGTCTTGACCTGTCTCATCTCAATCTCTTCTTGTAGAACCTTTTCTCTGATAAAGTGGTAGTGCACTTCCACATGTTTAGTTCTTGCATGAAAGACTGGATTTTCCGCCAAGCGAATGGCCGATTGGTTATCACAGTACAATGGTACTGGATAATCTACTGGTTGATGTAGATCACTCATCAACTGTACCAGCCATGCATTCTCTTGAGCTGCCATTGCTGTTGCTCTATACTCTGCTTCTGTGGTTGACAAAGATACCGTTGGCTGTCTCTTGCTACACCAAGAGATAGTTCTAGAACCAAGCTTAAACACATACCCAGTTGTTGATCTCCTGGTGTCATGATCTCCCGCATAGTCAGCATCACAGTAACCAACTAACTTGCAGTCTTCACCTTTCTTGTACAAAAGACCATAGTCAATTTTACTCTTCACATATCTCAGTATTCGTCGAACTGCTTCCAAATGAGGCTTATTTGGATTTTGCATGTACCGACTCATCACACCAACTGCATAAGAAATGTCAGGTCGAGTCAAGGTTAAGTAGATCAGACTAGCTACCAATTGTCGATACATTGTCGCATCTTCCAAATCCTTTCCTTCATGTGCACACATTTTGGCGTTTGGTTCCATCGGTGTCAAAATTGGCTTGCATTCGAGCATTCCAAATTTCTTCAATAAATCTTTGGAATATTTTTGCTGACAAAGAAATATTCCTTCTTGTGTGCGATCAATCTCTAGACCAAGGAAGTGCTTGAGTTGGCCAAGTTCCCTCACCTGGAAACGGACTGATAAATTCTCCTTCGTCCGAAGAATTTCTGCCACATCATCACTGGTTATGATCAAGTCATCCACATACACTAGCACGATAGCTAGCTTTCCTTCATTGGTTTTGACAAACAAGCTAGAATCTGCAGGTGTTACTGAATAACCACTTTGTGTTAGAAACTCTGCAATCTTACCGTACCACGCTCTTGGTGCTTGTTTCAAATCGTAGAGTGCTTTCCTTAACTTGCACACGTACTCAGGATGAGCTTCGCTTTTAAAGCCCATTGGCTGCATCATGTAGATCTCCCGATCTAACTCTCCATGCAAGAAAGCATTCTTCACATCCATTTGGTATAGATTCCAATCTTTGTTAGCTGCAAGTGCAAGTAGGACTCGTACTGTTGTAAGTTGTTGAGAATCAATGTCAGCCCAAAACCATAAGTAATCCACAACCCAATCTAAAGTTCAAGTCCATATCTAGTTTGATGATGTAATTGCTTACAATTGCAAAGTTAGGCAATGTTAGGTATGGATGAGTGGAAAAAATTAGGTGCAATTAATGGGTTTTGTGTGGTAGTAAATAATCTTAGTTTAATTAAGTGTGTGGTGTTAGCTTTCATTTGGTTTGCTATAAATACTCAAGTCCCCAAGCATTGTACATCATCCAAGGAAAAACAAAGCTTAGAGCTAAATAAGAAAAGCTTTGCTAATTAGTTTGTTTTGTGAGCTTTTTTTTAAGAGTGTGCTCTATTTTTCTTCTTCTTGGGATCATTAGAGTTATCTTGGATACTCTTCTTATTCAACAATTGGTATCAGAGCCAAGTCGGTCAGGGATCGTTCTTGGTAGAGCATTGGTTGTAAAGTCTTTTGAAATTCTGAGTATGCTCTTTGGTTGCAGTTTTGACTGATCTTCCACATCAGAAAAGATTTCTTAAGATTATTGCTGGGGTTATCACAAACCTTGAGAGTGAGTTTCTTTGTGTCGAGAGTAGTGTATTACTCTGCACGGTAGTCACTCAAGCTTGTTCGGTGTAGTCAAAGTCTTGCCGATACGATGGGTGATCTTCAAGTTGTTGGAGGAATCAAGAAGCTCAACAACCAAAACTATAACACGTGGGCAACGTGTATAGAGTCTTACCTTCAAGGTCAAGACTTGTGGGAGGTTGTCGGTTGTAGTGAAGTTACACAACCGGCAGCGGAAGATGCTAACGGCGTCTTGCGGAAGTGGAAAATTAAAGCAGTCAAATCAATGTTTGCCTTAAAGACCACAATAGAAGAAGAAATGTTGGAGCACATTCGGGATGCTAAAACGCCAAAGGAAGCATGAGACACTTTTGTTACACTCTTTTCGAAGAGAAACGATACAAAATTGCAACTTCTCGAGAATGAGCTGTTATCGATGGTACAACGCGACATGACGATTGCCCAGTACTTTCACAAGGTGAAGTCGATATGCCGCGAAATTTCAGAATTACATCCAACAGCTCCTATTGGGGAAACCAGGATGAAGAGAATAATTATCCATGGTTTGAGACCCGAATATCGATGGTTCATTGCCGCTATACAAGGATGGGCGACACAACCATCGCTTGTTGAGTTTAAAATTTGCTTGCAGGTCAAGAAGTTATGGCCAAGCAAATGGGAGGAGTCTCACTGAAGAGTGAAGAGGAAGCGCTCTACACCAACAAAAGCAAAGGCACCTTCAAGCGGTACACTGGTAGTGGATCTAAAAATGATGGAGAAAAGGTGCAAAGTCACCAAGGAAATGGAGGCTCTCGTTCTGGGGGAGCTTGGAAGAATCGCGGTAATAGTAAAAAGTTTAGTGGCAAATGTTACAACTGCGGGAAGATGGGCCACATGGCGAAAGATTGTTGGACCAAGAAAGAGCCTTTTGAAAGTAATACTGCTACTTCCAGTTCGAAGGAGAATAGTGAAGATGGCTGGAATGCTGAAGCATTATTCGCTACGGAGGAAGAAGAAGAATTAGCCCTCATGGTAACAACACCAGAACGCATTGACTACAAAAATGATTGGATCGTAGATTCGGGCTGCTCAAATCATATGACGGGTGATAAACAGAAGCTGCAAAATCTATCTGAATACAAGGGAGGTCGTGTGGTGGTGACAGCCGATAACTCAAGGTTACCGATAGCTCACATCGGTAAGACAATAGTTAAGCCTCGATATAATTCTAACCAGGTGCCACTTCAAGATGTTTATCATGTCCCAGGAATGAAGAAAAATTTGCTATCTGTGGCTCAATTGACATCATCAGGCCACCATGTCTTGTTCGGTCCACGAGATGTGAAGGTGTATCGTGACCTTAAAATCTCAGAAACACCAACAATGGAGGGGCGACGATTGGAGTCAGTCTACGTAATGTCAGCAGAATCTGCATATGTAGACAGGACAAGGAAAAATGAGACATCAGATCTATGGCACATGCGGTTAGGTCACGTTAGCTATTCCAAGCTAAGTGTGATGGTGAAAAAGTCGATGCTTAAGGGGCTTCCTCAATTGGACGTGCGAACAGACACAGTATGTGCAGGATGCCATACTGTGTCTGTTCACACATACTGTGTCTGTTCGCACGTCCAGTTGAGAAAGCCCCTTAAGCATCGACTTTTTCACCATCACACTTAGCTTGGAATAGCTAACGTGACCTAACCGCATGTGCCATAGATCTGATGTCTCATTTTTCCTTGTCCTGTCTACATATGCAGATTCTGCTGACATTACGTAGACTGACTCCAATCGTCGCCCTTCCATTGTTGGTGTTTCTGAGATTTTGAGGTCACGATACACCTTCACATCTCGTGGACCGAACAAGACATGATGGCCTGATGATGTCAATTGAGCCACAGATAGCAAATTTTTCTTCATTCCTGGGACATGATAAACATCTTGAAGTGGCACCTGGTTAGAATTATATCGAGGCTTAACTATTGTCTTACCGATGTGAGCTATCGGTAACCTTAAGTTGTTGGATGTCACCACCACACGACCTCCCTTGTATTCAGATAGATTTTGCAGCTTCTGTTTATCACCCGTCATATGATTTGAGCAGCCCGAATCTACGATCCAATCATTTTTGTAGTCAATGCGTTCTGGTGTTGTTACCGTGAGGGCTAATTCTTCTTCTTCCTCCGTATCGAATAATGCTTCAGCATTCCAGCCATCTTCACTATTCTCATTCGAACTGGAAGTAGCAGTATTACTTTCAACAGACTCTTTCTTGGTCCAACAATCTTTCGCCATGTGGCCCATCTTCCCGCAGTTGTAACACTTGCCACTAAACTTTTTACTATTACCGCGATTCTTCCAAGCTCCCCCAGAATGAGAGCCTCCATTTCCTTGGTGACTTTGCACCTTTTCTCCATCCTTTTTAGATCCACTACCAGTGTACCGCTTGAAGGTTCCTTTGCTTTTGTTGGTGTAGAGCGCTTCCTCTTCACTCTTCAGTGAGACTCCTTCCATTTGCTTGGCCATAGCTTCTTGACCTGCAAGCAAATTTTCAAACTCAACAAGCGATGGTTGTGTCGGCCATCCTTGTATAGCGGCAATGAACCATCGATATTCGGGTCTCAAACCATGGATAATTATTCTCTTCATCCTGGTTTCCCCAATAGGAGCTGTTGGATGTAATTCTGAAATTTCGCGGCATATCGACTTCACCTTGTGAAAGTACTGGGCAATCGTCATGTCGCGTTGTACCATCGATAGCAGCTCATTCTCGAGAAGTTGCAATTTTGCATCGTTCCTCTTCGAAAAGAGTGTAACAAAAGTGTCCCATGCTTCCTTTGGCGTTTTAGCATCCCGAATGTGCTCCAACATTTCTTCTTCTATTGTGGTCTTTAAGGCAAACATTGATTTGCCTGCTTTAATTTTCCACTTCCGCAAGACGCCGTTAGCATCTTCCGCAAGACGCCGTTAGCATCTTCCGCTGCCGGTTGTGTAACTTCACTACCACCGACAACCTCCCACAAGTCTTGACCTTGAAGGTAAGACTCTATACACGTTGCCCACGTGTTATAGTTTTGGTTGTTGAGCTTCTTGATTCCTCCAACAACTTGAAGATCACCCATCGTATCGGCAAGACTTTGACTACACCGAACAAGCTTGAGTGACTACCGTGCAGAGTAATACACTACTCTCTACACAAAGAAACTCTCTCTCAAGGTTTGTGATAACCCCAGCAATAATCTCAAGAAATCTTTTCTGATGTGGAAGATCAGTCAAAACTGCAACCACAGAGCATACTCGGAATTTTAAGAGACTTTACAACCAATGCTCTACCAAGAACGATCCCTGACCGACTTGGCTCTGATACCAATTGTTGAATAAGAAGAGTATCCAAGATAACTCTAATGATCCCAAGAAGAAGAAAAATAGAGCACACTCTTAAAAGAAAGCTCACAAAACAAACTAATTAGCAAAACTTTTCTTATTTAGCTCTAGGCTTTATTTTTCCTTGGATGATGTACAATGCTTGGGGACTTGAGTATTTATAGCAAACCAAATGAAAGCTAACACCACACACTTAATCAAACTAAGATTATTTACTACCACACAAAACCCATTAATTGCACCTAATTTTTTCCACTCAACCATACCTAACATTGCCTAACTTTGCAATTGTAAGCAATTACATCATCAAACTAGATATGGACTTGGACTTTAGATTGGGTTGTTGATTACTTATGGTTTTGGGCTGACATTGATTCTCAACACCTTACACATAGTTTTCTAGCACATTCCTAACTACTTTAGCCTAGGTTCAATGGAACTTCAAAGTCTCTCATCCAAACGCCCCCTTATTGTAACTGGATTCCGATGGACTTATTGTTCACTGGTTGCATTTTTTTTTTTTTTTTAGTAATTGTTTCTTTTCCAAAGGAAGAAAAAAAAGTTGTAGTAAAAGATGACAGCATTCCAGTCAAAGAAAATAGCATGAAAAGACCAATCCCTAAACTCAGAGAACACTGAAGCGAACTCATGTGAAAAAGCTCCACCTATAAAAATTCTTCTATTGCTTTCCAGACAAACCACCATGATAATTTCTGAAACAGCGTGCCCCTAGCACCAAACCCCTCCCCTACCTCCAAAAAACTTTTAACTTTTCACCTAAGAGGCATCACAAAAGGCTGGAATTGGCAAACTCAAAGCTTTTCTAGCAAACATTATCCACAAGAAATATGCAACTGGACGTTGAAACATTAAAATGGTTCAAAATTCTGTGTTAATTCTACACTAGTTTAATACTACCGGTAAGTTGGAGATGCAATAACGCAGGCTAATACCTTTACCTTAGGTTAAACTTTAGCCTCCCAAATTGCTTGAGAGGGACCAAAAAGGAGAAGGACAAGAATCATCCAAGAATCGCCTTGAGAAGGATTTGCAATAGGTGGTCAATCATCTTGGTTTCTCATTTGTCATATATTCGTATAGATGCATGCACTATATGTGCACACGTGTGTGTTTGTATGTGTTAGGTCAGGTGTGTCCCAATCCCAAAGCATTAGACAGATGTTGTCATGTTGCTTATTCACATTTTGGGTTCCTGCAAAGTTTTCTACATATAACAAAGAAGAGAGTTGTTTGAATGACTGCTCCAGTATGCTCTACATGCAGAAGAAGTGAATCCTTTTCTCACTATTTTTGTTACTTAAAGTGGTAACCAGCAAGTTTGAAGTTCAATTGCCTACTGAAAATCCCCTTTCAACCGGTTTTCATAATCTGTTTCCATTTGCCTAGCTCCTCTGTCAGTGAAGCAACATGGACGAGTATGTATGCTTGTCCATTGCCCTATTAGTGCAGCTAAATCTCTTATTGGTGTCTTGACCTTCTCGATCAGACTACAGTTCCTTTTATTGCAAATGTTCCTTTTTTCTCCTTACAATGGTGCATTCTTAATATTTATTTTATTTTTGGTCTGGGGTGCATTCATGATTTGAGAATGGTTTTAGAAGACCAGAACTCTAGACGTGCCAAATTGCTCTTGAAATCAATGAAATTTTATATCTATTGCAGTCGAAGATATCTAAGCGTAGACTCAGACTACCTGCCCTTGTCCATCCTGCTTACGCTACAGTGATGAAGAAGCTCAATTTTTGCGGTTAAAAGTTTTGATCTGGTCGGTGCTGCTGGTAGTTTCCGTTTCTGATTCCTTTGAACAAGCAGTGCTTCAGTAGCTAGATTCTTTTAACTATTGGCAAGTTCAGTTTGAGACTATAGCTGATTTGCTGATGAGAACAACATGCTATATTTGTCTTTTTAAACTTGTATTCCATGGCTTGCTGAGGAATTTTTATGAGAGTTTTGCAGTACTGGGACGTATCAGAAAGAAATAACAACTTTATCGACGTGACTCAAGCTTCAAACATTGATCGATTAGCCGTTTTGGAGCATTTGGATGATAATTTTCCTTTCATTTGTGATTTCTTGCAACACTTGTACGATAAAATTGCAGCATTTGTGTTCTGCAACCTTTTGCAGCACTTTGTACTCGAAGCTTTTCCCATACTTAAGTCAAATGTATCATTGAAATGGAGTTCGTCGGTCGAAAACGGTCAAAGAGAATGCCAAAAGAACCGAGTACATGAGTGAAAATTTAAAGAAAATAATTTCTTCACATCCCTATTTTTCCTAGAGCTCGACTTAAATGGCATGCAGAAGGTGAATATGGCGTAGAAAAACATTATATCCGACGTATTTCATTATTTTCTTGTGACTACGTCTGGAGCTGCCACAGTTTAGTGTACAGCTGCTGGTTCTTGTGTCTCATAGGCAGCCTCAAAGCCACTAACAGGCGAGCCTCCTCGCTCGCTGTCTTGCCTCACATGGCCGGCAGCTTTGGCTCCTCCATAATCGCTGACGTTCCCAAAAATCAGAATCACCACTCCACACACAGTGGTTAAAAATGACAGCCCGAAAGAAGTGAACAGGTTTCCTGGGACTGCCGTTGCCAATGCGAAGCCAACACATGTGCCAAGAGCTTTGATCCAGGAATGCCATGTGGAGAAAGCGCCTTCTTTCCCTGGCGGCGAACAATCCATCAGCAGAACCCGTCCAAAGGCGTGCAAAAGCCCCGCGGACGTGCTTTGAACCGCACCGAAGAACAGGACATGAGGATGCCCCCAAAGTGAGTTCCGGAAATAGAATCCGGACCCGGAAGTGAGTGCTGATAGGAAGAAACCCATGAGTTGCATTTTGATGGCGTCCGCCTTGATGAGATGCTGCAGTGGTTGTAACATTGGGAGAGAAATCAAGGGGAAGATGAAGTAAGTTAGGAAAAAAAATAGCAATGCTTTTGGATCATAGCAAAGCTGCCCAACTAGGTAAAGCACTCCCCCTGTGAAAATACACATTGATGTGAACGAGGAGAGGAAAGTTCCCACAAGTCCTCCAACTGCATGAGGAAACTTGAAGACTGAAAGTGCATGGGACTTTGAGATGGGTGGATTCACACAGGGCCTATTGGTCACAAAGAAATGGAATATCCCAGTGAACCATATGATCCCACCAAAGATTGACACAATCCAAAGCCCTAGCAACTCTTCATCTTCCCTAAGCATGTGGTAAGCGAAGGATGAGAAGACGGCAGAGCCTAATGAGCCCGCCGCGGCTGCGTAGAGCGAAAGCCAGGCGGAGACTGCTCTTCGGGCTTGGAATTGGGATTTTCGGATAGTTGGTCCCGTGAACCCGCGGACCAATAGGCCGAGGTGGCGGGTGTGGCAGGCGGTGGCAATGACGTTGGCACAAACTATGGCGGCAATGTACGGTGGAAAGAGCCAGATGTTTCGGAAAAAGCCAGCTGGAAGACAGAAGATGGACCCGATGGCGGCTGAGGCGCCGGCAACGAGGGGTTGCTTGTAGCCATGGTCAAGGATGATGGAGACAAAGTGAAGGAGTGGAGCAGCTAGAGCTAGACCTATACCCCATGAAATTGAAGTCCACTCTAGAGGTGAGTATTTGGAGAGTAATGACCTGTTTGTGAGTCTAAGGTACCTGCAAATATTAAACAACCATATATTTCAAATTAAACAAATAAGGACACATCAGTAGCTAGTTTTGATTTTTCTTGTATCAAGTCATCTCCATAAGCTCAAGGGGTAAAAATAATTAACTTCTTACTTGACACTATAAATGGAAAGTACAAGATAAAGGCAATTATATTATTAATCTGGTTTAGTTTAAATAGATTAAGAGTATTTATTTTTGTACTCAAGGTTTTACATTTGAATTCACATAACTGTTTACTTTAGTCCCTGAGATTTGAAATCGATAGAAGTGGTTCCTAAGTTTATCCACATCAATCATTTTGGTCACAGAAGGACCAAAACAATTGATGATGGGCAAACTCAAGGACCACTGTTATCGATTTCAAATCTCAGGAACCAAAGTGAATAATTATGTCAATCTTAAAGACCATTTTGAATAAAAAGCCTATATTTAATTAACTAACTAATCTCAAAGAACATTTTCAATTCTCGCGAAAGGCAAATTTGAACCGCATTATTGCTAACTCATTGTGAGGCTTAACTTACTCCCCCTCCTATTTAGTATAAATAATATCGTTTGTTCAAAAAAAAAAATATTAACTAACTAATCTCTCTTTAAACGCAAGTGGATTTCTTTTTATATTGTCCGTATGTTGGTTTCAATTCACAGTTTATATAAACTCAAATTCTTGAGAGGCTCATGATTAGGGAAGGACAAAATACAGACGTTATGGGTAACCGCGGTTATCCGCCTATTTAATGGGTAACCGTTTGCTTATGAATTTTAAATGTGTGGTTATGAGTACCCACAGTATAAATGGTACCCATTTAACCGTTTATTTTAATATATGTAAAATAAAAATAAAACAACTAAAAGCCCTAAAATTATTCGACCTCTCCGAGACTTCCGCCGCTCATCTTTCTTTCTTCACTGCCCTCTCTCATCTTCGGCTCTCTCTCTCATCTCCGGCAAGTTGCAAAAACAAAAAACAAAACAAAAACCCTAAAACTATATTGCTACTGTCTGTTTGCTTTGTTGCTCAGATTTAGTGCTTTTGGTTCCTCAAATTTGCAAGACGAAAGAATTTCATTGGATTTGCGGCTATGGACTTTTGCTTGACTTGGTTGGTAGCTCAAGCTAAGCATATACTCAGTAATGAACTTTTGTCCTTAATCAAGAAACATTGCAATGTCAAAGGGATGAAAAAAACCAGTTGAAAGCAGAAAAAGATTATAATTACTTATTCCTAAGCCCGGAAACTTCTATCAACAAAAGTTAATTGTTTTACTCACGGATTAATGATCCTATCATGTGATTTTGCATAACTATATTGATATTAGTTCATATAAACTTTTTGTTTTATATCAAGTTTTCCATATGTTTCATGCCCACATAATGCTGAGACACTTATAATTTCAATTATTGGTAAATATATTATATTACCTTGATTGATAACACCTAAAAATATCATCTGTAAACTATTATTTTAATTATTGGAATTGTATGAGGACTTAAAAGATTGAAATACGGAAATGCATGTTAAATGTGTGTTTAATTGTCAAAAAAAGAAAATTATGACATTCTTTTTTAAATTTCAAGTTGTTAAAAAATTGTGTCAACAGGTAAAAAAATGGGTAAGCGAATAAAAAAAAAAGGGCAAAGGGTTAAAAAAGGTAAATGGGTATGCTGTTATGGTTAAATAAGTACGCGGCTATAGGTATGACTAACCGTTTATAAATAGTTATGGGTATGTATATAACTGTTTATGCAATGACTTAATGGGTAAATGATTATGCAAGCAAGAGCTTAAACAACTATGAGTAAATAATTGCGGTTATCCACCCGCCATAACCATGTCCATCCCTACTCACTCATAAGTTTGGAGGGTGACTACCTACACTAAATAAGTATTAAGGCTAGTAATGCTAAAATAAATTATAATTATATAATTAGACTCTACTTTCCATGTTAATTGCCAGATAAATATCAATAAATAGTGAAAACTATGGTTTCATACATATACGAGGAGCTAGAC
The DNA here is from genome assembly GCF_041283825.1 of Pyrus communis. Classification (NCBI taxonomy): domain Eukaryota; kingdom Viridiplantae; phylum Streptophyta; class Magnoliopsida; order Rosales; family Rosaceae; genus Pyrus; species Pyrus communis. Next base: position 28,765,459 of record NC_142580.1, read on the forward strand.
ATCAATGTCAATTATAGAGCTCCCAATATATATATATATATATATATATATATATATATATATATATATATAGATGATATCATATGGCACATGTATGCACTTACAGTATGGTTTCCTTGTGAGTGCAAGCGGCCACGCCTTTGTACTTGCGGGCTAACCCCTCCCCAGACCCAGAGTCGCTTGCAGCGTCACCGATTTGGGTGATGATGAGAGGGAAGACGATCGGGATAAGAACAAGATGAATGAAGTGGGAGCACAACTCATAAAAATACCAACTCAAAATCTCCACCTTGTTAGGCTTCTCTTCAAACCCTGCATATACTTTGTATGCATCCCTTGCCCTCTCAATTTTCATGCCCGCCCCATGCACATCTGGAGTGGTAATATTATCACCTGCTAAATACGCAATTTCGACCGCTGCTGATCTGATCAACTCTTGCTGCACAGTACTAGTACTAGCTTCAACTTCAGGACTACTCGGTGGTTCGGCCATTTTAGCTAGTCTTCAAGCTTTGAATCAAGGGACTGTATGTACACATGTGTGTGTGTGTGTGTGTGTATATATTTGTTTTTCACGAGGAGGGCGATGGAGACGTGTAAAAATACTTGGCGACGGAGGCGAGTAACCAGCTGGTTGCGGAAAATCCCAAGGGCTTCAGAACCCTCGGTATGTCCATATGGAAACGTCAATATATAGAGGAGAGAGAAGTATATATACTGCCATTATTCTCAACTCTAGTGTCTTTTTATGGTCCGATTAATCTATGGCACAACAAACCAAAGGAAATCTGTCATGCCACTGTACTTAATATTTATGAGATTAGTTGTTTTGACTGGGCAGTTGAAATTGTAAATTTTATATGGGATAACTTGATATAGATCCAATTTTGTGAGCCATTAGTAGAATTAGTCCACTTCATTGAAATAGGTCCAATAATTAAGATTCCCGTATGCTTATTTGTGGTTTGTATCATATTTACCCCTTAGGCTTACGAATTGTTATAAATACACAAAATTTCTTAATTATGAGATTATTTGTCGTTTAACTAATCCCTTAATTGTAGGATTAGTTATAGCCATATAATCACCTCAACCCCTAGTCCGTTTCATCCCACCTTTTTTCCTTCTTCCAAACAATTCCCTCTATCAATCCTCCTCTTTTTTGTCTCTTCTTTTCATGGGTGATATTTTTGTGTTCTTCTCTCCAAATTCGTTCCTTTAATGAAGGTATATTATATCATATTTATATTTATATGTTCCGCCATGTAGGTTCCTAGCATTTTTCTTCCAATACAATAGGTAGTTTATTTTTGTTTTGCAGGTAGATTATATTTGCTTTGTAGGTATAAAGCATTTTTCTTCCTATACAATAGGTAGGTAGTTACTAGATTATATCGGTTTTGTTTTCTTTATAAATAGTAGGTAGTTACTAGATAATATTTTAGTTTGAGTATTTAAATATTCAAAATTTAAAAACTGAATAAATGATAAAAAAAATTAAAGAATTTAAATATTTTTATCTGAAGGGGCAAAATTGATATCAAAATATGTAATTAGATAACTGGACTCAATCCCAAAAACTACCTATGTTGTTGGACCTAGATTCAAAAGCCCCATTTTATATTGGCAATTTCGTATAATGCATGTTCGAGTTGCAATCCGTTATTAGCCTTAAGTTTCCTATAATATTTAGGTTTAAGTTAAGAATCTATTTGCACTTCATCCTAGTCCTTCTAATTAGGGGTCGGTTCAAAAAATCGAAAATCAAACCGGACCGAGGCCAAAAAAAACTGAACCAAAACTCTCAAACCGAACCGAACCGAATCTGGCTAGTTCAGTTTCGGTTTTTGAGGTTTGAAAACCAAGCCGAACTGAACCGAACCGATATATATATATATATATATATATATATTTGATTATTTTTTCAATGTTTATAAATAGTTTAGTTATACAATTATAACAGAACAGAACCTGTTGTGAAGTTGGTTTTAGTGAAACTTTCCAAGTAGGTGGAGCGCATGGGTTTGAACCCTCCTTATGCCTCCCGGATTTTGGAGATTTTTTTAAATTTTTTATGACCAAATCAACAAAACCCTAGCATAGCCACACTTTTTCTATTTTTCATTCCCCTCTTCTCTCTTTCTCGTTCCCTGCCTTCCTCCATGTCCATTTCTCCATTCTTCTCCATAACCCGCATTCTCCTTTCTATTCCAAGCTTCATATTTGTGAGACCCTCCATGTCCATGCCTCCAATTTCTCCCTCTTCTCTCTCTCGTCCCCTCTTCTCTCTTAGTCCTCCTTCTGGCTCCAGCACCTATCCCCATGGTTGCGAGCATGTTGACCCTGCGGCATCCCCTCTTCTCTCTCAATCAAAAGGTATTTAGTTTTAGGGATTTAGGAAGAGTAACTTAGGTTTTCTAGATTTAGGGATTTTGGGTTATTGATTTGCTATTAGTGTATGAGATTCAATATTTAGATTTTGTGTAGATTTTGTGTGATGCAGATTTTGTGTGAATCAGATTTTGTAGTGTATGAGATTCAATACCTGTGTTTGTTTCTTTCCATTTGATTCAATCCAAGTTTTTTTTTTTTTTCTGACCAAAAAAATTAGCTTTTCCCCTCTTTGTATTTTGCTGCATCAATAGCAACCCACAAATCCTGCAAACCCTAAATGAATATAATTGTTGTTGTGATTTATAGATGAAGATAGTGGTTTGATCAATACCAATATCCAGATTTACAAAAAGAAAAATCATGATGAAAACCGAACCAGGCCGAAACCGAACAAAAAAAATCGAAACCGAAAAAAACCGAAAAAACTTTGAACCGAACCGAAATTTCAGTTCGGTTTTGGTTTTGGCAAAAAACCGAACCGTTTCAAACCGAACACATCTTTACTTCTAATTAGGGATGAAGTTTTTGTTTGGGCTGAAATTTTGGGTTAAGGAGAGACAACTCGTGTTAGAGGTCATCAGGGCCCTGCGTGGAGCCAATTTCATTAGGCACAGATACAATCAAGGTCGTGGTGGTCAGCACCGATTCAACCAAGGTCGCGGTGGTTTTTGGTGCAATTTTTGCAACTCTCCCAGCCACCGTATCTCAGCTTGTCCTCATCTTGCTCCTCCGTTTACATCATAACGGTGCCGCACTTCATGACCCGTCTCCATACACTAGTAACAAATCTGTTCTCATTGATAACGAGGCTTCTATTCCTATTACCCACATGCTCTCTTCCTCTTACTTTAGGTTCTCGTCAGTTCACATTGAATAATGTCTTATATGTTCCATCTCTTAAGAAAAATCTTTTGTCTGCTTCTCAATTTAGTAATATTAATTTCGTACATGTTACTATTCATCATTTTGATCAAGTAATTTTTTATTTTTACACTTTCTGTTGTTTTAGGGCGCCTATAAGGGTCACCTATACTCCGTCACTCCGTCTCATCCCCCCATCTTCTCTGTTGTCTCTTCCTCCTTGTGGCACTCTCATCTTGGTCATCCGTCTTCTGAAGTTGTCTCTAAATTATCTTTAGGCTCTTTATCTAATTTAAGTAAGGTGTTTTGTAAGCTGTGTGCACTTTCCGAGTCACACAAACTACCTTTCAATTCTAATAATAGAAAACTAGATTTTAATCCTTAAATAAGATGAAATTTAGAAAAATGTCTTATACAAGATTAAAATTTGATTTTAGTCCCTAAACTCTATTTAATACTAGCATATTAAATGGCTCTCTTTTTTATTTATAATTTTATGGTGTTCATAAATTAAATTTTATGAAAATATTATAAATTTTAATTCTCATTATGGTAAGTATCTTATATAACAAAATATTTCCGTAAAGATTTTTCGGTACACATGTTTTTGCATATTTTCTTATGTGCCACTAATTCATTACAATATATTTGGGTACGAACATTTCGGTACACTAGGTTAGTATAATATGTTTAGGTACGGACATTTTGGTACACTATTTTATTATAATATATTTAGGTAATGACATTTCGGTATACTAGTTTAGTATCATATATTTAGGTACGAAATTTTTCGGTACACTTATATTTTTGCATATTTTCTTATGTGCTACTAATTTACTACAATGTATTTAGATACAGATATTTCGGTACACTAATTTAGCCAAGTATATTATGATACGGACGTTTAGGTACACTAATTAGAGGAAGTAAAATAAATATAATGAATAAAAATGTGTACAATAATAAATAATTTTAATTTTAATGTAATGACATTAAATAAGATATCTATTAAATATTAAAACAAAAATATAATATAAATTTGAATTAAGTACTCATTAGAGAACTAAAATCAATATCCAATCTAACACTAGGCTTTTATTAAATTTTAATCTTCTCCAAGGATTAAAGTTCAAAAATCCCTTCTAATAAAGTAATTGCTCCATTTCTATTTTATTTAATTTGTTCGGATGTCTTCTACTTCGTCTCTTTCTGGTTTTCGTTATAATGTCTTATTTATGGATGATTATAGTCGTTACTCTTGGATATTCCCTATGCGTGCTAAATTTGAGGTATTCATGCATTTCGAATCATTTTATAATATTATGAAAAATATGTTTAACTCATCCATTAAATCTCTTCATACCGATGGTGGTATGAAATACATCAATCACTCATTTAAAACCTTTTGTCATGAAACTGGTCTTGTTCATCGTGTCTCATGTCGTCACATGCCGGAATAAAATGGTCTCGCTGAACGCAAACATCGTCGTAGATCCATTGCCAATCGTCTCCTCCTAAACACTGCTCATGCCCCGCCTTCCCTTTAGGTCGAAGCCGCTCTCACCGCCGCCTTCATAATTAACCTTCTTCCGTCGTAGGTTCTTGGTTGGTCTAGTACTTATTTTCATCTTTTTGGTCGTCACCCCTTCGTACATTTGGCTGTGCGTGTTACCAGCACACCTAGAGGCTTATACTATTAACAAACTGGAACCCCGTTCTAAAGAAAGTGTTTATGTAAGTTACAGCTTGCAATTTAAAGGCTACAGGTTCCTCGATCTGGAGACTAATCGGGTTTGTCTCTCTCGTCAAGGTGTCTTTGACGAGAGTACTTTTCCCTCTGCTCGTGCTGCTGCCCGTACGTCCTTAATCACGGACATGTCTGTTCCTCTTCTCATTGAGCCTGCCGCAGCCTCTGTTTCACCTCAGCGGCCCGCTGCACATGGTCCAGTCTAGCACCACACAGCCCATGTTCTAGCAGCTGTTCCCTTGGCCCAGTTCATGTTTCTCACCACCCCTCACCCGGCCCGGTACAACCAGGTTTGATCATCTTCTATACTCTAGTTCTTAGTAGCGTTTCATCTTTTGAATATTGTGATAGCCCCATAGTCTTTTGCAGGCAGTATTACATCCTGAGCAGGACCGAATTCTCACTGTACGTGAATCTGCAAGATTGCTAGGCTTTCTTGATTGTTATAGGTTCTGTGGGACAGTTAAAAAGAGGTATAGTCCTTCAATTCTTCTCATGAATGTGACTTTAAATAGTTAATTCCTTTTGTAAATTTGTTCAATAAAAGTTTTATGAGTCGTGTTTGGTTTGTTGATCCGTATTAAAGAAGGAAAACACTGGGCTCCCCCCACCCCCCAACCCCTTGTAACGAACCATTTCTCATTCCAAACGATCATAGTTTGATAGAGCTGTATAATCTTTTCATTTTGTATTTACTAATTCTCAAACTTGTAACTGTTTCATTACTTTCATTCGGTGAACATTCACTTGACATGTGGCTCGTGCATTTTTTAATCCGAAAGGCGTGAATAATGTGGAACAATGAAATGAAGGCCTCCTTTTGTGTGAGAGGAGTTACTGTATTTTCTCCATTTGTAATGTGCAGTTTTAAGGTCGTTGTATACAGAAATTGCTTCCATTAAGCTCATGGCCTCATGCCAGATGTTACATCTTCCAATTAATCAAACTTTTGACAAGTAAAAAAGGAGTCCAAGCCCCAAGTTAGATGGCAACAAGCCCAGTTAGGAATGTATGGGTTTGTTTGGTCACGTAATTGGATTAAAATTGATCCTATTAAATTAAAGATACGTTAAAGAGAGAAAATATAAAATTATGATCATCTTAAGGATAAAGGATGGATTATTTATAAAGACAACTTAGTCATTCTAAGCCTCCTAAAAATGACAGGATTATAGGCATAATTTCCTTCGTAGCTAATTCTTTTTTAGTCCCCTTCAAATGAAAAACAATCCCCTCCATAGTTCTACTTTCAATCTGCCATGAAATTTGAGAGTTTTCTATTCTAATTCGACCAGGTGTACCAAACGAGAACTATGAGTTAATAGTGAGTTCAAAGAAAAAAAAACACATTGTCTGAAGGCCCGATTGCAGCTTTTCGCATTCGCCAACAAAAACTCAAAAATTCTTGAATAAGATACCATTTTGCTTTAAGAACAAAAAATGTTAATTGATTTTGTTTTGATATTAAACTCGTCATCCATAAAAAACGAATCTCAAATTTTTCGCATTCAAGCATTATTTACAGGAGCCGAATTTTAATTGATTAAACCAATTAAATATTTTAAACCATCATTTACTATTGTTTGCTTTTCTAAAATAACTCATTAATACGGTGACTCGAAAGGTGGAGAAAGATTTACATGACATTGATACAATATTACACTGACATTTTATGTCAATGAGATAAAATTATGCGTACATTTATTTACACATCTTTATTTTATTGATACGAAACTCTCTTTAACGATGCATCTATATTGATTAAGTGATTCCCAAACCAGTACTAGTTATTTAGTGCTTGGGGTTTGTTGCCCTCGCATCCACCCATTTTTTGAAACATGCAAAACTCCTCCCAGTCCCCACCGGCAGGAGGCGGCGCCATCTCGAAATTGATACAACCACATGACTGCACCGTATTCTTTTCTGAAAAATAATATGTCAATCAAATCTAAGACGAAGAGGGGGATGGACATAGAGTTTTTCACGGACAAAATGGCCTCCAGCCGGGACCCACCCTACCCTAGGGCACTGAGAATATTCTTGCAGTCCCGTCGCATGCGGAGCTTTCGGAACGTGTCCTTCCCTGCACATGCAACCCTTCATCTAATGAGAACGACGACTTTATACGTGATTATTTTTATACGTCTTGCCGTCGAATATTCCATGCTGTCTTCCACGTGTTGTTCGGTTCGTATTCCTTCCCTTCATGTTGCTCTTTGGCTAATAATAAGCCAGCCCGCCGGCCAACCTTTTTTAAGCTTTTATTATTAAGGGAATCAATGCTACCTGCTGCCTCTTCACTTTCGTCGCCCAACTTTTCTCCACGACACTAATATACAATACAATCAATTATGTATGGGAGAGGCCGAGATGAGTGATTAACGTTGAATTAAGTTATTAATTAAGTAATATTTAATTGTTATAAAAATGTATAATGAGAGAGTGATTATTGTCGTTTTGAGTACCTAATTAGTTAGCACTTGAACGCTAATTCTTGTAATTTAATTTGAAAACTACAAAATAAAATCTAAATTTTGTGAATATACAAAAATAGAGTACACTGTTCTGACCAACTTAATTAAATGTTAGAAGATCTATATAATTCTACATTAGACTATAAGCATAAATAAGTGTGTGTATATATATATATATATACCGCTTGAAAACAAGGCATTCTTGTTTTTGCTACTGTTTCTTTCTTTTTCTTACTGCTTCTGATTCTGTCTTTCTTTCTTTCCCACTCCGATCAGTCTCTTGATCTCAGCAGCTAGCTTTCTGCGTTTGTGAGAATTACTTGGCAGAAAAGCAAAAGCAGCTGCAACAAGCTAGATGAATTAATCTGAATAAATATGGAGAGGAATATTTATGGTAATTGTGAAGGGGAAGGGAATTATGGATATGAGAATGGGGTGATGATGACAAGAGACCCCAAACCAAGGCTAAGGTGGACGCCGGATCTTCACCACAGATTCGTTGATGCTGTCACTAAACTCGGCGGCCCTCACAGTATGCATATATTCCTTAATATTTTTCTTTAGGATCCATGAATTTGTGTCTATCAACAACTTGTTTATATACATATATGTTTTTTTTCTCTTAGTTCTTGTTGCTCCGATGAACTCTTTGGGGATTTTAAAGTTGGCATTTGAAGAATAAATATGTCATGTTATCAAGTTTAGACTATACACATTTGAATTTTGAATAATACTTTAGTTGACCTACTTTCAATCTCAACTCACAATCTAACAACATAACATGTTAGACTATCTAACAAAACAAAACGCGAGTAGCATCATAAATCGTGTATAATGTATATGATCATGGTGAAACTTTGAATGCGTATTAGATTCAGTCACTTCTTTGTTCTTGATCAGTATTAAATATCCATTCAAATTTTAAAACACAATTATATGCCACTATAGATACAGAAGTCCTAATTTTCCAATTAATCCAGTTAGTTTAATTTTTAAGATGGATTCTGTTTTCAGAAGCAACTCCAAAGTCCGTCTTGAGGCTCATGGGCTTGAAGGGATTAACTTTGTACCATTTGAAAAGCCATTTGCAGGTATGCTTATGCTTCTTTCTTTGTTTCATGTTTTGGCCACTTTAACACTTAATTAATACCTTCATTTACTCTCATTTGCTAAACTTGTCAATTGACAGAAGTATAGGCTTGGACAGCACGCTCAGAAACACAACTCCATCGAAGAACAAAGCCGGGAGAATAATGGTGAGAGCATATTACGAACAACTGGAAAAAAACAATTGGATTCCTTGCTCAAATTACTACTAGCAAGGAACTGGTTTGAAAATTTCATTCACACAAAATGGGTTAAACGTTTAGCTAGCCTTCAATTAAAAGTTAAAACATAATGTACTAACGCCTTTTCTTGTAAAATTCTAGGGGACTCATATGCACATTTCAGTAATCATCTTTCCACAGGTTCTAGCATCAAATCATCAAGAGGCGGTAATATCGAACAAGGGTACGTGAAACCAGTACTTATCAGCTCCACTGTGATTACAGCTTGGTTTACCAGTACTTAACTACTTGCTGTCCTGTTTATGCATTTAGTATGGCCCTCCTCTAGTGGTGCTTTGTATGTGTTCCCATCAATGCCTTTCGGATCACTCCGAAAATTTACTAGCTTTTTTCCTTGTTATTTTACATTTTATTTGTTTAGAGATCAACCATTCACAAAAGATACATAAGCTAGTTAGTGATCACAATTTTCTGTTTCAATTGTTTCACCGAAAGGTCTGTTTTTAATTCTGCACCTTTCTCACAAAATAATTTTGGTATAATCTTATTCTATTTACTCTCCATACGAGCGCTTGGATACTAACTAATGGTAATATACGGAAAACAGAACGCTTCCATTGTCGGAGGAACTCAAGTGTCAGATTGAAGTACAAAACAGATTGCAAGAGCAGCTTGAGGTATGTTGTTTTGCTATCACTTACCTTAGCGTCCAAATACTATGCTAGCTTTCACTTGTGAGGGTGTGATAGGCAAAGCCTCACGTCGGAGGTTTAATAAACCTAGCAATGGCTTCTAAGGAGGGCCACCTCCTTTTCTAACTGTGCATTTTCATACGGCTCATCTTCTAACCAATGTCGCTACTTTTTATAATAGGTTCAAAAGAAGTTGCAGATGAGAATTGAAGCTCAAGGTAAGTACTTGCAAGCCATATTGGAGAAGGCCCAAAATGGCCTCACCCTCGACGTGAAAGGACCTGATAATATAGAAGCAACAAGAGCCCAATTAACGGATTTCAATTTGGCTCTATCGAATTTTATGGAGAATATGGGCGAACAAGATCGAGGAGGCAACACAATAGAGATGAATGATATTTATAAGAAGAACAATGGATCAACTTTTCAGATATATGAAGAGGGAATAAGAGAAGAAAATAAAGATACAAAGATTAAGGTTGAGGGGGGTTCGATACGTTTGGACTTAAATAGTAAAGGAAGCTATGATTATGTTGGTTCAAATGGAGGTGAATTCGAAACAAGATGCTTTCGTTTACAAGATACTACACTTTGATGACAAAGACTTGCACATTGATGATACAAGACTAAACAATCTTTTTATGCTTATATTGATTTGTTTTTCTGTTCATATCGCTGCTTGTATTCTATTATTTAAGAAGAAGTTGCATATTTATTTACATGTACGCCTTCTCCTATCTAAGTTCTCTAAACAAATGTAAGTTTGGCACACACATAAAGCAGGAGCAGGTGTCTCATCTGGCTTGTTAAGCTGGCATGGATATTAATTTGTGGACTTCCCGACGTCAGAGGGGATGAATTTCACTTGATGAAGACTGATCGAACTGCTTAAAGTTGCCAAATCTTCTCAGTTGTAGCAGTACTCTATCATTCTCAAGAATATGAGAGCCAGGAGCGGGTCCGTACTGCCACGTGATGGATGGGTCTCTTTGGCCTGCACGATGATGATAGGTCTCTTGGCCCCACGTGTAGGGTGAGTCCCCTTGGCTCTGTTGGAAATTCAAATCAAAACAGGTTGCTATTGTTGAAAATCAATGTCAAAGTTAGGCATGGAAAGTTAGGCAATGTTAGGTATGGTTGAATAAAAATTATTAGGTGCAATTAATGTGTTTTGTGTGGTAATAAATAATCTTAGTTTAATCATTTGGTTTGCTATAAATACCCAAGCTCTCAAGCATTGTAAATCATCCCATCCGAATCCCACTTCCAATTGTGAAGAAGCTTGTAAGCTTTCTTATTCCAACAGTTTGTAAACCTTTTTCATATATCAAAGTCCAAGTGTTTTGCCAAAGCTTGTTGCTTCCCTCCTTTCTCTATTTCTTTCTTTGTCCGATTTTATTTGAGAGTGCAAAGTGAAAGAGGTGTGATAGAGTTTGTAAACTTATCACCCACATATTTTGGTATTGAGTTAGTAAACTGTAAAATACCAACAATTGGTATCAGAGCCAGAATACCATTCTGGTAGGTGTAGCAGTTATGGCGTCCAACTTAGTGCAACTCCAAGTTCCCACATTGAAGAAAGAAAATTATGAAAGATGGTGCATCCAATTCAAAGCATTGTTTGGATCACAGGAGCTATGGGAAGTTGTCAGTAGTGGGTATGTTGTACCCACTGCCGAGCAAGAAGCCGTATATACTGCGGATCAAAGGAACACTCTCAAGGACTTACGAAAGAAGGACCAAAAGGCGCTGTATCTTCTATACCAGGGTTTGGAAGATTCAACGTTCGAGAAGGTTGCAGAAGCAACAACGAGCAAGCAAGTATGGGATACACTCAGTACAATCTACAAAGGAGTAGATCGAGTCAAGAAAGTGAGGTTACAATCACTTCGAGCAGATTTTGAAACTGCTCATATGAATGAAGGGGAGAGCATCTCCGACTATCACTCAAGGCTCATTGTGATAGTAAATCAGATGAGGAGAAATGGCGAGAGACTCGATGAAGTACGAGTTGTGGAGAAGATACTTCGGTCACTCACATCTAAGTTTGAGCATGTGGTGACTGCCATTGAGGAATCCAAGGATTTGGAGGTGATGAGCGCAGAAGAGCTACTAGGATCCCTCCTAGTTCACGAGCAACGCATTCAGAAGAATGCAAGCCCCACAACGCTAGAGCAAGCTTTGGAGTCAAAGTTGAATATTGACAAACCAAATAAAGGTCGTGGGCAGTGGAACTCACGTCGTGGGAGCTCATCCAACCGTAGCCGAGGACGAGCCCGAGGAAGAGGTCGAGGCTATGCACAAAATCAAGGTCAGTCTCAGGAGTGGAGATCTACTCGAGGAAAGGTGCATATCCAGTGTCACAACTGTAAGCAATATGGACATTATGCCAATGAATGTTCACATAAAAATGGTGAGCATGTCAACATGGCAGAATCAAGTGGAAATGCTGATGAAGAACTTACAGTCTTACTAGCACACCATGATTCCAGTAGCCAACAAGATGTTTGGTATTTGGACTCTGGTGCAAGCAATCACATGTGTGGAAAGAAGGAGTTTTTTGCCGAACTCAAAGAAGGGGCCTATGGATCTGTAAGTCTTGGTGACTCCTCAAAGTTGCCAGTTGAAGGAAAAGGGAAGATCAAGATCATCCAGAAGGATGGAAGAGAAGAATACATCTCCGATACCTACTACATACCAGGTATGAAGAGCAACATTCTGAGCATTGGTCAACTGCTCCAGAAAGGGTACATTATACATATGGAGAACATGCTTCTCACTCTCAGGAATGCAAGGAGAAAGCTTATTGCACGTGTTCGAATGTCAAAGAACCGGATGTTTCCGTTGAATTTGAACACAAAGATTGGAAGCTGCAACATCGGTGTAATGGAAGATGAGTCATGGAAATGGCATCTTCGATTTGGCCATCTTAATTTCAATGGCCTAAAGTTGCTGTCAAGTGGAGGAATGGTTCGTGGTCTACCCCAGATTGAAGCCACACGCCAAGTATGTGAAGGTTGTGTGCTTGGCAAGCAAGCACGACTATCGTTCCCTGTTGGTGATACATGGAGAGCAAAGGCACCACTGCAGTTGGTGCACACAGATATATGTGGTCCATTGGATCCCATGTCTTATGGAGGTAATAGGTATTTTATTACCTTCATTGATGATTTCAGTAGAAAGACTTGGGTCTATTTTCTCAAGGAGAAGTCTGCTGCCCTAAAAATTTTCAAGGAGTTCAAGGCACTCACAGAGGCAGAAAGTAACCACAAGCTTGTGGCTGTGAGATCAGATAGAGGTGGAGAGTACACCTCCAATGCTTTCCAAGCATACTGCAAGGAGCAAGGAATTAGGCATCAACTTACTGCTGCCTATACCCCACAGCAAAATGGGATAGCCGAAAGAAAGAATCGAACCATCCTTGACATGACAAGGTCCATGCTTAAGGAGAAGAATTTGCCAAAAGAGTTATGGGCAGAAGCTGTAGCTTGTTCGATTTATTTGTTGAATCGATGTCCAACAAAGAGTGTCAAGAGGATAACACCACAAGAGGCTTGGAGTGGATACAAGCCGAATGTTACACACCTAAGAATTTTTGGGTGTGTTGCATATGCTCAAGTTCCAGAAGCCAAGAGGAGGAAACTTGATGATAGAGGTGAGAAGTGTGTGTTTGTGGGCTATAGTGAAGAGTCCAAGGCATACAAGCTCTACAACCCACTAACTGGCAAACTAGTGGTTAGTAGAGATGTCATCTTCAGTGAGGAAGAGACATGGACGTGGAACAACAAAGAAGTCAGTAAAGAGAAGATCGTCTCCACTGATTTTGAAGAACCAGAAGTTGTACCACCGATTGAGCAACAGCCTGCTCAAACAATCACAACAACTCCAGTGCACAGAATTGCAAGGAGTGGTCCTACATCTAGTGAGGAAAGCAGCTCCTCAACTCCAGTGAGGTTAAGGAGTCTCATAGAGATTTATGGACAAGAAGAAGAAGAAGAAACCAACATTTTCTGCTTGTATGCAGACCACGAGCCTTTCTCATTCAATGAAGCTGTGGAAGAAGATTGTTGGAAGAAAGCCATGGAAGAAGAGATCCATGCCATCGAGAAGAATGACACTTGGGAGCTGACAAAGCTCCCACCAAATCAGAAGGCTATTGGTGTCAAGTGGGTTTACAAGATCAAACGCACTGCAGATGGGAGTGTGGATCGATACAAATCAAGGCTTGTAGCAAAGGGCTACAAACAGAAGTATGGAATGGACTATGATGAAGTCTATGCTCCAGTTGCGAGACTTGACACGGTAAGATTGCTAATCTCTCTTGCCGCACATCATAAATGGAAAATTTATCAACTAGATGTCAAGTCAGCCTTCCTTAATGGAGTACTTGAGGAAGAAGTGTACGTGGAACAACCGGAAGGTTTCCAAGTACAAGGAGAAGAAGATAAGGTGTATCGTTTGAAGAAGGCTTTGTACGGCCTCAAGCAAGCACCACGAGCTTGGAACTCAAGGATCGACAACTACCTTCACCAAAATGGATTTCAGAAATGTCCATACGAGCATTCAGTTTACATGAAGAGTGGTGAAAAAGGGGAGTTCTTAATTATTTGTCTCTATGTAGATGATTTATTGTTTACAGGAAACAATGAGGCAATGTTCCATGAGTTCAAGCAATCCATGTTCAGTGAATTCGAGATGACTGACAATGGATTAATGTCATACTTTCTTGGCATAGAAGTGAAGCAAGAAAGTGATGGTATCTACATCTCTCAACAAAGGTACATGAGAGACATATTGAAGAAGTTCAATATGGACAAGTGCAACACTGTCAATACCCCAGTCGCAACTGGATTGAAGCTGTCCAAAGGAGGAGAGGGTGAGTTTGTAAACTCAACAGTGTACAAAAGCCTCGTTGGAAGCCTAAGGTACCTTACAATCACAAGACCTGATATAGTTTATGGTGTTGGACTCGTGAGTCGATACATGGAAACACCAAGGGAGTCTCATTGGCTGGCCGCCAAGAGAATTTTGAGGTACATAAGAGGTACTCTAAACTATGGTCTATTTTATAATTTTGGTGAAGATGCAAAATTATTTGGTTATTCAGATAGTGATTGGGGAGGTGACCAAGATGAAAGGAAAAGCACAACTGGCTATGTGTTTTTTCTAGGATCAACAGCTTTCTCATGGACTTCAAAGAAGCAATCAATTGTTGCTTTGTCATCATGTGAAGCCGAGTATGTTGCTGTAGCCTCAACCGTGTGTGAGGCAATTTGGTTAAGAAATCTGTTGAAGTCAGTGTGTCATCCACAAGTGGAATCGACTGTGATTCACGTAGGTAACGTGTCTGCAATCAAACTTGCAAAGAATCCTGTTCAACATGGAAGGAGCAAGCACATTGATACCAGGTTCCATTTTCTAAGGGACCATGTGAAGCAAAAGACAATTGAACTTGTCTACTATCACACCAAGGAACAAGTGGCAGACATCTTCACAAAGCCATTGCCAATTGAAACATTCCGGCTACTGCGTGAAATGCTAGGAATGAAGGCGTTTTGATTTGAGGAGGTGTGTTGGAAATTCAAATCAAAACAGGTTGCTATTGTTGAAAATCAATGTCAAAGTTAGGCATGGAAAGTTAGGCAATGTTAGGTATGGTTGAATAAAAATTATTAGGTGCAATTAATGTGTTTTGTGTGGTAATAAATAATCTTAGTTTAATCATTTGGTTTGCTATAAATACCCAAGCTCTCAAGCATTGTAAATCATCCCATCCGAATCCCACTTCCAATTGTGAAGAAGCTTGTAAGCTTTCTTATTCCAACAGTTTGTAAACCTTTTTCATATATCAAAGTCCAAGTGTTTTGCCAAAGCTTGTTGCTTCCCTCATTTCTCTATTTCTTTCTTTGTCCGATTTTATTTGAGAGTGCAAAGTGAAAGAGGTGTGATAGAGTTTGTAAACTTATCACCCACATATTTTGGTATTGAGTTAGTAAACTGTAAAATACCAACAGGCTCCACATGGTTGTCGATGTGTAGACCTTCCAAGTAAGGGGGCATGTTATTTTAAAAGCTCATCCAAACGAACTTAGTGGTTATGAGATATTATCACACCTAAGCCAAGACTTTGAACGTTAATTCCCCTCCCACTTCGGCATCCTTTACAGAGAAACCATATAAAGTAAATCTCCTGAAATAATCTAAACTTGCTGTAAAAATACAGCTTTCACAATTACTTGAAATTCATGAGTAATGAGTTTGAGTCAAGAGTTTGAACATTCCCTTTCCATTTTGGCCTCATTTCAGAGAATTAACAACAGTAGGTAATATTTAAGAGTTAACTTTAATATACATACTAAAAGTACTAATTTTGAGAAGCCATTGAAACCAAGCTTAATGATGAAACACGAACACAGCAGCAAGCAAAGATCTTCCGCTCCTAGTACACGCCTTATGCACTCCCATATGGGGTAGGGTTTTGTGCTAGAATATGTGTACAAGAGTGGGGACCTAAGCCTTATATTTATAGGTGAGTATATTAGGTTTCTTGCCTATAAAGAAATCCCTAATACATATCTTTAGCACCTCTAGAATCAATGACCTAATAGGAAAGATATTCCCAATAATTATAAGTTTACTTGACCACCAAGTAATCCAGGATAACCAAATATTTCTTCTTATCTTGTATTCTTAATCAATTAAGACTCCTAAATAGATGTAAGCCCAATAAAAGTCTTACATTCTCCCACTTGGGCGAGACATCTATTCAAAAGTTCTCTTTAGGATCAAGAATCGATTTCCTTATGCGTGCAACCTTGGAAGATCTTTTGATAACAATATCTTTTCAAACTCAGTGTCAAATATCATTAGCTTGTAGAACTATAGACCATGACATTCAATAGAGCGAATACATGCCTCCATAATTACATACAAGCAACAATATTCACACAAAGTACCAACAAGTCATGGACAAACATATATATATGGTCAGTGAGCTTAATGGTGGATATCACACTTAACACATATATGGTCCTCTTTACGATCACAAAGTGACCTTCTTTAATGCTTAAAACAAGCCCTTATATCAAGGCAACAATCTTGATATATAGCAAAATTAGCTAACTGGAATGAAATAAGTATGTAGAAACAGAACATATTATTCTTTAATGCATATACATGAAATCTCAACCAAAAGAAAATTTTCAAAACTGAAAAAGATAACTAGCAAACAAGAACAACTCGAGCTCCCACTATTCTAAGACATCTTCGAAACTTGATAGAACTCCTATGCTTGTCACATGTTTTAGAAAATCTACATTAGAGATAGCTTTGTTCAATGGGTCTACAATCATGTCCACGGTACTGATATGATCAACCATGGTGACTCCTTCTTGCACTTTCTCTCTAACCTTCAAAAACTTTATGTCAACATGCTTGAGTCCTGAAGATTTCTTGTTGTTTTTGCAAAAGAAAACAGCTCCCTTGTTGTCACAATACAACTGAATAGGTCTTGATATATTATTGACAACTTGCAAACTTGATACAAAGTTCTTCAACAAAATGCCATGCATCGTTGCTTCAAAACATGCCATGAACTCGGCATGCATTGTTGAAACAACCACAATATTTTTTTTGACACTTTTCCAAGCTATTGCACCACCTTCAAACATAAACACAAAGCTGGAAGTTGACATTAAGTCATCAGCACATCCAGCAAAATCAAAATCAGAATAACCTACGAACTCTTAACTTATCAGTCTTCTTGTAAACGAGCATGTGATCTTTGGTTCTTTGTAAATAATGTAGAACCTTCTTTGTAGCTTTCCAGTGTGCCATTCCAGGATTAGATTGGTACCTACCTAGAACACTAACAGAAAATGCTAGGTCGGGGCGAGTACATACTTGAGCATACATGATGCTTCCAACCACTGAAGCATAAGGCTTGTTCTTCATCTCCTCCCTTTCTATATCATTCCTCGGACAATCTTTGTTACTCAATTTATCTCCCTTGGAGATTGGAACTTCAGCACCATTACTCTTCAACATGTTAAACCTCTTCAACACTTTCTCAATATAAGCCTTTTGTGAGAGACCTAACAAACCATGACTTCTATCTTGGTGAATTTCAATGCCCAAAACATAAGAATCCTCTCCAAGGTCATTTATCTCGAAATTCTTAGACAAAAGCTCTTTGGTGTCATGCAATAAATTCTTATCAGATGACCATACTCCTGCGAATATTCCTAAGGTAAGCTCTACTATCCCTGTTGATGATACCGTTGTTCCGAATTATCAATTACCTTTCAGGCACAACCGAGGAAAGCCACCTAATCGGTATTCACCAGACACAACGAAAGGCTCTAAATACCTCATTGCCAACTATGTGTCATCACAAAAGCTATCAAAACCCGACAAAGCTTTTGTACAACAAATATCCAATGATAGCACACCAAGTTCATTGAAGGAGGCACTATCTGGCAATCGATGGACCAAGGCAATGGAGGAAGAAATGGCTGCACTCCAGAAAAATCAAACGTGGGATTTAGTTCCACTTCCCCGAGGAAAGAAGAGAGTTGGGTGTCGATGGGTGTACACCATCAAGTACAAAGTTGATGGGTCTGTTGAACAATACAAAGCACGATTGGTGGCCAAGGGATACACTCAGACGTATAGTGTTGATTATACAGAGACATTTGCCCCGATAGCAAAGATTAATATGGTAGGAGTATTGCTTTCATTGGCGGCCAACTTAGATTGGCCATTACAGCAATTTGATGTGAAAAATGCTTTCTTACATGGTAATCTTAAAGAAGAAGTGTATATGGATATTTCACCTGGTTATGCATCGGTTTTACAACTTGGAGTAGTGTGCAAGTTGAATAAAGCGTTGTATGGGTTGAAACAATCACCTCGAGCATGGTTTGGTAGGTTCCGGACGACTATGAGGAAATATGGGTTCAGGCAGAGCAATTCTGATCATACACTTTTCTTGAAACGTTGAATGGAGAAATTGATGGCACTTATCATCTATGTGGACGATATGATTGTTACGGGTGACGACAAAGAGGAAATCTCAAGGCTCAAAGATTACTTAGCAATCGAGTTCGAGATGAAAGATCTTGGTGGTTTGAAATATTTCTTGGGGATATAAGTAGCTCGATCTAAACAGGGTATATTTTTGTCTCAAAGAAAATATGTTCTAGACTTATTAGCTGAAATCGAAATGCTTGATTGTAAATCGACTGACACCCCTATAGTCCAAAATCACTAACAGAGATCATTATCAGAGGTTAGTTCAGAGGTTAATTTATTTATCTCACACCAGCCCTGATATTGCATACGCAATAAGTGTTGTTAGTCAATTTATGCATTCTCCGAGTAAGGCACATATGGGTGCAGTTAAATGCATCCTACGATACCTGAAGTCCTCACCAAGTAGAGGCATCATGTTTTCCAAGAATGATCATTGCCGAATAGAGGGTTACACCGATGCAGATTGGGCAGGCAATGTTATTGATCGTCGGTCCACATCTCGTTATTTTACATTTGTGGGAGGAAACTTAGTGACTTGGCGAAGTAAAAAATAGAAAGTGGTTGCTTTATCAAGTGCAGAAGTGGAATACAGGGGTATGGCAAAAGGAGTATGTGAACTATTATGGCTTTGAAGGTTACTTGGTGAACTCGGGTATCTTTCAAATTCAGCCTCAAATTTATTTTGTGATAATAAAGCAGCTATCGATATCTCACACAACCCAATTCAACATGATCACACAAAACACATGGAAGCTGACAGACACTTCATAAAGGAGAAGTTGGATGGGAATATTATTCAATTCCCGTTTGTAAAGTCTGAGGATCAATTAGCGGATATCTTAACTAAAGCTATTGCAAGTCAAGCGTTCTACAACTCTCTTGTCAAGTTCGGCATGAACGACATTTATACACCAACTTGAGGGGGTGTGTTGGAGAGTTGACTTTTTGTAATTAGTTTAATTACCTATTTGAGTCCTTATAATCAGATTGTAATTAGGATTTCCCGATTGCAGCACATTGTTTTCCATTACTCTCATACATTTTGAGAAGAGAATCGGAGATAGAAAGTAGCAGGTGGAGTGGTGGGTTACTAGATGTATATGGTGTGGTGGAGGGAGACTAGAGAGGGTATGCTGTGATGGCTTGCCGGAGTTGAAAGGGTTTGAGACAGAGAGAGAACTAGCTGCTCTAAGAAGAATGAGAGAGTTTGAGTCTCTCGGATATGGCTATCTAACATTAGACGGTCGAGATTAAATCTCAACCAATTTGTCGACAAATTTCCTAAACCATAATTAAAAAAATAAACATATATATATATATATATTTAACTTCAATTCTGTTCAAAATTACCAAACAACAGATTTCCTAAACCATAATTAAAAAAATAAACATATATATATATATATATTTAACTTCAATTCTGTTCAAAATTACCAAACAAGTCCGATTGTGAGACCGATGGTCGTAACGAACTTTTTGAGATTTTTTTTTGCTTCATTTAGAAATTCTTTTCAGTACTGTTCGGGACTTTCAATTTTTTGTTCCGCCCCTAATGAGGTTTACCCAATTGATAAAAAAAAAAAAAAATAGCTTTATTGAGCTTTTAACCACACCCGAGTGCTGCAGAAGTACTGAACAAGAGACACATTAATGAGGAAAAATCTAGTTCCTTTGATGGGCCGAGTTAGAAATGCAAGTTGGAATGGGACTTTTGATTCCGCTATAAAATTCTTGATCCGAAACTAAAATTTTTGAATTTCAATATTTTTAAATAATTGTAGATACCGAAAATTTTGTATTTAGAATAAGGAAAAATTTTCCAAGTGTTCTGAAACTTATTCCAATAAAAAAGGGAAAAAAAAAAGATGATGGTTTTTTATTTATTTACTAAATAGGAATTGTTATTGGCATTCTAAATTCTTCATTCTATACTTTAAAATTTTTATATTTAGAAAGAAAAATATACTTGTGAAGAGTGTAGAATGTGATTTTTGGAGTGCCAATAACAATTCCTTACTAAATTTATGTATTTTATAATTAACTTTTATACTTTATTATTAATTTTGGATACATTTGTTCAATAGTTTTATTTTAATCTACGTTATATATTAAAACGTATAAACATACTTATATACTACAAAATTGATTAAATTATACACGAGCATATATCAAATACAAAAAAAACCTACATGCACGAAAAAATTAAAAATATTAAACAACTTATAAAATATATAAATTTCTAAAAATTTCGAATTATAAACCCTAAACCGATCCGATCCGCTTTCGAAATTTTACAATAGAACTCAAAAAATTTGTGTCCAATCACAGTCTGATCCTAACAAAAGAGGACATAATCGTCATTAGGTATTATTGTCCAATCAAACAGCTGCTGATTAGATTACTTCCGCCACGTGTAACCTTGTGGCGCCTTCAAAGTCTGAACGGAGATACAGGGCTGTCTTTCTCTCTGTCTCTTCTCTCTCCTTCCTGTCTGTTGGACAAATACTTGCGATCAATGAAAAATGCCGTCGTCCGACATCGTAACTGCTTCTAAAGTTCCGTTTGCGGCCCCTTCTCTTCCCAATGGCAAGGTAATTATTTGATCTTTCGTATTCTCTTACCTTCCAAAAATGTCCACTCACAGTCACTGCCTCTTTCTCTTTGCACGTATACTTGCAAGAAGCATTTGCCGCCAAAATCCTATGGGAATTTGGTCACCCGCAAAATGGCTGCGCAAACTGTCTCCAGAAACCTCAAATTCGTGAGGAATTCGGCTTCGGGGGATATGGAGACAAGTTCAGTTGGGCTTGATGTGTCAATTCCTAGCGACTATTCTGAGCTCATTGAACAAGTAATTCACCTTCTACTCTTTCTAAACTACAATGTACCTTCGTGTTCTGAACAATTTGTGGAAGTGCACTTATCAGGCGTGCCTTTGGTTTCTGATTTATTACCGCTATTTGGTGCTAAGTTTTTTCTTGTGCTGCATGATAATTACCAGGCCCGAAATGCAACTGCATTGGCTGTGAAGGACAACAAGCAGTTGATGGTGAGTTAGGATTGCGTAATTACTTGTGAAAAAAATTCAATGTAACAACAGTTGTATGGTCTTATTATATGATCAACAAGTCTCTTCTTGTGCAGGAGATTGAGTTCCCTACTTCCGGACTTGAATCCGTACCAGGTTCCTTCCGCCAGCTGATATGTGTTTATAGTTTGTTCCAAGTGACTTGCATTATGTATAGCTTCTTAATTTATGAAACACATTTTAGGGGATGGTGAAGGGGGAATAGAAATGACAGAAAGTATGCAGTTAATTCGAGAATTTTGCAACCGTTTAATAGTTCCAGAGAAAGCCAGACAGACCAGAATAGTAAGTTCCTTGATCTTTGACCTTTTTTCTTTCTTTCTCAAGACAAATAACTCTAGTTTCAGATTTAGGGGACTGTAATGGGCTCGTTGTACTGCACTAAATAAAAAGCAAAAGATTTAAGAACCAAAACATCTAACTGAAAAATACGCAATTCCCAAAACGGCTAAACCAAATAAGGCGAAACTACTATAAACCTACTCTATTTGTTCCTTTCCCTTGTTATCTTTTTAGGTACTGAGATTTTAAGCGAATATATTAACGGTTTGATGAAAGCTTTCAGTTTTTTCCTGAGGCCAACGAAGTTAAATTTGCAAGAGAATCAATATTTGAGGGTGCTTCCTTTAAGTTGGACTATCTGACAAAGCCATCATTCTTTGAGGACTTTGGTTTTGTGGAGAAAGTGAAAATGACAGACCGTGTGAAGGCAGAAGATGAACTCTTCCTTGCTGCCTATCCATATTTTAATGTCACTGGTAGCTCCTTCAGTTGGATTTTTTGTTCCATTATATTTTCATTTATATATTTCACTTGATGTCACTGGATGCACGTACCTTGGACCATTTCCGTTCACGACACTCTACATTCTGAATAAATTCTACATTAGCATCCTTGCAACCATTAATCAATGTTTGAATTAATTTCTTGCCTTTCAGAAATGCTTGTGGTCGAAGAACTTTACAGAGAAGCTGTTCAGAACACTTCAAGGAAACTGATTATTTTCAATGGGGAGCTTGACCGTATAAGATCTGGATGTATCCTTTGCTAATTTCAGATGGAATGCATTCACCCTTCAAATATAAATTGCATTACTTGTTCATTTGCTCAAGCTTGATGCATATACCTTGAAACCATTGGTGACCTTTTTGGTTACAAGTACGACAGTTTTTCTTGAAACGAAATAAAGATTATCCGCCTTTCTTCTACCCAAAGCTCGCTGCACTTTCCAAGAGCCTATTTCCATTTATGGAGACTGTGTACTACATTCACAACTTTAAGGGACGCTACGGAGGGACCCTTTTCAGGTTTGCTAGCTACTGACACTGGTAATTAATTAATGAATTTGTTTGTGTGAGAGTGAGATACATATCAATACTTTATTTACCTTTTGTTTGTGTTTTCTTGTTATGCAACATTTAGGAGCTACCCAGGTCCATGGAAAGTCTTCAGAAAAGTAAGGAACGGATACGTCTGTTTGCATCAGCAGGAAGCAATGCCGTCGCTCAAGGAAGTTGCTTTAGATATTCTTCCATCGGCCTGAGCGAGCGTATAGGATTATACAGTACGATTCTAAGATGTTATGAAGCCTTCTCAAGTGCAGAAACTTAATCTTCAGTCAGTCACTATGAGAAATGTATATAACATTTTCTTGTCAATAGTCTCATAAATTTACTATTTGTGTAGAATGCAATATTAACAAGATATGGAGGTAATCTAGTAGCTTAAGGAAGAAGAAACTCAAAGGATGCAAATTGAAATTCCAACTGTAGCCTTCTTCACCTCTGCCGCTTGCTCTGCCGCGATGGAGTGTGCCATGTTGAAGGCTCGGCCCTTTGATATCAAATCCGACGAGGCCCGTTTGCTCCCCGGGTTATCCGAGGAAATGACTCTCACTCTATCCAATGTTAAATGACAGTCTCGTGGGTCACTGCCACCTGATCATGGTGGTGGCCCATCAACAGGCCGGGGCAGATTTTCTCTGCCAACAGGCTAAGGTATAGGTGGTTTTCCTCCATTTGGCCTAGCCGCAAGTGTGCCTCTGCCGTGCCAAGATGTAGGTGATTTTCCTCGCGTTTCTAAGGTGCGGGACTATTCATGCAGACGAAGATATAAGGGCAGAAAAGGGACGAGCTCACGAGTAAAAACGGATTGTGGGAACCAGTCTAACTAAAATTTTTAAATTTTTTGTATTAAGTAAGTATCTTTTGTTGCATATTTCCTATCCTGCCTGAAAAATGATAGTCCCACACAAGACAAATAGGGGCATTTCGTCATTATACTATGCTAGTGAGATAAGAAAAAAGAAAGAAGAAATAGTAAAATAGTCATAACAAACATGAGCATTTCGTATTTCGTATTTCGTATTTTTACAACGAGAAAGGAAAAAGAAAAAGACATTTGAATAGGGGTATTTTGGTCTTTCTGTACTTTTGATTTTCATTCGACGTTAGTAATATGTAATTTTGTGTTAAGAATAAAAAAAAAGTCAAAATTTTGAGTTTTCATTAATTTCCTTTCCACAAATGGAAATTGGCCAGACCGACGGTGTAGATCTAAGATGGACCCACCGGGAAGGACGCACGTGAAAACAGTTAATTGGCTTAACAATTCCCGTTGCCATTGGCTTTTGTGTTTGTAGGTATCGTTCTCTTTTGGATCCCCACCCCCTCCACGGCTCCACCCATCATCGTAATCGTCGTCGTCACATTTTCGGCAGACATTTTACACTCGCTCGCTCACTCTCTCTGCCTTTTGGGCCTGCAAAAAGCAAAACCCTTTGATGAATCAATCATACGCTAATTAGTATCACAAGTACGTCGATTTCTTTTCTTTTTTTTCTCTAATAATATCGTCATGATTTCCCTTTACACGCCAATCAACTTCCACTTTCTTAGCTGGTACTCTGAATTCTGATGCAGTTTTCATGTAAAAAATGCTGGGTTTTGTGTAAATTTCCATTTTTTTTACAGCCTTGATCTTGTTTTTATTTATTTATTTACTCGCAAATCGTAGTTGGTGTTCTTTTCAGCTGCTAAGTTTGACTTACTGGCGAGACTTTTTCTTGTTTTCCTTGTTTCATATCCATTTAAGGATCTTGACCTTCAACAATTTGCTTTCTGGGAAAGTTGGAAAATTGGAAAATTTCGTCAAAGCCTGCCGCAGAAGAAAAAGAAATTCAAAGTGTTTTTCCTTAAAAGGGGATTATTGGTTTTGTCAGACAAGACAAAAGGGGTTGCAGATTGAAATCTCAGGGAGATATTGACCAAAAAATAAAGGGAAATCTCACATAGACAGGGACATTGATTTGTGCATATAGATATACAGATATAGATATATAGATATATCCATACACCAAGAAAGATGGGTTCTTTCCCAGGTCATGTTCTGCCAGGGACATTGTTTTTGGTTGTTGGGGTGTGGCACGTATGGGGCTCGCTGGTGAGATATGTATCCAACCCCAAGTCCTTTCGGGTACATGTATGGAACCCCGTTCCCGGTGTTGATGGGAGGCTTAAGTATTTTGAGCTTTATCTTATAGCAGTTGGTGCTTTCATTGATATGTGTATTGAGCTTTTGTATTCGACCCATCTCAAGTTCTTTGTTAATGGAGTCTTGAACCCTCATCACATGAATGATTTCGAGCACTCGGGGATGCTTCTAATGTTCTTTATCTTTGGGGTTATCACCCTGATCTCACAGGAGACAAGGTATGATCATTCTCATTTGATTTTCTTGATTGCCATTTTCTTTGTTTTTATGTCATCTTGTTTAACAATCTTGTTTGATTCTTCGGAAAAATCTAGGATTAGATAATTAGCGATAAAGCCATTGATTTTTGGATTTTAAACTTTTGAGATTGATGAACTAGCTGCTCTGCGTGATTAAGAGTGATGCATTGTTGACCTACTCAAGTGGATGTTTCAATTGCACCGAAAACAAAATAACAAAATGAGGCCACATCTAAAAGTTTATTCCTTTTTGCAGCTAGCACTAAGAGGCCTTTATATCTAGGCTTCCTCTGTTTCTTTGGTAACGTAAAGATTTCAATTTTGATGGCATTTATAGAAACTCACTAGCAATCAAATCTGTAGAAGTCATAGTCCTTGCATATTGAGATGGCTGTTGCAACTGTTTATATTGGGTGGGGAAATGAAATTCCATAGGAAGTGAATAAGGAGCTGCATTTATATAGGGATCTATGTGGATCATCTGGTTTTGTGTCTAGGTTTGTTATTGTTTTTATTATTTTGTTGATATTGGTCTGACATAATTTGTCATGACTGTTACTGGTTTTTTATCAAGTCCATATACCCAAACTAAGAATTTCACATATTTAGTATTTTCCTTGTCAGACTTTAGTAAAACTTGAAACCCCTACTCAGTTGGCTTCGAGTTCCTCTGTGCAAATGGAAATGAGGGCCAAATTAAAAAGTGCATGGCTACCATTGCTAATTGATCCCAGAGTTTTATGAGGTTTAGCCCACTCCCCCACCCCTTAGTTTAGATAATATAGAATGTATTAAAAAAAGTTCTCAAATGCTGCTCACAGTCAAATTCCTGAGAACTGTTCTGGAATGTCAGATCATGTTCATAAATTCAAGTTTGTAATAGGAAAAACTTGCTTTAAGAGAGTGAAACAACTGTTTGCGTCTGACATTTTTTGTTGTTCCAGGTAGTTGCCCTTGAGCTTTTGGTTGTGCACATTATGAAATGTCTGATCTGTTTATAATTGCCTGCAATCTCAGACATTAACTATTGCTAACATTGTTGATTATGAATTCCTAAGAATTTATAAAATGTTGGTGTGAGTAGTACTTTTAACTCATGAAACTTAGATATATTTCAACAGACATGCCAAAGTTTTGTATTTACTCACCAGGATAATTCAGAGTCACAAGCATTGAAAATGTTTACAAATAAAGAGAGAGATATCTGATGATATCATTTGTGTTTTCTGGAATTGCAGTTGGTAAGGGCATCCAAAAGGTTATTCTTTGGTCAGGTCCAAGTCCCATCTCCCTTTCCATAGTCCAGTTTGCTCGTTGGAACATTAGGGGTCTTATTTTACCCTAAGCTGATGGATATGAGAAAGCTTATTGCTGCTCAAAATCCTGATTTAGTTTATATTGTTGAAACTGGAGTGAGATTGGTTAATGAAGATGTCAGTTCTAGAAGTTTTATTTGGATTACTCTATGAATAACTCGGGTAGTCAGTCTGGGAAAATTCAGATTAGCGGGAATCTTTTAACCATGAGGTTTTCAAAGCACGGTGATTCTGACCAATGCAGCCAATTCCAAGACATTGGCAGTAGAGGCTTACAATGAAGTTAGAGGTTTTCAAAGCAATGTGAAATAGTTGCTGGTTGAATCAGTGCTGGGATTGCACTCTTGGGGGATTGCATTGATGAGTCTTATTTAGAAGATCTCTGCTCTGCATAGGTTTTCCTATAGCTACATGAATTTCTTGCCTCCATTTATGTCGGATCATTTTCCCATATTGGTATTAGGCTGTAACCTTAAGCTGAGAAATATGCTTTTAAGTTCTCTATTTTTTTCTCTGATAGGGGATTTCTAGTTGGGCCCCCACTTGTAGCAAAGGTTCAAGGAACCTTCAATTCCAGTTTTCTAGAAGCTCTTGCTAATCGAGGATGAGCTGAAGAAGCTGCAGTAGAACCCAGGTCCATGATAGTTTGCAGCAGCCTGTTTTTGCCTTCAGATTGACACCATTTCTGCGAGAGCGTAGCAGAATTATATGATTTGTTGCTATATTATTGCTGCACACCAGTAGGATTGGGGTTTACAGTTTAAACACCTCATTAGGCGGCTGAGGATGTTCTTCTCAAGCATTATTTACATTAGGCCTTTAGCTTGTTGTTGCGTTTCTTTTAATTTATGATTTGTTGTTTACATTTTAATGTTAGAGACTACAGTTCAATATTGATAGATTGCGGCAGTTATTTTCACATTGTTGCCATAGGATGGGTGCTTTTTACACAATTTTTTATTGATTGTTAATTTTAACCGTCCAACACTATTTTTGGGTCTGTTATGGAATAACCTTGTAGTATGGCTAATTTTTTTCTTTCTCCTTTATTGTCTTGCAATTAGATTTCTTCCAATGCCCGAAGGAGCTCTTTGTCTGATTGCTGCTACAGCATTCTGTGCGGAGTACCTTCTTTTCTACTTTCACTCAACAACTCATAAAGGCCTCGAGGGGTATTACCACATCCTCCTTGTCCTCCTAATCGGGCTTTGCATAGTATCGTCTGTTGCCGGAGCCCTCTTACCAACCAGCTTTCCAATTGATTTATGTAGCGGTATTGGCATAACTCTCCAAGGCCTCTGGTTTTATCAGACTGCGTTCACTCTCTATGGCCCCATGATGCCAGATGGTTGTGGGCTCAAGGATGATATGGTCTCATGTCATTCTGTCGACAGTGAGGTCCGGGGTGAGTTGCTTGCAAACTTCCAGTTCTTTATCATGGTTCTTAGCGTACTCGTTGCAGTTGTGGGAGGATATGGTTTTGTTGCCTCAAGATTTGGGCATTCTGATGAACGGAGCTTGCGTGCAGTATAGGATAGGGGTTGTCAATGTTTATTGTACTGTTTTTGGGGCTGTCGAAGGGGGTCTTAAAAGCTCGAAATATGGACTATTAGATTTAGAAGCAAATGGAGATATATATGAGTGGTGGAAAAAGTGGGCCTTCATACCAGCAAATGGAGATTTTTTGTCAATAATGAAGAGGCCTTTGTCCAAGGTCATGTTATTCCCTATTTTTCTTATTACATAATTGATGGTTCATATGTTATTTTTACTAAAAACGAAAATTCAAAAAAATAATAAAAAAAATTCTAAATTGTTGTAAAGTCGACGATATGTGTGCAGTGGAATAAAATAAATAAGACATAATATTTACAAGGTTTGGTAAGTGTGCCTACGTCCTCGAGGCAGCAGTAGTATTTTCTTTCATTATCTAAAATAATAGAAGTACAAAATAATTTGCACTATTTTCTCTTATCTCTAGCCTGGCTCATTGGTAATTTCTTCCACATCTCCCTTCTTTTCTCTTCTTTTCCTTTCCTCCATAACTCCTCTTTCTTTCCTCTATATGTTTTTCTCTCATCTCTTTCTTTTCTTTCTCACTTCTTCCTTCCTCCGTATGCTCTCATCTAGGGTTGGGCACGGGCCTGGCCAGGTCGAATTTTGAAGGAACCAGACCATATTGGAGTTTAAAAGAAATGGGTCGGTCCGGGACGGGTACAACATATTTTAAAATAGGAACTAGACTTAACCAGTCCTGTTTGAAACGGGGTCGGTTTGGGCCAGATACAACAGGTCCTCTTAACTTTTTTTAATTTTATTTATTTTTTTATTTAGGGTTTTGATATAGAGCTCCAGAAGCTAGTTCCAAATCCAGGTTGATGGTCGGTGCAATCATCCTCGATCATGTGCTTGATGGTATGCGACTCCGACGCCACCGCCTCCTCGACCTCGAACAACTTGATGTCTGAGCTCTTGATGGTGATCTTCATCGACGACATGGTTGGTGACGGTGATAACGATGGTCTTGAACGACTGGTACTGTAAGAGAAGCCCCAAACAAGGAACCCTTTTCAGCTTTGCTCCTCCGCAGCTGCAATCAACCTCTCCTCAACTGCAGCGGCCATCAAACCATCAAAGCCTTCCAACTTCCCAAGTACTATCTCAATCTAAAACTAAAACAATAAATCAATATTAACAAAACAGAATACTTGGTAGGGGACAGATCGTAAAGTGCTCGAGTTCAATATTCTGGGAGTGGGTACAATCACATAAATCCTATCAGAAAACCAAGCAAATCCCACATCAAAAATACCCCCAAACCAAAACCCATATCAGAAAATTCCCCCAAAACCTCACAAAAAGCCAAACAACCCCAAACAAAATCCCAAAACCCTCAGAAAACCTAAATCAAAACCAATCTAGGTTTTTTAAAAGTTGGAAGCAAGATTGCAGTAAGGGGCTCATCGACCTCAAATTCTTAACGTCGACGAACTTGTCCTGATGGTGGGTGGGAGGGACCTCGATTGACGCCAGAGATGGTGGTCAAGTGGTGGGTAAGATGGACCTCGATCGACGAAGACGGGGACATAATGTAAGTTCAGGAGAAAAAGATTGTGAGGGAGAAGTCGAGAGGTCTGAGAGTGAGGTTTGGAGAATTCTACATAACCTAAGAAAAAAACCCTATAATGAACGATGGAAACGGTTTGGGCCGGGGGCCCGTTTTCTCTGAAATTTGTACCCGCCCTGCCTCGTTTTGAATTTACAATATCTGTACCTACCCCAAACTTGCCTCGACCTGCTGGTCCAGGACCCGTTTGCCCAGTCCTACTCTCATCTTATAGGCAAAAGATTACTATAGCAAAACAATTCACCTTACAAACTTTCCTCAAATAAATAGTGAAATACTGTGCATGAATAGTAACCCATCCGTTTTTCTTCATATGAATAATAATCCATCTGATTTTTCATTGGATGAATAGTAATGAACTATTCATGTGGGCCATCTACGTATTATATTACAATACTCTCCCTTTGATGGCCATATGTCAATTTCGGTTGCCTCGTTAAAACCTTGATATGTTTTCGATGCTCCCCTTGATTAGTATCTCTCCTTAATTTTGAATTCTTTAATTTCACTAATTATTATGTTAATGTAAGCTGATACGTTTACTTCTGAAGGTGGTTCACATGCGTTCCAATTTTTAATGGCCACAGGTTTTAACCAAACTCCAATATTTTTTAGAGATATGAAGATGTGGCAATGAATGTTGCTTCCTTGATTGTTGTAGGATCAATTTATTTCCATATGTAAATACAAATCATTTCTGAGAGAGATTTGTATGCAGGCTTGAGAGATATTCAGATTTTTGGTAGTCCAATAAGACCATGGCTATTATTGAGTTCTTTGGAATAGAATAAGCACATGTCTATAATTTCTTGGAGTTATCAAAAGATAAACTTTACTTCATTCTAATAACATATGTTGGTATTGTGCTTCACAAGAAATGTAATATTTGACTCAGTGTATTGTACTCAATATAGTAAGGCACACACCTCACTAAGATATGGTGCCCCTAGACCAAATATCAATTCATCATTTCCCTCGCGAGGATGAATGATCTTTCTTAGTGTCTAAATATTGGTTAATCATTTGAGTATTCAACTCATAATCTTCAATCCATATGATTTTTTAATACCATAAACATTTTGGATAAGATTTGTGTTGACATATTGTTCGATTTACAACTCGAGACAATATTCCTTTCAACACTTTATAATCTTTCTAGACTCTTCAAGAGTTCCAATCTAATATCAACTCTTGCAAGAGATTCAATGTATTGCAACAATATCATAATGAAAGTACTCATTAAGGAAATTTATACCATTCATTGGTATTGAGTACATAATTTATGCTTTACCCTTCCAGGGCTTTCTTCAAGCAATTTGAATCATTCAGGGATTTCTACACTTCACGACACATTCTCCTTTGAAATTTATACAGAGCAACTTGCTTTCATGTATACTTGAGGGATTTACTTGTGGAGATATGCTTCGGGCATGTATAATTCTCCAATGAAATGAACAAGCTTCACAATGAGAAATCATGTTTCCAGGAGTGTATTACAATTTCAGGTTTCAACTAGGAACCATGTGTCATATCATGTTAGTGTATTTCACCATATTACAAATGCCCATATAACCATCTGGGTTCAACATCATTTGGCGATTTGTACTATAGGTCCATTTTTCCACGTTCTTAATAAATTGTAATGGAATTGCCTTTCTCCATTTTGGCCAATAATTTTTCTTTTTAGTCAATGAACAAAGAATGTGGCTCAATAACAACACAACTCATTAATGAATTTAGTAGCATTTAAAACCAAAATTAACATTGGTAGTCATCAATTCTTGATCCCATAATTCTCATGTGCATGTGCATGCATATTTATAAGTGTTTCATTACTTTGGATATCCTTGCCTCTTCAAGGGCTTTACATTGTCTCTTCTAGGACAATCATCTCTTATTAGATGAATTGTTTGAGAATTTGGATCATAACCTCCTCTAGAGCATTATAGAGCTTGGATTTTTAATCTCCACTTATGAGGAGTTGAATCATTGGAACCTACACATCGATCATGCTTTAGGCATAAACTATATTAAAATTGCCGTGTCCATGGATTATCCTTTTTGGAACTTGAATCCATACAGCAACTGTTATACTTCGGGCATGCAACAGTTCAATAGTGCCAAGTCTGTGGATAGTCTGATTGAGACTTCAATCCGTGCAGCATCTCTATAACTTGTAATCAATTAGTAATTTTCATTACCCTTTTGTACATCATGTGAATGATATAAACTGGTAGAGTTTGCTGGGGATGTGAGTAGGATTCCCATCATTGAACTTTGGTCTTCCATTCACTCAGTTAACCACCAATTTTCTCCCTTTAGACTTCCATGGAATCATCGTTGATCATTCTGCTTTAGTCTCTTGCCCAGTAGAGGTGGTGCGCAATCTTTGCCCTTGGATGGTCCATCACTTCTTGGTGACTCATCCATGCTTGGTAGTTTCAGTGTAAAGAGCCAACATTGTACCAATTATTCTGCAATGTTGGTGACTTTAGACCCAGCTCCAACAACAGTTGAAGATGACTACTCGAGAGCAATGCAAGGTAAGCAATTAGGGAAAGGTTACAGGTAGTTGGTTCCTGACTGGAAGTTTGATTTCAGGTTCTGACTGATTGTTTTCTTTATCTTTGTCTTGTAGGCAAGAGCAAGGGCAAAGGAAAAGATAGGGAAAGAGCATGATATGAGATACACTTGCTCTCTACCCTGATGATATGAGATGTTTTTTCTCTTGAAGAAAAACAGTAGAAGACTTTGATGCTAATGTAAAACTTTTCAGTCGAAAGGGGTTTCTTGCTGAGAAAATGAGTTTGGCATTTTGAGGGACTTGGTTGAAGAGCTAGTCTCAGAGAGAATGACGATTGAATATGTTGAGAGGTTTGGTTGTAGATGCATTCTCGGCAAGGAAGATGAATTAGGCATTTTGGCGGTGTTCTTTTGCCATGGAGGACGAAGGTCGACATATATAGGGCTTTCCCAATAGCAGGTAGTGGTGCGGAAGTGGCCTTGTCACCCATGCTTGTCGGTAATAGTGGTGTAGTTGGAATAATGAACTTTACGCGTTTTAACTTTGCCAGAGATATTTTGACAGAGTTGTCCTTGATATCCAGAAAGCTGAGATTGCGTATGAGAAATGTTGACAAACTTTATTCAGGAAAATCCAGCTTTTGAAAATCAGAAAGCAATGTCTCTTCGATTTTTGAACAGGTGGTTATGTTGCCTCTCATTTTATAGTGGTATCAATTGTATTCAAAATGCATGCTTTGAAGGTTGCACGCTTGTGAAAATTATCTCTGTTGTATTTCTGAGATTTCACTCTATCCAACCTTTTCTTTCATTATTTCTGAAAATGGCTTGCCCATCCAACCTTTGTTTAGATTTGAGTCTCGGAAGAGATACACACGAGCCACATCTTTTTTATCTTCTAATGACCTTCTTACGGTTGGAGACTCTGTGATGAGGGATGATATAATGGCTACAATAGTAGCTAGAAACCTTCTCACTCCCAAAGACAAATGAATACTTTCAAAGAGGTCTGATGAATTGGCTGTTCAAGACTTTTTGGCTTTCAGTGTTCAATGTGCGAGTTTTGTATCCAACATGGGCCAACATCTACTTGCTCGAACCCGCCATGTCGAAACATTAATGGCTAAGGTGGCAAGTCTTAGATAAGAGATTAAAGAGCTCAAGCATGAGAATAAAGAGTTGCACAAACTTACAAGTATTTACTTGACGAGCATGAAAAGAAAGCTTGACCAACTGCAGGAATCCGAAAGTCGGATTCAAAGTGCTCACCAAAGATTCGTGGCTAGATTCCGAAGGCAACTGATGCGTTCCCCTTTTGGTGTTTTTCCAAGTATTGGGGCATCACTTGATCAATCTCCAGTGCCTCCCTATTTTGGGGTACTGCCAAGTACTGAGACTTCACATGAGCAACGTTTGTGAAAGCCCCTCCATTTGTTTGTTTTTGTAGGTGTAACTCATGTGTATGCACATGTATGTGTGTGTATCTAGGGTGTATATATATACATACATATATATATATATATATATATATTCATTCTCTTCTAGTTTTATACATGCCTGAAATTTCTGGTTCAGTTTGTTAGATATAGGAAACTATGGAAACTTTTGGTTCCATTAATATGAATTAATGAGCCTTTAAGCAAAGATGTTTTCTAATATCATATGCTTCCACATGAATTCTCGGGCATTATGAATTCATGAAAGTATCTCTTGTGTAAGATGTCAATGGTCACAAAATCGGGTTTTGCTAAGTTCAACATTTCCTTATTCCCAAAAAGAAGAAATTTAGGTATGACAAAAATTGCGATAATTAACTCATACCACATATAACACATGTCTACACAAAATGTTAGAGCTTCAAGTTCTGAACATTATTCATATTTTAAACTTCAGGTCAAAACATTATTCATATGGACTTGAAATTTATTCTCAATATCGACATCATTTTAGGTTCATATTTTTGGAACTCATGCCCATACTTAATCTGTACATGGATTAAGGAACTCATGGTCCTTATTTACATGAATCAAGGGACTTCTGCCCTCATTTAATAGTCTGTGGACTGAGGCGCTTATGGCCGTCACTTTAATTTAATTGAGGAACTACCGTTCTCTTAGTTGATTCAAAAACTTCAGGTTTTGATTTGATCAAGGAACTTTGGATCCTTTTAGTTACCCAAGAAGTAATAATAATAATAAGTCCTAATTGGTGCTCCTCCACCGGTGAGTTTCGAAAAAATCGAAACAGTTCCCATAAGTTTTGGAGTCAAGAGTAGTGCCTGCAACTTATGAGAAGATCAAACCGTTAGAGTTGGCTCAAATTTTAGTATGAAATGGATAGGAGGATACCGAACAACTTTCATGAAGGAACAATTTCGATCTGAACTACTGAAAAAGGAGTTTCGGTACTCATAAATGGCTGTCCAGTTTTCTGCGGAATTGGAAACTTGGTTGGTGTTTCACACATCTGTGACGATTGCACTGTTGGAATTTTCTGAAAATTTGATATGTTATAGGTACTGGGCAGACGTACAACTTTCAAGAAGGAAGTATCTCAATCCGAGGTTAGCAAGTTAAGTTCAGAGGCTGTTTACATGGCTGTCAGATTTTCTGCCAATAATAATAATAATAATACTTATATAACCAAACGTATGTTTACTTTAAAAAAATTAGTTATATAGAGATATGAAGATGAAATGAAATGATTTTCTTATCTGTGAGATTCCAGCTGACAGAGGTTAGAGATAGGTAGCGCTTCATCGGATTTATGGCGTTGTGTTTTCCACTAACACGAGAACTTCTTGTGTTGATAACGTGTTGTAAAGTCGGTGATATGTGTGCAGTGGAATAAAGTAAATAAGACACAATATTTACGAGGTTCAGCAAGTGTGCCTACGTCCTCGGGGCAATAGTAGTACTTTCTTTCATTATCTGAACTAATCTCATTATTTTCTCTTTTCTCTCTAGCCTGGCTCACTGGTAATTTCTTTCGCATCTCTCTTCTTTCCTTTTCTCTTCCTTTCCTCCATAACTCCTGTTTCTTTCCTTTATATGTTTTTCTCTCATCTCTTTCTTTTCTTTCTCACTTCTTCCTTCCTTCATATGCTCTCATCTTATAGGCAAAAGATTAGTATAGCAATACTATTTACTTTATAAACTTTTCTCAAATAAAAAGTGAAATATTGTGCATAAATAGTAACCCATCCGTTTTTCTTCATATGAATAATAATTCATCTGATTTTTCTTTGGATGAATAGTAATAAACTATTCATGTGGGGCATCCACATATTGTTACAACATAAATTCTAATGATGGAAGCAGCTGTTCCGAATGCCATTCAATGAAAAGGAATGATGGAAAATGGTACATCTATATGATTCTTTTTCTAACCTTTCTCGTTTTGTTTGTCAGACCTTATTTGATCTGTAATATTTTATTTGTTTATTCTTTACGTCGAGTGGGGTTTTGGACACCATCAAGCGGCATCATTTGTTTTAACTTGTCAGCATGGCATTCACAGGATTAATATGTTGTGCGGAAGTGTGAACTAATGCGTATGCGTCATGTGTGTGTGTGGAACAAATAGCAAATTCGCAAGAGAGAAAGAAAGCAAACCAAAACAAGAAGATTTCTACGATGAATGTACGTACATTATTGCTCAAGAAAACCCTAATCCCATGTACATCCAAGCCGCTCACTCAATGATATTATTCTTCCTGGCCAAATC
The DNA here is from genome assembly GCF_041283825.1 of Pyrus communis. Taxonomy (NCBI): domain Eukaryota; kingdom Viridiplantae; phylum Streptophyta; class Magnoliopsida; order Rosales; family Rosaceae; genus Pyrus; species Pyrus communis. The sequence goes on from NC_142580.1 coordinate 28,801,460, forward strand.
ATCTCTCTCTCATGACTCATGTCACGATACCAAATCCAATTGACGTGTGTGAAAAGCCCGGGTAAGGATGATCTTTTATTTCTGTACTACTGAGTTTGGACTATTGAAGAAAAACTTCAAAATAACTTTTCCAAAGGTGTGCAGCTGAAGAAGCCACAAAATACTTGGGCTAAATAGTAAATACAGCTCAGGCTTTAGGTGAGGTGGCAAGATAACAGAAGGTCACCTTCTCTTTGCTGACTACAGCCTCCTATTTTGCGGAGCCAAATCTACAAAATGTCATCATATTGCCTAGGTTCTTCATGAGTATGAGATTGCCTCTGTCCAGAAAATAAACCTTCACAAAAGTGAAGTTTGTTTTAGTAGAAACATTAAAGATCCCTCTCGGTCTAACTTGGCTTCCATTATTGGTGTTCAATGTGTGGAGTGCCATGAGAAGTACTTGGGGATGCCTACCTTAGTGGGCAAGAATTGAAGTTGATTTCAGTTTTATCAAGGACCATCTTGGGAAACGTCTCCACAATTGGAAGGGCAAACCTCTTAGCTCGGCGGGAAAGGAGTTACTTGCTAAAACTGTGGCTCAAGTCATCCCTAACTATACTATGAATTGCATTCTTCTCCTAAAGCATTTATGTGAGGACCTTAATAAGCTTATTGCTTCCTTTTGGTGGAACGGGAACGATGGCGAGCACATGATTCATTACTAATCTTGGGACAAACTTTGTATTCCAAAGTCGGAGCGGGATCTTGGTTTTAGGAACCTCTATGCTTTTAACCTTGGTATGTTGGCAAATCAAGGTTGGAGGATAATCTCGGTACCCAATTCCTTAGTGGCAACTATTCTAAAAGCAAAACATTTTCCCAATTGCTCTTTTCTTAACACCCCTATGAACTCGGATGCCTTTTTTGCTGGAAAAGTATTTTCACTGCTCGCAAAGTCATATGGGAAATTTGGAAAAATAACCAAATTTTAGACCTGATATGGAATTATAGCCACCATTTTAATTTTATGATAATTATAACCAAAACTTGATGTAAAAGTACTGATATACCCTTAATATTAGGGTTTCTCACAACAACCAAAACAAACTTTTAGACTATTTTAAAGGGAATCGTTATTAGTACTCCAAAATTTTCATTTCGCACTCCAAATTTTCTATAATTAGAAAGAAAAATCGTAAGGAGTGCAGAACGAGATTTTTAGAGTGCTAATAATAGTTCCCATCTTAAAATGAGAAATTAATCTTCATCACCTTTTTGTTTTCACTATGCACTTTGCATATGCAATTTCGTATTCTTTCTTCATCCACTGCAAAAATATATCGGAATGTATGCAATTTAGTCAGTGAAACATCAAATCCAAGTATCTAATTAAAATAATAATAATTAGCCATCGAATTAGTACCTTCTTAAGAACATTCTCATAGCTTGTCCTGCTAATTAAAGAGATAGCGAACACCAATATGTTTGCACCTCTATAATTCAGTGACCTCAACCTGCGGTAATCCTCAACATTTTAAGGTAGTTTAAAGGTTGTGTTGTGGTTGTTAAGAGAAACCCTAGTATTAAGGGTATGTTAATACTTTTACATCAAGTTTTAGTTATAATTATCATAAAATTAAAATAGTGGTTATAATTCTATATGTGGTCTAAAATTTGGTTATTTTTCTAAATTTCCCAAGTCATATCCCTTGGTTCTTGGTGGTAGATTGGAGGGGGGTTTTCCACTAATTTTTGGAAGGGAAATTTTATTTAAACCCATCTAACCACTTTCTACACCCAACTTAAGTTTTAAACGTTAATTGTCTAGTTTACCCTATTGTATATATAATTACTATTAAGTACAAAATGAAATTAATAATAAAAATCAAATTTATCAATAGACCCACATACTATAATTAAATCCTAGCATCACCCTTTGTTTATCTTATGTTCATTCCGACCAAAACCCTAATAGCTTTGATAGAGAAAAGCAAGTTTTTTTTATTAATGGATGGATTTTGAAATTTTTAATCCTCCAACTAAGGTATGACTCGATTCATGGATATTTTATTTGTTTGCTTCTTCTTTGGATTAAATTTCATACTTTTTATATTATATTGTAAAAGACACTATGTGCTAGTTGGAGCCTAGGTGGGTGTCTAGGTGGGATAGGTGGATTTAAGTAAATCTATTGTATTTCATGTAAATAAGTGTCTATTTATACTTAAAATATATATAATTTCATCATAAACTAGAAAATACAAGGACATATATATATATATATTATGAAGTATTGGAACATAATGAAAACATGGGGAGCAAACATATAATGTGTGTTTGTTTAAGTGTTCAATAAGTCTCCTACAATTTATTGGAAATAATAAAATGCAAAAGGAAAGTTATCTATTTTCTATCTAAGTGAGTTGCAACCTAGGCAAGTCTAAGCGGGTGCCTAGACGGTCTAGGTGGGTGCCTCAGTAGGTCTAGGCGCCATTTCTTAATTTTCAAACGCCTAGGCATTAATCAGGATGGTGGCCAGCCGCCTAGCGCGTAAGCGGCGCTAGGCGATGATTTTTAGAACAATGATTTATTTTTCTCTACCGTCTGTATGCGCCCCAAAACACCAATGCAAGGACTTTTGATTAGTAGTGCAGACATAAAATTTGATTCTTGGTGCAAATAAAGATTTCTCAACCTTAACCACGAACTAGCGGGTGGCATGTCTTGCACCTTTTTTATTCGAAATAGCTCCAATTTGTTTATTTGTTTATTAACATAGTAGAAAAACACTCAACCCTATGTCACTTCAAAGTTTTTAAAAAGTACAAGAAAATGATCGTTTTAAAAAGGACTGAATTGGATCTTGCTTAACATTCTCTTGGCAAATTCAAGTCTATGGAATGATCTCATGGATCCCAAGACCATGGATGGGTTGTGGTAGCAGAAAGAAAAAAAGCAACCATGAAAATGCTAGTCCTATACGACATATGCAATTATAGAAGGGCAAAGGACGCCTCTTTTGAAAAAAAAAAAAAAAAAAAATTCAATTAGAGATGTTATTTTATAAAGGGAATGGGTGTAAAGATAATTTTACATTTTGAATTGGATTTGAGAGGGTAGTTTAAGTGATAAATTTGGGTTTAAAGAGATATTAATTCTTTAATAAAAAAACAATATGAGTGAAGAGAGTAAATTGAGTGTAGAAAGAGGTTAGATGGATTCAAATAAAATTCCCCTATTTTGATTGCTCTTAGTCATTTGTTGGGCCATTTGGGGTGCTAGAAACTCCATGTTGTGGGACAGTAGATGTGACCCCCTTGATACTATTGTGGCTCGCGGGCTCCAATGGTGGCAATCTTTCGTCCAATCAAACGCCTCTTTGCCACCCACCTTTGCGAGGCCTCTTGAAATCTACAAGTGGTCTCCTCCCCCTGTCGGTTCACTGAAGATTAATTTGGATGGGGCTTGGAATTCGCTACTTAAAATGGGTGGTTTTGAATGCATTTGCAGGGATGCATCAAGGAACTTCTTAGCGGCAAAAAGTGGCAGTTACTCCGACATTTTCTCCCCTCTCCAGGCCGAAGCATCTGCCTTCCACGAGGCTGTGGTTTGGGCGACAATCAATCATTTTTTAATCTAATTCGCTTTAGATTGTGCATGCGTTGTCTGATCCTTCTACTAGTTTGTCTCTAGTTGGGTAAGTTGTTGAAGACATTAAGACCTTTCTTCCATCAATCACTGAAGCTTCATTTACCCATGTTCGTCGCCAAGTCAACGGTGTTGCTCATCGTCTTGCCCGTCTTGGTCTTTCTATTACTCAAGGTTGTGAATGGTTTGATTCCCCTCCAAGTATAATCCTAGATTTGCTTGTTAAGGAATCCTCTTCGCCTAAAACTGGCTTTGTACTCAACCATTGTAACAACTTTTTCACCAATCTACTATCATTTCTATTAAAAAAAAAATTGGAATTTGGATAAAAGTTAGAATTTATAAATTGACATGCACCAATTTTCTTGTTTAGATTTATAAACCTAGAAATTTAAAATTTCCACGTGAAAGAAAAACTTGGAATTTGGGACCTCCAATTCCCAAGTTTAAATTCCATGTAAGTAGGTGTTATTTCCCAATTTCTATGATTGAGAGTTTAAAAATAAAAAATTCCGTATTCAATTCCATTATTCTTTCACTACATTTGGATAAAAAAAAATTAAAGATTACTAAGGAATTTTAAAATGATGAAATTTTATTTTCTAGAATTTGTGAATTTTCTTGTTTGATTAACCTAAAAGATGGAATTGAATACGGAATTTGTTATTTTTAAACTCTAGATCATAGGAATTGGGAAATAACACATTTTTACATGGAATTTAAACTTGGAAATTGGTGGTCCCAAATTCCAAGTTTTTTTTTTTTTTTTTTCTGTTTTTTTTTGTTTTCCACACTGAAAGTCTAAATTTCTATGTTTATAAATCCAAACAAGGGAATTGGTGCATGTCAATTTACAAATTCTGACTTTTATTCAAATTCCGATTTTATTTCCATCATCCAAACATATAGGTTAACCGAACAAGAAAATTCACAAATTCTAGAAAATAAAATCCCGTCATTTTAAAATTCCTCGGTAATCTTAAATTTCTTCATCCAAACAATGAGACTGAAAAAAAAAATTTAATCCCTTGTTTATAATAATAAAACTATCACAAAAGAAAAAGCTTCGGCATTAATCTATACTACTTATTAACAAAACCTCTTTGTCAATCAAAAGAGAGTGAAAAGACAAAATTAACCTTGTCAACAAAACTAAGGAATAACACCCAAAATAAAAGTTATGTGCAATATTGTAAATTAACCACAAAATAATTTTATTGTTTTTCTTAAAGCCTCACAACTAGCAACCATATTAGTTGCCCTCATTTTCTATTCCTTGTTTTTCTCCCAAATAAAATAAACTTTCAATGGCAAAATAGTTATCCAGAAGTAGTTGCAAAGATATGAACAACCTCTTTTAGCAACAAAAACAATCATTTGAAGATCGCCACCAAAATTGTGACATCCCACATCGCCCAGGGGAGTGATCCTTAAATGTATATTCTCATCCCTACCTAGCACGAGGCCTTTTGGGAGCTCACTGGCTTCGGGTTCCGTAGGAACTCCGAAGTTAAGCGAGAAAGGTGCTAGAGCAATCCCATGATGGGTGACCCACTGAGAAGTTGCTCGTGAGTTCTCAAAAACAAAACCGTGAGGGAATGGTAAGCCCAAAGCGGACAATATCGTGCTAAGGTGGTGGAGCGGGCCCGGGATGTGATCCGCCTTGGGCCGGGATGTGACAAATTGATATCAGAGCCTAACCCTGGTCGCGTGTGTGCCGACGAGGACGTCGGGCCCCTAAAGGGGGTGGATTGTGACATCCCACATCGCTCAGGGGAGTGATCCTTAAATGTATATTCTCATCCCTACCTAGCACGAGGCCTTTTGGGAGCTCACTGGCTTCGGGTTCCGTAGGAACTCCGAAGTTAAGCGAGAAAGGTGCTAGAGCAATCCCATGATGGGTGACCCACTGGGAAGTTGCTCGTGAGTTCCCAAAAACAAAACCGTGAGGGAATGGTAAGCCCAAAACGGACAATATCGTGCTACAGTGGTGGAGTCGGGCCCGGGAAGTGGTTCCTCCTGGGCCGGGATGGGAAGTTGCTCTAGCACCTTTCTCGCTTAACTTCAAAGTTCCTATGGAACCCGAAGCCAGTGAGCTCCCAAAAGGCCTCGTGCTAGGTAGGGATGAGAATATACATTTAAGGATCACTCCCCTAGGCGATGTGAGATGTCACAAAAATGCTTTAGCGACCATTATATATTTTCTCTTTGTAAATATATTTTTAAAATTTTAATAAGCACATGCATAGTATGCTACAATTGGTAGCAAATTATCGAGAGACCGTTTGTCGACCATTTTCTGAAAATATCATTCATGTCCTTATTTTTTCTATTTTACCCTTAATTTCAATAAACATTTACATAATAAGGATACATTAGTACTTTAATTGAATATTTACAATTTTAAATAAATTAAAAGATTTCCTTAGTTGTATAGAATTGAAATTTAAGGAAATTTAAGGAGCATATTGCTTCAAAAAATTCATTATTTATTCTCCAAATTGTTTGAAACTAAATTTAACGAGCCACTAGTTTTTGACGTAAAACCAACAAATACAAATACAACACTCACTTAATGTTTCTACAAAGTAAAACCAGCTAGCTAAAACTTGAGCTGATCGACTTCAGCCATTTCCGGTTCAGCCGCTTGTACAAAGAGCAACTTCTGCCCGTTTTCTTTCCACACTATCTTAGATGGAAATAAATTAGCAGCGAATAAACATTTCAAGTCCAAGGCACACAGCATATGCACAAAAAGTATTTATACCACGCAACGTAGCAGGCTGTAAAGATGAGTAGAGATTATTTGACTCAAATATGCTTCCTTATTGGGATCTGCAAACCGTGTTCAATAAGGAACAACGATGGATTCTATAAGCTCTTGCAGTGGAGCTAGCTCCTTCTTGTCAATTAGCACGAATTCCTGCAAAAGAAAAAACGCAGTATAATGTAATCAGCCTACGGCTTTGCCAACAAGTATTGTCCATCAAGTAAGATAAAGCCATGACTCTTATGCATTAGTAATATCGTTCTCTCATAACTGTTATGTTCTTATTCCAGGAATATAATTTTTATCGGATAACAATAAAGCCATGACAGGTGTTCGGACAACTACATGTCTATGCCGCTTTTGATAAAATTGAATTGAATGTTTGAGCATCTCAATTTATTGGTACTTTTTCCCACTAGCTTCATTTTTGGGAATACAATCAAACTGTACATAGTCCATGTCTTCCTACCACATTTTTGGGGAATTAAATCAAACCTAAGTTTCACAAAAGTAGACGTTTCTAACTGTATGACACATTCCACCGGCTTTTCCCAATAAATGGAAGCGTGACCAAGGTATGCTTACTAAAGCAGAAAATAAACGATGGCACTCTTATTCCTGAAGCCCCCAACACATCCAAAGTGAGCGAGTTGAGGCCTATCTCCTGCTTCAATACACTACATAAAATCATTTCAAAGCTCATTGCTAAAGGAATCGAGGCTGTTCTTCCAGACACTACCAATCGTGACTCATTACCAATCTGCATTTGTTGTTGGCACAAGTCCTACAAGCCATGATGTGATGGATCCAAGCTTACATTACCTCTAAGTTCGCTAATAGTCAATGGTGAATTACCTAGCAAGAGCAGGTTGTGCCAATTGTGAATTACAAAGGTTCTTTCACTTGTTCTCCAAAAGAACATCCACGCTAACCCTTCTTTCAAATTCTATTGGAAGTGCAGTAAGCTTAGAATCACTCATATTTGATTTCTGATGACCCCATCATGCTCAGTCATAAGGATCTTCACTTGCGCTTCAGATGCCCTTGATAATTTCCTTTATCCCTCGATGTCAAGCCTAGCAAAATACAAATAACACAACTTGCTCTGGATTTCCAAAGTCAAATCACTCACTCCTATCAGGTACTTTGGGAGCTGAAGGACTAGCTCGCAGAGATTTACTTCCCATGTACGACATTTTTCAATTGTAACTGTGATAAGCAGTTTCTGTCTGCGTTCCAGTCTCCTAAAATGATTTGGAAGTCTAGTATTCCTCCTAAGGTTTGTGTTTTGGCTAGGATCATAGCTCACGGAAAAGCAAACACTTGCAATTCAGTACAGAGAAGATCCAATATTTGGCGGTCTCCTGACTGGTGTATTTTGTGCAAAAGAGAGACAGAATCTGGAAGTAGCTTGTCCTTACATTTTGCGTGTACATTGGGGTCTCTGGTAGTAGTTGGTTGAGGTTGCACAGGTTAGCTTGGGTTACTCCTCAGTTACAATTCAACGCTGTTTGTGAAAAGTCGCAGATTCCTTATGGGCTTCACCCTCTATACCCTGTAGAGAGAGTTTACTTACTATAAATTAATTAGATCGGGAAGCTGCTGTAGTTTGAGAGTTGTGACTCTGATGTCAGAGGTGTGTTTTGGTTTTATGCATTTTATCAAAACCTTGGTTGACCCCTTACCAACAGCTAGACCACAATCAAACCACTCCCACCCCCACACCCCCCCACCCCTTTCCACCAATCCTTTGTCCTGCTCACTCAATCCAAGAACAGATCCCAAAAGTTTAGGGCACGTGGATTGCCCCCAAAGGGGTGCCTAATTCAAGGGCCAATTTAAGTCAAAGCAAGAAGATAATCAATTTCAGAATGTTATCGACATCATCAACAAGATACAATGATTAAATAAATAAGCATACAACTAGATACTTTTCAAAAAGAAAAGAAAACAGTTATTGCAATAGTAAGAGTACTTACACAGGTAAATAGTATGAAATGCTTGAAGCAAGTATTTAAATGGGCCTCCTCCTTAAGGCTCACAATTTTCTGGAAATGAGAGTGATATATGTGGGCATATACACGGAACAGTCTTTTGAATATCGTCTTCACAACCTCCCTGAAATTGGGGGGAAATGGTGCACCTGAATGACAAAAAAAAAGTGAACAGACAATGAATTATATTAATTAAATGAACAACACAATATGAGGAAAAGAAGATATCGTAATAAATAGTATTACCAAGCTTTTGGGGAAATATGGATTCATCATCAAGTTGAGATTCAATCCAGTCCATTAGATATTCAACATATTTTGGAGCCGAAACCTCAATAGGTTTCTTAATTAGTACACCATCGGCCCACCTATACTCATACCTGTAGAGTTTTAATAAACAAAAACCAAACTTCATAATTAAAAACAGAAGCTGGATTAGAATAAAAGTTACTGTAGGCACAATTTGATCAGTCGTTAAAATTGTCCAAGCCATCAGGTAAAAAGAGAAATTGGGGGTACATAATTTTTCAGAAGTTTTACATGAAAAAAGTGTAGTAAGTTGCTGACAGTATTTCAAAACTGATTTCATGTAATAGTAACTCTAGAGCTGCCAGGTAAAGGTTGGCTAGCAGACGAACCACATTCTGAATGACCAGAATGGTATAAAAAATTATGCAAGTACTGGTGCTGAGCAGTGTGTTAAAAGCGTGAGGCGTGGGTAAGGCGTCTGAGGGATAGCCCGGCCTAGGCGTGAGGCGAAGCCTCATGGGACCTAAATTTTTTAATATACACCGAGCGTACACATATATTATCAATATATATAAACGCATATATATATATATAAAATAGAGGATGCAAAGCACAATGAGCACACATATAGCAATAAAAAATAAAAATAAAAAGCCCCTGAGGCGCGCCTAGGCGGCTCCAACGACGCCTTCCGTCCACTCCCTCAAAATAGAGGCGGCAACCCTCACACACCCAACCTCAGAGGACGTCTAGGCGCGCCCTAAGGCGAGCCTTTTAATACATTGGTGCTGAGAGAAAGGTATAAAATCCAAAAGAGAAAGGGGAAGTTGAGGCATGAAAGGTCCACATACTGTTTAAAAGAGGAGGTTGGTTTCCCATGAAGCACAAAAGTTGGGACAGGGTGGTGCAAGACGTAGAGATAGGTAGAAGCTTCATTTATCTTATCCTACCCCGCACAGACACGGAGGTTTACCTCCGTATCCCGTATCTGACACGCGGGGATATGGATATGCAACAGATACGGAGGTTTACCTTATCTAAATAATATTGATATTGAATACTTAATCCTTTTCATGGTAGTATTGATTAATTGCATTAAACATGTCAGTATAAGATAGTCAAATTAATAGTTTATTTATAGTCTATCAATATGTGAACACCTACTAGCAAACGGACCCAATTGCTATTAATTTCAGGATCAATAAATCTAGCTTTCTTAAACTCTTGTACTTAGTGTGTTTCCATGCTCCCCAGAGACTTTTGGTAGAAAGACAAGAAGCCAGTAACACATTGGTAAAACCCCAAACAAAACTAATGATATCAGGAAAGAAAGAGCAAAACGGTTTTAATAAAAAAAGATACACTCCCATACTTGGGGCCTGCAGTCATTGTAGGACAATTCTCTGGAGTGCAGAACTCTGTGAGGGTACCATACAACAAGTTGACCTGATTGAAGAAATCCACAGCTGAAATTAAAACACCGACAACAACATTTTAGAAATAGTGTACACAAAAGAGATTGAAGTAAAAAGAAAATTGCTGGAAGAAGGTACTTGACTGTTGTAACGAAGTTTATTTTTCCTAAAAGACTTGAGAAAATGAAATTCACACAATTGTTGCGTTTTTTCATTTTTTTTTTTTTTGTGTGTTTTTTACTCGTTTAGTCAGGGTGCAGGGACATGAGGAACACGAGATCAGATGTGAAGGAAGGAGCAACAACACGTAAAATGGTATTTGTACTTAGTTTTAGTTTTATCTATTCCTACTATTTTTATCCTCGACTCTCATTTTTCTTCAATACCTCATTTCTCTCCTCTTTCCCTTCTTTAATTGGAAGAAACACAAAGGCAAGCCCTACAAATTTCTGGTTTTTGTCTGGAACATGGTAATATTATGAAGTAAAGTCACTCCCTTTCAACTGATTATTCTATACTTATAAATTCTAGCTATTTTCTCACAATCCTTTCTACGAGAGACACATAAAAACATAAATATATTTTCAAATAATATTTCAAGTTGCATCCAAACAAAAGAAATTCGGAGGAAAGAGTCCCATTTTCATGTAAATCCTTTTACATAGAAACTTTTACTGTCTAAGACATCACACAACAAGCTAAACAGAGATTTTATGCAACCATATGTTCTTCCTTTGACAAGAAACAAAACTTTTAACCACGTATCAACCATTTAATGGACAAAACAAACTATAAATTACAGTTTGTGATGTGTGAGTGGGAGGGAGAGAGAGAGAGAGAGAGAGAGAGAGAGAACTGTTGACAGCAAGCCATTCATTTAAATCTTCTCCAGTTGGAAGTTTTACTGCCTCTCTTAGGTTGCCGCTACCAAGTGTAGCATCAATATGCTTTCTAAGCTGAGCACCCTGCATCAAGAGAAAAAAAAAATTAATGATTTCAGTTAACCTATATGATTGTAGTATAAAATCAGTTACTTTCACTTTGCGTCTTTAAATTATAACTTCATGAATGCTGATTTCTGATTCAAGTCAGGTTTGAACATGCTCCTTTCTCATTCCAAATTGTCCATATTATCATTTAAGAGATTTAAACTCACAGGTACAGGTTTAAACCATAAAAGTTTTAAAGTTTTAAATCCCACATCATGAGGTTAAACACTACGAGAAAATACGTGCAGTAGCTAAAAGCAAGGACAAAAATATTTATCAGTACAATTCAATTTCTAAGTAAAAAGAATCAGATGAGAAAATAAGCAAATTAAAATTACAACTTATGCCCATATAATATGGGTATAAACAGCTACTAAAACTCAATAAAACTTTTGTATATGGGAAGAACAATGAACCAATATAGATTAGATACATAAATAAACTCAGGGAGAACAAGTTAATTAAAGGTGAACAACCTTGCTCCCTGAAGGTGCACTTTTTTTCGGGCGGAATGTCCTCTGGTTTCTGCACCATTAGCAAACTTCAGTTTTACAAAATTGATAGTGACTAAAATCATAATGTACTAAACAACTAAGAAGCAAATAAAATTGCATTTATGTACATGCACATGCTAACACAGGAAAATAACAAACACTATTTATCAAGAGGAAACACAAGGAATACAAGAAGCATGAACAAGTAAACTAAATGGCATGTAAAACAACAAAAGAAACAGAAAAACCAAAGAAACAAACCTAAACCAACTGATAGAAGAGCATCTCAAATAGCCCTCAGTTCAAAACTCCCGCTCCAATCATGAAAATCACAAAATGTTTTGACAGAGAAGTCCCGACAGAAGCAAAAAGTCTAATTCTTTTGTTTTTTTATTTTTATTAAGAACCAAATTTTATTAAATTCTAAAAACCAGTAGAATCGAATAACAGAAAACTGCCACCTACAAAAACAACAGTATACAGCATAAAAAGGAATGCCCATAGACTGAACCCACAAGGAAAACCCAAATCGAACATTGTCCTGCAAACTTCCATGCCCTCCTCTCCAAAACTGTCAAAAACCCTCCTTTTATTTACAAGGAACACCACCAAAAATCAAACAATGCATCACACCTACATAAGAATTCAACCCTTTTACATCCGCAAAATCCTTAAACTTTCCAGTGGACGAGAACCCTCTACAAAGGAAACCTACACAGTCATTACACAAGCATCTCCCCATTTTTCTTTGACCAAATCACCCACGCCCTAAACCACCCTCTGGTTTCCTTCTAGATATTACACCCAAACAAATCAATCCTTTCTCCCTACCTCAATACCTTCCAACAAGAAATTGCATATAAACTCTGCTAAGTATTTTGCCACTTCACTAGAATTCTAAAAAGGGACAGATAATAAACTGGCAAACTGTACAAAGAGATTGAAGTAGATAAGCCACAGTCCCTCGACAAAAATGCTTAAAATTTAACAACTAACAACGGCAGCATGGTTACGAAGCATTGACTTTCCTTACCAAGCAATATTCCATTTACACAACACCTACAGTATCAGTATGGTGGATTAACAAAAAGATATAACCGTGGCAGGAAAAAAATCCAAAAGAATACATCAAATCACAAATTTCATAGATCAAGCGATAGGGATTCCAGCATAACACATCGGTCATCAACTGATCAGAAAATCAAAATAACGAAACAAAAACTTCCATCAAAAGATTCAGAACCAAATAACACCAGAAATGAAACACGCATGGAAGAAAGCTCCATTCTTGGGGGGATGAAAAGTTTGAACTTGCCTGCCCAGACCGAAGAGACTCATAGCTCGAAAGAGAGAGAGAGAGAGAGAGAGAGAGAGAGAGAGAAGGAATAGGGGTTTGTGTACAGTCAATTTCCTTCGCCTTTCTTTGAGATGCGATCGGGTTTACAAAAGAACAGGCCCTTACTTTTTTTGTAAACACGAAAGAAACAAACAAAAAAAAGTTTAGGGCCTGTTTGGTAAGGGTGCAACTTGGTTGGCCCAACCCATATTCAATCCAACCTTAAACCCGAACAAACAGGTTTTTTTTTTAGTTATAACCCCCCCCCCCTCCTAGAACCTAACCCAATTTCAACCCGTTCATTGATTGGGTTAAGTTGGGTTGATCATTTGCCCAACCGAACCCAATTGGGTTGAGCTGTGCAACATGCTTCTCAATGACCTTTGCACCTTCGTAGAGGATTCACAAGTGACTTTTGATGGATTATGATAGAAAAGTGCATGGAGTTGCAGAAAGCAATTGTTTTTCTGGCAGCCACACTTTGATTTTTGCTTGAAGGAGGCTTGTAATCTATGTTTGGTTAGGTACTAGCTTTGTTTTTCTGCAAGAGTTTCAAAGGACAAGACTAGAGTTGAGTACTAGCTATGGACAATGAAGTGTTCCTCTTTTTCTTTTTCTTTTTTTGGTACTAGCTTTGGTATTTCTTGTATTTTAATTCAAACTTTGTATGAATCCGATTAAAACTTGAAAAAGTTGGGCAACCCGAACCCAACCCAAGTAAACCCGAACCTGATCCCGAATTGTAAACGTTGGGTTAGGATTAGGTTGACCTTCCAATCCGTCCAACCCGCCCGAGTTGCACCCCTACTGTTTGGTACTCTACTTGAATCCAACTTTTTAAACTCAAAAACAATTTTCAAGTTTTAGGCCTTAAAAACTTGTTTGACATGATTATTTTCAAAAATTGAACTCAAGACTTACTCGAAAATATAGTATATTCTCTAAAAACATATTTCTTTCCTCTCCCTCCTCCCCTCTCACTCCAAATCTATCTCTCTCTTTTCTTCTTTCTCTCCTCTTTTTTTTTTTACCTTTTTCGTCTCTTCTCCAATCTGCTATCTTCATTCTCTTGGTTATTTCTCTCACTTCTCTTCCTCTCTATCTCATCTGGTCCTCTCTTCTTTCTCTTTCCTTCAATCATCTCTTACTTTCTTTCCTCCTTTCTCCTCTTTCTCGCTCTCCTGTGACCCCCTATCTTTAGATCTCTTTGTCTTGTTTAAGTCGTAAGATTTAAAAATTTTAAATTGTAAACCAATCAAGTTTTTGAATCTTAAAGAAAATTGTTTTGAGGAAATGTTTTGAGAAATGATAAAAAAATTCAAATAGGATACCAAACAGGGCCTTAATAACTTTTGATTATTCTAGGCCTATTTTACAGGTTTTATAGGGTGAGGGGGTCCGTCGGTAACATAGAGTGTTGGGTGAATTTTGCGGCTTGATTTTTTACTTTTTGTGTTGTTACTTACAATAATAAGGAAGTGAGAATTTTTTCCTTTCAAGTATTACATTACAACTATGAAACTATCTAAAAAATATTATAAAATTTATTGAACCATGATTTTTCGGGGTCTGTAAGGGAGGTCGGAATATGAATACCTCATAAGTCTGGTCATAGACTCAACAACTTCCGCTACGAGGATGACTAAACGGAGCAGCAATGCCCCATCATCTTGTTTCGGAATCAATGGGTGAAGTTCGACGACTTCGCTGAGATTGACCATATTTATTCCGCAAGATACGGAAACCTAATCTAGTAAGGAATCAACAGGTTTTCTATAATCTTGAAGTCTTTACAATCTAAGGATTGGCGTGTCTGCGGAGCTGACTAAACGGAATAGCCTTCATCTTATGTAACTAATTCCTATCGATGATGGCATTATGGGGAGTCGGGCAATCCATGACGTGGAAGATCACTATGTGGTTGTAGGTTCTGCTTAGACTGCTAGCTTTACTGTTTCTAAAGATCACATCGATGCCCCGTTGAAGGTGTGAAGGGTTGTCTTTCCTTTGTTGATGTTGTTGAGAATCCTCATCTTTTCAACGGCATTATTGAAAATGACGCTAACTCCCGAGCCAGTATCGACTAGGACGCGGCTCACTAGGGCATGGGAGATTTGATTCCCTAACGGTGAAGGTGTTGTCGTGAGGCGAGTAGACATCTTCCAAATCACGGTCAAGGAACATCAAAATATTGGAACCGATCGCTGGTGATTTGTTGATGGCAGCCACCATTCTTGGTTTCTTTCAAGCCGTTTTTCTTGCTTTTCAGATGCTCCTCAGATATTCTTGCTCATTGTATATGTAGTTCATCCCAGAAGGTGTTTCTCTCACTGGGCACTGGATAGAGTGGAGACCCTGAAGCCTTCTGGATTTTGTACGTATTTTTTCTAGGATAGGGTGTTGAGATGACTCTTTGGAGGTTATATCAATTACTTTCGCCCTCCGGGTAACCAATTCTTCAAAACAGGAAATAGTTTCTTTGAGGTCTTTGATGAGTGCCTTCATGTTGGTAAGTCTAGTGGGTTCTTTAGTCAGTGGGCTTCGCCAGACGCCTTCTAGGGATAAACAAATTTTCATGACATCTTCCCACATCTCGTCTATGGTGGCAACGCCATCATACTTCTGGTCGATATTGCCCGTCCTTGGAGGCGACAAAGTTGTTGTTTTTAACTAAGCTTTCTGACATGTCAATTGGCAAAGTGATTTGGTCGGGAGGAATATGAGTTCACTCTCAACGAGAGTACTAATTATTAGAGCCAAATTGCACATTGCCGTAAGTAGTGGTTAAGCACAAACTCAAGCAACCTGCAAAACAGTAAACAACTGTGAGTAAGCCTAAGACTGGGGGGTATGCCGGCTAAAGGCTCGTTGACGATCAAGTTAGTGAATGATTTTAGACTCAAGCAGTTGACAAGAGAATTGAAGTGTTTAGATTGCATAACCATAGATGAACCCTAGATGGGTGTATATATAACATGGGGAGGGACACTTTTTAGGGTAGAATCCTCGTTCTAAGCCAAGAGAATCCTAGAGGGTATCTAGAAGTAGATATTGCACACTTTTAAGAGTTATGATTACTTGTAGCGCGCGCCAATCCCTAGATTGTAAGAACTCCAAAACTTATAGGATCTCATTGTGTCCATATCCAGATCAGATCATGTGTCTTGCAGAACAAGCATGGTCATCCAACAGATTAGCTAGGACTCGGCCTATTGGCCCGGAGTAGACTGATGGTGGCACCGCTACTTCGTTTGATACAACTCTGCCTGGAGCTTGTGAGTCCATGACCGGACTTCTGAGGTAACTATATTCGGATTAGTCTTACTCCGGTTGTAGAAAATCACGGTCCCTCATCTCATATGTTAATTACAGAAGCAGAAAACATAGTAATTTGCAAAAGAAATTCATTTTAAAAACATACCTTTCAAGATTGATTTCTTAGAGTTGTTAACCTCAGCATCAAACTTTAATTTAGAAGAAATACCAAGAGAAAAGAAGAGTATTAAGAAGAAAACTTTTGGAATAACACAAAAAATGATAAACCCAGACTTCCAACGGTCAAAATTTTAATACGCGAATTTACGAAAACCCACTACATTGGCGTACACTTGTAGAACTCATCGTTGCGAACGTGTAAGCTCAAGTGAAATTGAATTTGGCGCTAAAATGAAGAAATTTCGAGAATCAGAATGATAGGGGCATTTTGGTAATTTTACCATTGGACATATTTCTACATCTGGGACTTCTCCTTAGTTAACATGTGTCGAAATCCCTCCCCATTTTTAGGGTGTTCCTTTCTTCTCTCCCGTGACTTCTCTCTCTCTCTTTATTTCTCTCAACTCTCTCTCTCTCGACGACACATTCCCCTTAACTCTCATCTCTTCCCTCTCAGCTTACCCTTCTCTCTCAACTATCTCCCTTTCTTTCTCTGTAAACAGACACACCACCACCACCACCCTCATATTACTACGGTGAGCTCTACGACATTATCACCACTCATCATTCACTCTGGCGAACCATTACGCCAACCATCATCTCGTCATTTCATTCGTCGATAAATAAGAAAAACAAGAATGAACCTTCAATCTCAAACCCAAGTAGTGGAAACTTGAGCCTAACCTTGGAAAGTTTATTTTGTCTTGTCGGATTTCTAGGTTTTCCAATTAAGGTAAGCTCGGGGTACTCATAATTCCTTCATTTTGAAGTTGTGGTTTGATTCCTGGTTCTATATGGTTGATTTGGTGGTGATGGGTATAGAAATTGACTTGGGGAAATTGTTTCCCAGCTTCCGACGATTGCACAGTGAGTTGCAGACGTTTTTCCGGCCATCTTCTGGCCACGGTCATGAGTAAGATTATGCGATTACAGACGTCATGTGTCTACTTACAAAATATTGTGTCGTGTTGAATTCTTGAGATTTTGCAGGCTATAGTAAGTATTTTCTTACAATACGTAGTATGTATCTTTTGGAAACTATACTTGTTTTACGATGAGGGGTTATTATGTTTTCGAAAATGTTTCTACAAAGCTTTATTTTTAGGCCTACTCACCCTTGTTTTTTGACCCTCCAGGATTTTGTAACTGAGCTTTCGTATCGATGAGGATTCTTGGCAAACCTTGGTACTGGAGATTAGACCTGGCAAACGGGTTGTGTCTTTCGTGTACATGTCGTTTTCGTGTAACACTTGCTATCTTAATGGGTCGTGTCATGTCACACCTGTTATCTTAACGGGTCCTTAACAAGTCGAGTCACTTTACCCAACTGGTAAAGTGACCCGACCCGTTATGACCTGTTAAGAAAAAATATTTTTTTTTCTTAAATTTGCACATACCACACATTGCCACATAAATATTACTTCAAAATATTAAAACACATTTGTCGTTTAAATATTACATCTACACTCGAAAATATGAGCCTAATAAAAGAACATCCATACATTACTAGTCTATTACAAAATATTAAATGTGCAAGGATATGCAAAATGAAAGAGTTTTTGTCTTCAAGGTTGTGAAGCCTTTCTCAAAAGTTCAAACCTTGCCAATGGAACTCAAAGCTTGCATGTTATTCTTTTACAAAATCTTCAATTTTCATTGATCATCATGAGGAAATTGTAATGGAACTTTGGCTTGATCTATTGCCTTCAAGAGTTATGTTGATGATGTTTTCAGTAAGGTTTTCCATGTCAATTTCACATATCCAATTCAATTTCACCTATCTATATCCATTTCAAATTTACATATCCAATTCAATTTCAAAATCCAATTCACATATCCACAAATCACAATCCAATTCAAATTTACTTTCAAATTCACAATTCAATTAAAAATACCATGCAGTTGCAGGTTGCAGCCTTGCTTAATTGCTTTGCTTTGCTTGTTCCAAATCTCCAAATCTGGAAAACAAAAATATACCCCACTTATTAACTTCAAGTAAATAGACCCCAAATGAAACATAGATACAAATGAATTCGCAGCGTTCACAATAAAAAAAGGACCTACCTGCCATTTGCCAATACTTGGGACAAATAATTAAGACATTGCATCTACTACAGCAAAACAAAAATAGGTGGGACGTCACTACTCTGTCGTTGCCTGCCTCATAGGCCACATGAATTCTAACCTCCCCAGTCCCCTGATAACATATCCCCAATATATATATATATATATATATATATGACATTAAGTAATGAATCTCACCTTACGGCTTACAATACGACTAACTGGCATGACATAATGAAGTTAGTTTACATAACTACATCTATACTCCCAAATTCCAATGCTTGAGTCTATTTTGGCCTTGTCCTTTTGTGATTTTCAAGCTTGCAAAGCCAACGCGAAGCATGCTTGCTCGATCGCTGGGTTTTTTGAATGTTTGTAAACATGCCCCAACCCAAAAACTCCAGAATCTCCAAAATAAAAAAACCCCAGAAATCCTAAACGCAGAAAATCCCCAGCCATTAGTTTTAATTTTAACGAAAATCCCAAATCACTAGTTTTTGAAAAAAAAGAACACAGAATACCCAAAAATACAAAATTCATACCTTTAGCGTGTGCTTGCCATGTGTGTGGTTTTCTTGTGGCTGACGGAGTCGAGTTTAAGGAAGTGAACGGAGAAGGATGCGAGAGAGATGTGGATTAAGGAGACAGCGCAGGAGTAAGTTTGGACTGGAAAGATCAGAGTGAATGAGGGAGAAAAGAAGGATAGCCTCCAACCTAATGCACAATGGACGGCTGAGATTAAATCTCAGCCGATCCAATGGTCACCAATTTTTTAAATATAAATTATATATATATATATATATATAATTATAGTTTTTAGGGGTATAAAATTGTTAAATTAATATATATAATTATTATAGTATTTTTTAGGGTTATAAAATTATAAAATTAATATTGTGCTTATCGTATATCGTTTTACCCACGTGTATACTCAAACCAACCCGTTATCTTAACAGGTGCTTATCAGGTTGCTCAATAACGATCCGATTTGTTATCATGTCAACCCGAACACCTGTGTCGTGTCGCCAAGCCTACTTGAGATTATCTTCGATGGTATAATTCTCATCCTTCCTTACTGTACTTTACTTATGCTCTGACATCACGTGTGAAATGAGTTCATTCCCACTCACTAGCACACTCTTATACTTAGGCACTTTTAAGTTTTAATTAATTCACATCTTCCACATCACTACACTTTATGACTTCGTCATCTTCGGGTGATGGCCAGCACAGCTCAATTCGGAGTCCAGGTGAACATTCCGGGTCGGGGTGTGTCATTTTTCAACACCAATAGCCAGTAATAATATCCCTATTAGAAAAAATAATTTAATTATCTAATTAGTTTTAAATTTAGCTGAAAAATTAGATCAAGTTGAAGAACAAATAGCATAAATTAATCAAGTTTTACATAACGCATCTTCATTACTTCCACCACCTTTGTTAGAAAAATTAGAAAATTTAATTTTAGGTACAAATAATCATATTAGAAGACCTAAGATAAATCCTTTTGATAATAGAAAATAGAACTCTTTAGAAGAAAAGGAAAAGAAGTAGTTAGAGTTAAAGATGTTTATCCAAACAAAGAAGAAGCACAAGAATTTATTAGAAAAGGTTTTGAAAGTACACAAAAAAAATAAATATAATTTGTATCAATTAGGTTTATTTGAAAATAGAAGTAGAATTGTAAGTAGCATCAGTCAACAAGAAGTTATACTTAATTTACTTAGTAAAGAAGCAGTTACCTATTTGAGAAAATCACATTTTAGTCATATTCACATAAGAACAAACTTAATTGGAATAACAGGATTAACCAGAGCACAAGTAGGTACAAAATTTTTAGTATACATATATGATGATAGATGGGATAATCACCAGCAAGCAGCAATAACAATAGCTGAGGTAGACTTAAATTCAAATTTAGTAGTCATAGGTTGTATTCCTAATTATATTATGACAATTAATGAATTTAGTAAATATATTAAAGTAAGCATAAGAACAAAAAATTATAATAGGAAAGGAGAACATAAAAATTTGTGTATTAGCTTAATGTATATTGGTAAAGTTTCTGATAAATACAATCATAAGTTTAATTTAGAATTTCAAATTTTAGTTCAAACATTTGGTAGTAAGCATGACAAATATGGATGAAATTCTAATGGAATGACTAAATTGATGTGTGTAGTGAAACTCAGGGACTAAATTTATCGATTTTTGAAACTCAGGGACCAAAATGAGGAGTTGGACCAATGTCAGTAACCATTTACGATAAAAATCCTTATTTTGTGTAAATCCACGTGTCACCATTTTATTGGATTTATGGCTCCCACATACAAACTAACTGAATAGTTGACGGATTGACCAAATTGATGTGGGGTAGTGAATGTTATGGACGATATTGATTGATTTTGAAAGTGATGGACCAAAATGATGAGGTTGATCAATCTCAAAGACCATTTGTGATAAAAACCCTAAAAGAAAATATATAGGTCATTATTATTTGAAAGTGACTTACCTAAGCAAACCCCGACCCTGCTTTTTGATCTTATCTCCTCCACTTTCTTCCAAGTCCTCTTCCTTCTACTCTAATCAACTGTCAAAATCTCACTCTTCCTTCTGATGAAAAACAAAGTTGAGGAAAAGAATCATCTTTGTATATGGTTTGAATTGATTACAAGATATGTTGCTTTCTTTGAAGAAGAAAGAAACGGCAGACCTAAAGCTCAAAACATAAAGAGTAAAACAATAGTATTTATACACATGACTACATTTGAAACCTTATAAGAATATTCTTCTTACACATCCTTATCTATGCACAGTTATCGAAGCCTTGCTGTCATTGTACCGTTGAGGTGACGCTAGATGAGTGATGGGTGTTTTGATCAATTGAATAGGTGTCTTGGCAAGGTGATACACCATGGGCTTTGTTCACTGAACTATGGTTAATATTCCCCCTTAAGCTAAGCTGCGAATATTGAGCAATTAGCTTAGAACTAAGCAGCTTGAAATGAGCTTTGGGCAAGCTTTTAGTGAATATATCAGCCAGTTGATTGTGAGAGGTCATATATGATTTGACAACTAACTTGTTGATGCCCAATTCACGAATGTAATGATCGTCATTCTCAATATGCTTTGTTCTTACGTGAAAAATGGGATTGGTAGCAAGAGCACTTAGATTGTCACATAAGAGCATCGGTGGATTATGGAGATAAAAGCAAAGGTCATGGAGGGCGTAGCAAATCTATGATACTTCAGCAGCTATTTGGGCTAAAGAAGAGTATTCACTTTCAGTCGAAAACCGAGCAACAATTGGTTGCTTCTTCGCACTCCATGAAATAAGGTTGTTTCCAAAAAATATGCAGAACCAGGATTTAGAACGACAATCAATGGGACAACCAGCCTAGTCGGTGTCCGAAAAAGCAGTGACGTTTATAGAGCCTTTGGTGAGAAGAAGTCCATGATCTAGCGTCCCTTTAAGATAACGGAGAATCCGCTTGACGACTATGAAATGAGTTGTTCTAGGATTTTGAAGATGCTGACAAACTTGATTAATAGAAAAGGCGAAGTCGGGCCTTGTCCATGTAAAGTATTGTAAAGCAACCAATGATCAGTACATGGTAGAATCTTGAAGCAATTCACCATCGTAAGGAGCAAGTTTAGAAGCAGATGAAGGTGATGCTCATGGTTTGGAATCCACCATGTTGGCTTTTGTTAGGAGGTCTTGGACATACTTGGTTTGACATAAAAAGATCTTGTCTGATGTTCGATAAGCTTGAATACCAAGAAAAAAGTGCAATAGACCAAGATTCTTTATAGCAAACTGATTACTGAGCTTGTTGATCAGAAATTCACAATGAGGAGAAGAGTTACCTATAATCAGAATATCATCAACATAAACAAGTATAAAGGTGAGTAAGTGATGAGCCTTGACAAAGAGTGAAGGATCTGCTATAGAAGAACGAAAACCGAAAGCTATAAGATTGCGATAGAGCTTCTCATACCAAGCTCGTGGAGCTTGCTTGAGACCATATACAGACTTGTGAAGCTTGCACACAAAATGAGATTTGAGAAGATCTACAAATCATTGAGGTTGCCCCATGTACAAATTGTGACAACCCGTCCCTAAAATTTCATTTTTATTTATTTTAATCGAGGGAATTGACGAAAATGCCTAGAAGCAAGGATTTTGATTTCTGTTGACCATTGTCTAGAGGAATGTATGACATATTATTTTGGTGTAATTGTGTAGTATTCGTTTGTACGAACGCATAGACGAAAGTCGTTTGCGAGTTCGGATTTTATTGGTATAGTTACGAATGTTTGAAATTGGTTATTTGAAGTTTAATTATAAATTAAATTGAACTTCCATCTCGTGGGAGTGGTAACCAATCGGTTTTTAAAGGAAGGAGAGGAACCAATAAGTTAAAAAAAAAAAAAAAAAAAAGAGGTTGCTTGATGGCAGCGAAGGAGAGGGGAGGAAGAAAACACATAAGGGAGATGGACGAATTGGGGGAGGGGAGATGACGAAACTGCCCAATTAGAAAGAGAAGGAAGGAGGGGGAAAAAAAGAGAAAAGGAAGGGAAAACGGGTCATCCTATGACCCGCGCGACCCAAAGAGAACCATGGCCAAATTCGGTCATTTTTCCTGCAAATCAAAGCAAACCACTACCTAGAAACTACTCCCTAGTCTTCCCTCTTCCATATCCATCTAAAATTTGAGGGAATTTGGGTGTAAATTCATCAAAGGGCCGACGGCAGGGCTAAGGGTTTGTGGTGGCCATCCCTCAAATTCTGAAACAAAACCCTCAAATTACCACCACCAAAATACTCCTTTGAAGCTCAGGAACAAAGCCCAAACAAGTTTGGGGGCGTCGGAGTTGCTATGGAGCCGAATTGAGGGCACCTAAAACTAGGGTTTCCGACAGGTTTTAGCAAAATTGGGGCTCTTTCAGGCTAAATTTGCCTTGGCCATAGGTATGAAAGTTGTTTCTCTCTTTGAAATCTTCATTCTTGTAAATTTTGGTAATTTTTAGAAATAGTTGAATTTTCCAGCAAGTCGGGGCGGCCGACTGCCACTTGTGGCGGCGTGTGGGCCGAGGTACCCCTTGACATTCCTAAGTTAAATTTGATACTCCAATTCTATATGTGAAGTTCGATTGACGAAATTTCAGTCATTGGAACCTATTTCCATTAAGGTCCACCACTTGAATATTATAGCAACCGACAATCCGACCATTGGATCATCATCAAACTTTATTTCATTATAGTACATAATATTTGAGGACCATTGAAACTTACAGATAGGGAATCCGACATATGGATTTTCCCAAATTGGATTTGTAAGTTATAAAATAAAATGTTGACCGCCATTTGGTTTTGGCAATTAGCGGAGATCCGACCGTTGGATCGTAATGAAACCTTAGGACGTTATTCTAGAAACATAATGTGGATCCTTGGAAGTAACTGATTGGAAATCCGTGATGCAGATCTTTCGAATTGAATTACGTAGGGATGTGTTTTTATGTAAATTATGTATTCTATCGGTACGAACTCTGAGATGTGATTTGATAATTGCTCTAGGTGATGATGGTTTGTGATGTCTCGATATTCATGCTAGAGAGTCATAGCGCGGACCTAAGGTGAGTGGGTCTTTTCCTTTCTATTGTGTGTGTGTGTTTGTGTATATATATGATTGACAATTCCTTAAACGTTTATAAATTGATTATTTCATGTAATTACTATGAATGCTTTGAAGTACTAATGTGAACTATGAATGGCTTGATCCCTGTTTAGGGTATGTAGACAGTCTAACGAGACGTTAGATGCAGCCATACAAGAAGTGAGATTAAATAATTGAGACAATAGCCTTGTTTAGGGAATTGAGTAATGTGAGGGACATTGGTGGAAAATGTGAGATTTAACCTTATGATTTGGTGGTTAAATGTTGGTCATAAATCAATGTGTGAAGAATTAAGAATTTGAAGTAAGGAAACGTAAATAATGATAGTTAATTAAACTAGTGTCTAGTTGGGCTTATGACCGATAATTATTCCCGAAAATAAATAGTTCAGGAGTAGGGCGTTACAGCTTATGCATTTTTATGCCATATTATATATATATATAGGTATATAATTGAAAATGCTATAACATAGTTGAGTATTAGATTGCATCATGGTTTATCTATATGTATATTACCTGCACATAATTATTGTGAATGCTTTGAAGTGCAAAGGTGAACGCAGGACACCCAGGTAAGTTCAGGCAAGTTTATGGTATTAGTTGAAATGATAGAGTTATGGCATGACTACATGTATGTTTTAGGCAACTCCGACCTTGTCGTACATGTTGCAATGATAGGCAACTCCGACATTATCGTATAGGTTGCTCATGAGTCGTATATGTTACAATAGATGCAGTTAGAGCTTACAAACCTGCACCCCGGTGTTAGTGCTCCTGTCCGTGGTCAGGGCACAATCCTTCACATGATGTTCACCTCCCGCACCTCACGCTTACCTTGGATCTAAGGTAGGTGCACCATCTTGTCGTACAGACCACTATAGGTTATTCCAACTCGTAGATGACCTGCGTTTATTCGCACAGTCTTCACGTGATCGTAACACTTGTGCATACTTATTTACACCCACTCCTGTCATACAGACCACTATAGGTGGTTCCAACTCGTGTGCAGGGATATGTGATGAGCTATAGGTTCAGTCGTACAAGCCACAAGAGGTGAATCCGGCTGACATATTACAGTGATATATGATGAGTTATGGGTTTAGCCGTACATGCCACAAGAGGTGGATCCAGCTAACATGTTACAAGGATATGTGATGAGATATGGATAAGTCGTACATGTCACTATAGGTGACTTCGACCTATGTACTAACATTGATTGATGAGATATGGATAAATCGTATAGGTCACTATAGGTGACTCCGACTTATGTGCTAGTATTGGTTGATGAGATATGGGTGCAGTCGTACAAGGCACCATAGGTGATTCTAACTTGCGTCCTAGTATGGGTTATTAGGCACATGATTATTTATATTGCTAATGAGATGCTGAGTAGTGGTATATTTCTGGATTTACTGTTAGTATACATTTGATTTCATACTTCTACGTAGTATGATTTTCTGGAAACTATACAAGTTTTACAGCGAGGGGTTACTACCTTTGATAATTGAAATGATTTTGAAAATCTTTGTTTTTCCCACTCACACTTTCCATTTTGCACCCCTCCAAGTTCTAGTAGCAAACTTCTGTATCAATGAAGACTTGAGGCACTCCCAATTCAGGTGACTCCTTGTGATGGTATAATTATCATCTTACCTCACTATACTTTTCTTATGCTCTGCATCACGTGTGAAATGGGTTCATAACCGCTCACCGCGCACTTGTGTATATATGCACTTTTAGATTTAAATTTATTCACATTTTACACATTATCACATTCTATGGCTTCGTCACCTTCCAGGTGTTGGCCAGCACAGCTCGATTTGGAGTTCTAGTGAACATTCCGAGTCGGGGTATGTCACACATCTTCATGAAGTGTGCCATGAAGGAAGGCATTAGAGACATCCAATTGAGTCTGATAGTTGTTGGTTTAGCGACCGGACTGAATGTTTCATGGTAGTCAATATCATGTTGTTGAAGAAACCCCTTAGCAACGAGTCGCTTTGTATTGATCCAAACTACCATCTGCCTTGTATTTAACTTGATACACCCATTTAGATCCAATAATGTTGTGAGAATGAGGTGGTGGGCCTTGAGAGCTTTGATTTCAGCAGTCATTGCTTTTTTCCAGTGAGGATTAGAAGAAGCTTGTTTGAAGGTGGTAGGAGTATATGTTTGGAGAGTAGTGGATAAGGCACTAGAAATGGGATGACGGGTAGATAAAAGTTTAGGCATATATATACCTGATTTGGAACGGGTTTGCATGGGATGAATGTTGATAGTTGTTGGTGGGAGTGGGGGAAGGTGGGTCAAGTGTAATACGAAGTGGTGAAGAAAGATTTTGATCAATTGAATGGGTAGGAGGTCCGAAAGAGGATTGAGGAAAGGTTAAGGTAGGTGTTATATTTGGCGGTGATGTGGGTGAAGAGGTAGGTGAAAAAGTTATATTTGGTATGTGAGTGGGTGATGTTTCGTTGGTATTTGTGATCAGGTCAGTGGGTGATGTTTCGTTGGTATTTGTGATTAGAGGGCTATGAGAAGGTGAATAGGATGTTGGTGGGGTCGAATATGATGGTGATAAGGTTGTAGTGGTTGATGGCATGTGAGGTGGAGGGTGGGGAGGATCAGGTAGAAAAGAGGGCAATTGTTGTATATGGTGTTCTTGAACATGCTGTGAAGTGGAATGTGACTATTGAAAGGGAAAGCTTGCTTCATCAAATGTTACATTTCGCAAAATGTAGACATTACCAGTGACAAGATCCAGACATCTATATCCTTTGTGTTGAAGCCCATATCCAATAAATACACATTTTTTACTTCGAAAATAAAACTTGTGTTTGGAGTAGGGTTTTAGCCATGGATAGCAAGTGCAACCATACACCTTTCAAAATGAATAATTAGGTGGGCAATGAAATAGTTTTTGAAGTGGTGATACAAATTTAAGTGTAGAAGATGGTGTTCTATTGATAAGATACACCAAAGTTTGTACCACTTCTACCCAATATTGGAGACGAAGATTTGATTGAGCAAATAAAGTTCTAGTAAGCTCAATAATGTGTCCATGCTTTCTTTCCGCTAAACCATTTTGCTCAGGTGTGTGTGCAACAAAATTGTTGTGTTATTCCATGAGATGTGAGAAAGGACTTAAAAGCATTGCTTGTATAATCTCCCTTCTCCCCCCACCCCACCCCAAAAAAAAAAAAAAAAATATCACATCGAATAATCCAATTGATTTTCAACTTGTAGTTTAAAATTCTAAAAGGTTTTAAAAGCATCAAATTTTAATTTTAAAGGATGTAGCCAACAAAATCGAGACCAATCATCAATGAAAATAATGTAATACTTGAAACTAGAAACGGAAGAGAGAGGAGCCGGACCCCAAATATCAGAGTGGATTAATTGTAGAGGAGATGTTGAATTACAATGAGCTCTTGAAAATGGTAACCTAGACTGCTTTCCTAAAGGACAACTATTACAAAGGAGAGATCTTTAATGTTGCCAGTAAGAGCAATATTTGAGGAGGAGACAATCCGTTGAAAAACTTGAAAGTTAAGGAGCCCGAGGCGCTTGTGCCAAACATTGGGTGTTGCCTTGATACTGAAACAAGTAAAAGATGATGGTATTTTTGAGAAACGAATTTTATAGCGGCAATCTTCAGTAGGGCCTTGAAAAAGGGGTTTCCATGGGGCCTTGAAAAAGGGGTTTCCATGTAACCATGTCCTTAATGATGCAAGAATATGGGATAAGTACCAAGCAACAATTATTGTCATTGGTAAATTGATAAATAGACAACAAATTATGAGTAGTTTGAGGTGTGTGAAGAATATTGTTAAATAAGAATTTGGAAGGGGTGTAGAAGTAGGATTTACCAGAGTGCTCAAAGTCAAGAGATTGACCATTTGCTACACTTTGTCTGGTCCTGTGTAGTCCGACCGAAATGAGAGATTGGAAAGGTCATTGGTAATGTGATGTGTGGCCCCAGAGTCAACATACCAGGTAGATGTGGAGGGAGAAGCTTGATTCATGGAGGAGTAGGATGCAGACAGAGAAGACGATGGAGGCTAATCGTAGTTTGGGGAAGGTGTAGTAAGTTTTGATGGTGGAAGGAAATCTTGGAAACCCTGGTTCAGATGGTTACAGTATCTAGCAGTAAATGACCATGGGTATTGCAGAACGTACAAAAATGTCTGGTGTTGTTAGCGGTGTTATGACGGAAGAAGTTGTGGGAATTGTTGGAAAAGTTGGGACGATGGAAGCGATTTTGGTTAAAGGTGGAGTTTTTGTTGGGCCTGTAGTGGGAAAAAACAGGATTGAGAATTATTGTTGAAAGGCTTGGAAGGTGCAAAGGTGTGAAAAGCTTTGTTATGAGAATCAAGGAGAAGGAAAGACGGAGAAAGAAGTTCGGTGTTGGAAGTAAAGAACTTTTCTAGGGGATTAAACTGGACCGTTCATTTGGGGTTGAACGGTAGAGATTGAACAATCCAGTGGACCTAAATCCTAAATTTAAAGGAAAACTAATAAAAATGGCTTGAAAACTATAAGTTTTAACGAAAAAAAACAAAATAAATGGTAAAGTGAATAGTACCAGGATTGACTTTTTAGTATAAAAATGTGATTTTTCGTTTAAAATAAACAGTACCGAGAGCTTTTGGTTAAAGTTTTCTAAATTTAATTGTTTAATAAAAATTAATAGTTTATTATTAATTAATTAATTTTCTATTCTAGTTGGCAAAGAAGTGGGACCTGCTCCTGCCACATCATCATTTAACAGCTAAATTGACATAAAATTTAATGGAGGTTTGACATTGCAACGAATTCATAAGTTGAGGTATGACATTACAATGTTTAAAACATGGGATATAAGATTGTGGTTCGACCAATAGTTGAGGTAGTTTTGTGTAAATTAGCCTTTTTTTCATGGAATTCTTAAGATTTTTATTTGACTCCTACAACATAAAATGAATTTCTTTCTTTGTACACATCTAAACATGAATATATATGAAAATACAAACCAATACAATATGTCTTTACGTTTCGCATTTGAATTATAATTTTTTGATGGAAGTTTTTAACAAACCAAAACAGAGATCACTGGGTTTCAGATGACATCTAGACCAAGCTAAATCCCTACTAATCGAACCTAACCCAAGCATACAAAATTATATCTTTGCTTTAATAGCTAACAACTCCAAGTACAGGACAAAAAGCTCCCGAAACTGAAAAACTGGCAACCCAATTCACCATTTTTCACCTCAACTCCCAAGTTACTCAAAACCCCAACATCCCATAGTCCAATCCCTCCAATACTCTCCATTTTCCCACAGGTTCCTACATTTTCCAGGCTACCAAACAGAGTTAAAACACCCCACTAAACAAAAGACGACAAAAAAAAGTAGAGAAGTAGTATACGCAGCAGAATTGGGAGTGGGGATTTTGTGATGGGTTCTTGGATTTGTATGTCGTCTTCTTCTTTACTGAGAGATGGTTCATCTTCCTCTCCAGAGAGAAGAAATGAAATCCTAGGGGTGGAGGTTGGATTGTTTAAGGTCCTTGGTATTTTATACCACCCACCCTCAAATCCCTCAAAATCCCTCATACTCTTGTGGACTTTTTAAAATCATAATTGACTACCCATGAATTTTGATGTATGATTTCAACGTCTTAAAATCTAATTGACTACACCTAGATTTTAAAGTCTATTAAAATACCATCAAGTCCTATCAAATCCTAATTTGACTACACCCAGTTTAAGGCAATGTCGTTCGACTACCGTTCCAGGTAGGAGGAGCAAGTTTTGTCTTCACAAAGATGATTCATGATCAACGGCTGGGGATTGTTTTGTTGCCAACTTACTGCATGTTCATATTTCTCCTAGTGACTGCTGATTATTATGCAACGACGGCTGACCCAAGGTATGAGGGCAACTGAAAAACTAGTTATGTACGTGTTAATGAAGAGACCATACGTCACTCCAGAAAGAAAAACAAACAAAAAACAAAAACATGCTGGGAGTCTATGAAATCCATAGCAGTCGTGGAACTGCACACAAAATACAGACAGACCAACAACATTGGATATCGATTCCTAGCAATATCTCCACAGTATGCTGACATATAAGAGTAGATAAACACATTCTTACGCTCCACGAAACGTACCACCCATAATGGTCGAGTGCAAAACACAAGCCTAAGAAACCCCAGAAATTATTAAGTCTAAATTACAGAGAAGCAGGAACTTCGCAAAGTACCCGGACATCCACGAGAAAGCACACATGTCAGCTCCCGGGTTCAAGTATAGGCATCTGCATCAACACGTAAATCAAACGTCAAAACTTTCCTTGGTTACGGGGATCAAGGGTGTCTACAAGATGTTATAGATGAAAATAATAACATACCATGGGGTGATTCAGCGCTCCTTGGGAAAAATTTAGCAGGAACCGTTGCATTAGACATTGACAATTCAGTTATGTTTGATCTATTATCATTTTGATGGAACCCCAGATCCTTTGACTTAGGCCACTCGTCAAAGAAAGGTTGAAGAGAATGCTGTTCGTGTTTTTGAGATCCTGGTAAGCCAAACTCTTCACCAACATACTGCTGTTTGGTAATTTCAGCATTAACGCCCAATGGCTCCATATTTTGTAATGTCTGTAGATGAGAGCTGTTGTTTAGCCAAAGAGAACTATTTCTCGGTTCTAATTTCAAGGGAACTTGAGGCGCCATTAGAAGCCACGGATTATCTACATTACTGTCTGCCCGAAGACACCTCGCACTCGTAGCTTCTGACACGAAATTGTGTTCTTCTGATCCATTGCAGCCCCTGCATTTGCATAAAATTAGCACACCCCTTTGGTTCCTAAAACGATGTCCGAAATGATTAACAGTAAATTCATAACATGTCTTGAAATCGATTTCTAACTGCATATCATAAATTACTTTTATTCAAGTACCAACAAAAGAAAAACAAAACAAACAAAAAAAAAATGTCTCTTTGTTTACCATTAGTGTAATGCACAAAACAATCACCATCCTAAATTCACATCAAATTCCTTTTTAACAGAAAAGAAATATACATATACATATTACACACACACATATATATATATATATGTATGTATGTCTGTATGTATATTGCGTTCCTGAAATCTTCCACCTTTGGACCTTCATTTCACTTATTCTAGTCCCGTATATTTCCTTCTGACAAACAAAGGAAAGGATCATTCCTTCCTTCCCCCTTTATGCTTTGGGTATACCAGCTTAACTTGGTGATCAATGCTTGCCATTTGTTGTTCTATCTTGTTTTCTCAATAACTAGATTGCAACAGACAAGAAATTTTGACAAAATCTGTAACATAGGAAACCAGAAAAAGAAAATTGAAAGAACAAACAATGATTACAATTTTAACCAAAGATGGTAGAGCTAGATTTCACGTCATAGATGCAATTGGGGAAATTATCCAAGCTAAGGTCTAAAAGCTTATCAATCAATACTTAGGAGACCAAGAAAGGAAACTCAAAAAACAAATGATGATTAAAAATGATAACCAAAGATGGTGTATCAAAGCCTAAACTAAAGTAGTGTCATGGATGCATTTTAAGAAATAATCCAAGCTAAGGTCTAAAAACAATTTATCCATCAGCAAACCATTGATATGTATCAATACCATAATGATACAAAAATCTTAATTTTAACCCAATATTCAATAAATTTGTTATTTTTATCCAATAACTTTTATTTACACATGAAACAAAACTTTAAAATGGAAAAATGTAGGGGCAACAACGAATAAGTCCATCTCAGAAGAAAAAAAAAGAAAAGAAAACAAAGGACCATAATATGCCATTGCTAGAATGTATTGTGTACAGATTATACTGGATTATACCGTGTAAAATATGGACTGATCTCTCTTTTGCTGTTAGTGGACAGCTTGTCCATTGCAATTGCACCTCTAATTCCGTATTAAAAATGATTACTCATCAGATAACAGAAAAACAGAAAACAAACAGAAGAAACCCAGCAAATAATACATCACACACTCTCAAATCAAGATCAACCAAAAATCTGCTGCTACCCTAATAGAAAATTCATCTCCTTCCACTTATCTTCAAAAGTCCTATAGCTTCTTCTGCCTAAACAAACTATTGTCACAAAAGCACAGCACCCAAACGTGTCAGCCATCTTCGCACTAACCCATAAAGAACCTGCTAACAGGGAATAACAATGTCGCAGTACCCCCAATACCAACCACATGAATCTTCTCTAAAACCTATTAGCTAAAGGGCGATGCAAAAAGACATGATGAAAACTCTTAGCATCTCTACAAGAAGCATCCTCAAAACAGAAGAATTTCAAACATATCATCTCCAGCTACTCTCAAAACTTTCCTAGCCAAAAACATGTAAGAATCCAGATCAATATGCTGCACTATTTTATTTGCAAGTGAGACCGCATCTTAGATCTGTCTAGCTTCAACAAATTGGTGCAGGAGCTTCTCTCAGGGACTAGTAATCAGATAACCAACTTGGCTCTAGCTTTGCTTGTATCTAGTTTAGGGCCTTAGTTGTTTCCCTATAATTTCCTTCTCTATTTTGAATTGCATGTTATTTAGTTTGGTAGATGATCGTTTTACTCCTAGTTTTTAAGTGCTCATGTGAGCTTTTAACTACTTTAGAAAGCAAGGATTTAATAGTTATTTAAGTAATCATGGCCTAGGATGCCAGGGCTGCTGCAACACTAGTGGAGATAACTTTTTTATGAGGCTTTGCACACAGTTTCATGCAGTTTAACAAGTATTTACTTGTCTCAAAAGAAATATGTCCTTGGCATTCTAGAGGCACAGGCTTTATTGGGTAAGCTCTCGTTATCCAATGGAGTGGTCTCTGTAGTATGATGCCAGTTACTTAGTCGACGATCCTCCAATGTAAAGTCAGCTTGCAGGTAAACTAATCTACCTGACCAAATACTTTATGCCAATAGTGTTGTAAGTAAATTTATAATGTACCCATGAGTTCCTCGCATGAATGGAGTGATACATATTCCAATGTACTACAAGCATGGTCGAAGTCACCTTCAAGACATCTTTGTATCGATGGATATATTGATGTAGGACAGGAAAGTTCACGCAACATGAAAAAAAAATAGAAGCACATTGTATTGCACTAATTATCAAAAGAGTACATGGGTGTTTGTAAGACACCAAGACATAAATCTGCTCTAAAGATTCTCCTTGAATTGAGTTAATCAACAATAAACCTCAAATTTAGCAAATTGAACAGTTAGACCTTAATTTAAGCTAACAAACCTAAATTAGGCTAAATTCTTATCAACGACAATGTCGATGCTTCTCCTCTTTCTAATTTTTCATCAAATAACAGTAATGAAACTAATGGGTAAATGATTATGAACAATATGGATAACGAGTTCTGGTGAAATTCAATTTGGAGATGCTAAGTGGTAGAACAGGTGTAAACGGTACAAACATCAGAAAACAAGTCAGATGCTGTTACAGCCACCCAATATCACCCAAGAATTGCTAAAATATGCCATTTGGCAAAGGGCTAACCAAACAATTTTAATAATTTCCCAATTTAAATCCATTCATTTTGAAATTCAGAGGAAGATAAATTCCTAATGCAAATATAATTTAAATGTCCTTGCTCCTCAATTCGCATGTACGCATTATCATTCTTCAACAATTTTATCTTGCTAACTTGAGTCATGGGATAAATAAACAAACACGAATGCACACAGCTTAAAACATGAAAAAAGAATCATTATTTATATACTTTCGGTCACGTGAAATATTATATTCACGTATGGATTCTCCATCATGCCAAATTGGACATATTGGGATAACCTAATGATGAAAAGCAAGGCCCCTTTAATAGCCATTTAACTCTTAGTTTTCAGTTTTTACTTCTTGTGATTAAGATATGGGAAAATATATGGTGGAAATGAGGAAGA
Source organism: Pyrus communis (assembly GCF_041283825.1). NCBI lineage: Eukaryota > Viridiplantae > Streptophyta > Magnoliopsida > Rosales > Rosaceae > Pyrus > Pyrus communis. The sequence continues at coordinate 28,835,473 of NC_142580.1, forward strand.
GTAAGGAAGGATGTAAAGAAATGTAGAAGGAAAGGAGACAAAATAAAATCCAAAAGCCATTTTTTGTTGATTTACTTTCAAGATTTTGTTTTTCATCCATCTTTCTTTACTTCTTTCCCTTCCTCTCTCCATCCTTCTTCGTCACTTCTTTTCCCCATATCTCAAACACAAAAAGTAAAAACTAAAAACCAAATGGTTATCAAACGGACCCTAGCCTTATTATAATTTTCAAGCATCCATTTGATGTTAAATGAATTTACAATTATATGGAACACGTAAGGATTTTTCATCACGCCAAATTGGACATATTGGCATAACCTTATGATAAAAGGTGAGGGCCCGTTTGGTAACTGTTTGGTTTATAGTTTTCAACTTTTACTTCTTGTGCTTCTGATATGGGGAAAGTATATTGTGAAAATGAGGAAGAGTAGGGAAGGATGTAAAGAAATGTACAAGGAAAAAAGACAAGATAAAAACTAAAAACCAAAAGCTATTTTAAATTGTTTTCATCAAGATTTGTTTCCAACCATCTTTATTTATTTCCCCTTCCTCTCTCCATCCCTCTTCCTCGATCCTTTTGCCCATATACTTTCCCATATCTCAATCACAAAAAGTTAAAATTAAAATCTGAAAACCAAATGATGATCAAAAGGACCCTAACCTTCTAATAATTTTCAAGCATCAATTTGATGTTAATGACTTACAAGTATATGGGACACGTAAGGTTTCTCCATGATGCCAACTTGGACATATTGGTATAATCTTATGATAAAATGTAAGGGTCTGTTTGATAACCATGTGGTTTATAATTTTAAGTTTTTACTTCTTGTGCTTAAGATATGGGGAAAGTATATGGTGGAAATGAGAATAGTAGGAGAGGATGTAAAGAAAGAAAGAAGACAAATTAAAAACTAAAAATAATAAACCAAAAGCTACTTTAAGTTTTTTTTTTTTTTTTTTTTTTGAGAAGAAACTATAACAGTTTATTAAAAAAGAAAAGAGAAATACACAGAAGTGGATAAGAAATCCACCAAGAACAGAACAAGAAAATCTCTCAAGAAAATCTCTCAAGATTTTTTTCACTTTCAAGATTTTGTTTTCTTCCATCTTTCATTATTTCTTCCGCTTCCTCTCTCAATCCTTCTTCAACACTACTTTTCCCCATATACTTTCCTCATATCTCAAGCACAAAAAGTAAAAACTACAAACCAAATGGTGATCAACGGACCCTAACCTTCTTATAATTTTCAGTAAAACCCCTAAATTTGACGTTAAAAACTAACAAGTAAAGCCCTGAACAATCAAATATACAACCCATCACTCCCCAAATAAGCATATAAGGCTTTCCTGGTCATGTCTTTCTACTTTCTATATCTCTAAGATGATTATTCTAAAGCCTCTCTATTTAAATCCCCGCCTGTGCATCAGAGGTATTGGATAACCTTTATTCGGGAAATAAGCAATTCCACATAGATTATGCACGAGATACACTTCTCGTCCTACAGAAATAATAGGAATGCAGCGCAAACTCATGAGACATTCTACCAATACAAAAGTAGCATAATGGATATACCTGGTTCCCCTGTTAGATACCCCATATGGTATACCCTCCATCTTCAACTCAGATGCATTGCTTCCAAAGCATAGAGCACCACTATTTCCCATTGAGTGTAAGGGCATGCTCTGGAAGCTCCCACTGTGGCTGCAGATCCCAATCACACTGTCTGACGTCACAGTCGACAAAGATTGAGAGGAAGTTTGTGATTCCACAAGCTTTCTTGAACGATAACGGCCTCGGTTCATGTGCCGCTCGCAATACTTGGAGTCCGGATGTGCATCTTTGGAGCACCTCCATTTCTTCCCATCCGTCCTCCGGCACCGCCCTGGCTCCGGGTCCATCTTCTTCCCGCTATAGGAAGCCACTACAATCACATCAACGAGAGTCATCTATCTATACCGAAAATCCGAAAGATACAACAATACAACATGCATATCACAACAACAGTTGCCGAGTAATTCTGCAATTAGAACCAATCAAATAGATAATAAGAACACAAAAAAGATGGAAATTTGGAGGAAAGAATTACAGGTGGGGTAGTGGCGTAAGAAATTGGGGGAAATGAGATTGAAACTGGTGCGAATAGGGGCGAGGAGTTCAGAAGGAACAGGGAGTCCTGCCTTGAGATACTTGAATATCAAAGCTTGATTCTCCATCTCAGCCCATTGCGCCACTGTGAAGAGCGGCGCGTGACCTCCAGTGCCCACCGACGACCAGCTCATTTCAGTCTAAATGCTAACAAAACCATCCAAATCTCAATTTGTCACAGAATATTATATGTACATATATACACACAATACACAGAGAGAGGAAAGGAGAGGAGAGGAGGAGGTTGTTACCTTGGAGACGGTGATGGAGAAGAGGGGTTTGCCATATTTTTTGGGGAGTAAAGAAATGAGAATAACTATCCGTGGACCACCCATTCTCTTTTTCGATTGCGTTTAATTTAGCTTAGGCGGCGGTCGTTCGTTTACCTTTTCTTTTTGGAACTTTAACAAAAAGTTCTGATACTGTTCATTTTAACGAAAAATTATATTTTCATATTAAAATGTCAATCTGGTACTATGCATTTTATTTTTTTACTTTGTCCTTATGGTTAAAACTCAAAGTTTTCAAGTCATTTTCATTAGTTTTCTTTTTTTTTTTCTTTTTCTTTAGATCTACCAACGCTTAAAAAAAAATTCAAATCTAACGGTCCAAATTTAAATTTAACGATTAAAATAATCAAAAAAAATTCTTTCATGTATTTAATATTCTTTCATAGTGTTTCACGAGTTTTATAGTGCTGATTTAATAATTTTGAATATATATCGAAATATAAATATTTTTAGGTTAAAATGTTCATAATATTAAATTAGGATAATCTGCATAATTTTTTTTATTTTAAAAAGTTACTTTGATAAAAAAAAATCCTAAATTCATTTTTTTACTAATCTTGGGCTAAAATTTTAACCTGGAAGGGTTAGAGCAGAACAACTGTTTCAGAATTATAATGTAAATTTTCTGAATTAAAAATTTTAAATTTTAACCCAAGGATTAGAGACAATCTTAGTGTGACAACCCGTCCCGAAACATAATCTATTTTATCTTTGCTAGCATGGAATGACGATTTTGCCCTTGGACGATTGTTAGTGTCATGGGTGATATGTTTTGGTTGTGGTCCAATTCCTAACTTTCCTATACTTTTGGAATTACTTAGGACTTAGGTTTTATTTTCTTTTATTTTGGTTGGCTGCCATCTGGACCACACACACTCACACACACCCATACCCTTACATGTTGACCCTCTCTCTCTCTTTCCCTTTCGGATTCCTTTCCGTTTCCATGCAATTGTACAGACAACTTCTCAAACCACTTATGCTTTCATGGATCAAGGTTTTGGAAGCCATCTTCGTGTTCCTTGTGAGCTTAGGAACACATCCATACTATTTTAAGAACGTGAATCCTTCGAAAACCCGAGAACCCAGAAATCCCAGATTTTGACCACTGTTCATGTGATCGTGATCGTGGAATTTTCAAGGAGTTTGGAGGTCCTAAGAAGCTTTAGAACATCTTCACGAAGCTCGGGGAAGAAAGTTGGAGTGTTTTGGACGTCGGGAAGCTTAGTTTGGGAGAGTTGCAGTGGTGGCCGGATTATCGTGGGTTTTTTCGGAGAGATCCTGTGAGTTTTCGGACCTAAAAGTGGTAAGGTTTTGTTCCTCTCATCCTAAGCTTTATTTTGGTTTAAATTTCGACAAGTTCTAGGGTCTGGTAGTTATGATCAGATGGGTCGAGGTGGTGCTTACCATTATGAGGGTGATGTCGTTCCTTATGCTTCAGGGCAGTATCAGTATTCCCAGGATCCTTATTATCAGAGTGAGTATCCTCAGTATTCTGGAGGTTATACGTCGTATCATCCCATTCCAGCTGGTGGATCTCAGTGGTATCAAGGAGGACAGCCCCAGCAAGGAGAAATTGCTTCCAGTAGTGCAGGATCTTCAAGGCAACCTGGTCAGCTAAGTCAAGGCCGTTGTATGCATGGGCGAAATAATCAAGCTAGTAAAGGTCATGGGGGACGACAACAAGCCCAAGGACGTGTTAACAATATATCTCTGCAGGATGCTCAAAATCATCCGAACTTCATCATAGGTACATTAAACATTCTTGGTCACTTTGCTAGAGCTTTAATTGATTGTGGTGCTACGCATTCTGTCATTTCTCAGACATTTGCTCAAGTAACGCAAACTCAATTATACCTCTAGGGTATGATTTAGAGTTTGCTATGCCTAAAGGGGAAAGATGTTATGTTGATTGTGTATATCTAGGATGTCCAGTGATAGTGAAGGATATAGTTATGCCAGTTAACCTTATCCCGTTAGATATTGTTTATTTTGATGTGTTTTTTGGTACATATTGGTTGCATTATAATCGTGCCAATATAGATTACTATAGGAAAACAATTACTTTCCATCGTCCTGGATTACGTGTGGTTACATTTGTGGGTGAGCAGAGTGGGGTGAGGCATGGTGTTATTTCTGCTATGAGAGCAAAAGGATTATTATCAAAAGGTTGCCAGGGATATTTAGCTCATGTGGTGTTGAATGATGTTGCTCCTAGTAATGTGGAGTATGTGAAAGTAGTCAGACATTTTCCTAATGTTTTCCCTGATGATTTACATGGATTGCCGCCAGACCGGATGTGGAATTCATTATTGATTTGCTTCCAAGTACGAATCCTATATCTTTAACTCCTTATCGAATGGTTCCTGCTCAATTGAGGGAATTGAAAATCTAGTTGCAGGAATTAGTTGATAAAGGTTTTATTCTACCTAGCACTTCACCTTGGGGAGCTCCAGTGTTATTTGTGAGGAAGAAAGACGGGACTTTGAGGCTATGCATTGATTATAGGCAATTGAATCGGGTAACAATTAAAAACTGTTATCCATTGCCGCGTATAGATGATTTATTTGATCAACTTCGAGGCGCATGTGTATTTTCTAAGATTGATTTAAGGTCTGGTTACTATCAGTTGAAGATTAAAAGTGAGGATGTTCCTAAGACATCTTTTAGGACTCGATATAGCCATTATGAGTTTCTTGTGATGCCATTGGGATTAACTAATGCACTTGCAGCCTTTATGGATTTGATGAATCGAGTATTTCAGCCATATTTAGACAGGTTTGTCATTGTCTTTATTGACGATATTTTGGTATACTCTAAGTCTAAATCAGATCATGTTCGACATCTCACTTTGGTGTTGAAGAGATTAAGGGAACACCAATTGTATGCTAAGTTTAGCAAATGCCAATTTTGGTTAGATCAAGTGGCATTTTTGGGACATTTTAGATCCGCCCAAGGTATTCTGGTGGATCCTCAAAAGGTAGCAGCCATTGAGAATTGGGAGCAGCCATGAACTGTCACAGAGGTACGGGGTTTCCTTGGTCTAGCAGGTTATTATCGACGGTTTGTTAAAGATTTTTCAATTATTGCTTTACCTCTGACGAGGTTGACAAGGAAAGATGTTAAATTTGAGTGGGATGATAATTGTGAGCGGAGCTTCCAGCAGTTGAAGTATTGTCTCACTCATGGACCTGCTTTGGCACTTCCAGATGATAGTGGTAATTTCGAGATCTATAGTGACGCTTCCTTAAATGGTCTAGGTTGTGTGTTGATGCAGCATGGTAGGGTGATTGCTTATGCTTCATGACAATTAAAGCCTCGTGAGATGAATTACCTTACTCATGATCTGGAATTAGCAGCCATTATCTTTGCTTTGAAGATTTGGAGAAATTATCTTTATGGTGAAAATGTAAGATTTATACGGATCATAAAAGTCTTCAATATCTTTTCACTAAGAGGGATCTTAATCTTTGGCAGCGGAGGTGAATTGAGTTGCTAAGTGATTATGATTGCACGATTGAGTATCACCATGGTCGTGCAAATGTGGTGGTTGATGCACTTAGTATGAAGACTCCAGTTAGACTTAATGCATTATATGCTTGTCATATTCCTCTTCTTGCCGATATGAGGTCCACTGGAGTGAAGTTAGGGGTGGAAGCTCGAGAAGAAGTTTTGCTTGCTAATTTCCAAGTTAGACCAATTTTAATTGTTTGTGTGCTTGAGGCTCAGATGATTGATGAAGAAATCCAGGAGTTAATTGAAGCAAGAAGTCAGGGGAAAAAGAAAGATCTCAAAGTTCGGGAGACTGATGGCATGCTTATGCAGGAGAACAAAATGTACGTGCCAAATAATGCAGAATTAAAGAAAGAAATTTTGGATGAAGCGCACTGTTCGGCTTATGCAATGCATCCTGAAGGTACTAAAATGTATCATACCATTCGACCATTTTATTATTGGTTGGGTATGAAAAGAGAAATTGCTGAGTATGTGAGTAGATGTGCCATTTGTCAGCAAGTTAAAGCTGAAAGGAAGAAGCATTTTAGGTTGATGCAACCACTTCCCGTTCCACAAGGGAAATGGGAAAACATTACTATGGATTTTGTGTACAAGCTTCCTCGTACACATAATGGTTATGACGGCATTTTGGTGATAGTTGATCGGCTTACTAAGTCAACACATTTTATTCCAGTGAGGGAGAAGTATTCTTTAAGTTGATTAGTTGAATTATTTATATCGAACATTGTGAAGTATCATGGAGTTCCAGTTAGAATTGTCTCAGATCATGATCCTAGATTTACTTCTAAGTTCTGGGTAGCATTCCAGGAAGCTCTTGGTTCAAGGTTACTTTACAGTATAACATATCATCCTCAGACAAATGGACAATCAGAAAGGACTATTCAGATGTTAAAGGATATGCTGAGATCTTCAGTTTTACAGTTTGGTGACGCTTGGCATAAGCGGTTGGATTTAATGAAATTTGCCTACAACAATAGCTTTCATTCAAGTATTGGTATGTCACCATTTGAGGCACTTCATGGCAAATCTTGTCGTACACCTTTATGTTGGTCAAAGGTTGGCGAAAGAGTTTTGGAGGGCCTTGAGATAGTGGATGAGACTACTCAGAATATTTAGGTGATTAAGTCTAACCTGAAAGCGGCCCAAAATTGACAGAAGAGCTTAGCGGATAAACATGCCACTGACAAGGTGTATAAAGTGGGTGATTGGGTAGTTTTAAAGCTTTCATCGTGTATAGGTGTAGTACGGTTTGGGAAGAAAGGTAAGCTAAGTCCTAGGTACATCAGACCGTACGTGATCACTAAGAGAGTTAATGAAGTTGCTTACAGGCCTAAGTTGACACACCCCGACCGATAAATCAGGGAGTGTTGGCCGTCACACGAATGTGACGTAGCCATGTGCGCGTGCGGAAGCTATTAAGAAGGTAATATAAAAGTACTAATAATTAAAAACTAACTAGCATACAAAGTACTAGTGTATGTGAGACACAATTCAGAGCAAGTCTACAACTGTCCAAAAGGAAAAGATACGACATATTTACACCCGAAGGTGACCCTACAATGGTGAGTGTCTGTCAGAAATGCCGGGACGCCCTCTGGGATAAACCACCGAACTTGCTAGACCACTAGAACCTGGAGGGGCGCAAAAACAAAAGCGTGAGTGGGCGAAAACAAAGTTCTTTGAAAACTCTTTAGCAAAATACATTCTAATCCCTCGCCGTAAAACCTGTATACTTCCCAGAAAATGAACATATATACGTATGTATAGGTATGCCAATCATGCTCCACAATATGCCATTCATGCTCACAATATGCCATTCATGCTTGAGAATATGCCACAACAGAATCTCATAATCAAATATAAATGCTCAAGCATAATCACATCAATAACATATAATCTGGCAGCCGGGAGTCACCTAACGTGACATGTACCGCTGCAGATAGAGCTCTAATCTCAACTCAACATCTGAATCTGCACACAAGTCGGAGCCACCTAACGTGGTCTGTACGACAGGACTGGGTGTAATATATACGCTCTAGTGCTACGATCACGTGAAGACTATGCGAATAATCGCGGGTCACCTACGAGTCGGAACCACCTAATGTGGTCTGCACGACAAGGCTTGCACCTAACTTGGATCCAAGGCGAGCGTGTGGTGCTGGTGAACATACACGTGAAGGACTCTGCCCCTCTCTGGGCGGGAGCACTAACACCGGGGGTGCAGATTATGAGCTCTCTAAGCATCTCAAACCACTATTGCATAATAAACAGGAATGCATAACCACATGAATACCGCTTACCTGGCACTTACCTGTGCGTCCACAGCACCAAATACACATTTATATATATGTATGCCACTACTAATACATGCGATGATGCGTAAACAACATTCATATGATTCATGGCATAAAACAAATAACCTTTTCTATTCTATTTCTGGGAATTTAGATGTATATAGGTATATACGGAAAACAAAAGCCCACTCACTGATAATTAGAAGGGTCGTAGCCCCCCTGCCTCGAGTGTGAACGCTCGTCCTCGGAAAACGAATCACCTAAACGCGACAAAGTTACGAAAACATTAATTTAAAAGGACCTAAGCAACTTCTCGTAATAACTTCTCATACATTGCTCAAATTGGACAAATGAATATACCAACGTGATCTATACAACCTCAGGATCACACCCATATTTTTAAAATAATTTTTGGACCACGCACGCGCCCCCACGCGCCTAAACAGGCACGGACCTACGCGCCCCCCATGCGCGGCCACGTGCACTGCACACTGACGGCATCAACTGACGCCGTCAGGAATATTCCGTTAAACTGACGGAATATTCCATTAGACTTAACTGACGCCGTCCACTGCCGTTAGGAATATTCCGTTAGACTTAACGGAATATTCCCCTGTCTTCTCCGGCGGCGCCGGAAAACTGGGAAATTTTCTAACTTAGTTTTCTCCTTCGTTTTTCAACCATTTTTCACGATTCAAACGCCAAAATGAAGCTTAGGACTAGTAGAACAACGTTAGACTAGTTTTAAGGCCTAAAAATTAAGGAATCTCACCTGTCTTCAAGGTCAAAACTCGGCCAACTTTGCACAGGATGATCCCGACGTCCAAACTCACCCAACGAACCACTCCGAGGCTCCTTGGGACCTCACAAACACATCTACAAGCTTAGAAATTCCAAAAACACACTAGTTTAGGTTTGCATGAACAGTGCATAATTCGGCCATGGTGATACCGACGTGAAAATGGTAGTTTCCTTACTTGAAAATGGCACCACTGGACTCCTCTCAGTCCCACGAACACGATGGTAGTCTTAGTTTCTTGATTGGTGAAGGTTTGAGTATATGTGTGTGTTGTCCGTGTGTAGAAGAAGAAGAAGAGAGGAACTCGGGGAGAGAGAGAGAGAGAGAGAGAAAAGAGACAGAGAAGACAGAGAGTGAGGAAAAGAGGGAGGGAATCCCGGGAGAAAAGAGAGTGTATGAGTGTGTGTGGTCCCACAACACCACACAACACAAAAATACACGTAAAATAACGACTAGGGGGGTAAAATTGTAAATTCACACGTACGTTTTGTTAGTTTCGGGACGGGATATTACATAAGTTGCCTCCAGATTTGTCTAAAGTGCATGATGTGTTCCATGTTTCCATGCTTCGTCATTATGTTTCAAATCCGTCGTATGTGATACCTCATCAACCTTTGGAAATTAATCCAAATTTGACTTATGATGAAGAGCAAGTGACTATTCTGAATTGGAAAGATAAAGTTCTTGGTGTCCACTCTTTGCAACATTCTTCGTCCAATTATTCACCTTCGTTTTTCTTCTGGAAAATTGCTCGATTCGTGAATGGTGGAGGGGCTACAGATTTCTGCCTTTTTCAATTCGATTGAAATTCGTATTTTGATTGCGTAGTCTAACGTGTTTGGGTGATTTTTGCATTTTTTCAGCGTACGTGATTTCGTTTTTTAGGTGGTTCTCAGACCTGGTTTGGTACTGAGGTGATTCTGAAAAAAGCTGTTATCAAAAAAAGCTGGGAGCTATTTTTGTGTTTGGTAAACACTCAGCTTCAGCTTTTTTTCACAGTTTTGGATGAAAAAAAGCAAAAAACAAGAAGCTGCAAAACCTCGCTTTGAAAAACCGGCTTTTTTTCACATCTGTTTTACATAAAAGTTTACCAAACACTCTAATACTGCTTTTTTTCTTTTCAAAAGCACTTTTACAAAAAAGTTTACCAAACACTTTGCTGCTTTATTTCACAGCTGCTTATTCTCACAGCACAGCAGAAACAGTTTTTTTTCAAAGCACAGCAATACCAAACCAGCCCTCAGTTGGATTCCACAGTAAAACCCAGAAACTTAGAGGTATGAAAATTTCAGTTTTTTTGGATTCTTAATTTATTTTCAATGTTAATTTCTGATTTATTTTCAGTATTAATTCCTGAATAAATTATTATTTTTGATAAACCCACTTAGAATCTGATCTGGGTTTTGCTTCGATTCCATAGTAAAAACCTTGAAACTTAAAGGCACAATCTGCATGTCGTTAGAAACTACTTGAGCAGCCGCGATCTCAGGTAATTTACTCTTTTGTGTGTATTGGGTTGGTGAGTTATTGATAAAATCTGAAATGACTTGAAGATTTGATTTGGGTTTTGCATGTTTGTAGTTTTTAAAATTATGGTTTGTTTTTTGGGACTGGAATTTGGATTATACATGATTTTAAAAAAAAATCATATTTATATGATTTGAGTTTAATTCAGGAAAATTATTATCTATGCTGTATATTTCAAAACTCAGTTATTGGTTGGTGAGTTGGTCTGTTTTGGTTTTGGTTATTTCTTTTTTCAATTGGTTTGGGATTTTTTTATGTTTGGAGTTCTTTTGCTGTAATATTGTTTTCAATTCATCTGGAATTCAGTTTATGTTATGGGTTGCTATGCTTCTGCATTTAATTTGGTGTTTGGATGTTTATGTTACAGTTGTCATCGATTTTCTTAAAGAATTAATCCAAGTCATGATGCCATTTTTTATATATGTTTAAATGTTAACACTTTACAGATTTTCAGTTTCCAAACAATGAGATTATCACAACTCCTCACTTTGATTCCTAACGTTGAAAAATAAAATGTTCTTTGAGTTTGTCCATTGTGGTCCTTTCGCTAAAAAAATCTGTTAAATGAAAAAGCAAATGGAGGGGTTTATTGGACAAATAATTAACAGAGGTTCTTCACAATATCCCAAATGATTGACAATAGATAAACTATAATTCAGTGCTCAACGTTGGAAGAAGTTCGGAAGGTTCCATTATATTAAGCGAAACTAAACGAGTGAAGAATCCAATCCAAATATTTTGCAATGCACTCAAGTGTGGAATGCACCGGACCGGCACACTACACGACTGGAATTGCGTGATACGGTTTCAACAGTCTCACTCAACCGTGCATTGGTCTATTTGTCCATGGCTTTCATTATGGCCAACTTTCACTTTCGTTCTTTCCGAATCCAAGTTCCATGCTAATGAAATAACGACTTGTGGACAAAACTACTTATATGTGCCTTTATTTCATTGATACAAAACACCACCGCTGCAGTATATCTTCTCCACTTTTGGATGTCATACTATACACTTGCAAACTTGACCATTATAAAAGTCTCATGACACGTGCAGGAACAGGCAATCCACGAGCTCAAGGGCAAAACCACTCTTACCACAAACCACAAGGGAAGCCGCGTAAAAGTAACAAACAAACAACCTCATACAAACAGCGCATTAACTTCATTTATTCACTCTGAAAATACAGGTCATTGTTTAGAAAGCAACAGGAAATGCCGAACTCTCATCCAGCCCGGCTAACATTCATGATAGAAAACTGGGCAGTACATGCCATTTGTCATACCACACTTCTTCACCAGTAAACAAACCAAATACCTGGGCAACTACATAGGCTTTCAGTACTAAACAAGACGAGACAGAAAAATCCGCACAGCTGCAGGTTGTGATACCACACATAAAACGGTCTATACATAAGACCTGTTAAAGAAGCTCATCGCCTTCAATCATCCCGCAACTTTCCTTGAATAGGTTCTACCAGGTTGAATCTCTTGAACGGGCCTGAGATACAAGTTTCCAGACTCACCAATCCACTCGACTCCAGCCTTCATGGGAGGGGGCCGCATCTGCTGCCCGACAGTCTGCCTGCTATGACCAATTGTCATATTTGCCAGCTTCTCAGATGTATCTGAAACTCCGCGTGCAACCCTTACCTTGTTCACATAAGCTGTGCCAGCCAACATTGTATTCTCAGTTAAATAGAAAGTCAAATAACAAGCACTCTGACAAAACAAAAACAAAAAAGAAAATCCAGGACCAGGGGATTGAGAAATAAAACTAAAATCCAAAGAAAAAAAGACAACATCACGCATTCTTGTGGTTCATAAATGTGATCGGTTTGGATATTAAATCGAAAACAATTCAAGAAAGCAACATAATCAAATTCCTTCTAGTCATGGAACTTACTAGGACTGCTTTTTCCCGGTGGTCGATATTTCTGCTGCTGCTTGGTGGAGCTTTTCAAATATTTTTCATTCTTTTTCGCATCCTTAAATCATAAAGATGAGGAAATTATTTAAAAGGAACAAGAAAATGAGGTATGTCCACGTTTGGCATAAGCACACAATCAAATTAAACAGATAAAAGTAACATGTGCTCTCACCTGGTTAGCCATATCCAGTTTCCGCTGCACCCCTGCAAAGCCAGTTCTTACATAATGAGAATTCATCTAGAGAATTACCAGTTCTTTCGACAAAAGGATGGCAATATTTCCTCCACTAAGAACTATAGAACTAGAATTTTTAAATAGACAAAAAGCTAAGAGCTTGTTTGGTAGTCTACTTAAATTCAACTTTTTAAACTCAAAAACAATTTTCAAGTTTTAGGCCTTAAAAACTTGTTTGGTATTGACTATTTTCAAAAAAAGAACTCAAGGCTAACTCAAAAATATAGTCTATTCTCTAAAAACACATAAAGTGAGTTTTTTGAGTTTTTAAACTTAAACTCACTCGTTTCTTCTCTCTCTCTTCCCCTCCCACTCCAAATCTCTCTCTCTCTTTTATTCTCTCTCGCCCATCTTTTTCTTCTTTTTCTACCTTTTTTGTCTCTCCTCCAATCCGCTGTCTTCATTCTCTCGGTTCTTTTTCTCACTCCTCTTCCTCTCTGTCTCCTCCGATCCTCTCACTTCTTTCTCTTTCCTCCAATCATCTCTTACTTTATTTCCTCCTCTATCCTCTTTCTCTCTCAGACCCCCTCTTTTTGGATCTCTTTGCCCAGTTTAAGTTGTATGATTTAGAATTTTCAAATCGCATACCAAACAAGTTTTTTAGTCTTAAAGAAAATTGTTTTCAAGAAAAAATCTCAAAAAATGTTTTGAGAAATTATAAAAAAAATTAAAATAAGATACCAAAAAAGCCCTAAATTTTATAAGGATATTCTTGAGGAGAAATAATTTTTTCTGACCACAAGGGTTAGTACAAGAAAAACCTACGACAACACCACCTGGTGAAAAGACTCAGTGGAGTAATTTACAACAACTGCAGATATTGATAAATACAGAACACAAAAAAAAAAAAAAAAAAAAAAAAGCAGCATTTAAAGTCTAAATAAACTCCACAGAACAATATCCAACCAACCTGTGCCTACAGAGGCATGCAACTTGGGGGAAGGGAAGTTGCTAGCAAGTTTTGAATGAGATACAGTCCCAGAAAGTCTTCTAGCACTTTGCTGCTCCACTCCCCTTGCTCCAGCTGTGCAATATAATACAAATAAATTTATATCCGACATTACTTGAATACCTAAATAACAATCTCAAAGCTGATGCACTTCCATAAATTATCAGATGGACGAACCTATTGGATGCATCCTAGCAACAGTTGATCTGGAACGAAGGGATGGAGGAACAGAATAGCAACTCTGCCACATGAAAGGAAGTACATGTTAGAATACACAATATTTACAGACCCCAATTCATCATAGGAAGTTGCAGTTACTGTATTTTGTTCCAATACACTACCTGGAAGAAACGATGTTGGAGGGCCTCTGCAGCAGTTGGCCTCTTGGAAGGGTCCCAAGAACAAAGTGACTACAGCAAAAGGGAAGGAAAAACATAAATCACACAGTAGTAGACATTCTTTAAACAAAGTCACCACGTGGGCTGAGTTGAGGAGTAGGGAGGATGGAATAAGAAACAGCTACAGTAAATACTATATAGGACTTACTGTTATCAGGCTGATTGCACCGTCACTAGCTGATGGAATCCGTGTAGAGAGATCAGCACCAGCAAACTGCAATGTTCAAAGATACAAAACCAACTTAATATATATGGTTGTTTTTTCAAGTATGGGAACAACATAATCTTATGTTTCTACTAATACTAGAAAATAAGAACGCAGATAAAATTACATCCTAAATTTGCATGCCGCTTTAAACTGTCTAATAAATCTCTCATAAAATACGATGCAGCAATGACAAGAGTCTGCTAAAACAAACAAATATGAGGAAATGCGTGATGCAAAATCAGAAACAACTGACCTGAGGAAATTGGTAGTTGATATCCCTTGCAAGGCGAAGCCCGTCAGCCCATGAGTCCTTGGTTGGGCTTCCAATCACACTGCAAATTTTATATATCTCATCTGCTTCACTGCAAGAACAGTGGAAGAGGGAGGCGAAGGTGAGAACATTTAAAATAAACCAACTTATATTAGTCGCTAAATTATTAGCAAAACTGCCGCTAATATCTTCCAAAACACATCTAAGTTAATTAAACAATTACTGCAAAGATTCAAAATTCTATCCTATGGGAAGCAAACCACTTGATGGTTAGGGAGTATGGAATACATACCTAACACCTGGAAATAAAGGGCGGAGAGAAAACAACTCAGCCATTATAGCACCCATTGCCCACATATCTGACAGTCAGAAAAAAACTAATAACTTAAGAAACCAATCATTGTGAACACATGTTTTCACAAAGAACAAAAATTCGAAACTTTAAACATATAAACTCACCAACTTTTGAGCTATACAGGTACGACTGAAGCAGCACTTCGGGCGCTCGATACCTAGCAGACCCACATTCTAGAGTCAATAACTTACAGCAACATATTAACACCCAAGCAGAGATAACCTATTACCAGAACTGTAAGAAAAATTAAATTAACACCCACCACCGTGTCGACACGTATTCTGTATATGGTGGTTGTGAATTGATTTCCCGAGCAAGTCCAAAATCAGCAATTTTGATGACATCTTTGGTAACCAATAAGTTCTCTGCAAAGGAGTGAGTGTATACGTACAATTATGTCAGTCTGATAGCAGAAGAAAAATCAAACACAACAGGTGACAGCCTGAACGACTTAATCACAAACCATATAAGCAAAGAAATTGATTGAGGAAAGAAAATAACCACACGAAAAAAGTAAAAATAAAATTTGAGAAGATTTTGCCACATGGGGATTCAGAATATGAGAGGAAAAAAGAAAAAAGAAAAAAAAAACTATATACAAATGCAAGAAAGTATAGCAAGGGCATGCAAGCAGCAGTGATTGAAGACAAGGACCGGAAAAAAAAAAGACAAACAAAACAAAGTATATAACACTTTTGGCATTCTGAATATCATGTATACCTTCACTTCTCCAAATTTTTATTCAGCCCTTCTGCTACTCTTTGAACATTTTACCCACTCAACCGAGGTTATGGATAATAATTGTAACAGTTACCTGGCTTAAGGTCGCGATGAAAATATCCACGCTGATGCATGTAAGCAAGGCCTTGGAAAACTTGAAAACACCAATTTCTGACTTCAGCTTCGGGGAAAAGCTTTTCCTTATCTTTCATAAGTTGATACAAGTTGAACTCCTGCAATGTACATATGACAACACCCAATATCAACAGTGACTCTTATCAACGGTATCATAGTAAATAATATCAAGTTTGTCAACTATACCCTTACCATGTATTCAAACACGAAGTACAACATGTCATTTTCTCTGATGACTTCCTTGAGCTTCACAATATTTTGATGATTCATTCTACGCAATGACTGCATGGAGAGGAAATGATATAATTAAAAAGTATACATCATACCAGGATATTAATAAAGAGGAGGTAGTACGTTAAAACACCTTCACTTCCCGTAGACTTACGCACTCCTCCCATGAAAAATAACTTTTCTTCATTTTTTTAATTGCAACCTGTAAATTGTCCAACTGATTATGAACAGAACAAAATGTAAAGCACTAAATACATTCCAAAGGGAATGGGAAACGGAAAATAAAACACTTACGACTTCACCAGTTTGCTTATTAATAGCTCGCCAGACAGTCCCAAATGTGCCATCACCAACTTCCTTTATTAACTTGTACCTAGAGTAACCACATACTTATTTATTAGTATGAATACAAACAGATAAACCTAAACTCCCCAGTAAACACTCACCTCTCCATTCTTCCTGTGGAACACAAACCAGGTCGTTCTTTATTCAGTGAAAGCATAAAGACTCAAGATAAATGGAATTTATCTTCAGAAGATGATCCTTAAAATACAATGTATGATATCAACAACTGCCTTGCTGGTCCAGCTGAATCAAACCATCAATCTTCTGAGGCAACACGCACGAGCACAAAACCAGACTTATTATGATGGATAGGCTGCACGGCCTTATTCATTGCTAACTCCAGGGCATCAGGACCACAGCATGACATTAATGGCAAAAAAGGACAAGGATCACCTAACATATCGATGTTAAAAATCCAAACAGACTGATTTATCCCGCCAAAAGAAAGACTTCTAGCTCAAGATAGTGTCACCCAAGGCTTAATAAACTTAACTAAAAGCAATCTCATCTAAATTACGCAGAGATCAGTGTGGAATCTGCAGGTAACCGATATCTTGCCACTTATCATAGCACCCACCAGGAGCAACGATGAAATAATAACTTTGAAATAAACAGTTTGCACTGGTTTGGTTTGACGTAACTGATTATCTAATAATAACTATGTAGAGATCTTCTCTTCAGTCACAGATTGCCGGAATTTAACCCTGTCATAATAATCAAAGAATAAAGTTTAGGAATACTAAGCAGGCATCGAATAAAATAGTATTAAGTATAAAACTGAGTTGTATATGCTGTACCCCTGATGAAGTTTTCCCAGAAATTTCAACTGGATGTTGTATCAGCAATGCGCTATGCACTAAAGATCCAACACCTGACTCAGAAGTAACAAGCATCACGTCTCCCGTATTGATCATTTGAGAGGAACTGACCACTAAGTGCAATTAACAAAAGAAACCCGAAAAAAATCTCCAAGGACAAGAAATCTCCAGTCAAGCACTTCCTGGAAAGAAAAGACCCGGTACTGGTGGCAATTTGACCAGAAGCGCATTTGCTCCATGTCTTGAAATATATATGAAATCCCTTTAAATCTAAGCCCGGCACAACCTGAAATTAAGATTAAATGCATTGAAAGAACATCAGACAATCATGCAGATAAAGATACCAAGTAACAATTTACTGATTTTAATGGCAAGTTAAACCGAATCTCACGTAATGTGGCAAATAATGATGCAAATCCAAATACTAACACAAGATAACATGTAATCATTAACACAGCTTCTTAATAGCTCTCACATAAAAATACAAAACTTCCAGCACATTTCAGAACCAAGTTCAGACAAATAAATACCACAAACCACACAACGACAACATACAACAAACTTTAAGGCACTTAAGCTGTACGCTGTATCATATAAATAAATTACTACAAAACTTAAATGTGATGTACAGATTCTTTCCTATTTCATTGTTGATACACATACCCAGGCCAACAAATGATTTCCGATCCTAAGCCGCATGCTACAAAATCACAACTTTGGTAATAGGATAACCTAAAGTCACAAAGGAACATCAGGGACAAAGTACATAGACCCCCACGATACGGTCATGAATTTCAACGATAATTTGTATAACCTCTAAGCCACCAAATGACCTTCAGCACAAAATTGGAATGTAGGAAAGGAAGGAAGAAAAACCAAAACCAGAAACAAGTCTATAGAAAAAATTGTTCCGGTTAACTTCGAGGTGCAGCAAATTACAGTTTTAGCCACAATACACTTTTAGCTAATGCTATAACCCAAGTGATCAATAACATTAGCAATTTATACAAGAGAACACAAACAGAATACAACCAATGAAAATTTACAAACAAATAAATAAAAGCCTCAAATTACCAATTGGAGTTAAGATTAACAAAAATAAAAACCAATATAAGCCGCGATATATCTCTGTTAAATAATACAATCAGAAAAAAAAAATCACCAAACCTTAGAGCATGTTTGGTACTCTACTTGAATTCAACTTTTTAAACTCAAAAACAATTTTCAAGTTTTAGGCCTTAAAAACTTGTTTGGTATGACTATTTTAAAAAACTGAACTCAAGACTAACTAAAAAATATAGTCTATTATCTAAAAACACAAAAAATGAGTTTTTAAACTTAAAACTCACTCCTTTCTTTTCTCTTCATCCTCCCCTCTCACTCCAAATCTCTCTCTCTCTCTCTTCTTCTTTCTCTCTCCCCCTTCTCTCTTTTTTTTTTTTTTTTTACCTTTTTCGTCTCTCCTCCAATTCGCTCTCTTCATTCTTTCGG
The DNA here is from genome assembly GCF_041283825.1 of Pyrus communis. Lineage (NCBI taxonomy): Eukaryota > Viridiplantae > Streptophyta > Magnoliopsida > Rosales > Rosaceae > Pyrus > Pyrus communis. Next base: position 28,854,130 of record NC_142580.1, read on the forward strand.
TTTTTTCTCTCACTCTTCTTCCTCTCTATCTCCTCCGATTCTCTCACTTCTTTCTCTTTCCTCCAATCATCTCTTACTTTCTTTCCTCCTCTCTCCTCTTTCTCTCTCAACCCCTTTTTTTTTTTATCTCTTTGTCCAGTTTAAATTGTAAGATTTAAAATTTTTAAATTGCATACCAAACAAGTTTTTGAATCTTAAAGAAAATTGTTTTCAAGAAAAATTCTTAAGAAATGTTTTGAGAAATTATAAAAAATTTCAAATAGGATACCAAACAAGCCCTTAATAACCCAGAGGATGAAAACCCTACAAGCCCCAAAATAGTCAAACTCTGAACCCCCTTCATTTCCCAGAACTTCTCAGCAACCAAACATACTTCAAACCGAAATCGAAGAATCACATCCAGCCGAATACGTTAAAAAGCTAACCCTAATCCTAAAATCCTAAAATCCCAAAATCCCAAAACAGAAATCGAAAAAAATCGCGATACAATCAACAAGGAACAAAACCAGAATATCCAAAACAAACAGAATAAAATTAATTACAAAACAAATCAAATTCAGAATTAAATCTAAACAAGAAGGGCAAATAAATTATAGGGGATCAGATCGGGAGAAAAGGAATCGAACCTGAAAGCCAAGCGGCATAACAACCGTCGCCTAGGACGGGAGGGGGTGGAATCCAGAGTTTCTTTTATGTCAAACCGACTTCGCTTAAACCCACCGAATTCTGATATGCTGCCACACAGAGAAATGAGAGAGAGAGAGAGAGAGAGCGCGATGAGAGAGAATGAAAGCCTTCGTGCCAACCAAGGAATTTACGTAATTTCTGCTTCCGTTTCGGCTATTTAGAGCTCCACTCCACGTTCTCACGGAGGCAAGGGATATTCTTGTCCTTTTATCGCGTGCTTGATCTTTTATGGGTCCTCTTTCTTTTTTAAGCTAATTGTTTGGTGGGTTGGATTTTTCCCTTTTTTTTTTTTTTTTTTTTTTTTAATACATCGATATATTTTTACATTAAGAATTAGATTTTTTCTTTCTTTGTTGTATTTTTTTTTTTTAATACATCGATAATATTTGCCTAGAGGGAGATTCTAATCACTTGCACTATTCCCTGAAGATTGAGACCAAGCATTGACAATATTCGATAAATGGCTTCTTCCTTCCACTGTGTTAAAGTGGAAGCATATCTCTTGTAGTTGACACCAGAATTAAACTTGACTCTCTCTCTCTCTCTTGTAGTTGAGGTTTCACAACATGAGCACACTTGAATTGAACCAGTAAGCACCAATAACAAACAAACTAGAGTTCAACGGAAGCGGTAGATTTCATTTAAGAAACAAAGAATCCTTCGTTCCTTTGGTACACACACACACACAGCTTGCACATATTCAAATCATCGGATCACAGCTTGACGCGAAAAGAGAACAAATTATGAAAAATGGGAAAAGGGCAAAGATGAAAGATGAATTGTTCCAAGTACATTATAAAGAATATATCTATACGCAAAGCCCTTGTGGTTGATTGACTACCTTATTGGGTAACCGAGTCTTCAATGACAAATTTGTGTATTCTCGGCTTCTTATAGAATGAACTAATTCTCTGTGAATGGTATTCAACTTGCTTCTTTTGCTTCTATTCCTATTTCTGTCCCTCCAATAAATCAGCTTCCTTTGGGTTTCTCTGTTCATCACCTGGAAGTTCGATTCGATGAATACCAGAGTTTTTTCTGGCATATCAATATTTTCTCCTTCTCAATCCCATACTCAGTATCTTCTTTGCGGCATCCCCATCTCATCCCTTTGGCAATAGCCGCAACAGCATCCACTAAGTAGCTCGATTCTCGAACTATTGCATAGCCATTAGGTCGCAGGATTCGGTCCATCTCTAAGAGCACATATTTCATTTCGCATCTGCCCAAGTTTACTATTATTAGAACCATTTATACAGTTGATTACCTACTCTGCATGTGTTATGCACTTCCTATGTTGAATTAGGCAAGAGTGCATAAAAACTTAACGTCTAAGATTAACTAGTTAATTCAATATGCCGAATTAACATAATTTTTCAAAATATATTTCATGTGCCCATATAAAGACAAGCCCATTTTTTACCTGTGGCTTTCGGCAGTAAAGAAGCCATCAAGATGTAGAAGATCATAAGTTCGAGGATAAGTAGAAAAAGCTTCACACCTGCCAAAAGAGAACAAATAAACCAACACAAAAAACCACAGGATTTTATAACAATGACCAAAATGAGAGGTGCACCCAAAGTATGCTATTTATGCAGATCAAAGCCTTAATGCCCATATAAATGAATTTCAAATTACCAATCATGGAAAGTTCCGATAAGGCCTCGATCATAGACCACAGGTAATGTATTTGCAGCATAGGAAGAGACGACATTCATGACCCACAAGGGATATTCAATCGTGGCCGCGGCAAAACCACCATATACCGTATTCATGTCCATAACATTTCTGATCTTATCTGTTCCAATTGCCGGGAGCAACTTTTTGTAATGCTTCATTCGAACCCTCCAATTTCTGTCATCACGCTTGAAAGCACTAGCACTCCCACCATGCACATCAGATATACGCTCTGGTGCAACATGCAACCGCTCTGGCCATCGAGGGATGGCTTTCAAAGCTGACTTTTTTAGCTTTGGGTCTGGAACTACAACACAAGAGCGTAATGGAGTGTACCATCCTGAATCTGGTTCGAGGCTATCATCACACTTTGCAGGATAGGTGTCTGGCTCAGAAAGTTTATTGTAGCAACTGCTGTCTGACTGTTTCTGCCAAACAGCAATATCATCCTTCTTGTTGTACAATTTAAAGCACAGTGAAGTTAGCAGTTCTTGCAACTTTTCATAATCTGATTTCTGCTCTTCTATGGTTGTGTTCCACCCACGCCAGTGGTTTTCGTAGTTGACAGGTGGACCAGACAGGACCCAGAAACCTCCAGGACGGAGTATACGATGAATTTCTAGAAGGTAAATTCCACCTGACAGCAGGACACTAGTCATTAGCACAACTGGTAACACCACCACCAACCCCCAAACTCTAAAAGATAAATAAAATCTCCAAGTTCCTAAAGTTGGTACTATGCTATTGCTAATTTGAAAACTGGTTCCAGCAGCTGGACATTAAGCTCTATAAAATGAATTATATTCTTTAGAACTGAAAGATTTTTTAAACAATTTCATAGAAGAAATACCAAATTCCGTCCATGGGATGAGGCATCTTGAGCAGTGAGCCATATCAAATGAGTTTGAAGGGAAAGGAAGTCTCTGTGTAGAAATGATGCCAAGAATAGCAGGAATTCCACGCTCCAGAGCAAACTGAACCTGAGCTTCATGATTATCTCTTGGGGCGAGAGAAACAGTTAAAATCCCACGGTCTAACAAATCACCTCCCCAACTTGCAACCTAGAAATTATACAATTAAAGAGGTTAACTTCTGTAGATTCTCACAACTTTAATTACTTAGCAGTTTGTGCTGCTTCAAGCACAATAAGGAAATAGATTATTACATTAGTAAATAAATTTCAATCATGAAATAGGGAAAGAAAGGTGCGATGAAATTTAAACTTGCATTTTACTAATATCAAAAAGGCAACATGCTTTCACTCACCAGAAATTTTCAGCTAAATTTGAACATGATAAATCGGGAAAATGTAAAAGAGGATGAAAGATGGACTCACCCCACACCCAGTATCAATGGCAGTTCGAACAGTCCCATCTTTCATTTCTGGAATAAGATCTTGCATCAAATCGACATATGCAGAGACGCCTCTAGGAAACATAGTTCCCCCACCAGGAAAGAAAAACTTATCCCCTTCTTTTCTCAGCCAATTCTGATTGGACTTCTGTTTGTTAATCCAATCATATGGCACATTCCTGAAACCAAATCCACATGGTAAATTCAGTGAAACTTTTAACTCTTTTTAGGGAAAAATAATAATTGAGACTTAACTGGAAACTTTTGACTGTACATAGGTCTTAGGCATCAAGCTGTCAACTATTTACCTGTACCAACATTCGTCCCTGCTATTTGGCCATCTGATTGGTAGCTTGTAGCCATCTGGAGGTGGAACTAAGCATTCTTTCCTCTCAAATACTGAAGGGCAGTGCCGTTCCATGAAAGTAAGCCGATGAACACCATACTTTCTCCACCTCTGTACAATAAGCAGCCACAATCTGATAAGCATCTAGCAGTGTGTAAATTCCGAAAAAGGATAAAGTACCATAAAAATGATTAAGCAGTTACCCTTGGATCCGTGCACGGGGTGTAGTCTTGATAGTCACTGCTGCATTCAGCAAAGGTAACAGGTTTTACATGGAGAGATGATTGAACTGCCTTTTTGACATCTTCGACCTTGACAGGCTCAATTTTGTTCTTCTCAGAGCAGAAGATTCCACCAAGATAGAATGAAAACCCGCATAGCAAAACAAACAAGATTGTCATAGGGACAATCCTGGTACCTTGGGTTCCCGGTTTTCCATCTTTATGTTTCATCATCTCAGAAATTATTAACTACCTGCACACATACAAGGCTAGATATCTTCATGATTGTGGGATATACGATTTAAAATAATACTGATCTGCTACGATTCACCGCAAAGAGCACGCACAATTTTATTCATGTAATCAGGCACTCAAACCAGACCGGTCACAAGCTACAAGGGATTTATTTTGTTCCTCAAAGGCAACTTCTTCTACATTTACAAACCAACTTCACTAAAAGAAACACATGTTCAATTAAAGAGAACCTATAAACCAATCTTAAACCTTGACCGAAAAAAAAAAAAGAAAAAAGAAACATATGACTCAAATATTAAACACGGGAAGCACAAAATACGTTGTGGATCACACACAGAAAAGGTGAGACTCAAATTCGGATCGATCCAGATCCAGCTCATGGATAGCAACTGCACTAAATTCACCAAAAAAAGTAACGCAGAAAACATAAACGACTGGAATGATGGCAACTACCGACACTTTCTACTTTCCATGTCAAACCTCCCTTATGTCTTTCACATGGTAATGGGCCCTAACTACATCAAACTCCACCTTTCCTGTATTTTTCACTTCCCACTGAGCCAGAATGCCCAACCAAATATCAATCAAGCCATGGAAATCAAGAAAAGCAAAGTATTCAATAATTTCATCATTTCTTGAAGCCTAAGAAATGTTTTTTATGCATGATTTATCGTAACCACTGCTTGCCAATCAGCTACTGCTTCCTTTCTCAATCATCAAATTGCTACATTATATGACCTCATATCAAAGAAACAAACAAACGCTCAAAATCATGGCAAGAAATGCACCTCAATTTCGTCGAAACGAAGCAAAAAGAAAAACCAAAAGATTAAGTGTTGAAGGCTGATTGCAGGCCTCCGAGTGCTTCATATTCATACAAAAGAAAAGGAAAGGCAGATCAAAACTACCCATTTGCCAAAAAGATTTACCAAGCATTGTATAAAAAAAAAAATTAAAAAAAAAAAGAAAAAAAAAAAAAAACGAGAAAACCCCAATTTTTGAAAAACCAGGAGATAAATTAAGCATTTTGCAATTGGCAAAAGTGAAAAATCCCGTGCGATCACCGCCGTTCAATAATAGGAAATTAAAACAGAAAACAAAGATGGGGTGCTGTCAAAAACCAGATCCAAGGTGCAGAAGAAACCCATTAACAAGATGATCGTAATGTGTTCGACGAAATTACACAAAGAAGAAAAACATGAGATCTGACGGAGCAAAGGTACTAACAGTAAGAGAAGAATAAGAAGCTAACACAGCAGATGGATAACTAGTACCTTTATCTCTTTCTCTCTCTGCGTACAGTGACTATCTCTCTCTACAATATCTCTGCAATCAATGGTTGTTTCATGAATTGAATCCCACAAACCCCAAATGGAGGTTGAAAATTAAATGGCTTTTTAATTTTCTGGGTGAAAATCTCTCTGTTCAAGAGAAAGAAGAAACAGAGAGAAGAGGAATAGAGATTCCTGGGGTGGGCTTTAGCTTGGATAAAGGGATATGGGAAGAACACAGTGGAAGGGATCTCTCTCTCTCTCTCTCTGAGCTTTAAGCACAGGAAGGGATGAGCGTCATATAAAAGCATACAGACAAGCTTGAGCTTTCAGACTCCTCTGCTTCGCAGCTCTTTCTCTTTTTCTTTGTTTTTCTATGCGGTAATATGGTAACTTCTTTCTTTGTCTTCCATTTCATTTTCACATGCATTGCATCCTCTCATTATTATTTGAGATATTTCTCGGTTTTTCTCCTCAATTTGTAAAAAGATGTCAATTTTTCTTTTGAATTTTAATTTTTATCGATTATCTTTGAATTTTTTTAATTAGTCAATTTTTTTCTGAACTTTAATTTTAGCCGATTGTTCATCTAAAATTTTATAAATAACCAATTTTCCCGTAACGTTAGATTTTAAAATTTTTTATCCAATTTTTCATTCATTTTGCTTCTATACAATTATCATGCATTGTCTGTGTGATCAAAATGGATGCAAAATTTGATGAAATTTTTTAAAATCTAACGTCAAGTGGAAAATTGGATATTTATAAAATTTAGGAGGATAATTGGCTAAAATTAAAATTCAAGGAGAAAATTGGCTCAGTATAAAAATTCAGAGGATTAATCAGTTAAAATTAAAATTCAGAAAAAAATTGACAGACTTATACAAGTTCAGATTGCAAGTCGACAAATATGTTGTGGTTTTATCCTTTCTACTTTTAACTAATTGTTAATTTACTTTTTAAACTATTTTTTTCCTCCAATTTACTATGTGAACTATATAAAATGACCAATCTAGAATTACCGTTTAGTTTACCAAATGTCCCTCGAATTTACAACCGTTTTAATCATGTATGATATTTATCGGGGCAGATCCCTTGATATACGATTAATCACATATTTTCAAACAAGTAAATATGGTTGTTAACGGTTTTGCTAATTATACGCATCCCATAACCAAACTCGTAATTGTATTGATAATTTTTCTCATGTAATAGTTTTTTTTTTTTTTTTTTTTTACATACTATAGCGTTGATGAGTTAAATTGTTGAAAGTTAGGAGATAGAAGGATCGTTGGGGATTGAATTTGCATTAGGGTGTGTAGGCATTATTACTTTCTTTTACTGTGGTAAAACATCACTTGCTCATTGTGTAATAATTATGTTACATTCTGATAAGTTTGAAAATAAGATTGGTCGAAGATTCTCTCTAGAAGTTATTTTTTTCTTTCTGAAAAAAAAAAAATATTATAAATACATTCCTTCAAGTATTTATTTTAAAAGTTTTGAATTTTTATCCTAGATTAAGGACATCTAAATCAAGCTTTGGTGAATATTTTATTTTGCAATGGGACTTATATTTTCTGGTTAAGAAGTATGGCTTACCTTAGAAATATTGATGTCCATATACTTGCATCAGAATCTCCATATAGTGTAATCCAATTTTACTTTACTTTGTTGCTTTTTATTTCCTTTTTTCTCATCAAGCAATAACATATTCTTCACTTCCACCTTTTATCCCTAATAAGATTGTATCAATTTATAAGCCCTCCCTCAAACTTTACCAAACTCAAACCTCAATTTATGAGCCCTCCATCAAACTTTAGTAAAATGTATAACACAACGGTTTAACCTATTTAGTAAACTTTCAACATCATAAACATGACCATCACTACCACAGTCATCATTCCTCCACCACCATCACTCATGAATTGGCGCTACCTTAGAATCACCAACACCTTTACTACCACCACATTTTTATAGCGATAAACACACTCCTACAGTTGTCGCGGCCACCACTAGCACCATCATTACTTCCCACCACTACTAGCTCATTTGCTAACTATTACCTATCATCTATAGGTTAACAACTCAATACACATTAAGTGCCATATTTAAATTTTATTATACATCTAATTAGTTAGTTAAACAAGAAAATTTGCAAATCTTAATAGTCTGCTGCTGTTATTGTCAAATGTTGAAATAAAAATGACTTGTTTAATTTTATTATTATCAATTTTCCAACACTAGAACTTGTTTTCTTGGTGCTTGTGGAGAGGAGTTGGCAGTAGAGGTGGTGCGGTGGGAGAGTTGAAGCACCCCTCCACTAAAAGCCACGAAGTCAGAAAATCACAAGGTTTCTGACAATTTCCATATTAATTTATTCCTTGGATCAGTTAATCTTTCACGATGGCAACACCAGCGATCACCGTACGTCAACCTTAATTTTCTTTGTTTTTTTCCTTCCGAAGAAATTATTAAAGTTTGGTATTTTAGCAGCAGAGAGTTTGGTGTTTTGGCAAATACGTGCTCACTGGTCCCGACTCACCCAAAGCCGGATGGTTTCATGCCATCCCTTGTCGAACATGCTTCCAAACTATTACGTATACCTTGTCTGCATGCACTTTAAAATATCCGCTTTCACAAAAGTTATGGGGATAGGTAAATGAAATTTTTTTTTTTTTAAACAGTATATTTACACTTAAATATGAAAGATAGAGCTATCTCACCCAATGAACCAACAATGATAACTTAGTATGACGGTAAAACCTAAGATCTTTCATTTACAAGTGTAAAAAATATCACTAGATGAACTTTTGAAAATCCTTAATGACCCAATACTTCATTATATAAACTAGTAAACTTCATAAGAGCATCTAGAATGGGTTATGTAAATAAACTCCTAACTAGAATTTAGTAAAGATTCCAAAAAAATCAACTCCTAACTAGAATTTAATATTATTTCAAATAAATAATTCATTTTTATTGGCTAATTATTAACGCATATATTTGTACTCAACACCCTACTTATTATCTTTGGATGAGTTTAAATTTTGAAATTGGTGTTTATCTAGTACATAGATTTCAAAATTTAAACTTATCAAACGTTGATAAATAGGGTGGTGAATATCACCATCACTTGAGCATTGTAAGGAACAATATTCCCAATTATTGGCTCCTAAAATAACTTTTTGATAATTTTAGCTAAAATTTTGCTATAAAATAGAAACCATTATTGAAGATAATTTCAGAGAGCTCTTAAAATAACTTTTCAATAGTTTTTCTTTTATATTCAGATATTATAAATTTTCCAACTTGTACGTACATTTTCATATACATTATAAATAAATAACGTCTATTTGTTTATCAATTATTGTTCTTAATTTAATTAAACTAATTTTAAAAAATAAAAATAAATATTTGCACAATGAAATGCCTTCGTCACATAGGATTAAAAGCAAAAAAGAGTTTCGTCGTGTAAAACCACGACAAATAACTTATAATTTAATAAATTAAAATTACTTGAAAATAAAATAGGGAACTTTAATGAAAAGCTGACACACCCCGATCGAGATCAGGGCATGCTGGCCGTCACGTGGAAGTGACGTAACCATGTGCACAGTGCGGAAGCTAAATAAAATAATAATAAAAGTAGTACGAATAATTAAAATGAAGCTTAACACAAAGTACGAGCATACATGTGCAAGCGAAAGAGTGAAAACCAAAGTTCAGAGCACGAAGACCTAATGCAGTCCGGAAGAAATGACACTACAAGAACGCACTCAAAGGTGGTCTTACACTGGTAATAGTCTGTCAGATATGCCGGGGAAATCCTCAGGGAAGCCACCAAAATTGCTAGCCAACTAGAACCTGGAGGGGCGCAAAACAAAAGCGTGAGTGGGCAAAAACAAAGCTTTTCAAAAACCATTTCATAAACAAAGTTCTAACCCCTCGCCGTAAAACCTGTATACTTCCCAGAAAAATAGAATATATATATATATATATATATAAGTCATGCTCAGAAATATGTCATGCCAAAAACCTCGAAGTAAAATGCAAGTGCTCAGGTAATGTCAAATCAATGCCATGTAATCTGTCAGCCGAAGTCACCTAACGTGACCTGTACGGCTGAATCTAGAGCTCAAATCTCCATCTCACTAACTATACCTGCACACGAGTCGGAACCACCTAAAGTGGTCTGTACGACAAGACTGGGTGTAATATAAGTACGCTCAAGTGCTACGATCACGTGAAGGCTGGGCGAATAATCGCGGGTCACCTACGAGTCGGAACCACCTAAAGTGGTATGTACAACAGGACTATGCACCTAACTTGGATCCAAGATGAGCGTGTGGTGCGGGAGGTGAACATCACGTGAAGGACTGTGCCCAACTCTGGGTGGGAGCACTAACACCGGGGGTGCAGGTTATGAGCTCTCTATGCATCTCAAATCATTACTAAACATATGCATAAATCATAACTCACCTGACACTTACCTGTGCGTCCGCAACACCAAACATATATAAACATATGCGACTCATAATACGTAAATAAATGGCAAACAATAAGCATGGCATATAAATGAATAAACATTTCATTTCACTTTCTGGGAAAAGTATAAGTATATAGGTATATACGGAAAACCAAAAGCCCACTCATTGGTATGTAGAAGGGTCGTAACCCCCTTGCCTTGAGTGACTGCGCTCGTCCTCAGAATAGGCCTCACCTATATGCGAAACAACTATAAAAACGTTAATTTTAAAGCACATAACCAACCTTATGAAATAACTTCCCATACAATGCTCAAATGGGGTGTATGAATACACCAATGTAATCTACTCAACCTCAGGAACATCCCCATATTTTTAGAAAAATTTTCCACCGTCGCACGCGTCCCCACGCGCCGGCCAAGCGCAGGCACGTGCCTGGCACGCTGACGGCGTCAGTTAACGCCATCAGGAATATTCCGTTAACGCAGTTAGGAATATTCCGTCCAAACTGACGGAATATTCCGTCGTCTACTCCGACCAGGCTCCGGCGCCGGAAAATTGGGTAATTTTCAAAACCTCATATCTTCTTCGTTTTTCAACCAAATTTCACAAAATTGGTACCAAAATGAAGCTTACAACGAGAGGAACAAATCCATACCACTTTCAAGTGCTAAAACACACGGAATCTCGCCGAGAAAACACCACCAACTCCGACCAACCTTGAATCTCATGATCCCGACGTCTAAAACCTTCAAACGAACCACCCCGAGCCTCCTAAGGACCTCACCAAGCTTCCTACAAGCTTGAAATTCCCAAAAACACAAGAATTAACGTGTGCATGAACAGTGACAAAATCGGGGTATCCCGAATTCGACGTGAAAACGAAGGTATCCTTACCAAAAATGGGTATGGTTGAACTTCTACAGACCTCACGAGCATGAATATGTACTTTGTTTCCTCGATCTGTGAAGATTTGGAGGGTTTTGGGGTATGTCCGTACAAATGGGAATGGAAATGGGAGAGAGAAAAGGCTCGGGACAGGGTGCAGGGCAGGGAAAGGGTGAGGGAAGTGTGGGGGAGTGTGTGTGTGGTTCACAACCTGCCAACAAAAAATCCAACACAACCACACAACGAAAAATCACGCTAGGGGCAAAATCATCATTTCACCCCTACGGTTCGAAAAGTTCAGGACGGGCTGTCACAAAAGCTCTTGGTACTGTTCACTTTAACGAAAAACCACATTTTTACACTACAAAGTCAATCATGTACTATTCACTTTACCCTTTATTTTATTTTTATCGTTAAAACTCAAAGTTTTCAAGCTCTTTTCATTAATTTTCCTAATAAAATATGATAGGCCAAATTTCCTTGCATCAATTTTTGCACAATGAAAGCTTTGGTCGTGCAAAGTCATGTGTAATGATTAGTTATTGTCGTGATTACATCAAAGCGATGACATGTTATCGTGGTTTAAAACCTTGAGCCACAAATGCCTTCGTACCTAAACATTTAGTGCAACGAAGTGTTCTTTTGTCGCACAAAGGCTCTTGCACAACAAACTTATATGTCTTCATCACCCAATTTGTTACGCGACAAATTCTTTCTTTGCGCGACGTAAGTTTGCTCATCACAAAAGGCGTTAAATGTACTATTTACTCTAAAGCACTGGTTATAGTCCTATTGAATTAGGGGACGTAACACCTATGAATGAGAAGTAATAATACCAAAATTTGACTAGGGTGAATATTTAGGCATAATTTCATTTGCCACTGGTTTACCTCACTGTGGTTATATACATTTACGTTCGATGAAGATCCTAGATCTCCCCTTCAGATTACTCTAGAAATTGCCCTTCGTTAAAATTATTTAACTCAAATTTCTAGTAAATTGATTGAAACCGAATAGTACTTTCACACTATGCTAGGAGTTGGTGTTCGTCTCGATTGGGATGACAATATTTTGGAGGAGATCGATGACTTGAACAGTAAGTTCAGTCTTTTTTTTTTTCTTTTTTTTTTGAGTTATTAGGTTCCGGTCCCTAATCAACCTAGTCGTTAAAAAACACCTTATTTGTTTAAACAATTTGATCAATGTCCCTATCATCATTTAAGGGATTTAACTCATGCATTTATGCATTCAATATCCCACAAACTATCAAATTTAAACTAATCCAAATAATATTGTTACAAATATAACAATTACTTAAAAATCAATAATAGAGTAATTTATTTTTCACATAGTTCTAGCAAAAAAAAAATGTACCCACGTAATTATTAATATAGTGCAAGAAATAATTATTCATATATTTTAAAACATAAAAAAAAAAAAAAAAAAAAAAACATGCAATTATCATGGGTACATTCATAAAAAATATTGGTACAAATTAAATTAAAAATATGAGTACATAATAAAATTCAAAACTATGGTACAAATTAAATTGAAAATATGGGTACATATTGAAATTCAAAATTATGGGTACAAATTAAAATTAAAAAGAATATTGGTATAAATTAAAAAAAGGATACATATTATAATTATAAATATATGAAAAAAAATTCTAAATGTTGTAGGCCTAATTTACTGAGCCATATAAAGGACATAGAGAGAGTGTGGTGCGGCAATAATAGAGAGAAAGAGAGAGATGTGCAATTGTGAGGTGTGTTCTATTCCACCCCATTATGCCTTTATTTATAGTAGTAGGGAAGGTTAATTCCTTACCCTAATAGGATTACAATTCTAATAGGATAATATCTAGTCTAAGAGTAGAATCCCATAAGGATATCCTAGATATGTTAGGATTTACACAATCACATTCCTAATTTAATAGGATTGCAACACTCTCCCTTGAGTGTGTAAATACTCAAACAAATAGCGCATCAAGTCCTTAGTGATGAAGTAAATACAATTGACGAAGTCGTCGGCACAATTAGCAAATGCGAGTCTCAAAACAACGAAAGAATGCATAAAAGGTAAAACTCACAAAATCTTGCTATGGTAAAACCCAAGGTGGGATAAAAAGCCATAGACTAAGGAGAAAAGTGAGAGGCTGCATTAAGTCAAAACTATACGTCTTCTGGACGCAAGTAGAAGAGCTCACAGGGGTATGATCAGCCCAGGATGGGTGCCTCGTCAAAACCTACTTAGGTAGCAAAAACCCAGTGGGAAAAATGCTCCTATTCGTAGGGAAAATGAGTACGTTAAGATCAAGTGAGTATACTTCTGGATACTCCCCCTGAGTTTGACAGAGTATGCAAAGATATTCCATTCTATTTTCCATTAGTGGTTTCATTCATGATCATTGTTCTCTCGAATATCCTTAAAACTCAACGACGTTCTTCTGGAACAAGTAGAATATAAAGTCTTTGCAATGGTAATTTAGAACCATTCATACAACGAGGAGCATGCCAATGCTCTTAATCAATTTGGATAGACCTGAAGTCGTTGCTAGATATATGATTTAGGTATAAAGTTAGTTTGCGTAGTATCACATTTATCCATATAACTAACTTTCCCACATTCATACCTAATCATTTGTTTAATTGAATTTGGTCACATGTATCCAAGAAACATGATTCAATTAACTCATATTCGAGGACAATATCAATAAAATTATCCATAACTAAAACATACACCAAACTTAAATCCAAGAACATGGAAAAGTGTTCACAAAGTAAATGGTTTACTAAGGGGATTTGGCCAACAAGGCTATCCATGTCAAAATTCTGCTCTTCCAACGATTTTTGGTGGAGCAAAATTAGTCTTACATATTGACTACGAGAATGGTACTCCTCAACGACATTGGTAGGGGCATGAACAGGTGCATAACCAATGATTTATTCCATCAAAATGGAAGTAGATTCTTCAAGGTTAAAGTTTGAAAATATTATCCCTTATTCTTGAAGTTTTAGGTCTTAGGTGCCAAGGATCATGCTTTGGGCATGATACCACACCTTGGCAAGCCCTAATTCTACCATATGTTGTAAAAAACAAACTCAAAATTGGATTATGAGAAAGACAAACCCAGAATTGGGTTTGATAGGCTCCAACCAAAGCTGGAGGGGTCTACTCGATAGGCCTCTGCTGAAATAGAGCAACACCGTTTGGTACATCTCTGCTGAAGCAGAGCATGCCCTTAGGTGCATCACTACCGAAGCAAGGCACCACCATTCGGTAGGCTTTGACCAAACTGGGTTAAGCTATTCGATAAACTCCCACCGAACTAGGTCTATACTGTTCGGTAAAATTTAGCCAAAGCTGGGTCTATACCTTTTTCTCACGTTTGTGGTAGTAATCAGATCCAAGAATTTGGTAAACTTCTGATTTCTACACTACTGCTTCTTAAGTGAGTTAGAAACATGGAAGGACAAGAAAAAGTATTCTCGAGTCAAAATTCTATCAAATTTATAAACTTCAGAATCGTACTCAATCATGGATGTAATCATGGTCTGCTTCAGGCAATATCGTTCATGATTAAACGGGTCGTAGAAGTGAGTCAAAAAGCTATGGAATACTCGTTTAGGAGGTATTTCCATTTATAATGCTTTGGGCATAAGTCGTCAAATGAAGATCATGGCGAAGGCTTATTCAGCTCTTCCATGTCATTGTTGGCTTCAATTGTTTATCAGCTTCTTGATAGTCAAGTGGAGATTCACGTCTTGTACCCACATAAAGTGGTTTCGGTCAAGAAACGTCCAAATAAGTGAAATCTAACTTGTTACGGTTCGACAATCCACTAAATGGAAGGAATAAAATTGTGATTGGTGATATTGAAAATAAAATATCCATAAGCACCAAAGTTAGAACATTCGGGTTCTAAGACATGGTTTACATTAAAAAATCGGTTTTTCATGGGTGTATTGTTTTATGAAAAACTTTGGGTTTCAAAGGCATTAAATTCAAAACTACAGGTTTGAGTTTAATTATGAACTTTTGGTTCATAAAAGAAGGTACCTGTAAGAACACATAATACAATATACAGCTAACTGTAGTGGATTTGGGTTGCTTCAGGAACTCAAGTATGAGTGCTTCGGGACTACGAAAGGAAGTTAACGGTTCAAAGAAAAGAAATAAAATATTGAATCATTAATGTCCAAAAGTGGGCTTTAGGCCAATAATTTTGGATGTCATGTCAGATTAATGGACTGATGGTCACTTTAATTAATTCAATAGATCGAGACCATTAGGGATCGATTATAGAAGCAAAATAATACAAAGTTTCATGCCATATTTTGGGCTAGACGGCTGCAGGCCATTCAAAAGAAAAACCCAAAAAAATTGGTTAAGGCCATGAAATTGGGCACCAAAAATATGGGTGCAGGTTGAAAACAAAAAGGCAAAAATGGCTTTGGGCCGAGAAAAAGAGGCAGTCTAGCATTAGATTGTTGGTTCCTGTCCAATCTATATAGTCTATCAACTGCAGGCTGCGCTTGGGCTGTGTGAGGCTATTATAGGCAACCCATTAACCTGCAAAAGCAAGGTTGCAATCTTGTTGCACTCACGGGCAGAGAGAAAAAATTCACAAGTAGCAGGCTTGCTTTGCAAAGCAAGCCAGGGTGGGAAAAAAAAAAAAACAAAAGCCTAGCAGCACAGGTTGTTGCAGGTGGACCATTGCATGGAGGAAACCAAACAATAGTTGAGTTTTTAGGCCAAGGAGTAGAAGCCTAGCAAGGCTGGCTTAGCATGGATTGAGGTTGCAGGCCCAAACGTGAAGAACCCAGGCATGTGGGCCTGGTGATATGCACTCAGCAAGGCCAACAGGCTACTGCAATTTTGGTTTATGTTTGGCTCAGTGCAGCTTCGAGCAGCGATTTCCTTTTTTTTTCCTTTTTTTTTCGAACTCTAGTGTTTAGAAAAACCCTAAATTGCTTCTATTTTATTTTGATTATTTGACTCACAAATTGCACATAGCATAATTGCGTATTGCATGAACAAATATATATTGACAAATATATGAACATATACAATATATATCGGAAGGTACATGTAAATGTAAATGTAGTGGGTTCATGCATCATGGGGAATGTTTTCATGCTTCATGGTCGTTTCAAATATCTTAATTTTTTTTTAAAGAACCTGATTGGCAGAAAACAATTGAGCCTTTAAACTTGTAGAAGATCCTTCTCGGAAAGTCAGAATTGGATCTCTAATGCATTGTATCACGTTCAAAAAAGAAAAATTAAATTGAATCAATAGCATGTAGATCAATTCAATAAATAATAAATTAATCATAAAAAGAATGATTAAAACGTAATACTCCTCTAATTGAAGAACAAACTCTCTTTAGCGTAGCGTCAAGAACGTGCTGATAACGTGATGTAAGCCTAATTTACTGAACCATATAAAGGACATAGAGAGAGAGGTGTGGCAATAGTAGAGAGAAAGAGTGAGATGTGTAATTGTGAGGTGTGTTCTATTCCACCCCATTATGCCTTTATTTATAGTAGTTGGGAAGATTAATTCCTTACCCTAATAGGATTACAACTCTAATAGGATAATATCTAGTCTAATAGATATGATAGAATCTCATAAGGATATCCTAGATATGTTAAGATTTACACAATCACATTCCTAATATAATAGGACTGCAACACTAAAAAGATTATATTTGAAAATGATTAATAATTTTTCATTTTTAAATTGACATATAATGACTTGTAAATAATTTAGTATTCAAATAATGACATGAAGAAAAGTGAAGGGACCTTGATCAAAAATGAAAAAGGAATAAGATTTCAATTAATGAGAAGGATAAATGAGGGATGGGAACCTAATTTAAACTCTCTTTTTTTTTTTTTTTTTTTTTTGTTGGTGGTAGCAACACGAAAGCAAAATGGTGGCGCATGAATTAGCAAAATATGGAATTAGCGATGGAGGTTTTAGTATATAAATGGAGGAGGAACCACTTTGGTGATCTCCCTTCCTTGAAAGTGATTTGGAGAATGATAATTGATTGTAATTGGTGAGCAAGATGGTTAGACGCTCTTTCTTCTTCATATTTGGAGGTTATTTACAGGGGCCCCTTTTACTCACAAACTTTGTATATATAGCAATGAAAAACTCGGTTTCTTAAAAAAATACAGCTTAATCATGGTAAAACTATATGATTAAATTTTGTGATATATACACATAAGGATGATTATGATAACTTAGAAATAAAAGGTTTGAATTATTAAAATAAAATGCAAAGTAAATGTGATGACCCGTCCCTATTTTCTATATAATTTTCTCCCCGAGTGTGTAAAGTGATAATTATGCCCTGGTTCTCTAAGTAACGTGGATGTATTTACTCAGTTTTAAATTATTTTCCCGTTGTCGTAATTAAATTGGCCTCGACGTCACAAGTGCGTCAGCGACGCGAATTGGTGTCTTAACGAAAAGGTTAAGATTAATTAAAGTGTGCAAACGGGTAGAATTATTTCAAGAGTGCATTAATTAATCAATGTCGGAAACATTGTTTTGGATAGTGTACGTTAGATTATGTTTTGACAAAATTTTGTCATCTCTTTTCTTTTGAAGGGTTGACCCGTACCTATCCTTATCCACCAATTATTTTTGCTACTATTTTCCCTAGCCCAATCAGATTATATCTCTCTCTTCTCTACCCAATCAGGTACTCTTATCTCTCATTCTCGGACCTTCTTCTTCCTTCTTTTCACACCCGAGACACCTTCACCTTTGAACACACACCAAATCCTCACAAATCGAACCTGTAAAAGACCATTATCGTGTTCATCTTGACCTCACGAACCCAGTCTTACCATCCGATTGTCGAACGAACGAGTTTTGACTCATTAACTCAGAAGCTCTGACTTAGTACACTTTGCTCCGACGCGATCCCAATGAGATTACAAGGTTTTAGGACGTGGGGAAGCTTCTATTCAACTCCATAGGGACCCTAGATTAAGTTTGGTAAGGAGTTGACGTCGGATCACGTGAGTTCGAGAAGTTTCAGTTTTGGCCGAATCTTTCGAGGGATTTTCAGTCCGTTTTTCTGTCATTTTTGGATCCCTAAGAGGTACAATTTGTTCTCCTTGTCATAAGCTTTAAATTTGCATGAATTTCATGGATTTTGGTTGAGAAATGAGCTAGATACAAATGTTTGAAAATTTTCCTAGAATTCGGCGAGATTTTCCAGAAATTGGCGAACCAGGTGCCGACGATGGCAAACTGTGAAGCTTACAGGAGAAAAAGGTGAATATTCCGTCAAAGTTGACAGAATATCCTGACGGCATCAAGTAACGACGTTACTATTTAACGAAATATTCCTTCTAGTCTGACGAAATATTCCTAACGTCCATTAGGGTTTCGTCGGCATGTGCCATGCACGTGCATGCGTGTGGCTGCGCGTATGGCTGTGGGTTGGATGGCGCGTGAAGGAGTGTCCGGCCTTTGGCCGGTGAATGGTTTTCATGTGCAGGTTCGTGACTTCGAATAGATCATTTTCGTATATTTAAACCTTCCATTTGAGTAAACTATGAGAAGTTTATCCTAGATTTTGGTTTATGTGCTATTTTAATTAATTAAAAGTAGTTGTTTTGCATATAGGGGAGACATACCCCGAGGAAGAACGCGGGCAAGCGATATAGGGAAGGCTACCATCCTTCGACATATCAATGAGTGGGCATTTGTTTTCGTGTGTGTATATATACATACATATATATATATAAAAACTTTACTGTTTCCAGAACTGTTTTAAATTGATTTATGCATAACATGCCATGGTTTAAATGTGTTGTATTTTAAATGTTGCATTGTTATGAGTTGTGAGTATACCGCATGATCCTACGGGAAGCGTAGGTAAGTTCAAATGAGTTGTTATGTGATTGAAATGGTTGCATTATATTGGCATGCATATATTCATTTAGAGCTTATCATTGCTGCACCCCAGTGTTAGTGCTCCCGCCCCGGGTCAGGGCCAGTCCTTCACGTGATGTTCACCTCCCACACCGCATGCTCGCCTTGGATCCAAGTTTGGTGCCAGCCTTGTTGTATAGGTCACATTAGGTGACTCCGACTCGTAGGTGACCCATGATTTATTGCTAGCCTTCACGTGATTATAGCACTAAAGCGTACATATTTACACCCAGCCCTGTCGTACAGGTCATACTAAGTGACTCCAACTCGTGTGCCATAGACTAATGAGTAATAGGTTCAGTCTTACAGGTCACATTAGGTGACTCCGATTGGCATGATGGTTTAGATTGATTCACACCTGACTTACATTTGTTATTGCTGAGAAATCATGGCATGGCATGCTTTTGTTGTCACTGCTTTTGTGCATATACGTAGTATTATTTTCTAGAAACTATACGGGTTTTACAGAGAAGGGTTAGTACTTTCAGAAAAGATAAATGTAATTTCTAAGGCTTTGTTTTTGCCCACTCACCCTTCTGTTTTTCGCCCCTCCAGGTACTAGATAGCTGTTTTTCTTTGTGGATTACCCGGCGGATTCTGACATTCCACTGATTAATGTAGGGATCTTCTCTCTGGTTGTGTATTTAGTACTTAGTTCTATTGCACCTTTAAGTTACCTATGCTATGAACGTTTGTAATTTGGGTTTGACCACTTCCGCATACTAACTTATTTTTAGTTTGAATAAGTTTTAGTTTTGGTTTTAATTTGTTCACATTTTTAATTACTTCTTTTGCACTCTTGGCTACGTCACTCTCACGTGACGGCCAGCACGCCTTAACTTCAATCGTGGTGTGTCAGTAAATCTATAAGGTGTCCCTCAATAAGTTTATTTTTGAATCTTACATTACACACACACACACACACACATATATATGTATGCGTGCTATCATTATTCATTAACATTTAAATGTTACCTTTCATTATTTTGCTGGACAGATGTTGGTCCTCCATGGTTAGTAGGTTTGGTCTCAAGTGATTCTATGGTTAAGATTTTTTGGGGCTGCACTACTCGGTCATGCGAATATCTATGTACGTCCCGATTTCGTTGAGTAATAAATTTCCCCTTGACCGAAAATGTATTTTACTGGTTGTTATTATTAGGAAGTTTCCTCATAAAACAAAATCTTAATCTAGCAGTAGGATTTCTTTTAATTGAGAAACAACTACGGTCTATAAGATTTCAGTTAACATTAAGTTTTTTTAATCAAACTAATCCAAACCCATTTTCAGTGGCGGAACTAATATTGACTCATTAATTGTTTATGACTCCAACAACTTAAAATAACTGCATGTATATTTATATGTTTGTTTTTTACCCTATAAACAGACATGAAAAACAAATTTCAACCTCTTCATCCTCTTATTTCTACTTCTTTTTATTATCCATGTCTTTCTTTTCTCTCTTCTTGTGTACGACTATATTGTGTACACCAAATGCTCGATGAAATGCTTTGGTTGACAAGCCTTGATAGGCTTCAACATTACTCTACAGTTTTCTATAGCCACTCTTGACAAGTCTCTGCATATCATAGTAGTTGTTGGCATAAACAGTCGGCAGATGTTGGAAAAAATTGATATGTTCTTATCAGGTGCTCGACAAATGGTCAAATGAAGTTTTTTTGGTCGAAATCAACCCAATTATTTGAAAATCGCCTATTATATATATGGGAAAATTGGAGATCTAGAGTTCTTAAGCTTTAGCCCGGTAACCAAAAATTCATGTGTATTGGTTTATAAACTTGATGCAATATAGAGTAATAGTAAGCATCGTTAAAAATTCCACATCGAAAATAAAGGGTTTCAAGAGATAAAAAAGGAATGTAAGTTCTAACAGAGTTATCCAAAAGAATTATTGCCGCATATTGTATATCATGTTCAAGGACTACTACTCACAAAATTTTATTTTAGAGACCAAATGTCTGATTAAACTAAAGTTCAAAAATCAATGCACCAATTATTTATGCGTCACTGTACGTATATATAATTCTAGTCTGAATAAGAATTTGGATGTATATACTCACGAGTCCAAAATTACCCGGCATATTGTATGATTAATAATTTTATGTATTTGCATAGACAAAACTAACAAAAAATAATTGTAAATTACAAAACATTAAAAATTTCAAGTCAGTCCAATGATTGTACAACATGCCACCTTCTAGCTTGAAGGCAATTCAAGTTCCGAAAGCAATACGGAGAGTTTATTTAGCTGTAATTTGTAAATGTAGAATGTAGATTACGTTCCCTTTATTTAATTTTCTTCTCACAGCCAAAACAAGAACACCAAAGGTATAAAAAGTAGTGAACATCAATTCTATTTTTTTTTTCAAGACATATCTTCAAAAAGGCAAACTGTCATATAAACGTTATTATGAATATTGAGCACGGTGTCGCTAAACATCACTTATGCAATATGATTATTTCCTCATTTACTAGAATTACTTGTCTTTGATTTTATTTTTAGTACAAGTAATATTCCTACAACTAATATATGTTAAAAGAAGAGAAATAATTTAAACCTAAATGTAGTGGGTCGAAAAAGAAAATCCTAACCACCATTTCGTCTTTCCATTTTTTATTTTTGTTGATTTGAATTGTGCTAAGGCGTTTCAAACTTTAAACTGCTTATTCTATTTTTCTTTTCTTGTTACAAATAAATGTAAAATACATGACCGACGTGTTTGTCTCATTTTTCCCTTTTTATTTTATGTTGATTGGTTTGGTTGGCTGGGACCTGACCTTTTTCCTTTGCATGGTATTTGTTATACCATTTGCTTTGCGTATAGAATAATCCTCTTGTGCATAAAAAATCAATTAAAAAGCAGGTCATCAAGGTAAATGTCGAGTACTTTATTGTCGTACCATTCTTTGACCATATTATTAAACTAAAATGTTGTCCCATTAGCCACTTAGTATTACAGTATAGTAATTGTCGAGCCTAAAATAATTCTAAAATTTCTAGAGGCAACATGTGGACTTTCTTTCAAGAAAGATAAGATTGCCCTCAATAAACGAGCAGGCTCCTCAAATACTTCCATGCGCGATTCACACCCCTAAAGGTCTCGGTAGCTAAATACAACTACTCACAACTCACATGCCCTTGACAAAGAAAAGTCAAAGCATTAAAGATAAGGATTAATTACCCAAATCCTATCTTTCATACATTCCCAATTGAAGATTTTAGCTATCTCAAAAGCACATTCGAATGAATCCATATATGATTAAACAAAGAGTTTTACAAAATGCATTTCTTGGTGAGAAACAACATGTGCGTGATCAACCCTCTACTGCTACTAAGGTAAAGTTCAATAACTCAAATCCCATTACCAAGAAGCATATCCAACACCTAGCGAAGGACACTGACCAAGTGTCCATCACATTGTACAAACTTCGTCCAAGCAAACCTCAAAAGCGACCGAACTCCTGATTTGAAACACCATATCTCCCAGGGTTAATTCTACTGCTTCCATAAGTTGTAGTGGTGTTTAACCCAGGATAGTCTCTCGTTCAATGTCCATGTTGATGGCATTTGAACCATTCAATTGAAGTATTGATGATACCTAGCCTAGAAGACGCTTTACTGCTATAGCCTACTCCCAATGATTGTCTCGGGCCATGCTTTACACTTGGGCAGTTCATTGAGCTATGGCCAGTATCCTCACAACAGTTACATGTTTGATACGAACTAGCAGAGCCTATTGAAAGAAACTTACTGTCATACTGATTCCCATTATGACTCGCTTGGTTTTCTGGTGCTCCAAATTCTCTACCGGCATTGTTACTGTAACCAACATTCCCAGCTGTTGTGGGATGTCTACTTGTAGCGTTCCCGAATCTAGCAACATTCATTCTGGTAGGCATTACATTGTCCCTTTTGGAGGCAGAAGAACTAATATTTTCCATCTTAAGCGTATTTATCAATAGTAAAATGAATTATAGCCTCTGATGAAAAGTTCACCTTCTCTGTTTTGATAACTATTGATTTTACACGTTCATCACTAAAAATCTCCTCCCTTACTTTCAACTTGAAAATGAAGTTACCCATGTTGAGCCAGTATAGTCATGTATCTATAACTTGAGTATATATCTACAGTCGCATTCTTATACGGACTCATTGAGTATTGAAATGTCACACATCGACCGTATCAATGAGAAAAGAAGAGTTTAAATATTCTAACCCCATTCCAACTAACGCCAAGGCCTTTTATGATAAAACTCCACACCTGACGGATTGTGCATGTGGTGATTACCAAGTTGGGGACAATATCGATGTTGGTTGAAGTGGGTTGTATGGCCCGTCTCTATGATAATTCTACATCTTTCACATCTTTAATTCCCATCTCCATTATTTGTAACCTTTTTGCTGCATTGTCGATCACCAATCATGATTGGGCATGCCGAATAACATAAACTATCAACCCTTACAACTGAAATGGTTGCACCAACTGTGATCCAATCTGGCTTCTTGGAAGTCCTTAGCTTCTCATCTTTAATTTGGGATACAGTCTTTCGGATATCTGTTCTACCCACATCTGCCGTTTCCTTGGAAATAGAGATACATAAGGTATTCTTTCCTTCCTTCTCAAACCAATTCCTCACCTCATAAGCCTTCTCGATATTAGGCTCTATTAGAAGCTGACTTGTAGAAATGGTCCCCATCACCTTTCCATTGAAATCATTGACTCTACCACCTTTTACAACAAGCACCGGGAATATACCAGAATCACACATATTCTGCAGTCTTTGCCCTTCTGAATTACCCAAACCCAAAGAGTTACTTTAACACTACAACTAGACATGTACTTCAACTGGAGGGTTCTCTTCTGAGTCTCAACGCCATTTTTTCTCATTATAGAATCATAGGGATTAATGGATGTCATGATACCACAACTATTAAATCCACAATAGAGTTGCTCTCCAAGCCTTCAGCAAGATTTATTGGACTGAAATGGAATTTATGATATTGTAACAGCATTAATCCTTTTTTAAATGTAAGGACACGTGTTAAAAAAATTAAATAAAAAACACATACGAGACATGCATTCCTGGACAGAAACCCACATCCATACTATTAGCATAATAAATACTATTGATATTTTGATATTGTAGTATTTTATTAATTTAAAAGCTTACTCACATGTAAGTTTACAATTAAGCAGAATATATTTTTGGGTTTTTATCACAAATGGTCTATGAAATTGACTCTCACCATGAAGATGGTCCTTGAAATTGAAAATCAATCAATGCAGTCCCTAAAAATAGGTGTCATAAATTAATGTGGTCCTTCCGTCACAATTCTATTAAAAAAATTCTATTAAGTGCTGATGTGACATATAAATGGGCCCCATAAGTTTTTTTCTCCTCACAAATGGTCTTTAAAATTGACCCACGACATTAAAATGGTCCCTGAAATTGACCCGCAACATAAAAAATGTCTCTGAAATTGAAAATTGATCAATGTAGTCTCGCAAGTAAGTGTCTCAAATCAATGTAGTTCTTCCATCACAATTCTGTCAAAAATTCTGTTATGTGCTCATGTGACACATAAATGGGCCACACAAGTCTAATTAAAGTAAAAAAAATTACAAATAGGCTCAATAATTTAATAGTTAATAAAAAAAAATTGTCAACCCAAAAGGCCAGTCTTACAATCACTCTGATCCCAGTCCACATTTATATACCTCATTTGCTCTCTATTCTCTAAAAAATCTCAATACACTTATCTTTATACACTTTGACACCCTTTACTGAATTGAACCTGGATCAAGATCACCTGTGATGACGACTTGGCCCATTGACAATGACTTCTGGGACATTACCATTAACATTTAGGCGATCAACATCCTCACAACCTTAATCTTGGAAAGCTTGTTCAACGCTTCCCTGGTGGTCTGGTGATGCAAAGAGCAATGAGGTCTGCCTTGAGATAATGAGGTTATAACTGAGATGTGTCCATTATTAGTTAAAAATTATTTCCATGCCCCATCTTAGCCCTTGGTTAAGCTTTCTGTCCTTGAGAATTTATGGAAGGGGTCTCTCTTCGGAGGAGGCCCTACTACAAGAAAAAAGATATTTAGACAACTTTTAAAATTAATTATTAAATCCACATCAGCACATAACAATTTTTTTTTTACAGAATTGTGCCGGAATGATCATACTGATTTACGACACCTATTTTCAAGGACTACATTAATTGATTTTCAATTTCACGAACCATATTGATGGTGTGAGACAATTTCAGAGACCATCTTGATGGTGTGGGTCAATTTCAGGGACCGTACATGATAAAAATCCGTAAATTTTGTGGGGCCCATTTATGTGCCACATCAACACTTAGCAGTATTTTTAACAAAATTATGATGGAAATACCACCTTGATTGGCGACACCTATTTTCAGGGACTACATTGATTAATTTTTAATTTCAATGACCATCTTGATGGTGATGGTCAATTTCAAAGACCATTTTTGATAAAAATTGTAACATCCCACATCGCCCAGGGGAGCGATCCTTAAATGTATATTCCCATCCCTACCTAGCACGAGGCCTTTTGGGAGCTCACTGGCTTCGGGTTCCGTAGGAACTCCGAAGTTAAGCGAGAAGGGGGCTAGAGCAATCCCATGATGGGTGACCCACTGGGAAGTTGCTCATGAGTTCCCAAAAACAAAACCGTGAGGGAATGGTAAGCCCAAAGCGGACAATATCGTGCTATGGTGGTGGAGCGGGCCTGGGAAGTGATCCGTCCCAAGCCGGGATGTGACAAATTGGTATCAGAGCCAATCCCTGGCCGGAAATGTGCCGACGAGGACGTCGGGCCCCTAAGGGGGGTGGATTGTGACATCCCACATCGCCCAGGGGAGTGATCCTTAAATGTATATTCCCATTCCTACCTAGCACGAGGCCTTTTGGGAGCTCACTGGCTTCGGGTTCCGTAGGAACTCCGAAGTTAAGCGAGAAGGGGGCTAGAGCAATCCCATGATGGGTGACCCACTGGGAAGTTGCTTGTGAGTTCCCAAAAACAAAACCGTGAGGGAATGGTAAGCCCAAAGCGGACAATATCATGCTACGGTAGTGGAGTCGGGCCCGGGAAGTGGTCTCACCCGGGCCGGGATGTGACAAAAATCCTATATTTTTTTTTTCTGACAAACGATAGATTTTGTTAGATTAAATATTAAATTTACCATTGACAGAACTTGAGCTCAATACTTTTTCAATACTGTGTAAAAGACCACTGGGAGAATAAACAAATGAAGAGGGAAAACATGATGGAAGAAAAAGAGACAAGAAGCGACAAAGAAAAAAATAATAAATAAATAAACTAACGAAATGTTTAAAATCTTTTTTTAATTTTAATGAAAAATGAAAAATAAAGGTGTATGAATAGTATCAGAAAAAAAATAAAAATTGTTATAGATATGCAAAAGTTAGAGAGATAATCTTTACTAATGACAGGAGTGAAGCAGGTGTAAAATATCACATTGTAATTATAACTCAAGGGGATGACAAATAAAAGAGGAAGGGATAGATCCTGATGTTTTTTATCTTTTCTTCTTATCAGTATATTTTGATAGCACACGAAATGCTCTATTTATAGAGCAACTCCAAACAATCGTAATAATTGCACCTTAAAATTTACAGCACACATCTTTTGAAAATACAATCCTCATTCATTTCCCTAGTCAATATTACTATGTGGGCATTCATTAACCCACAAATATTTTCAACACTCCCCCTTAGATGCTCACATATCAACATCAGTTACCTCGTTAAAACCTTGTTCAGAAAAACCCAATGGGAAAAAATCACAACGAAGGAAAAAAGTACAACTTTACCTGGATTGTTGATATAGTGTTAAGTATGCTTATGTTGCCTCGTTAAAACCTTGATAGGAAAAACCCAGCTGGAAAAATTGAAGGAAAAAGAGTACAACATGCATATATCATGGATGTTCCCCCTGATATGTATGTCCTCCTGATTCCGTATTTTCCAAATTTATCTGATTGGTAAGTCGACGTAATCCGATAATTTGCACAAACTTCTGAAACGTGCACTTTGGTAGAGATTTGAACATGTCTGCCAGATTTTCATTGGAACGGATTTGTCTGACTTCAATAACTTTAGCCTTCTGAGGCACATGTGCACTGAAAAACTTTGAAGATATGTGTTTAGTCTTCTCATCTTTGATGAATCCTTCCTTCATTTGGGCAACACAAGTTGCATTATCTTCATGGATGACAGTTGGAGTGTCTGTCTTTGAAGGTAGACCACATGAATTCCAGATATGATGGATCATTGATCTTAACCAAGAACATTCACAACTTGCTTCATGTAAAGCAACTATTTCTAAGTGATTTGAAGATGTAGCAACTAATATTTGCTTTATTGAGCGCCACGAGATTGTTGTATCTCTATTCTTGGACACGTATCCAATTTGTGAGTGTGCTTTATGCAGATCAGAAAGAAAACAAGCATCTACATATCCAACAAGGACCCGGTCATTTGTGGATTTCTTTTAGTAGAAGAGACTCATGTCTGTTGTCCCACGAAGGTATTGCAATACATCTTTGACTCTCTTCCAATGACGAATTGTTGGAGCAGAGCTACACCTTGTTAACAAGTTGACTAAAAAAGTTATATCTGGTCTAGTACATTGTGCTAAATACAAGAAAGCACCTATTGCACTCAAATATGGTACTTCTAGACCAAAGACCAGTTTATCATCTTCTTTTAGATGGAATTGATCTTTCTTAAAGTCCAAAGAACGAACAACCATTAGCATGCTAAGTGAATATGCCTTATCCATACCAAATCATTTCAGGATTTTTTCACTGTAAGTTGATTAGTGGGCCAAATTTCTACTAGCACAATACTCGATCTGCAGGCCGAGACAATATTTTGTTATTCCAAGATCTTTCATTTCAAATTCATTTTTTAGATATTTAGCAGTTTTATTGAGTTCTTCAGGGGTTCCAACTAGGTTCATATCATCGACATATACTGCCACTATAGCAAATCCAGAGTTGGATTTCTTAATGAACACACAAGGGAAAATGACATTGTTGGTATACCTTTCTTTGATCAAATACTCACTGAGATGATTATACCACATTTGTCCATATTGTTTCAGCCCATACAATAATCTCCTTAATTTGTTTGAGAGCATACCTCATGGTTTGTTAGTTATTTCAGGCAACTTAAGTCTTTTTGGGACTTTCATATATATGTCAGTATCAAATTCTCCATATAGATACGCGGTGATGATATCCATAAGTTGCATGTCAAGTTTTCCTGAAACCACTAAACTTATTAAGTAACAGAACATAATTGCGTTCATTACAGGAGAGTATATCTCCTTATAATCAATTCCAGGTCTTTGCAAAAAGCCTTTTGCAACGAGTCGTGCTTTATATCTTGCAATCTCATTTTTCTCATTTCGTTTTCTTATGAATACTCATTTGTAACCCACGGGGTTTATACGAGGCGGAGTTTGGACTACCAGTCCAAAAACATTTCGCCTTTTCAAGGAATTTAATTCTACCTGGATTACATCTTTCTATTTAGGCCAATCTTATCTCTATTTGCATTCATCAACAAAACGGGGCTCAATATTATCACTTAATATGATTTCAGTGGCTACTGTGAATGTGAACATGTCGCCAATGATTATTTCATTCTGATCCCACAATTTATTAGTACAAGCATAATTTATGGAGATTTCTTTGCTTTCATGTACCTCTGTTTCTTCAAGTACATATATTTCATCAAGGACATTTTCTTTTTCTGAAAGTACAAAATCATGAATTGTGGATTTGTCATTCATTTTTTCTTCTTGAATGATTTCATTTAGATTCAGTTGCGCTCTCGTCTTTCTCTTTTGAGGGGTTGAATCTTTTGAACCTAGAGGTCTATCATGCTTCAGGCGTGCACCAGATGAATCATTCATTGCCACTTTATTTTGTCCAACAGGGACATCAATTCTTGCAGGTGCATTTGCAGATGATATATGTGATTTTGTCACTTTCATATCATCATTAAATGCATCTGGCATTTGATTGGCAATACTTTGAAGATGAACGATCCTATTAACTTCATTTTCACATTGAGTGCTACGTGGATCAAAATGAGATAAGGTGGGAACAACCTGTGTCAACTCTTGTCGTTCTTCTGGAACGGTTTTTTCTCCCCCTAACGATGGGAAGACTGTCTCATCAAAGTGATAATCAGCATAATGAGTTGTAAACATATCACCTGTCAAGGATTCCAAATATCCAATCGTAGACAGTGAATCAAAACCCACATAAATTCTCAGTCTGTGCTGAGGTCCCATTTTAGTGCGTTATGGTAATGCAATAGGCACATAAACAGCACAACCAAAAACTTGTAAATATGAAATGTTTAGCTGATGCCTAAACACAATTTGCATTGAGGAGTATTAGTGGTTGGCTATAGGTCTGAATCGAACCAATTATGCAGCATGCAAGATGACATGTCCCCATGCAGAGACTGACAATTTTGTTTTCATGAGCAGATTGTGAACTATTAATTGAAGCCGCTTGATAAATGCCTCTACTAGACTATTTTGAGTATGGACATGAGGAACATGGTGTTCAACATCAATGCCTAATGTCATGCAGTAATCATCAAAGGTTTGAGACGTAAATTCACCAGCGTTATCAAGTCAGATTGACTTAATAGGGTAATCTAGGAATTGTGCTCGCAACTTAATTATCTAAGCAATAATTCTTTCAAAAGCTACATTTCAAGTAGAAAAGAGACAAACATATGGTTATCGGATAGATGCATCAACCAAAACCATAAAATATCGGAATGGTCAACATGATGGTTGAATAGGCCCACAAATATCTCCTTGAATTTGATGCGAAAATTAACTTAACACACAAATTAACCCTCTTTTGACAATTGTAGTATATAAGTAAGTAGGGATCGTTCTTAAAACGGTGATTAGGAGGGATTGCTAAACACTTTAAACTGACTCAAATAGATAAAACTAAACTTTAAAACACTTAACTCGACTTAAAAGACTCAAAACAAGTTCACAAGACTCAAAATAAGTTAAAAACACTCAAAACTGCCTAAAAACACAAACTGGGCAGATTTGACTCTAAACACAAATTTGGATGAATTTTGGTTCCTAACTTGACTCAAAACACTTGAAAACACAATCTAAAACAGATTTTAACTAGTTAGACACCCTAAAATAAAGGGGGATTTGGTTTTGGACGAAAATAAAGTAAACAAAAACAAGACTTTAAACTAGGCAGATTTGCATGAATTTGGCGCAATTAAGTGGATGGTAGGCTAGCTAGGAGGTCTTTCTCCACACATGACATACTTGCATACAAAACAATCTCCAGTTGCTTATTCAATGAACCATGAACCTCAACACCCCAAGTTAACTAGGTACGCTTAAATTAACCCTCAGATTTTCCTTAAGTCATTGAATTGAATGGAATTAGCGCATTGCAATCAAATCATTCCTCAAAAGTTCTCTACATGAAAGCACATAATAGAGAAACAATCAAAGATCATTAAATTCTATGAAAATCATAAGTGTTGACGAGGCGTTCGTAACTATGAACGCGCATGATACTTATGCCAAGAATTTACTTAACATGATTGTGACTAACAACCTTTACTACTTATGAATATAAGTTCCCAACGATTAGGTGAAGTTTCCTTATATCCTAGCATCAGATTTATGCCTGCAAATTAAGTGTGCACTCTCAATCCATATACATAAACAAATTTTAATTCAAATAGATAAATAAATTGAATTCACAATTCATGAAATCACAACTGGAAGTAATCAAATCATAATGCAAATATAGCCATGGTTTCGAAATTCCCCCTAGCCAAAAGGGGATTAGTTCCTCATACTCGCAAAGCAAAGATTCTTGAAATTAAACATTGAAAAAACACAAGAAATATTACACCTAAAACGTTCCAGCAACTCCAAGTCGAATGGCATGCACGTTTAGGGCTCTCCTCCTTCTTCCTTGCTGCGACACAAGGTGTGGGTGGTGGTTTTGGGGGTTATGAACAATGTATTCTTGCTTGGGATGATGAATGATGGCTGATTATGGTGGTAGAGTGCGGCAGGTTATATATGGAAGTGTATGGAGTGAATGAATGAAGGAGAATGGAGGCTAGGGCTTGCGGCAAGGATTTTCTGAATGGCATAAGGGGTTCCTCTAAATTTGTGGCTGAAAATATGTTTATATAGTCCTAGGGTTAATTAGATTAGGGTTACACTTAGTAGATTTATTGGATTAGGGCCCTAGGGTTTGGCACAAGTGAGTTAAATCCACTTAGGAGAGGGTTTGGCCTAATTAGTTTCATAAAAGGATTTGCGTAACCCAAATCCACAAGGAATGATGCCCTATAAATCAAAATCCAAAAGGAAAAAGGTTTAGGAAATTCGTCCAAAATTGGGCCTTCTAGAAACTAGGTGTTTTGTGGCTGATTTTGGGTTTTCTAGAAGAGATAAAAGGGGGAAGGGTGTAGCACCCTTTTAGGGTTAGATAAGGCTTCTAGAAATCATGTTTTTAGGTCCACTTGCAGCTAGGATTAAGGTGGAACAAGATTAAGTTAGGATAGGATAAGATAAGATAAGGTTTTGGATAATGTTGGATAAGGTTTTGGATAATGCTTCCTCTTTTGAGCTAATTCCTTATCCACTTTGTCTTGAGTTTAATTTCTTCATCTTCTTATCAGATTTCTAGCCTTTTGAACTCCAAATTCGTCCATCCATGTTGGCTCATATACAAGCTATCCACTTAGTGCCCAAAACTGCTCCAAAATGCACCAAAATGCACTTTCTTGGTACTTTAACCCTTTGGACCTACAAACACACGAAAATGAGTTGAAATACTACATTAACTAAGAAATAATAACACAAATGCACAAGAATAAGCTAGCTAAGTCGCCTAAATATGCTCCTATCAAATTCCTCCACACTTAGCTTTTGCTAGTCCTTGAGCAAAACAAACAAAGAAAAGAAACAAAACATATAATCTAAACCTTCCAACGTTTGCCTCAGGGATTTCCAATGAAACATAACATGTCAAAGATCACCACTCACATAGATTTAAGCAATCCTTACCCTCGAGCATACTTAATCATAATCACCATACACTAGCTCACATTTAGTCTATTAAAACAACATTTTGAATGTAGTAACATGCCTTAGAGAATTCCCTCAATTCCTTACTAGATGTACTCTCAATTTTCACACAGATTTTCTTACTACACTCCCTACACTAGGTATATGTGAGAAGATTGACGTAAACTGAAGGAATATTTGTGAAAAACAAGTTCATTTGAGCAACATCAACAACATGCAATTAACAATTAAAAGGCGGAATCATGTTTATATGCACTCAAAAACAAAACTTAACCCATGAACTTCAAAGCCTAGTAGATAGGTGAACCAAGACTCAACTCAAAACAAAGTGAGTTGAGAAATCAATACCTTTGTAGATTCCTCTTTGCATAAGCAAAGGCTAATCACCCAAAGAGAGGGCCTTCATTCCTTGCATCTTAGATCCATGGATTTGGATGGATGAAAAGGTTTCTCCAAGTTCCCAAAATTGAGAACCTCTAAGTCTCCACACCAAGGTAAGATTGGAGAAGAAATGAGTGATCTTGAGGAAGTAAGATTGCTAGATGTTTTCCTCAAGAGTGGCCGGCCATTTTAGAGAGAAAGGAGAGTTTGTTCTCATCTTTACTCCTTAGAAAAACCCTAAGGATGAAATGGCTATAAAGATGTCTTTATACCACCTCACAATGGAGTGGCAAACTTGCAATTAAGCCAAGTTCACTACCCTCCTCTAAATGGCCGAATTTAAGGGGATTTATTGGGCTATTTGGGCCTTTGTGAATCATTATTCATTAAGTTGTCATACAACTTAAGTCAATGGACTTGACGTTCGAAGCCCATTGGGCCTTAAGGTCCAAAACTATCCCGATGTCTTTAACGAACTTATTCGTTTGATTAATTAACATATTAATTAATCCTTGCCATAAATAATTAAACCATTTAATTATTCTTACTCATCTCCGTTGAATCTTCAATCTCTACCTAACACGGTGTACGATCCATTAGGTTCCTTTTAGCGAGGCAGTGGGCGATTCAAACTCTTTCAAATCGATTGTGAATTGAAACTTACTTTCAATTCTCCCGTTAGTGATAATACACTTTTAGGGCTTCTACAAACCATGGTTGACGCCTAGCAGCATGTCATGGTTACCCAAGCTAATCAGAAGAGGTGGAGAACCTATTCAGTTTTAGGATTACAAATGCAATACGGTCTTTCTCTAATACAATACTCTTGACCACATTGTTTGGTTTGATAGTTTATTCATGTCTACTATCCAATGTGAGTCTTGTGCTTATATGATTACCTTGAATGTGATTTGGAACACATTCGTAAATCTCATTCATACTCTGGCCAGAGATTCTAAATCATATCATAGAGTATTCTCCCTCAAACAGTTTGAAGGTTAGAGATCCCTTGTTGCGCATTCACTTGCCTCCATGGCTAAGTGGCTTAACCCCAACGATGCCGTGGACACCCTCCTGATGGAGTGACTTTGACATAATCAAAGATTAAGGACCTAACCACAAGATAACTGTGATGCCTCAGGTCAAAAGACTAATTTGCATTATCCCAACCATGAGTTCTCACGTGACATGAATATGAGAACTCTTCGTTGATCGTGTTCAGTGAACTCATTCTCTATTGAGCACCTACGTACTTGTCTTGATGTCACACACACCAATGACTCGAGACTAGTCACTCTCCCTGAGAGAAGACATAGCACGTACTGATCTTAACGGACTGTCAATGCCCAATTGACAATCCTATGATCAGGAACGTTTAGGATGTGTCAACGAAAGAATGGTCTCATGAATCTAACTTCTTTAGATCGCATTCTTCCAATCACATATTCCTTGGACTTATCGTTTAAGCATATAACATTTATATGAGACGGCTCAAACAATAATGTTTGCCCTTAATATTAAACTAGATTAGTTTAACATGTGAAATGTCCATAAAGTATCATCATATGATTGGTTTTAGGGCACATTTCCAACAATCTCCCACTTGCACTAGAGCCAATCAGCTTAGTCATCAGTGATGATACCTCTTCTGTAATTCATTTCATAAATGGCTGAGTAGTAGGCCTAAACAAGATGGATATCTATATGTTATCCATAGAAGCAACCTTGAGAATAACGACGTCACCATTATACATGATTCTCAATCATGTGGTTCAGTCTCTCATTTGAGTTCGGACCTTGATGAGACCTTGATTCCCTGGCTTGAGCTATCGCCCCATTAATGTCATACACTTTCTGGTTGGAACCGAATAGAGAGTTCATAAATGAACTTTCCCATCCAAACAACATTGTTGTAAACTTCTATATGGCAATATATTTTGCATTCATAATGGAACACACTAAAGTCATTACTTTAATGTTTCCATCCAAATATCTTTTTAGTCATAATAAAGAGATATCTGTTTATCTTTTCATTCATAATGAAGAAATATCCAATGATGGATTAGATTCATAATCTAATACATTTACGCTTCCATTACGTTACTCTAATTCTTCCTCATTCTTGAGGAATCCATCCTTAGTATTTCTTAAATACCTAAGGATTCACTTGACAGTTGCCATGGTTCTGATCCTGGGCTTGCACTGATATCATCTTGTACCGTTCTAGGTACAACTTATATCAATGTTTTCATACAATATGAAATACATAAATCACCTTTCTGCGTATGCATAAAGTATTCTATTTACGCATTATTTCTTTGGGAGTCAAAGGGTACATTCCCTTTGAGAAGAACAACTTCCTAGTCTCACTAGAATTGTCATTCGAATTGAAGTTTATCATCATATGAGAAACTTCCTAGCATCTCTTGTCTATTTTAGGGATTGATATAATCCAATTATATCTTGAAATATATCATTATAGATTTCCATTCCATTATATAGACTATATCTCCCATATACATTCTATCATTATAGAATGTTTAAAGTCATAACTTTAACGATGAAGAATTCCTTTCATTTTCAAAATTAATATATATCATGTATATATATTCAAATTTAGGAATACGATTAACTCCCACTAATCTTTTGTAAACCTAGTAAACAAAAGATTCATTTACATCTTTATGAGAAATCAAACAATTGATCTTTTCTCATAAGACGCTTATAGCTCCCACTAGCTTGCTAAGATCCATTTCCTTGAGTATATATCATATATACACTCAATGTAGTCATAAGGATTTTCATTCTTATTTCTTTCGAATTAAGAGGTGCAACTCTATGACATAGTCATAAAGTTCAAACCATTCAACTGAGACGGTTTATAAATCCTTCTGGACTACCTTGGAGCTTGTGGTATAGGAACTAGGTTGTCTTAGAAGTATATATCATATATATATATGGGTAATTGATAATGTCCAACGAACTAAATCTTATTCATGTTCATTCTTCTCCTAATGGAGAAATTCATTATTTTATGATGCTATTTTCCTTGATATTTTTCAAGGAAATTAATCTAAAGTGTCACTTTTTCCTTGGATCAAATCTAAGGAGGTAAATACTTTAGACGTCTTACTCATCTACTTACATTTCTTGAATTCTTTGAAACCTTTTGCAAAGTATTCGGACTTGTGTTTATTCAAAATAAACTATAGTCCAACCGAGAGTGATCTTCGGTGAATGTCATACAACATAAGTAGTATTATGTTGTGGACAAGTGCCACTAACATCTAAGTGAATTAACCTCAACAACTTTGTGATTCTTTCTTCTTTCCAAAAGAATAAAGATTCGACCATTTCGCCTCTATACAATTTTAACAAGAAGGCATTGGATCCGGATCTAACGATCCAAAGCATCCATCTATTACCAACTCATAATTTATGTTTTAGAGGTGTCACAACTTAGTGGGATTAGTCACTACCTTGCAACCTTTTGGGTTTTAAGCATCGTTATATTCTTAAACAGTTAACACTACCACATCATCTCTACTATAGAGACAATTAATTAGATTATCATAATCTAATCATTCATTAATAAAGAACAATGTTTTGTCAAACAAAACATTCATCCATCTCTACAATAGTGACGGAATTAAGTTCCTTAAAATTGGGACTTAAAGACAATCTTTGGTTTTTCCAATTTCTTTGGTAGTTCATATGAGGAAGTAAGTACAATCCGCTTTCGCAGAGATCTATATTTGATTCACGTTTCGAATGTGAAGTACTTTCTCTTCTCTCATTTATCTTCTACTTCTTATTAGCCACACTTTTACAACGATTGTGAAACATAGTTGCTAATACATAATCATGTATTCAAGTAGAAGAACCAACTGTTTTGAATTATTCAAGAACATTTTACAACACCTTCGAAAGGTGTGTTCTTGGCACTTGCAAGACATTTCTTGCAAATACCCCTTCCAATGTCCATCCTTTCATAAAGAAAGTTTGTTCCCTTGGAGTTATTTTTGCTTTCTTCATTTGACTTCCCTTTTGACTACAATAGTCATGGTCCCTAAACTCCCACTATCTCTCTTGAAACTTATTTCAAATGTGTTATACACATCAAACGATTTGGAGAGCGTGCGGTTATTGTTCACTATATAGTTTACAATAAACTTAGTGAACCATTAGGATAGGGACACAAAGGTGAAGTCCTTGCCTAGTTTCCGTCTCGTTTAAGTGTTTTGACACTTCAACATTCAATGATTCAAAATCATCATAAGTCCATGTTGATGGACTATTTTTGTCAACCAACCATTATGTTCTCAACATAATTACAAACTTTCAAGAGTTGTTCAAGGCAACTCTCATTTCTTCATACAACAATTTGTAAGTGAAGAATCATGGCACATAAAGTGTCCATGCCCTTGTGCTTACTTCTCAAGTTCCTTGTTCGTGTAACAAAGAGACAAGCACTAGAGTTTGCATTGTCCTCTTCATGGTAGACTTATCTAACATGTTCTTCCATTGATACATTATCAATAGGAAGATTGTGAGGATGAGACTACTTAGGCACTTTTACAATCCATTCAAGACAATCTATGGGATTGTGGTACCAAGTTCGGAAACTAAAGCGTTCGGTTTTTCTTTGTCAAGTTTTGGATAGCGTTTTGCAAATATATTGGTAAACAAATACATAACGAATATAAATTGATTGATTTTAAGCCATTTGATTCGGGTCTTTAAATCAAATAGCACCACCCACTATTTTTGGCAAATTCCATATCCCTCATCGGAATTCGAGAGTTTTGGAGGAAACTCTTAGTAGGGTATGGGAGGCTCACTATTACCAAGCCCACCTCACGATGATACGATATCGGCTAGCATTAATAATAATGAGAGAGTACGCTTACTCATTTGCATCTCTTGCAAGTACCCATCTTATTTGGCCTCTAGAGAATGTTGCCTCACAATGATATGATATCGGCGCCATTGCACTTAGTTAAGTTATTCCCACCATGCTTAGTTCATGAAGGGGTTCAAGAATAGCCTCACAATGATATGATATTGGCCATCCTCGTTGCCTACACTCACCTCATCATATGCGTATAGACTCCTCCTGAGTGTAAGCATGCACTTTATACTCCCCCATGATAGGGTGAAGCCGGTGTACAAGTCACAAACGATTGGAGCCTACCACGGTGGAAGGCCACGAAGAGATATTCAAAGCATCTCTCGCTTATCAACTTAATAATGGTTTGGTTGAGGGTTTTAGGTCTCATCACATAAATATACATTTTAATCCAATTAAAACATTTTGGTCCTATTACAACTATTGGTCCATATGATTGATTTAGTAGTATATAATACTCCCACTATGCTTTTTAAAACGGTTTTTAAAGCAAGACTATATGGTACTACTAACATAAGATTTGCATTCATTGATGGACTATATAGTTGCCTTAGGGCCTTAGGATGACTATGAACCTTTGATTCGATTCAACACGAGCCTAGTGTTGAATCTCGGTCTAGGGATGGTGATTGATTTTAGTTACGCGTTTAATCACATTAAGGCGTGTTGTCTTATTGGGCGTTGGACCCAACTACTCCAATTTCATGCATATCGAATAAAACAAGAAAGGAGTACTTCAAAGTAAATAAGAGCTTATGCTCTTTTACAACAATTGATCAAATCAAATTACTTTAAAGTAAAGAAGAGCTTATGCTCTTTTACAACAATTGATCATATCAAATTACAACCAAAATTTAATCTACTCATTCCCATGGTTCAAACAAATTTGAAACGGCCATTCACATAGCTCAATTATCGTAGGCTTAGGTTCATAATCACCCTTTCTTTAATTAATTAACGCTTTAACTAATTAAACTTGAATGCAACATTTTCATTTGGTTTTTGTATCCATAGAATTGATTTAAATGGAGCTAAATGAAATGAAAATTCAATTCTCATTTAAAGAGACAAAACAATTTTGTTCTCTACCTAATTTGGGCCAAAATGCTATGACCTCAACTTTTGGGCCATTTTGCAAAACTTAAACTTTTGGGGTCACTTTGTAAAAACACAAAAGTCCACTACTTCATGTAATTACAACTATAACCCAAAATTTCCACAAAAGCTAAAACTTCATTAAAGGAGCAAAACAATTTGTCCTTTTAGTGATTTTGGACCTTTACGTAAAAACGTAAACTTTTGGGTCAAACTACAAATACACAAAAGTATCAAAACTTTATGTAATTGCATAAAAGCCCCACAAGGACCCTAATTGAGTAGGGTGGCCGGCCATTGAAGCAAAGTAATAAAAAAAATTTCAAAGTTTTTGTAAGTGGGGTGGGTGAAATGGAATAAATCATTACACACCTACCCACTAAAATTTCTTTAATCTTTCAAAATAAATATCTAATATATTTAAACATAAGAAATATTTCAAAACAAAAACTTTATGAAATAAATCAAAACTTTGAATCAAAACACCAAACCTTTTGTTCTTGGCAAGAACATATCAAGAACAATGAAGAACATCCATGAAAACCCATAAGAGCTCCATGAACATTCTTCACCCAAAAACATACCAAAACCACTCAAACTTAAGGGAAATAACATACAACCATACTAGGGTACATAGGGGTTCCAAAAGTCACTTTAAAACACTTTTAACAAGTCAAACAAGAACCCAAAAATCCACCCTTTGGATTTGGCCGAATTTCCCCAAAAACATGGCACCAAAATTTAGCTCCAAAATTCATGCTCATATGAACTACATCTACAACATTTGAGATGGCAAATTTTCTAACAAAATTTACATTCAAAGAAGCAAGAATAAAGCTTGTAACAATTACAACATTCAAATCACAAACTATGAACTACAAAACCCAAAAGGATTCACCAACTACTAGACTTAGGCTCTTGATACCACTTGAAGGAATATTTGTGAAAAACAAGTTCATTTGAGCAACATCAACAACATGCAATTAACAATTAAAAGGCGGAATCATGTTTATATGCACTCAAAAACAAAACTTAACCCATGAACTTCAAAGCCTAGTAGATAGGTGAACCAAGACTCAACTCAAAACAAAGTGAGTTGAGAAATCAATACCTTTGTAGATTCCTCTTTGCATAAGCAAAGGCTAATCACCCAAAGAGAGGGCCTTCATTCCTTGCATCTTAGATCCATGGATTTGGATGGATGAAAAGGTTTCTCCAAGTTCCCAAAATTGAGAACCTCTAAGTCTCCACACCAAGGTAAGATTGGAGAAGAAATGAGTGATCTTGAGGAAGTAAGATTGCTAGATGTTTTCCTCAAGAGTGGCCGGCCATTTTAGAGAGAAAGGAGAGTTTGTTCTCATCTTTACTCCTTAGAAAAACCCTAAGGATGAAATGGCTATAAAGATGTCTTTATACCACCTCACAATGGAGTGGCAAACTTGCAATTAAGCCAAGTTCACTACCCTCCTCTAAATGGCCGAATTTAAGGGGATTTATTGGGCTATTTGGGCCTTTGTGAATCATTATTCATTAAGTTGTCATACAACTTAAGTCAATGGACTTGACGTTCGAAGCCCATTGGGCCTTAAGGTCCAAAACTATCCCGAGGTCTTTAACGAACTTATTCGTTTGATTAATTAACATATTAATTAATCCTTGCCATAAATAATTAAACCATTTAATTATTCTTACTCATCTCCGTTGAATCTTCAATCTCTACCTAACACGGTGTACGATCCATTAGGTTCCTTTTAGCGAGGCAGTGGGCGATTCAAACTCTTTCAAATCGATTGTGAATTGAAACTTACTTTCAATTCTTCCGTTAGTGATAATACACTTTTAGGGCTTCTACAAACCATGGTTGACGCCTAGCAGCATGTCATGGTTACCCAAGCTAATCAGAAGAGGTGGAGAACCTATTCAGTTTTAGGATTACAAATGCAATACGGTATTTCTCTAATACAATACTCTTGACCACATTGTTTGGTTTGATAGTTTATTCATGTCTACTATCCAATGTGAGTCTTGTGCTTATATGATTACCTTGAATGTGATTTGGAACACATTCGTAAATCTCATTCATACTCTGGCCAGAGATTCTAAATCATATCATAGAGTATTCTCCCTCAAACAGTTTGAAGGTTAGAGATCCCTTGTTGCGCATTCACTTGCCTCCATGGCTAAGTGGCTTAACCCCAACGATGCCGTGGACACCCTCCTGATGGAGTGACTTTGACATAATCAAAGATTAAGGACCTAACCACAAGACAACTGTGATGCCTCAGGTCAAAAGACTAATTTGCATTATCCCAACCATGAGTTCTCACGTGACATGAATATGAGAACTCTTCGTTGATCGTGTTCAGTGAACTCATTCTCTATTGAGCACCTACGTACTTGTCTTGATGTCACACACACCAATGACTCGAGACTAGTCACTCTCCCTGAGAGAAGACATAGCACGTACTGATCTTAACGGACTGTCAATGCCCAATTGACAATCCTATGATCAGGAACGTTTAGGATGTGTCAACGAAAGAATGGTCTCATGAATCTAACTTCTTTAGATCGCATTCTTCCAATCACATATTCCTTGGACTTATCGTTTAAGCATATAACATTTATATGAGACGGCTCAAACAATAATGTTTGCCCTTAATATTAAACTAGATTAGTTTAACATGTGAAATGTCCATAAAGTATCATCATATGATTGGTTTTAGGGCACATTTCCAACAAACATGTAGACGAACATTCACATATGTTATAACAATTAAAGCATTTTTTGGAATTATGACAATGACATGAATATGATCTCATAAATGGAATGCTACTACTTAGACGCGAGAACCAGGGATACCATATGATCAAACCAATTTTAAACTCCACATATTCAAACACATAACAATCAAGATAGAAGTCTAAAGGTTGTAACGGGGCTAAGGTATTGACTAACAAGGAAAGGTAGAGGAAACAAACGTTCTTAAAGCAATAGTGAGCAAAGTAATGAATTAGGCATTTAGAATTCCCTTTAGAATGCAGAAAACTACATTTTAAACACAAGGGGAGATTCATGCAATACTTAGGGTCAAATTCAAACTTTTTGGCCCCTTTCTTCAACAATCAACACTTGTGAGTTCATTCTCACTTATTTTCAACTCCTCTTTTTTTTTCTTTTCGTCTTCTTTCTCTTCTTTTTCACATTTTTTTTTCTTTCTTTTTTTTTCCTTTTTCCCGTGCCTCCTTTAAGACTTTGGCACACACATGCACACAAAAATCCCTTCCCCCACACTTGTTTCTGCAAGAATGTCACTCAAAAAGAATTCCTTCTAAGTCATGCTCCACTATACTTCAAGAACAAGGGTATGGAAAGTTCTATTCTGGGCTAGGTAAGGGGAATATGGTTAACAAAGAAAATAGGCTAAATAAGGCTCAAAGGGCTAATCCTACAATACAAATGACAAGGGTGGATTCGGCTATTTGGCTATGGTGGTGCCTACTAAATAACTTCATCTTGCTATCTGTTATGCTAATCAATTTCATGCTTTGAATGAAACGGGTATGAGTTATAGTATTTGGAACTATAGTGATGAAACGCATTCTAAGTAGCAACCAAGTAAAGAATAATGAGATCATACAACGACTTTAGAAAACAAGAATGCACATATTACTAACTCTCCAAATAAACGTTTAGGCTCAAGTCTCTCAGGGATGTAGCGTTTGTTTGAGTTCCTTCCTTCAAGCATGTTACAAAAACTAATTTTATCCTTTGTGAATACATGTGAATTCGTAAACTATAACTACAACCAAGCATAAACCAAAGAGCAAATCAAACTTCCATCCTGTTTGTAACTCTCTTTAACAGTCATGCATCAAAAACCAAATCCTCATCATTGTGTTGGAAGGTACCCTAAGACGCAAACAAACACACCAAAACAACTCTTTTTGGCTTTTTCAAAACACTTTTTTTTTTTCCAAATTTTCGGATTTTTACTTCAAAACACACTAAAACAGCTCAAAATGCACCAAAAACACTTAAAAACAATGAGAAACAACATTAGAAGTGATACGTGATAGAATCCCACGAATTTGCATAAAAACACTTGTTTACCCCCCCCCCAACACTTAAATCCAACATTGTCCTTAATGTTTCACACAACGACTCACACAAAAGCAAACAAATAACAAACAACTAAGCATGATAAAATAAAGCAGCAAAGAGAAAGGTTTAGAAACGCAAATCTGGGTTTGGAGTGGAAGTTCCATCTTCTCCTTGTTGACTGCATGGGTTGCCTCCCAAGAAGCGTTTGCTTTAACGTCTTCCAGCCGGACAAATATGCCATGTTTAGCTTCACTAGTACCCACGGCATGGAGGGGTACATCATCCACAACATGCTCCGCGAAATTCTCATAGTAGTGCTCTATGAATGGAAGGGGATATTGATCCTCCCTGATTATGGTGTTTTGGTTCCTAAAATCCATGTAAATGCTCCCACCACCTTGAAATCGTTTGGGTACCTGCACCAAAGAAGGTAACAACCTATTAGTTGAAATGGGAATTGGAATTGGGGTTGGAGACTTACAAACATATTGTGATGGAGGCTCAAAAGTGGCAGCCCTACCAACGATGTAAGATGGCCTGCCACCCAATCTTTGCATTTATGGGGCATTTTACGTTGTAAGATGGCTGAGACATTTTCACTTACCTTTACAACCTCTTTGTTCGAAATTCTCTTCCTAGTAGTGCAAAGTTCTTTTAAAAACTTAGCGTACCTTGGAACTTGCTTAATTGCATCCAAAAGTGGTATATTGACTTGTACTTTTCTAAATGTTTCCAAAATATCCTTTTCAGCCTCTTCCTTCTTCGATTGCATGAATCTACGAGGAAAGGGTACATTTGGACAAATAACATTAAAAATAGTCGAATTTGGAACCTCTTTACCTTTAGAAGACAAATGGGAGTGTTTGGGTGGCTGCGGCATGGGTTTAGCTACCCTTGTCGTGGCTTGCTCTTGTTCCTCTTCTTCGAATTGCAACTTTTCGTTCTCAGTTGGGGCTGATTTAGATGGTTATGAGGCCATTCCAACTTGTTTTCCACTTCGCAACATGATTGCTTTGGCAGATTCGAATCCTCCTTTTGGGTTGACAACGGTTGAACTAAGCAACTTGCCTTATTCTCTGAATTGGCCCATGAACTCCGTAATCTGCCTTACTTGCTTCTCTAATTCATCAACCCTTTTGTCGCTATTTTGCATTCCCTGCACCATAGAAGTTAGTAATTGAAAATTTTGATCATTATCTATGGACGAACCTGATTTGGATTGGGCAGGTTGTGCTTGGGGATGTGTGGGTGCATACGGCCTTTGGTAGAATCCCGGAGGTTGCTACCTAAATGTACTTTGTTGTTGGAGCTCCCTCCCTTTGAAATTTGGATGATCTTTCCAACCGGGATTGTATGTATTAGAGAAATGATCACTCCTTGGTTGGTTTTGGCTTCCATAACCCACGGCATTGGCAGATTCCCACCCTCCGTTCTCGATCAATTGAGGGCACTTATCTGTGAGATGTCCATTCATTAAGCACACGCCACAAATAGCCACACTCTGTACCTTTGGTATTTCAACCACCTGCGAAAGAAGAGAAGTAAGATTAGCCATTTGATGTTGAAGTTTGGAAATAGCACTTACCTCATTAACTTATTGTTGCCGTGGTATGTCTCTTTGACCAACGCCTTCATATTGTTGAGCATTTAAAGCTCGGTTGGCAATGAGAGTCTTGGCAACCATGGGTGTTTTGTCTACTAAAGCTCCTCCCGCTGAGGCGTCTAGCATTTGGCGTTCAATTGGTAGAAGCCCTTCGTAGAAATATTGAAGAAGAAGCTCCTCTTTCATTTGGTGTTGTGGACATGAAGCAACAAGAGTTTTAAAACATTCATAATAAGTTGGAAATGATTCACCTTGGTTTTGTTGAATGCCACTAATCC
Organism: Pyrus communis; assembly: GCF_041283825.1. Taxonomy (NCBI): domain Eukaryota; kingdom Viridiplantae; phylum Streptophyta; class Magnoliopsida; order Rosales; family Rosaceae; genus Pyrus; species Pyrus communis. The sequence goes on from NC_142580.1 coordinate 28,898,852, forward strand.
TTTTGCGTAAAAGAATGACTCGAGAAGTTGGGAAAAACTTCTCCAAAAACGCCCGTTTCATACTCTCCCATTATGTGACAGTTCCGGGGGCTAATTCATACAACCAATCTTTTGCCTTTTCAAAGAGAGAAAAGGGAAAAGCCTTCATCTTCAAAATGCTCCCATCAACATTCACCGGGGTCATACTTGAGCAAACAACCTCAAACTCCTTCAAGTGTTTATTAGGATCTTCCATGGACAATCCATGGAACTTAGGAATATGGTGTAGTAAGCTAGACTTTAATTCGAACTCGTCGGTCTTGTCTGAGGCTGCCCTTGGATATGAAATGCATAGAGGCATGGCATTGTCCAATCCCGACGCGGAAAGCTCCTTGATTGTTTGATTGTCGGCTACCATAGCTTGTTCTTCCTAAAAAATCTGAGCCGTGGCCTCCTCTTCCACTTGTGCTTCATCTTCTTCAAGATCTGGTGTAGGTTGAGGTGGTTGGGGCACTTGTTGATTCTTTTTCCTTCTCAAAGTTCGCTTGAAATTGTCGTCAAAGTCTAAGATATGCCCACGAACCGTTTGAGAACTCCGAGTCATAAACTAGTACCTAAAAACAAGAAAACAAAACAAGGTCAGAAACTAGAACCAAATACACACGAAAATAAACAAAAAGAAATAACAAGGGATTAGCAACTTTGCTAATCTCCGGCAACGGCGCCAAAATTTGATGCGAAAATTAACTTAAAACACAAATTAACCCTCTTTTGACAATTGTAGTATATAAGTAAGTAGGGATCGTTCTTAAACCGGGGATTAGGAGGGATTGCTAAACACTTTAAACTGACTCAAATAGATAAAACTAAACTTTAAAACACTTAACTCGACTTAAAAGACTCAAAACAAGTTCACAAGACTCAAAATAAGTTAAAAACACTCAAAACTGCCTAAAAACACAAACTGGGCAGATTTAACTCTAAACACAAATTTGGACGAATTTTGGTTCTAACTTGACTCAAAACACTTGAAAACACATTCTAAAACATATTTTAACTAGTTAGACACTCTAAAATAAAGGGGGATTTGGTTTGGACGAAAATAAAGTAAACAAAAACAAGACTTTAAACTAGGCAGATTTGCATGAATTTGGTGAAATTAAGTGGATGGTAGGCTAGCTAGGAGGTCTTTCTCCACACATGACATACTTCCATACAAAACAATCTTCAGTTGCTTATTCAATGAACCTTGAACCTTAACACCCCAAGTTAACTAGGTACGCTTAAATTAAACCTCAGATTTTCCTTAAGTCATTGAATTGAATGGAATTAGCGCATTGCAATCAAATCATTCCTCAAAAGTTCTCTACATGAAAGCGCATAATAGAGAAACAATCAAAGATCATTAAATTCTATGAAAATCATAAGTGTTGACGAGGCATTCGTAACTATGAAAGCGCGTGATACTTATGCCAAGAATTTACTTAACATGATTGTGACTAACAACTTTTACTACTTATGAATATAAGTTCCCAACGATTAGGTGAAGTTTCCTTATATCCTAGCATCAGATTTATGCATGCAAATTAAGTGTGCACTCTCAATCTATATACATTAACAAGTTTTAATTCAAATAGATAAGTAAATTGAATTCAAAATTCATGAAATCACAACTGGAAGTAATCAAATCATAATGCAAATATAGCCATGGTTTCGAAATTCCCCCTAGCCAAAAGGGGATTAGTTCCTCATACTCGCAAAGCAAAGATTCTTGAAATCAAACATTGAAAAAACACAAGAAAGATTACACCTAAAACGTTCCAGCAACTCCAAGTCGAATGGCATGCACGTCTAGAGCTCTCCTCCTTCTTCCTTGCTGCGATACAAGGTGTGGGTGGTGGTTTTGGGGGTTATGAACGATGTATTCTTGCTTGGGATGATGAATGATGGCTGATTATGATGGTAGAATGTGGCAGGTTGTATATGGAAGTGTATGGAGTGAATGAATAAATAAGAATGGAGGCTAGGGCTTGCGACAAGGATTTTCTGAATGCCATAAGGGGTTCCTCCAAATTTGTGGCTGAAAATATGTTTATATAGTCCTAGGTTTAATTAAATTAGGGTTACACTTAGCAGATTTATTGGATTAGGGCCCTAGGGTTCGGCACAAGTGAGTTAAATCCACTTAGGAGAAGGTTTGGCCCAATTAGTTTCATAAAAGGATTTGTGTAACCCAAATCCACAAGGAATGAGGCCCTATAAATCAAAATCCAAAAGGAAAAAGGTTTATGAAATTCGTCCAAAATTGGGCCTTCTAGAAACTAGGTGTTTTGTGGCTGATTTTGGATTTTCTAGAAGAGATAAGAGGGGGGAAGGGTGTAGCACCCTTTTAGGGTTAGATAAGGCTTCTAGAAATCATGTTTTTAGGTCCACTTGCAGCTAGGATTAAGGTGGAACAAGATTAAGTTAGGATAGGATAAGATAAGATAAGGTTTTGGATAATGTTGGATAAGGTTTTGGATAATATTTCCTCTTTTGAGCTAATTCCTTATCCACTTTGTCTTGAGTTTAATTTCTTCATCTTCTTATCAGATTTCTAGCCTTTGAACTCCAAATTCGTCCATCCATGTTGGCCCATGTACAAGATATCCACTTAGTGCCCAAAACTGCTCCAAAATGCACCAAAATGCACTTTCTTGGTACTTTAACCCTTTGGACCTACAAACACACGAAAATGAGTTGAAATACTATATTAACTAAGAAATAATAACACAAATGCACAAGAATAAACTAGCTAAGTAGCCTAAATATGCTCCTATCAGAATTCTTTGCAGAAATGATGGGGACTTAGCATCAACCTTTAGCTATGATGGTTTAATTACCAACATCCGTTGAGAACAAGCCTTGCAAGGGTTATCATTTGAGATAGAAATATGTCTGAATGTGTCTGATCAATAATGAATGTTCATTAGAGTTGGCAATGATTCTACGTATCATGGTAGATCCTGGGTAACCCAGACGGTCATGCCAAAACATGTAAACTTTTGAATCAATGAACTTCCCATTCATGACAATATGTGATTCAACTGTCTTTATGTATGTATAATACAATCCACTCGTCAAATCATACAACTTCTCCAATATACGTTTCTGGGTATCATTGGAGGTAATGTATAGATACTCCACATTTTCTGTACTTTTTGTTTTAATGTGGTATCCATTTAAACATGTCTTTGAAACTCAACAAATTTTGAGTAGATCGAGTAGCGTACAACGCATTCTGTATGGACAATATTGTTCCATTTGGTAACATAATCTGGGTTTTCCCTAAGCTTTCAATTATATCTTATTGGCCTGATATTGTTGTTATCCTTAATTTTGTAATCATCAATCTTGAGAAATACTTTCAATCTCAAAGTATTGTATGCGTGGTTGAGTTGTCTGCAAGACAAATATCTCCACCATTTCTCATGTTTTGAGAATGACCATAGTTTTTATCCATGCTTTATCAAACATAAATGATTCAGTCGACCGGTACACTTCATTCCTCCTTTCCACAATGAAGTTTAAGACATCCAGTTAGGCTGTGTTCAACTGCCCTGATAAGTCGCATACTGGATCAGGTATATTCTTTGGTTTAGCCTGATCAAGAAAATTAGTCTCAACACCCTTCTCCTTAATGGAGGCTTAATATAGATCCACGAGATGTTTTAGGGTACGACAAGTATGTGCCCAGTGTCCATTGCCACCACACCTATGGCAGGCTCCTTCAGAGTTTCTGGGAGCATTATTCATATGAGCTTTGCCTTTGTGGCAAGCTCGGGCCTGAATTATACCTTGGAACATGGTTGTGAAACTGGACACCATGATTCTTGCCTTTTCCGTTCCACCGCGATCGTCTATAGTCACGTCCTCGTTTATGATTATTGCCACCAAATGATGTGACGTTCACTTCGAGGGAAGTAGCATTCACTTTTGGGAATGGTGTAGATCCAGTAGGTTAGGATTGATGATTTTTCATCAGTAGCTCATTCTTTTGTTTAGCTACCAAAAGCACAGATATCAGCTGGTTGTATTAAGTGAAACCTCACTCTCTATACTGCTACTGTAGGAGCACGTTAGATGCATGAAATGTGCTGAAAGTTTTTTCCAGCATATCTTCCTTAATGATGGTTTCCTCACAGAGTTTTATCTGGGAGCTAATTCTGAACATCGCATATCCACTGACTTGAAATCCTGGATCCTTAGGTGAGTCCACTCATAACGAGCTATTGGAAGGATCATCGTTTTCTGGTGATTGTATATGTTTCTCAATGTCTTCCAGAGAGCTAACGGATCTTCAACCATTAGGTACTCGTTCTTTAGTCCTTCATCAACGTGGTGATGGATAAAGATCATGGCCTTCGCTCGATCTTGAGAAGATGCACTGTTCTTCTCCTTGATTATTTCTCCAAGATTCCCTGCCTCCAAATGGATCTTGGTATCCACTACCTAGGTAAGGTACTTCTTCTCAGTAATGTCCAGGCAAAAAAATCAAGTTTTGCCAAGTTCGTCGTTTTCTTTTTTGAAAGAAAAATGAGATGTGTAAGAATTTCCAATAATATGTATTCTGAAGGCTTGTAGTATTAGAACTTTTGATTCTTACAAATTTTTCATTTTGATCTTCAGGTCAAAATTATAAACACTCGAAACTTCTAGCTCAAGATTTACATGATAAATGAGAAGGGTTATTCTACCGCACCATTGTCATAACATAGGATGTGCGATTATTCCACACCATTCAAGTAGTAGAAAAAATTTAATACGCAGAGTAAGGTGGGCGATTATATCGCACCACCTAAAATTGCAATAAAATTAAACAGCAGACAAATTTAAATATGCAGGGTAGGATGAGCGATTATACCTCTCCACCTAAAATTTGTAGTAAAATTAGATATGCAGTCCAAGATAGGCGATGATACCGAACCACCTTAGATTGCAATAAGATTAAATTTGCAGTTCAAGATGGGCGATTGTACCACACCATCTTGGATTGCAGTAAAATTAACATAAATAAGCATTGGGTTAGTAATCAGGAGCCACACCAAATAAAAAAATCAAAGATATAAGTAACTGTTAGGTTGAGAACTAAAAGCAGGCATGGTGTAAACAGTTCTTCGCGATGGTATATTCAGCAGGTGAGGCTGAGGAAGAAGAAAAATAGTAAAATCCTTAGAAGAAACTTTTTTTTTCTTTCGGCGAAGAGAAATGAGAAATAGTTAGAAAATCGTGAGATAACGTGTTATAAATAGGCAAAAGTTAGAGAGATAACATTTACTAGTGACAAGAGCAAAGCAGATGTAAAATATCACACTGTAACTATAACATAAGGGAATGACAAATAAAAAAATGAGGGATAGATACTGATGTTATTGATCTTTTCTTTTTCTCAATCTATTTTGATAGCACACGAAGCGTTCTATTTATAGAACAACTCCAAACAAGCGTAATAATTACATCTTGAAATTTACAAAACACACCTTTTGAAAATACAATCCTCATTCATTTTCTTAGTCAATATTATTGTGTAGGCATTCATTAACCTACAAATATTTTTAATAAAAATATGATTTTTCGTTAAAATAGAAAATCGTTGAAACACCAAAAAAAAAAAAAAAAAATTCCTTTTCTTCTTGCGTTCAGTGCTCTTACTGGGGTTTCCATTCACCGGATAAATGGTTCCGGTGGCTGGACCTTTTGCAGAAAACTCCACGAATTCCCTTTAATTTACGCCAAGTACCAAGCTTAATGGATTCTGAGGAGGTCTCTGCGAAGGGCAGCGTGGCCAATTTAATACTCCGGTGGTCTCTGGGTCTCCTTCTCCTTATCGTTGCTTTCTTTTCACTATCGCTGTTGGTCGCCTTCGTCGCCGTTTTCGTCGCCAATTCTTCAATTCCGAGCTCAATTTCAGTGTCCTCTCAGTGCAGGATCGTCTCAAGCAGTAAGTTTATTTATTTTAATAGTTTTGATGTTCTTGAAAATCAGTGTTTGTTGACTTCAAAATGAGAATCGAATTAGCAGAATAGAGTTTTTCAAATTTGTTTTTGTTTGTTGAGGTGCAACAAAAGGAGTTGGTTTTGCTGTGGTTGCATAGCATATATAATGATTTTAATGCAAATTTGTTTGTTGGAAATTTGGAATCACCATTTTGTGTTAGAATTGTGTAGATATGTGTTAGGTTTGTGGAACACAAGGATCTGTTGTTAGTTTATTATCGATCACGAAATCATAGTAATCGAGTGGGAGCGGTTTTTCATTTTTGCAGGTGTTGATCTTAAGTCATCTAAAGTGTGTGAGCTTGGATTGTTCAATTATAAAGCCAAGCATGTGTTTTATCCTTTTCAAGGAAGAAGGTTTCGATGCCGTTATGATTACTACTGGGCTTCAATTTTTAAGGTACTCTAACTTACTCTGAAACTTTTAACGATATATACCAGCACGAACTCATGTTTTTTAAATCAGTTTGTATGCTAATCATAGTAGCAATTTCTGATTGCATAGCTTTAGCTTCCACACACAATTTGTAGTTGGAACTTTATTTTGTTAAAGATTTGGATTTGAGTGCATCTCTGTTAGGTTTTTCTTCAAGTTTGAGGTAAGTGCAGTTTATCCATGAACCAAAAGAGTACTATGAAGATTCTATGTAGTGGTAGGATGGCATTTGTGAAGCCTTCTTTTCTTGAAAAATTGTTGGTAATTGGCAAGGAGGCTTCATAGGTAAACTAATAATGTCACTGTTGTGTAGTTTAAAGAAATTATGCTTTACGGTCATGCTACCATGGTTCCTCTAATTCTTGATAAACTTGACTGGAGTCAACCCACGAAAGATTAACACAAGTTATATCTGTTTCTAGATGTCTAGTAATACAAGATAAACTTTATAGAGACTCCATGTATGAGAAGAAAACCCAAGGGGTTCAGAGCAAATTCTCTGTTTTTCCCCTTTTCTTATTTAGGTAATTTCGTACTTCATGAACTGGACAATGGTATGTAGCAGTTTCTGCTTTAATTGTCTGTTCATTCAAATATTAATTCTTGGGTTTCCTGATTGCAGGTGGAATACAAAGATCAGTCTTCTGGTCAGACTTAGCTTGCATTGGCTGAGGCTCCAAATGAGGCCCTTCCTCTTAATTGTAGACCTAATTTTGGTGCTGCATGGTTGACCAAAGATAAATTCAAGGTATCTTGCAAGGCCTTTCAATTGCTTACGTTGTGGTCAGCATAAAAATCGTTTTTGAATTTTGGTTGAAACTAATATATATGAATATCATTTTTACCATGGAGGTAACATCATAGTTGAACATTACGGTTCTTTAACTCCGTGATAGAATTTTCTTAATTTCTCATGTTTGTTAGGTCAATGAAACTTATGACTGCTGGTACACGAATGGCATTTCCAAAGTTAGCTTATATCATGATGGTTTCTTCAGTTGCCAAGCTAAAGATCCGTCTATATTTGAGATGATTAGAAGATATCGCGTCCTGTGAGCAAACTGACTTTTTTCTTATTTCTTTTAGCTTATCAGTTTGTATATTGTTTCATGGACTAAATAAGTTCCAAAATGTGAGTGTTTAGATAACTGCACTTAATCACATAAATATGTTAGGATAGCCTTTCTAAATAGATTGCTTATCTCAAAAAGAAGGTAATATATCAGCATGGATGGATATGTTGGTTCCGAAAACATGGAGATAATATCATAAAAATTCAAGAAACGATATGTGAAAGTTCCAAATGAAATTCCGATCTACTATTTGATTAGAACAGTGTGATGGGTGAGGTGGTTTAGGCGAAGTCAATATGGTATGCGTATGATTGCTTGTATTTTAAAATTTTAAATACATACAAGCCACAGCTTTCTTATCAAAAGAAGCACTTGGATGCTGCATACCTGTAAAAAAGGTTCTGTGGAACCATGACAACAGAAGAAAACTTGTAGAAGGAAAATATCTTTCATGCTTCTGCTTGCACTACATTGGCACATAGTTTCATAAAATCTGAAGGAATGGAGGGAGTATTTGTGTTGCAAATCTGAAAAATAGAGGACAGCACCTTCACTGTCACTGTTATATAGTGCATGTACTCTCTCATCATGATTGTTCCCTACAAAAGAGTTTTAGTCTCGTCCACTCTCTTTTTTCCATGTCAATCTTTTGCATTTACATTTGTTACTTGTGTAGCCAGGCCATCTGTTTAGCGACATGATTGTTCCAGCCTTTTCATAATCTCTAGTGTTTACTGTACCGTGTAAATTTATTTGTAGCTTTATCCACTTTATTATTCACTCCCATAGGAGATAATCTTAACTAGTCCAACAATTCTCTCTTGGGCGATGGTAGTATTTTTAATGTTCCAGAGTCCAGACTATCCCTATGTTCTTTCTTCTATAGACCATTATACCAATCAACAATTTTTTCTTATTTAGGAAAACTTTATCCTGATAGTAGTATGTAGAGGATTAAGTGGAAACAGTTGTGATGCTATCTTTCGTAGAAGGCTTTTGACAACGCACTAAACCATTGTAACCCGCCTTTCTTTTTCTTTCCTCTTCCTGTCATCTCTGATAAAAATTAGACAAAGAAGGAATTTAATTCTATTAAGCTAAAATGAAAAATAGAGACACTATGTCTCTGTTCTGATAATGGAGTTGAACTTGATTAAAGCCTCTGTTTGTGTTTTGTGTTTTGTATTTTGTATTTTGTTCTTGTATGATATTACTTAGTAATGGTGTCTCTTATATTTCAGGGCGACGAAGATTTTACACTCCTGGATTGTCAGCCAGAAACGAGGCGGGTTTTGGAGGTGGGAAACGATAGCTGGAGTTATTAATGGGTTTTTAACTTCTTTTATCTCCATAATCTTTGTTAGACTCCTGCAGCAAATGAAATTTAGGTTGCCTCAGATTTTAGCCGCAAGAGTGCTTACTACCGGCTTCAGGCGCACTTGTTTACTTGTGGTATACATTTCTTTTGCGGGTTGCCTGGCTATCCAGTATGGGAAAAGGCTTGGCCTCCCGGAGATGATCGTACATTTTAAGAACTCTTGAGAAGTAGGCAGCACAGTTTTTTGAAAAGTTGTAATTCCATTTTTGTCTGCAAGGGGTCGGTCTTGGATTCTACAGATTTGGAGTTGAAGCGACGGAGTGTATCATTCATTCTCTGTACAATGATATACAAATGACGATTGAGTGGGCACCGAGTGCGCTTAGTCATCGTCTTCGTCTTGTTGGATAGAAGCATATATATATAGATTGAGCTAAGGTAGATATTGTATACTATAGGCAACTTACATGGAGGTAAAAGAGCGATAATCTTATATGTGATTTGTGAAAAGTGTCTCACAGAATTGAATCTATTTTTCAACATTTGAATTTGAATAATCTTTTGTTTTATGTTTTATTTGGGCTACCTTGTTAAAATTTCAGACAATAATACTGCTGATGAATTGTTCAAGAGCTACAAAGCTCTTACTAGAAGCCTCTACTCGACATCCGAACATAGGGTGTGGTTTGTGATTTGAATTCATCAAATAATTGCAAGTGGCTTTCTATAACAACGGTGGAGAGGAGTGTTGTCCTTGCACTACAGTGTGCGTCCTTAATCTAACATCTATTGTTTGACAAAAAAAATTAAATAATAAATAATCAGATAATCAATCATATTTTAAATTTAAATCAATAAATTTACTTGATTTAAATTAAAACTAATCGAAGAATTAATAAAGAGAATTCCTTAATTAATTTTAGTCAAATGTCGACACATGTCACTTTTGATGACTCGTCCAGTTTTGATGAATCACGTGCCTTGTGCACGATATGTGAGACTCACAGTGCGTGCCACAGAAGCCTTGACATGTCGAAATTTAATGTATAAGTGAACATTCATTTCATCAAAATTATGATGTTTAGAGGTCCCTGCTCCAATTCAAAAACTGTGGATGAATTATCTTCTAAACGAAGAGAGAAGAATCAACACTTGGAGGTGAATCACATTATATATGGAAGAAAGTATTTGGAGAATTTGTGGCAAAGAACACATTTGAAGGCAATCTCAATTTGAAGAAAACCATCATAAATGATTTATAAGTGTGGGCCCATGATTTTCTAAGGACAAAGTAAGGTTGATTCAAATACCGTTACCTTAGAAGTTTGACCATGGACTCATAGAAGTTTGACCTTTGGAAAACTATCCAACCCGTAAGACGTGGCATTCGTTCTAAGTGAAATTACAATTATTAACCACAATGAGCATCCATCAATTTACATGTGGCATTCCAAGAAATTGCATCCAATTACTTATCTAAACATCCTAATAATGATCAAGCATTGAGATATAGAGATAGTTTAAACATAGTGATTTACAATTCAAAGTATGCATATGTAACGACCCATCTCCAATTATTACGATTTTTATAATTTTTAAGTGTGAATTTACAAAAATGCCCTTCGAGGCAAAGTGTTGACTTTTGTTGACTGCCGTGTCATGTCATATAAGGTTCAATTTCTTGGCGTATCCTCGTAGTACTCGTCGCCACTAACACGTGGGCGTAAACGGATCGTGATTTGGAATTATAACGAATGAGTTATTAACGTTTAAAGTCGAGTGCAAAATTGCAAAATTATTAATTTCTGGAATACTCCAGATTTTTGGAGAAAAATCTGGTAGCCACGTGTGTGGCCCAGATTAAAGCAGAATGGTGATGGGCGGTGGAGATGGTAAGTAAAGGAGAGAAGGAGGGAAAGGTGTAGGCAAATGGGGAGATGAGAGAAAAGAAAGTGCCCAATCAGAAATAGAGAAGGGAAGGAAAGGAGGGAAGGTGAGAATGAAGGGGAAATCAGGTTCCCCTTGACCCGCGCCACATAACCCCATTTTCACCATATTTTCCGGTGGTTTTTCATCAGATTTCTGGTGAATTGCCGCCATCTGTCACCTGGAAAACATTCCATTACCCTCCCTCTTCCTTTTTCCACCTAAACTTATAATGAATTTGGTGCTATTTTGGGGAAAAACCAACAATGGAGCTTATGGGTGTACGGCGGTGATCCGCAAATCGTGAAGCTAAATCAACCCATTTCCACCACCAATAGACTTCCCTTGAGGCCTAGAACCAAGCCCAATCAGTTGTAGGGGCGGCGGAGCACTGGAGATGATGAATCAAGAACACCCATCTTAAGGGTTTCCGGCGGGTTTTCATGAAATTAAGGCTTTTCCCGGCCAAATTGGCCTTACTCACAGGTATTAAACTTTTTCTACTCGTTGAGATCTTCATTTTTGTAAAATTTGGTAATTTTTAGAAATAGTTGAATTTTCCGACAAGTCGGGACAGGCAACCGCCACCTGCGGCGGCACGTGGGCCGAGACTTCCCCTGACCTTCCTAAGTTAAATTTGAATACTCTGATTCCATTGGTGAAGTTCGATTGACGAATTTCCATCATTTGGACGTAGTTTCATGAAAGTTCGCCGCTTGATTATTATAGCAATCAACGATTCGACCGTTGGATCGTCACCAAACTTTGATACGTTATAATACGTAATATTTGAGGATATTAGAAACTTATGGATAGGGAATCCGACGTGCGGCTCTTTCCAATTAGGACATGTAAGTTATATGTTCTATTGATAAGAATTCTAAGAAATGATTTGATAATTGTTCTAGGCGCTGATCGTTCGTGACGCCTTGATGTTGTGCTAGGGAGTTGTAGCGTGGACTCCAGGTGAGTGGGCTTTTGGTTTTCTATATATATACGTATGTATACTTTACGTTTTTTCCAGAAATTGTTTTAAATGAAATGTGATTGAAATGCCATGTCATACTTGCGTTATATTTTAGTATATGCATTGTTGTAGTCATGTATAATGTTGCATTATGCTGCGAAGCCTAGGTAAGCTACAGGTGAGTACATTATGATGTTAGTGGTTGTGATATATATGGTTATGCCTGGATGCATTTGGTACTCATTATCCTGCATCCGGGTGTTAATGCTTCGTCTGAGGTCAGGGTCAGCCTTCACGTGATCGTTCACCTCCCGCACCGTATGCTCACCTTGAATCTAAGGTAGGTGCCAGCCTATCGTATAGACCACATTCGGTGGTTCCGACTCGTAGGTGACTTACAATACTTCGCACAACCTTCACGTGATCGTAGCACTTAAGCCTATTTATTTACACCCAGCTTGTCGTACAAACCACATTAGGTCTTTCCGACTTGTGTGCAGGTTTAGAGCCGTACAGGTCACGTTAGGTGACTTCGGCTAGCATATCATTTTACATTGATTTATTCCACCTGGCTTACTTATTTCATTGCCGAGATACTTGGCATGGTATATACTTGGTTTTCACTACTCTCGAGCATGATTTCTATATACATATGTATTATTATTTTTTAGGAAATTATACGGGTTTTACGGCGAGGGGTTATAATATTTTCAAAAGGTTTTTATTAAAAACTTTATTTTTAGGCTCACTCACCCTTATTTTTGTGCCCTTCCAGGTTTTAGCTGTTGGATGTCCGTATTGACGAGGATTCGTGGTGAATCTCAGTATAGGTGGCTACCTCTAAAGGTATGATCATTACCCACACTACTGTACTTTACTTATACTCTGATATCGCGTGTGAAATAGGTTCATTCCCACGCACTCTTATCTTTAGGTACCTTTAGGTTTAAATTTATTTACATTTTCCACATCACCGTACTTTATGGCTTCGTCACCTTCCAGGTGTCGGCCATCGCAGCTCGATTCGGAGTCCTAGTGGACATTCCGAGTCAGGGTGTGTCAGCATACATAATTAAAATCAAAGGAAGTACTATTAAGAAGAAAAAGATTGAAAACATCTTGTATGAAAAATAGATTAGTTAAGCATATTCATAATTAAAATCATAAGAAATACTATTAAGAAGAAAAATATTGAAAACATCTTATATGAAAAAGTCTGCAAATCTCCATGAGCTCTAGCCAAATTATCTCTCCAAAATCGTATAGAGAAAACCTCAATAGCCGGCCCCTTTATTTATATTACCACAAATTAAAATCTTTCATAAAAGAGGTCACTACCCCAAGTGCCCAATGTTATGAACACAATCATTTATTTAGGGCCAAACAGAATGAGCACATGAGTGCGGTATGGGATGCACAAGTTTATTTGTCCCTTGTATAAATGATTTTCAGAATGACAAGCTATATGATGTGATTTTTTAGGGCGCAAAGTATAGGTTATCTGTTTTATAGGTTAAATTAATTAATTTAATATAACTAAACTTTGTTGGGAAAAAATTTGGCTACTTAATATTATAAAAGACGAGGAATTGTTCCTCAAAAGGTTCCATGATTGGAGGCCGAACCTTCATGTTTTTTATTGAAAAAAATTAATATTATAAATTATCCTTTAATAATTGTTTTGTTAAAAATTAATTAAAATAAAAATTATTTAATCAATTAATTGTAACAAATAAATAAAACGATGGTAATATTTTACTGACTTCTGCCTGGACCAAGGCTATGCTGACCGCAATCTAATTGCAAAATGGAAAAAGGTTTGCCTCAGATCACTTCTATCTTTATTTGCAATTAGTAGGCATTTTCATTCCTAAATCTGGTTTATATGTGTATGAAGATGACTGCATGTTAGATTGAACCTTGGAAATAAGTTGCCTAGTTTTGAATTGGAATTTAGTTATTAATCATGAAAAACCTGTAAATACGGTGAAAGAATGCAAGCATGAATATTTATTATAAGAAAATTGGAGTAAATTTAGCATTGCTAGAAAATTAGCAAACTCAGGGGGAAATACATAGACATGGGACATGGGTAGTATGACATGGATGTGCCGACGATGAGGATAAAGATATGTATTGGATTTTGCATTGTCAGCTGTGTTAGTAAGTTAAAAAGGAACTTCTGTACCTCAATTAGGATACTCAGAATGTTAACGAAAATATGGCAAACTCATGCAGCCTGGATACGAACGCCTCTGTTGTTTAAGATGCATGCAGCCTCGGGATCATAACTTTGCCACCACATGTGTTTGCCAAGTGCCCAAGCATCTGAGGGAGGAGAAGGTTATAGAGTGTGTGCATTGTGGCTGTAGGGGCTGTGCCAGTGGAGATTGATTAGTGGTATGTCGTTCAAATTGCAATACAAGTGAGATGTTGAACCACATTATCCTTGTTATTGTGGATTGTTGGGAATTTGTAACATTTAGCTGATCTTAATTAATCTAGGCGATCCCTTTATAAACGGTAATACTAGTATGTTGTCTCTGTAACTTTTCCTTAGGCCCAATGTTTTACTTGTAATTGAGTAAAGTTTGAATTTTTTACGCTTCGTTATTCCTGTTGGTTGAAATAGTGCATTCCCTACTCAGTACATTTCGTTATTCGAAGTAAAGTTTGAGCAATTTGTTCGATTCCATGTTTCACAAATTGAGTTGCTAAGTTTAGGGACATCGCTACTCTGAAGAGTCATTGCAAAATCCTACATATACTGAATCTTGGAAAATAATCGGGCGTATAGGATAAATGCGGCATGTTTAATGTGGTGTATCGAATGCACCAAATTTTAACCCATGTCTTTAGCCTTGGATTTAGGTTTTAGGGTTTGTATATTCATAAAACATGTGTTGTAATTTGAGTGAATTCGAGATAAAGACGTTAATATGCCAGGTGCGCTATGGATTGAGAAGTATACACAACAAATGAGGTTATGGTCTTAGGAATGATGGTTGAATCATGGCTTATGACCAATTTATAGGCCGGTTTGACACTTAATCTGATACGGGTCATAAGCCGCATTGCGTGGCTTAGCACCGTCGTATTTTCCTTAAAGTAGAATACAGTTGTATAAAAAAAAATAAAAGATAATCTCCTGCATCTCATAAGCGATGTTCTAAAAATTTCCACTTAGCGTTGTCTATACCCTGCTTATACGCTAGGCGGGTGGCCACCGTCCCAATTAGTTCCTAAACATTTGAAAATTAAGAAAGTGCACCTAGATCTACTTAGGGGCCCACTTAAACTTGCCTAGGTCGCTACTCTCACTTAGAAAAAAAATTGATAACTTTAATTTTGCATTTTATTGTTTCAATAAAATGTAAGGGACATGTTGAATACTTGGATGAACACTCATTATATATTCCCCATGTTTTCAATATGTTCTAATACTTTATAATCTATATGTCATTTTATTTACAATTTATGTATACAATCATGTTTTTTTTTTTTAATATATATAAGAAATTTACTTAAATCCGCATTATCCGGCTAAGCCGTCACCTAGTCGCCTAGGCCCTCTCCTACCTGCTGCCGGCTAGCACCTAACGTCTTTTAAAACCTTACTTATAAGCCTTCAAATTGATTAGAAAAAACAAAACAAAATCAAATTGGCTTGTATTGGAGCCTATGATTTTTTAATCCAATAAAAAATGGCCACTTGATGGATATTAAATTTGTAAATGGACCATTACCAATTTACCATATTATATAAAGTCCACCACTCGATTAGTACCTCCCCAACACTATGACAATGCCCTCCCAACGGCTACACTTATTAAATAAACATGATCAAGCAAGTCCCTTTCCTTGCTGCCATCATTCCATTGCTGTTTCTACCCTAAGTAAATTAATTTCGTGAAAGCCGAAAAACTCGTACTATTCTGTTTACTGAGAATTTTTCTTGATACGAGCGATACTGGGGATTGGGATATGAACACAAAACTCAGGTGTAGGAATAAACACTCTTAACATCTTGAGCTACATGCCTCTTGCATATCTTACTGAGATTACATTGAGCTTAATAAGTTTCAATTTATATCTTAATCTTCTTGTGTTACTTACTGCTGTAAGAATGAAGTTTCATGAGAAGGAAGAGACAATGTTTGGTATAAAGAATCTTTAGATAACCCGAAATCAAAGATACCGCAGTTTTTGTTTATAATAATCTTGTTTTGATGATCGCTGCCCAGCATATGCTTGTAAAACTGTTCAAAAGAAAAATAAACGTAACGCTGACATATGAAATTATAATCTGGGTACTTGGGACCTGTTCTTTAGCATATACTGGTTGGTTTTAATGTTTGAACTCTTGCTCAGCTGGTGTTAGTGTTGATCAGTTCAGACTTGAGACTGCAGAGACAGACATAGTTGCTTTGTCTAACTGGTTTAAAGTCGTCACGTGTAAGTAGCTGGTTTCAGAGGGATAATCATCTGCTTGAGTACATAGTCTGCTTATAGCTCGTGCAGGTACATAAGAGTTGACACTTTTCGGGTGGCTTCTAATTTTTTGTTTGTGGGAAAAAGTTATTTAGTATGGTCAGTGAAAAGGGAAGCTCAGTGAATGATTCTTTTGTGAAACCAGAAGGCAGTTGGCAGAGTTTGATAAACTCATTCCAGGGTCAGGGGGTTCCAAGAAGTCAGGGGCAGCAGATGGAAGGAAGAGGGCTTTCCGACTTCTATAGGAATACAAGCGAGGAGTTGATTGTGAGATCTTATATGGAAAGCTCAGTTGCAACGCCTCTACCGACCATGGAGATGCTTGGTTTTAAGAATTTGTCTCAAAACTTTCGTACAGATAGTGAGGAACTCTTCAAAAGCTGGCTCACAACTGGAGAGGCAAGCAGCCGTGTTATTCCTATCCTAAATATTCATTTACTTGTTTTTCTTGTGCGAATACCATTCATTCCATATGAACGCGATTCAATGTCTCTCTCTTATGGTTCAATATTTGTTTTTCCCTACCAGTTATTACTCTCTTTTATAACTCTACAATCTAATGCTCAAATAATTGTTTCACATAAGATATAGAAAATCCATTAGAAGCTGGATGATATGCACTTGTGGATTCTGCTCTATCCCTTTCCTGATTGTCTTTTTTGTTTGATTGACATGCAACTTTTTCCAGACCAATTGCTACAATTCATCAAGCATTGCACATCGTACCCGATCACGGATGTAAGTAGTTTGCAGTTTGAGCAACCCTTAAATGGAAATCGTGTGCTACGCCTTCAAAACGTTCTTATTTTCCGGACCGCATAGTTTTTTTTACCCTCAGACTTCCGGATCTTTGATCTTCTTGGCCTTCTTATTACAAGCTCATAATTGCTTTGTACATCACAGGATATCTACTGAAATAGCTAGCTTGTCGTCGGGTCAGCAACATGTCGGTATTCTTCAAAAGAAAAGAAGCAATGAGTGTTTATATCCACCAATTAATACCATGCCTGATGAAATCTCAGGTGACAACAATCAAAGTTCAATCAGGTGGCTACTGCTCCCTTCTAATAAGCTGTCTTGTAGCATATATGATTTTATTTACACAGTGACGATAACATTTGGTCTCAATTTTTCAGGCATGGTGTTGAACGAGGAATGCAGGCTAGCGAGCTATACTTGGCTAAGGCATGTTAATATTGATTCGTTTCAGGATTCATTTCAAGGAAGCTTCATCTTGTATCTAATATTTTACTGTCAACGCAGGCCTGGTTTCAAAGTTCTCAACCAATGACAAGAAGCCGATCCTCTGAATTGCGGTAATTTTTACACACTTGTTAATAGATAATAACGGCGGAATTTCTGTTAAACTGTCTGGTGGATGCAGTCCTTAATCCATTCTACATCGTATTTAATTTATTTTTTTCTTATTTACTTTTATGGAGGGCACATGTCATCATCTCATTTCATTCAATGAGTATATACTAAAATGCAGGAGGAGGTATGTTGCCATGCAAAACGCTCAAATGCCAGGAGGTCTGGAAGTGATGCAGACTGCTTCAGGGAATAGCAATCTAGCAAAACAGGATTTTGCATTTTCAAATGGTTTCAATGACCCTTCTATTTGTGTGGTCACCAATCAATTGGCGACCTTCATTTCTCCATCCAATTCATCATCGTCCACTTTCAACACCCCACAAATGAGTGAATTGGATAGAGTTTCATCTGTGGTGAGCATGCTAAAGGGTACCTTGGAGCGCAAAAAGCTTAGCAATCAGATCGAGAAAGAAGGTGTGGATGACGATAGCTCCAATGGACGTTTCTCTGTTCAAGAAGGTATCGTCAACATCGGTTTTGATCAAGGGAAAAGGGATCAAATTCATGAAATGGCAGGGGGAACATTTCAGGAAGTATCTACTATCCAAGTTAACAATCATAGAATTAAACAAAATGTTGAAGGTTCACTGGATCTTGAGATGGAAGGTTTTGTAAATATCACAAACCTGAATCCCATAAGCAGGAATTCTCAAGAACCATCCCAAAGTGAATCATCTGCTGCTGCACCAGTAGTTTCATCTGGTTTTGATGCATGTGACGGTCCCAGCAATTCAAGTCAAACGCTGAGCATTTGTGAAAGTTCAATCAAACGAGCTGGAAGCTCTAGAGCCAAAGGTGATCCTTTTTGAGTCACTGTTCCCTTCCTATGAAAGTTGTATTGCAGACTGATATCGGTGACCTTTAGTTTTAGAAGCCTTTGAGTTATCTTATGCAAATTTTGTTGACAGATAATTAACATAGAAAATAAAATCGATTAGCCCAAGATACCATCACGATAGATCTTAAAATTGTGAAAGAACCATGATCAGAACTATTTGTTTCCATTTACCAGAGTAAATGAAAATTTATACAAAATTAAAAATGACTCGGCACAAAATGTAATTGTATGTCTGTGCAGACGTTTCAGATACACACCTTTCTTTCTCCTTTTGTGATTAAAAACGTTTTTGAAGGCATATTGGCGGCACTAACAAAAGTTAATACTGGTTAGCATCTAGTCAGTGTTTCATTTAACTAAAGTTTAGTATATATCTTGTTGTGAAACTGCAGATTTCAGAGAACGGATAATTGGAAACTTGAAAGATGATCAAAAGGTAAGACTCTACTCTTCGATATTGAGTATAGCATGTTATTATGAAAGCTTCTAAAACATTTACCAGGTTTCATGTTTCTTTGTTCTTTAACTTGCCATATTCCACAGAGTGGGAAACGTTTAGACCGCTATGGATCAGTGACATCAGCTGTTTCAGGTATCCAATTATGACTAAAACTTCAGCATAATGTTCTTGTTTCTTAAAGCATACTTCTGAATTGGACTTTACGAGCATATGCTCATGTGTGTTTGTAAAAAAGAATTTAGAATGGAATGTACTCTACTTTATGGGAGAAGAAAAACCAAACTCTTTACTTATGATGTGCACAAAATATAACGGAATGTTCGTATGTTCGAGGTGGAAAACTAGAAAGCCTTTGGACTTACCTGACATTGATGTTTCTTTAGCTTGAATAAAGATATAATTCTCTTTTCTGTTGCCCCGTATAAGTGTCTCGAAAGCCTTTTCTTTCTGTTACTACATTCTCATCTTGATAATTATCTGCAGTTGAAAAAATTCTGTTAAAGTAAAACGTTACTGTATTTTTTTCCCCTCATCGTATTCTACTTTCTAACAAAGAAAAATGTTATGCAGTGGACAAGGAGGATGCAACAAAAAAACGCAGGGTGGAGAGGTCACGGAAGTAAGTACGGCAATACCTACAATGGGGGCTAGTATTGTCTTCCCCCCAAAAAACCTCTCTTCTTCGAATTTGAGATCTTCTTTTCTTTATTTCCGTATTCTTTTTAACAAATGGGAGTAGACTGAGTTAATTGGCTATCCATTGAATCTTAATTCCAGTCTTTCCTTAATGTAGATGCTCATATATGAGTTAAAGATAAAGGGGTTGATTTACACACATGGGCACACACAGATAAGACCGCGAAAAAAAAAAAAAAACACTAGTATGCATATCTCACATACTGTCTGACATCAGATTGATTGTATCGAAGATCGTAACTTTTATTAGGAATTCTAGGAGGAGAAGTTGAGGAGGATTTAATGTTAAAATCAACCCAAGCTGAGCAGCTTCAACTGATGTCAGAACACATCTTTGTAGGAACATGAAGCAATAGAAATTATCTAGAAGGTGCTACATGTCTTTTAGAGATGAGAAGTTTATATTTACGTTAAGTTTCTTGCTGATGTAGAATGGCGGAGGCAAAGGAAAGGAACTCGACTCCAGTAATTCCATCTGATATACAATCTGTCTTGAAGCGGTGTGAAAATCTTGAAAAGGAAGTGCGATCACTCAAACTTAACTTGTCCTTCATGAATAGGTAATGGAACAAACTAGCTTTCATTTACTCAGAATTTTCTACTTTGATGTTTCCACGTATCAATTTTTTTTCCTTTCACTCGAGTCACATTATGCATACAACCGTTAAATATTCATCTCTAAGATGAACCTGTGCGGTTGTTTGCTAAAGAACATAAAATTTCTTGTTGTATTGGACAATGACGTCTACAATCAATCAAGAAACTTGTTGTGCATTAGAGCTTTTAACTAGCTTCTGTGAATAGTTTTGTTGGTCCGAAACTTAAGCCTCTTGGTGAAGTGCTAGAGCTAGTAAATTGTTGAGAAAAGTATTTGGCAAGTATTGACAGTTAGATCAAATCAACTGGCAGGGTCTTTTTTCAGAGCACGAAAGCTTTTGGTTTGACTGCTAGAAACGCGCCTTGATGTTCTACTTGAAAAATGATTGATTATCTAAGTCTTACATTGTTTCAGGAAGGATTCTGAGCAGACTACGCAGATAGAGGAGCTGCAGAAGCAAAATGAAGATCTAATTGATGAAAAAGAACGGCTCGTAGAGGAGATAGAGAGAGTCCTTTCAGAAACTGGAAAGATTTGAAACTCTCATCAACTTCTGGTTTGCAGTTAACTTCAGGATCTTGAGAATTTATAAAGGTTCAATTGTGGACAAAGCAAACAGGCAAATCTTAATGCTTGATGCACAAGTAAATCATGGTTTGTTTGTATTTTTCCTTCTAAAACTAGAGTTTGTGAATGTCAAACTATCAGTTGACCAGTAAATTCTACAATGTCTGGTAAATTCTACCAGTTAACCAGTGAATGTCAAATGGAGGTTACTTCTTATACAATGATATTCTGGTAAGGCGAGGCTGGATTTGGACAAGTAGCAATAACCTAATTACGACTATTTATCGAATTCAATATAAATGTTAAATCTTCATCTTCATCTGTGAGTCAAACCTGAGACTCATCACATGCAGTACATAAGGTTTTAATTAATAACTTACAACTAGTTCTTTGTGGCATCTGTCAGGTGCTTGAGTTGATTTCATCCAAACCACTTTAAAACCATAAAAAGTTAACGAATAAACTTAACTTAAACTCCATAATCCTACACTAATAAGTTAAACAAAAATGCTAAGGGACATCTTTCAAAGTGGAACTCCATGGACTTTGTGCCACCCCATAATTTAATGTCAATTTTCATGCCAACATTATAGAATATTGTGCAAAAAACATGAGGTAATAGAGAGTCTTGGATAAGATATGAAATTTCTCAAGCAATGTATGCATGCAAGACTTAAGACTTAAAACTCTATCAGATGACAAATCTACTTGAGTATTTACACACTCAAAGAGAGTGTTATAGATATTATATTAAAGTGTGATTGTTTAAATCCTAGATAGATTTGATTACTAGTTATTCTTTCCCTACTTGTATTGTATTTCCTTGGAGGACAGGATTTTCCTCCTCTTTGCTACTATAAATAAAGGTATTGTGCAGGGGGAATAACATATCCTAACAACATCTCATACTTTCTCCACTCTCTCTCTCTCTCTCTCTCTCTCTCTCTCTCTCTCTCTCTCTACCACGTCCCCTCTCTCTCCTTGTAAGATAAATCGGCCACAACATCATTAAGAATTAGATTTGGTTACTAGTTTATTCTTTCGCTACTAGGATTGTATTTACTTGAATGACAAGTAATTCCTCTCCTCTTTACTATTATACATAAAGGCACGGAAAATAACAACATCTCAATTCTCATACATGCATAGAAATCCCTACACTTTCTCCACTCCCTCCTTGTCGTGCTCTCTCTCCATTATCAGATAAATTGGCCACAACAAATTTATGACTTTTGACAAGCATTATTCAATTTTTACTTTGTTGAAGAGGTCACAAAAATGAAAAAAAAAAAAAAAGGGGAAGCATTATCTTTTAAAGTTTTACTCTCAACCCGATTATTATTTTACTATATTACAAAATAAATGATTAAACCAATAAAAATTTAATTAAAGAAATTTAATACTTACTAAATCAAGACCGTTCATCAAATGCACCAAATAGGCAAGAATGCACGGGCCAACACCATCATTTGTTATAATAATATTAAACCGATAAAAAAGATTAATAATTAATTTTGAAGTTGTTGTCAAATTTGACAACAACCTTTTTGCTACCAAATCATGTCATCACCACATATGAATTGATATTTCGGTTGTAGAACATTAGTGTGGTCTGTTTTTTTTTTACTGTTATAACATATGTGAACATCTTCTTTGGAGATACTCTTACAACACCACTGCTATACTAATTTAGTACATTAATATAACATTAAAATATTATACTAGAGATGCAAATTTGTTGGATAAATAAATAAAATGCAAGTGACCCTTTACCACAGTGGTGGAAAGATGTTAAGTCCTTGCATGAGGACGTGGGTTCAAATCCCGTCGATAGCTAATCTAACAAAATTTATCGTTTGAAAAAATAAATAAATTATTGCAGTCCTATTAGATTAGGAATATGATTGTGTAAATCCTAACATATCTAGGATATCCTTATGAGATTCTATCATATTTCTTAGACTATATATTATCCTATTAGAGTTGTAATCCTATTAGGATAACGAATTAACCTTCCCTACTACTATAAATGAAGGCACAATGAGGTGGAATACACACCTCACAATTACACATCTCTCTCTTCTCTCTCTATGCCGCACCCCCTCTCTCTTTCTGACCTCCATAATTGTTCAGTAAATTATGCCTACAACACGTTATCAGCATGCTCTTGACGTTGCGCTAAAGAGAGTTTGATTTTCAATCAATGGAGTATTACGTTTTAATCATTATTTTTATGATTAATTTATTAATTTATTAAATTGATCTACATGCTATTGATTCAATTTAATTTTTCTATGTTGAACATGATACAACACATTGGAGATGCAGTTCCAGCTTTTAGAGAAGGATCTTCTACAAATTCAAAGGCTCAATTGTTTTCTGCCAATCAGGTTCTTGTAAAACAAATTAAAATATTTGAAACGACCATGAAGAATAAAAATATTCCCCATGCATGAACCCTCTACATTTATATTTTCCTTCTAATTTATATATTGCATATGTTCATATATTTGTCAATAATATATATATATATATAGATATATATATATATATATATATATACAGACGTTCATTGACACACCCCGATCGAGATCAGGGCATGCTGGCCGTCACGTGGAAGTGACGTAACCATATGCACAGTGCGGAAACTAATAAAATAATAATGGAAATAGTAATACAAATAAATAAAAACTGGTTTTACATAAAGTAATAACAAGTGCAAGCGTAAGTGTGACGCTAAGTTCAGAGCATAAAGCCTAAAGTAGTCCGGGAGAAAATTACGCAACAAAAGTACACCCGAAGGTGGTCCTACGCTGGTGATCGTCTGTCAGATATGCCGGGAAAAATCCTCAGGGAAACCACCAAACGTGCCAGCCAACTAGAACTTGGAGGGGCGCAAAACAAAAGCGTGAGTGGGCAAAAACAAAGCTTTTCGAAAACCATTTAAATAATAAGTTCTAACCCCTCGCCGTAAAACCTGTATACTTCCCAGAAAATAGATATATATATATATATATATATATATATATATATATATATATATATATATATATATATATATATATATATACCAATCATGCTCAAGAATATGCTATGCCAAAACCTCAAAATGAAATGTAAGTGCTCAGGTAAAATCATATCAACATCATATAAACTGTCAGCCGGAGTCACCTAACGTGACATGTACGGCTGAATCTAGAGCTCAAGTCTCAATCTCAGTAACTAGACCTGCACACGAGTCGGAACCACCTAAAGTGGTCTGTACGACAGGCCTAGGTGTAACATATATATACGCTCAAGTGCTACAATCACGTGAAGGCTGGGCGAATAGTCGCGGGTCACCTACGAGTCGGAACCACCTAAAGTGGTCTGTACGACAGGACTGTGCACCTAACTTGGATCCAAGCTGAGCGTGTGGTGCGGGAGGTGAACATCACGTGAAGGACTGTGCCCAACTCTGGGCGGGAGCACTAACACCGGGGGTGCAGGTTATGAGCTCTCTAAGCATCTCAAATCACTACTGAATGTAAACATGAATTACACTTACCTGGCACTTACCTGTGCGTCCGCAGCACCAATACATACACATATATAAATGCAACTAACCATGCATAACAAACGGCAATATAATATATGGCATAAAACTAATAACGTTTAAATCGATTTCTGGGAAAATATAAGTATATAGGTATATACGGAAAACCAAAAGCCCACTCACTGGTATGTGGAAGGGTCGTAGCCCCCCTGCCTCGAGTGACCACGCTTGTCCTCGGGATAGGATTCACCTATATGCGAAACAACTACAAAAACGTTAATTTTTTAAACACATAACCAAGCTTTAGAAATAACTTCTCATACAATACTCAAATGGGGTGTATGAATACACCAACGTAATCTACTCAACCTCAGGAACATCCCCATATTTTTAAAATAATTTTTCACCGCCGCACGCGCCCCCACGCGCCGGCCACGCGCAGGCATGTGCCTGGCACGCTGACAGCGTCAGTTGACGCCATCAGGAATATTCCGTTATCCCTAACGATAACCGTCAACGGCGTTAGGAATATTCCGTCAATTTTGACGGAATATTCCGTCGTCTTCTCCGGCGAGACTCTGGCGCCGGAAAATCAAGAAAAATTCAAATCATCCTATCTTCTTCGTTTTTCAACCAAATTTCACAAAATTGGTACCAAAATGAAGCTTACAACGAGAGGAACAAAATCATACCACTTTCAAGTGCTAAAATCCACGAAATCTCACCTGGAAAGTCACCCCAATTCCAGCCAACCTCGAAACTCACTATCCCGACGTCCACAACCTTCAAACGAACCACCCCGAGCCTCCTAGGGACCTCACCAAGCTTCCTACAAGCTTGAAATTCCCAAAAACATAAGAAATTACGTGTGCATAAACAGTACCCAAAATCGGGTATCCCGAGTTCGACGTGAAAACGAAGGTATCCTTACCTGAAATGGGTATGGTTGGACTCCTACAAGCCTCACGAGCATGAATATGTACTTTATTTCTTCGATCTATGAAGGTTTGATGTGTTTGTGTGTGTGTCCGTACGTTGGAAGGAAAATGGGAATGGGACTCGGGACAGGTGCAGGGATAGGGGAACAATGAGGGTGAGTGTGGGGGAGGAGTGTGTGGTGCAAAACCAACCACACCAAGCCAAAAAGAACAACTACACAACGAAAAAAAAACACGCTAGGGGCAAAATCGTCTTTTCACACGTACGTTTTTTAAATTTTCGGAACGGGCTGTTACATTCATGCATTACGCAATTATAAAATCACTATGTGGAATTTGTGAGTCGAAGAAAGAAAGAAAATAGAAGCATTATTATTTTTAATTATTTTTGGGTTCTGAAAACCTTAATACTAAAAATCTGGAAAAAGAAAGAAAAAAAAAAGGGGAAAACTTGGTTGGGCCGCGGCTTACAGCCGCGATGCCAAGCCGAGCCAGTCGCTAGAGCCACGCGCTCGCACCGAGTTGTGAAACTGAGCTGCGCCAGGTAGTCAAGCTGTGAGCTGCGCCAGGTAGTCAAGCTGTGAGCTGCTACCCAGCCCAACCCGAGGTCACCAAAAACGACGGCGTTCTCCTGTCGTCCCCTCAATCGAACTGGACCGCCACCATTGACAACCTGAAGTCGTATCGTTTGGTGAGAACCGTCATCCTCAACGGCAACCTAAGAGATCCCAGTCATGAATCTCTGAGTTATGGACCTCCTCGACGTCGAGAATTGTTCTTCGTCGAGATTTTTTAGGATTCTAGACGAACTCCGGCTTGTTTTCCAGTCTAAAACCATAAAGTTTGTGGCGGCGCCGTCGAGCTTCTCTTGCAACTCCCACACCCAGCATTGCTGGGCCTTCTCTGAGGACACCCAAGCCTATATGGGCTTTTTTTTCTTTTTTTTCTTTGGCCCACTTACCTGCATTTGGGCTGCTCTTTTTCTCAGCCCGTGACACTGCAGCATACTGCTTGTTTTTGCAGGTAGTTGGGCTGCCTGCAACAGCTTCACAAAGCCCAACCCATAGCTTGGAGCTGCTGGGCTTTGCAAATTGGACATCAGCCAGCAATGCAATGCTAGGCTACCTCTTGTTCTCGATCCAAAGCCATATTTGGCTTGATTTTTTATTCCATTATGCACCCATATATTTGTTGTGCTCGATTTCATGACCTTAACCAATTTTTCTGGCTTTTTTTTTTTTTTTTTTTTCGAATGGCCCATAGCCGTCTAGCCCAAAAATGGTCTAAAACTTTGTATTATTTTGCTTCTACGAACAATCCTGAATGGTCTCGATCTATTGAATTAATTAAAAGTGACCTAAAGTCCATTAATCTGACATGACATCCAAAATTATTGGCCTAAAGCTTACTTTTGGACATTAACAATTCAATATTTTATTTCGTTTCTTTGAACCGCTAACTCCTTTTCGTAGTCCCGAATCACTCACACTTGAGTTCCTGAAGCAACCCAAATTCACTACACTTAGTTGTATATTGTATTATGTGTTCTTACAAGTACCTCCTTATGAACCAGAAGATTCATAACTAAACTTGAACCAGTAGTTTCGAATTTAGTACCTTTGAAACCCGAAGCTTTCATAAAACATTACACCCATGAAAACCCAACGTTTTTCATGTACACCATGTCGTAGAACTTGAAATGTTCTAACTTTGGTGCTTATGGATATCTTACTTCCATAGTAACAATCACAATCTTGTTCCCTCCATTCATTGGATTGTCAAACCGTAACAAACTCAATTTCACTTATTTGGACGTTTCTTAACAAAACCACTTTATGTGGATATAAGATGTGAATCTCCATTTGACTATCAAAAAGCTGAGAAACCATTGTAGCCAACAATGGCATTGAAGAATTATGCTAAAGCATTACAAACAGAAGCACCTCACGAACGAGGATTCCATGGCTCTTTGGCTCACTTCTATGGACCGTCTGATCATGCGAGATATTGCCTGAAGCACACCATGATTATGTCCATGGATGAGTACGATTCTGAAGTTTATAAATCTGATCGAATTTTAACTAGAGAATACTTTTCTCGTCTTTTAATGTTTCTAACTCACTCCTGAAGCAGTAGTGTAGAAAGCAAAGTTTACCAAATTCTCGGATTTGATTACTACCACAAACGTGAGAGAAAGGTATAGACCCAGCTTCGGCTGGAGTTTACCAAATGGTATAGACCCAGCTCGGCTGGAGTCTACCGAATGGCTCGACCTAGTTCAGTCAAGGCCTACCAAATAGTGATTCCCAGTTTCAGTTGGGGCACACCGAACGGTAGTGCTCTGCTTTGGCAAAGGCCTACCGAACAGACCCTTACAACTTCGGATGAAGCCTACTGAACCCAAGTCTTGGTCTGTCTCATTCACAATCCAATTTCAAGTTTGTTTTTACAATATATGGTAGAATCAGGGCCTACTAAGGTATGGCATCATGCCCGAAGCGTGATCCATGGCACCTAAGACCTAAAACTTCAAGAATAAAGGATAATATTTCTGAACCTCAACCCTGCAGAATTTACTTCCGTCTCAATGGAATAGATCATTGGTTATGCATATGTTCATGCCTCTACCAATGTCGTTGAGGAGTACCATTCTCGTAGTCAATATGTGAAACTAATTTTGCTCCACCGAACATTGTTAGAAGAGCATAATTTTGACATGGATGACCTTGTTGGTCAAATCCCCTCAGTAAACCATTTACTTTGTGAACATTTTTCCATGTTCTTGGATTCAAGTTTGGTATTTGTTTTAGTTATGGATAATCTTATCGATATTGTCCTCGAATACGAGTTAATTGAATCATGTTTCTTGTATACATGTGACCAAATTCAATTAAACACGTGATTATGTACGAATATGGGAAAATTAGTTGTCTGGATGAATGTGATACTATGCACACTAACTTTACACCTAAATCACATCTCTAGCAACGACTTCAGGTCTATCCAGCCTGATTAAGAGCATCGACATGCTCCTCGTTGTATGAATGGTACTAAATTACCATTTAAGAGACCTTATATTCTCCTCGTTCCGAAAGAACGTTGTTAAGTCTTAAGGATATTCAAGATGACAATGATCATGAACGAAATCATCAAAGTAAATAGAGTGGAACATCTTTGCACCACCTCCAAAAATGAACCTGATGCTTTTATTTGGGCAACTGGGATGTCTCTCAACTGGGAACACACCACATATGGCCGACCTAGAGTCGGGTGATTGAGCAGTTTACTTGCTTTGGCAATACCATTTGGGACACTTAGGTCGAACAATGATGCCATGACGCATCTCCTTACCCAAAGTAAAGATCATGTGCTTACAAGCACACTTTGCCAAGCCCTCGCAAAGATACGAAATCATCTTTTTTCACAGTGGATTCAAGGGAGTATATGTGGACTAATCCAATCAAAATGTGGACCATATAAATACTTATGGTTTTGGTTGATGAATCGACAAACTAGTCACATGTTTGTCTACACACATTGCTGCTAAACCTCCTGGCTGATTTTAAAGGGTTCACCATCCTAATTATCCTATAAAGTCTGGAAGACTGGATAATGTCAAAAAGTTTATATCGAAGATGGTTCGATAAGTATTGTATGTCTTTTGGGTTTATAATTGAACATCGAATTCCCATGTTCACGCCAAAACAGCCTCGCAGAGCTATCATAAAGCGCAATTTAATTAATCGCCCGGACCTTGGTGAATGCACTAAGCGTTCGTCTTCTGCCTAAGGCAATGCAATCTTGTACGCAGCTTTGTTGGTTCGCCTTGAGGTCATTACCACCTAACCTATTTGACGTTACAGTTGGTTATTGGGTACAAACCTGATGTTTCGTACTTCCGCATTTAGGTGTGCATTCCATGTGCCAAGTTGTGCCATCGCAACGTACCAATATGGGTCTTCACAGAAGGTTGTGAATCTTTGTCGATTATGATTCTCTTTCATAATAACTCTTTTAGAGCCTTTGCAAGTGATCTCTTAACCACTTATTTATGGATTGTCACTTCAATGAGACAGTTTTGCCCACTATGTCTCATCTCAATCCCCATATCGCACAAGTGTGATAAGCAAGTGTGATGTATTCTAGCTTTCAAAATGTTACTCCAAATGCATTCCTCTGATCTAGCTAAAGTGACAAGATCATATACCAGCTGTATACATGCCTGCAAATCATTTCCAAATCCATACTCAATTGTTATCTCAAATCATTTCCATCTCATGAAATTAATCCAGATTACTCCCGAGACTTGAAGTTCTTGGTTCAGTATACTAGTTTGGATGAGTTAATGGAATTGGAATGAGATTATCATCGATGATGTTTTCACTTATATGGTAGCTATTGACATAAATGAAAAATGACGATATCAAACCATGTTCCGTTGATTAGTGACAATGTAGAACTGATTGAACAACCGAAATTACAATGTAGGTTAAAATTTCTTACCAAAGTGTGTTTGGACCTATCGTTCCTACACTGCCCAAGGTAACCCTGTTGTGTTACAAGTGGGAAAGGAAGCGTAATAAGATGAATGAAATTGTGCGATGTAATGCACGCCTTATGGCGCAAGGTTTCTCTCAAACACCCTGTGATTGATTGCAACATTATGAATGTGGTTAGTGTTTCTCCATGGGGATATTGATACAGAGATTTACATGTAAGCTCCTGAAGAATTGCATAGACTAGTTCAAATAGTTCTAAACCACGGAACACCTTCTCAACTCGTTTGAGGCGTTCACTTACTGATTGAAGCAATTTGGCGGATATGGTATACTCGTCTAAGTGATTATTATTTTATCAGTCAGGGATATGAATTATGCCCTTGTGTGTTAAACTATGAAATCTTATTCTGAATTGCTAGAGTTATAGTTATGTTCATGACATGCATCTCACTAAGACTCTAGAAGAGCTTGAGAAAATTGCCTCGTATCTAAAGACAAAATTGAGATGAAGGATCTTGGGAAAACTCATTTATACCTTGACTTGAAGTTCAAAGCGTTGTTGTGACTGTACTTTGGTCTACCAGTCGAACTATACCCCGAAGGTGTTACCTTTGAGAATACATATGATCTTCCATACGTTATATGCAAATGAGACCCTTGAAGAGGTTATGAAACCCGAAATTCCATATATGAGTTCAACTTTGAGCTTCGTTGTACTTAACTCATTGTATTAGATATGACATCTTCTTCGATGTTGATCTATTGGTAAAGATGCAGCACTGCGGCTACACGCAACCACTGAATTGGTATTAAAGACGTTTTTCTGCTACCTTGAAACTAGGGATGATAATTCTAACCGTTAAACCCGATAACCGTGGATAACCGCTTGAATGGATTGGATTTGGGTATGAAAATTCGGGTATATTTTGGGTATGGGAAAAAACCGTGATTATTATTCGGTTTGGGTTTAGATATGGTTATAGGGATCCCCAATCCGTATCCATCCCCAAATCCAAACCGAATAGTATATATTATATATAATATTAAAGTATTAATACACACACACACACACACACACACACATATATATATATATATATTATTCATCGAATCCATTACCTTAAGAATACAAAAATTGCATTGTGTGAGTTGCATTTTGTGGAATAGTTCAAAAGTTTTAATATGAATCAAAATCTATGAGAATTCAATGATACTTATGGGAGATATCAAAAGATCAAACCAACATTATCAACGTTTAGTTTTAATTTTTATGCTTCACAAGATCCATTCATTAAATCATTTTATACATCAAATATTTAATGACGAAATTAATATTTACTAAATTATCATGCGTCAATTGAATAAATATATTTTTTTTATTGATGAAGATGGATATAACCGTTAACCGATGAGGAATCCGATACCTGGTGGGTATGATTATGGATAATACCCAATGGTTAATTTGCGGTTATGGATATGGTTAGTTTTCATAGTTATGGGGATGGATATAGCATTTCCGTCCCCAAAC
Organism: Pyrus communis; assembly: GCF_041283825.1. NCBI lineage: Eukaryota > Viridiplantae > Streptophyta > Magnoliopsida > Rosales > Rosaceae > Pyrus > Pyrus communis. The sequence continues at coordinate 28,930,110 of NC_142580.1, forward strand.
CGAACCATTGCCATCTTTACTTGAAAGGTACCACGGATTTGGGCTACTCCCAACGAATCTCGAGCGGATCCGACCCCCCTAATCCTCGAAATGATGCTTGCCTTTGTTATGTTGACGCTAGTTACTTATCAAACCCGCACAAGGTTACTTATCAAACCCGCACAAGGCAATACCTTGGAGGTTCACGATATGACCTTTGTTGCGAAACCTTCAAATTGTTCCAAGACTCACCTCACTTCACTATGCCACATGTGAGACAGGGTTAGGACTTCTTGTTGAGTATATTCAAAGTACTTGATGTTTTCATCCATCGTTGAGTCCCAATGACGATCCATGAAGACTATGTTGCATGTATCAACCCAACCAAGACATGATACATCAACAAAGTCAATGCCAAGACATATTACGTCTATATCAGCAAAGCATCAGGAGATTGAAGTCATGCAAGCCGATCCCAGACAACCTTGCTGACGTTTACATGACGTCATTGCTTAAATCAACCTTCCAAAAGCTTGTCCGAGGAATTAGTATGTCTAATCACCTATATGCAATGCTTGTAGTTCTCATTTGCAAGTTCTATCAAACTCAGGGGGAGTATCCAGAAGTATACTCACTTGATCTTAATGTACTATTTTTCCCTACGATTAGGAGAATTTTCCCCCCTGGGTTTTTGCTACCTAACTAGGTTTTGATGAGGCACCCATCCTGTTCTGGTCATACCCTTGTGACCTCTTCTACTTGCGTCTAGAAGACGTATAATTTTGATTTAATGCAACTTCTCAATTTTCTGCTTAGTCTATGAGTTTTTATCCCACCTTGGGTTTTACAATAGTGAGGTTTTGTGAGTTTTACCTTTTATGCATTATTCCGTTGTTTTGAGACTCGCATTCGCTCATTGTGCCGACAACTTCATCAACTGTACTCACTTCATCGTTGAAGACCTGATGTGTCATTTGTTTGATTATTTTCACACTCAAGGGAGAGTGTTGCATTCCTATTAGATTAGTAATGTGATTATGTAAATCCTAACATATCTAGGATATTTGTCACATCCAGGCCCGGGCCTTCCACCGCATCTCGGGCTCGACTCCACCATAGCACGATATTTTCATCTTTGGGCCCCGACCACACCCTCAAGGTTTTGTTTCTGGGAACTCACACGAGAACTTCCCACTGGGTCACCCATCTTAGGATTGCTCTCGCGCGAACTTGCTTAACTTCGGAGTTCCGATAGAACCCCAAGCCAGTGAGCTTCCAAAAAGCCTCGTGCTAGGTAGAGATGAGAATATACATATAAAGCTTATAGGATCCAATTCCCTGGGCGATGTGGGATGTCACAATATCCTTATGGGACTCTATCATATCTCTTAGACTAGATATTATCATATTAGAGTTGTAATCCTATTAAGGTAATGAATTAACATTTCTTACTACTATAAATAAAGGCACAATGGGATGGAATAAAACACACCTTACAATTTCACATCTATCTCTTCTCTCTTTATGCCGCACCCCTCTCTCTTTCTAACATTCATAACTGTTAAATAAATTATGCCTACAACATATATAAATAAATAAATAAAAACAATTTGAGTGATCCCGAAAGAAAAATAAAAAACCAAATGGGGCCAAACGTTGCGTGGCACTTATTAGTTTTAATAGTAAGAGAACGGAAAGAGAGAATCCTGAATCAAAGACGGCACTCACACTCCGTCCGTTAATCTAAGCGAAACCAGAATCAGTCTCGCAGTTCTGCCAAATGGGTTTGAAGGTATGCTCTCGATTCTATCCCCTTCCCTTAAACATCGATTTAATCTCATATTATCCGTGAAAATTCATCCTTTCGCCTTTAAATTTACTACTTTTCTTGGGTTTTTTGTAGTGCAATTAGTTCAGATCTGTATTCTAATTTGTTTGTTTTGAATTTGGTGAATTTCTCAAGATAAATCAGCCAGATTTATAGTTAATTATAGTGGGTTCTCTTTAATTTATGTATTGTACTTGTTTTGCATTCATTTGGGCTGAGATTTTGATCCTGGTATAGTGGATCAGAGCCTTCGTAACTAGTGTTTTTCACTGTCGCACCAATTAGTTTAGATCCGGTTGTTATTAACATGCAGATCATCGTCTAATGAGGGTTTTCGGTTCTTTTTGCTACATTCTGCTTTGCTTGTTTTCTTGGACTGAATATGAAATAAGGCAGTGTCTGTCTGAGATTTGTGATAAGCAGGTGCAAATCTATTGTCCAATCTACCAATTATTTGCCAGCTGCCCAAAAAGAACTATTATCTATGAAAAAACATCGTCCGGTCAATCATCCGATCAACTTAGAATTTTATGATTCATTGTTTTGACTAGTATTGCATTGACAATAAAATTGAACATGTTTGGTACATGTGGAAGGCATACCTACCTTCTATTTGATAAAAAATCCACTTGCTTTAATTCATAGCTTTTACTTGTATTTCCTCATTTATCGATTGCTTCTGTCAATTACAGATGATGAAAATTTGTTTACTGTATAATATTTGATGATTTGGTGCCCATGCAGGAGGAGTTTGATGAACACGCTGAGAAAGCGAAGACCCTTCCTGAGTCAACAACCAATGAGAACAAGCTGATCCTCTATGGGCTGTACAAGCAAGCCACTGTTGGAGCTGTGAACACTAGTTAGTATAATGATCCCTGAAAAATATGAGAACGCACTATTTTGTTCTCTCGTTGCAACACAAGTTTTCCATTTATGAGATTGTCAACCATCCTCTAAATCTTCCCTTCGCGTTTGTTTCTTTGTGGCTGACTTGCAGGCCGCCCAGGAATCTTCAATATGAGGGACAGAGCAAAGTGGGATGCATGGAAGGCTGTTGAAGGTGATACTTCTGAGCATAATGTTTATTATTATTATTATTATTATGTGTCAATCTTCTTCGTATACTCTTGCATAATTGATACTTCTGAGCATATCGTTTATTATTATCATATGTCAATCTTCTTCGTATACTCTAGCATAATTCGAAGTTATAATTTTCGTTCTGGCAGGGAAATCCAAGGAGGAAGCCATGGGCGACTACATTACAAAGGTGAAACAGCTGCTGGAAGAAGCAGGAGCTTCTACTTGATGTTTTCGTATGGTGTTATTTGATTCAAAATAAACATTCTTACGTATTGGTACTCTGTTATATCTAAATGTGTGCGAATGTAATGTCTATGGGATACTTCCGGTAGAATGGTTGTACTTTTAGTTGTTTAATTGGAGGGGTTTGCAGTGTTAGTGAATTTGAGTTTGCCAATTTGCTTTTACCTTGACCATACTAATGCTTTTAAGTATGCTTAGTTGTGTAACGGACTAGCTTTTGGACTCGTGATATTTTTCCTTCGCAATTTTGGAAGAGAGAGGTTTGAATCTGTGCTTCGCATTGATTAAACATACTTTCTCATCCCAATTGAGGAAGAGATAAGCTGGACTCTTCACTCCGTTTTGATTAAAGAGGTAAGTTTAGTTTTTTAGATTGTTTACACTTGATTACATAAACCTGCACATCCATCAAAATGTTGGTGATAATACAGGATGAATGCTGCTCTGCTCTTATCTTGTAACGAGTCATTCCTTTCCGCTTATATTTTTAATATAAATCACAGCTTGATACGTATACATTGCACAAATGAATTGTTTCGGATAAGGAGAAATGAAAGGGTTCATTTTCCTCAACTTTTTCCATGGAGGGATAAATGTTATGCATGGTTGAGAAAAGTGAAGTTGTAGACCATGATTAGTAATTGCTACGCACCTACCAATAAGATTACGATTGCATTTGACTCTAAGAGTCATACGATTGCATTTGACTACAAGGGTTATATTTGATTCCTTTTTTATGTGCGTTGGGATGATATAACATTAAAGTTAAATTTGATTTCAAAATTAACTTCATAACTTTTAATTATGGAGGAGGATTCCCTCCCCTCCTAATCTCTCTTCCTTTCTCTCCCCTCCTATTTGAACGGTTACGATTTAGTCACGTCAACATCTTATAGAGACAATAAGACAAAAAATAATATGTGAGAGGAGGGGAGAGAAGGGGATGCGAATAGGAAGGGAGATAATCCTCCTCCTTTAATTATTGGATTGGAGATGGCTTAAAACAAAGTTTAATAGGTATCTAGAATCATCAATCTATAAATGGATGTTAGTAGTTGGGTTTCATGCTAGTGGAAGTGGTGGTGGCAGCAAGGGCGAATGTATAATGGAACCAAAGGTGGGTCCCAAGACCACCGGAGGTCAGGAAACACGCATGTGAAAGTCCTTTGGAGATCTTTCAAATGTTTGCTATAGACCCTTTTGTGCCCCCAAAGTACTTGTTTTAAGGTTTGCTAGGCATATTTTCAGTAAGTTACATCGACAACACTCGACAAAAACTCTCGATAGTTCTCATCAGATTGTTGATATCTATTGACATGCAACATGGTTTGGCTGACAAAAATAAACCTTAGTGAATAAACTGAATTTGTTTTTGAACGCTTCACGCTCTGTTTCTATCTAAAAAACTTGGACCCTTAACACTAAGACCCCCAAAATTCAAATTCTAGATCCGCCATTAAGTCGCGGCAGTCATGATGACGACAATGGTGATGACAATGACGGTTGTTGGATGGTGATGGCTGCAACAGTAGCGATGATAATGGTGGTGCTCATTGTTAGGTGGTGATGAAGACGACAATAGTGGCAGTCGTTGCCTTGCCCATGCGATGGTGATGGCGGAGATGATGTTGGCAGGATTGGTGGCAATGGTAATGGTGGTAAAGGCATGTCCGCGGTGGGCGTGTAAGAAGAATAATGGTGATGGTGGCATAGCGTTCAATTTTTTTTCTATGCTTATGGTACAAACACAGAAATTGTTGTATGATTTAATATTATATGACCAAATTCTATATATTTCTTCATGTTCATCACAACAAAGAGTTATAATCTTAAAATCTCAATCGAATACACCGCCTAATTACCTTTAATACGACTTTCTGACTTTGTTTTGACTGTTGTGATGAGTTATTGAAGGCCAAGAAAAAACACAAAAAGAAACAAAAGAAAAAGAGAATAAAAATGGAGAAGATATGCAAGTCCAGAGATCTACTGAACAAAAGGACAGCTAGAGATATAGTATTCCCTTACACGAGAAGCGCCGTCTCTAGCCAGAATACCTTCAAGATCTCCGATGATTCTGGCCAACCATATCTCCAAATTTCTTTGGATTTCTTTCAAGTTGTTTCTAATGGAATCTGAACACCGTCGTGTGTTGTGTTTGGGCTGGTTCCCCAGCTCATCTCCATAAGAACTCTTCCCAATCTCCGTTTGTACTGCCATCAACTTCTGTCCAGTTTCTGTCGCACGTTGTTGAAGTCTAAATGATTCGAGTAAAAATTCTGTTTGTCGTTGTGTACGAAACTCTGGACTGAGTGTAGGTTCAGAAGGATCACTACCTTGCTGCAAAAACAAGAAAATTTAGTGAGCAACACGGCCCAAATGGTAGCGTGTCAAGTATCATTGGAGACAAGTACCGAAAGTTCCATAAATCAAAACAGATGTAAATTACCACAAAAGAATTTATAATTTTAGAAACGGCTAAGGTACATCTCAGACTAATAATTGGGACGTTATACGATAACTGCAGAAATTATGAACTACAAAGGAAAGTTTATTTTCAATCATTTGTTATATTACATCTTGCTCACACTGATAAAATAGACATGATGTTATGGTCAAAGCTGCTAGTAGAAAACCGAAATAACCAGTTATAGTAGGCATTGACTGACTAAAAGAAGCAAGGTTTATGTTTTTATACATATGTTTGTAAAGCACTTCTCAGCGTACCTCACACTTAAAATAACACAGCAAAGAAAATGTAAAATATGGTATAAAATAACGCATAAATCAGTTGGATAATTAGGAATGGAAAAGTCAGTAGTTTCAAGAGGGATTTTGAATTATTGATTTCAGATCATGAACTCTAATGGCCGAATAGGGGGCGACTTCATCCCACATGTACACGGGGTGCAGCGATAACTTAGTGTACAACATCACCTAAGAGATGTCTTGGGGTCAGCTAATTGGTGTGCTTGAGGCATAGTCAAAGCAATACAACTTTGTTAACTTCAAACTAACGAAGCAGTTGCTTCTCATTTATAAAGAACCTCCTGTTTCGTTCCTTCTACTCTCCCTTTTTTTCTTCAGTTGTACTTTCTGTTGTTAATGGCAGATTTCAACTTTATTAGCGTTCCAATATAATCGGGGATTATCAGAGCTGTCTTACTTTTGTTTTTCTTTCTGTTGTAGTACTTTCTTCTGTTAATACTTGGGCTCTCAACAACATTTAACAGACAATAAAATGGCATAACAAAAGTAAAACATGGAACATAAAACATAAAGCATTACCATTCTTCTGCACAGATCATCTATCTTCCCCGCAAGAGCTTGATACCTCTTGGCCTGCTTCCTCATCAATGAAGGTAACTTAGAAACATCATTCTTTCCGACAGTTTCCAAATTCAGTAATTCCTGTTCAAGTAATTTTAGCTTAGAGGATATTCTTGTCGACTCACCATCTAGCTTCCAAGGCGACTCCCTAGGAAAGAAAGACGTGTTGATATTTAATTAGCTGCAGAATATTAGCTAGACGCTTCAGAAATGATCAGTAAGTAGGCTGTCCAATATATACCTTGGTACAAAATGCTTCATGTGATACAACGGTTCAAGGGATTCATAGTGTACATCCTGCATAAGGAGGAGAACGGATTAAAACAAGTTACGAACATTTCCAATTTGATAAATTCGGAGAAGAGAAAATACGCCAACATAATGGTTAACGTTCCTCAATAAAAAAAAACTTCAAAGAACAAAGTTTTTTTTTTTTTTGTCAAACGATAGACTTTGTTAGATTAGATATTAGATTAGTCACTGACGGGTTTTGAACCCATACAGTTATGCAAAGGCTCAACACCTTTCCACCACTATGGTAAAGGGCCACTTGCTTCAAAGAACAAAGTTAAATCAACCAGCAAAGCAGTGAAAGAAGACCACATTGAATTGCTTTTAATAGTTCCCAATTACATTTGACGTTTGATGGCTCAGATGGAAAGTATTAAAAAGCAATTAAGTTAAACTTCCATTTCAGAACACAAGAAGTCAGAACAAATAAACAAATTTGAGGAGACTCGAGGGAAAAGAAAAAGACAATTTTTCTTCTCTTTTCTTTCATTTTTCCAAAAAAAACTGGAATAGTTGATCAAATCATTGCAGAGAATATTGGTGTCCAACTTCATTACAGCGATAAGTGCCAAACAAAAGGGTAAACTTGAGATGCCAAGTTACACAGTTTCGGGATAACGATTCGCCTTCCAGATAGAAGCAGACACATGCCTTGTAAATTGCCACTTGTTTGCTAGTGATGAAGGAGACAAATGCACCTCAGTATCTGGCAAGCCACTTGCATGCTAGTGATGAAAGAGACAATGCACCTCAGTATCTGGCAAAGGATTTAACTTCGTTTCTAAAAAAAGGTTACATCTCATCTAAGATGCTAATAATAATAATGGATTAAGATTTAGCCAATGTCTTTTTTTTTTTTTTTTTTTTTTTTTTTTTTTTTTTTTTTTTTTTTGTTATGATTATCCAGATGCCAAATTGAAACGAAATCGAAGCCCCAATGTGTGAAAGTGATGGAGGCAAACCTGCCAGAGCTTGGAAGCATCAGATACCAAGTGCGAGTCGAAGCCGAAGCCAACGGCATTGTCGTAGACAATGACTTCCTCCTTGCCTCGGTGCTGGTGGCGGTGACAGTGGTTGTCGCCGTCAACCTCAGCCTCAGGTCCTCCTCCGCTGCTGGTGGCCATGAAACCAATCATGTCGTCCCTCTCCTCAACCACCATCTCCAAATCCTGAATCCTGGCACTGGAATCATCCTGGGTTTTCTCCAGCTCCAGAATCCTGGCATGGAGGTGGGCGATTTCTTGGTGGGCGTCGTCGATCTGGTTCAGCAGCCGCTTCTCCTCGGCTTGCCAAGCGTTGCGGTGGCTGGCGAAGATCTCGACGACCCGGGCATTGGCTTTGGAGTCCTCTTTTCGCCTGGAAGTCATGAAGCTCACTTGCTCTTCCGCCTGCCATAACCGCGCAGAGAGCTCGCCCACTTGGCTCTGGAGCTCCTGGAAGTTGTCGGGAGCTAAAGCCAGGAAAACACCCAGGCTCAGGCCAAGGTAGGAACAGAATAGCTTCTTCGTAGCATCATCTTCGTCTTCTTCTAGTTGCTGTTGTTGTAGTTTGTGCCCGTTTTCAGCCATGACTAGTGCCTGTAGGCTGTAGGGGAGAGAGAGAGAGAGAGAGAGAGAGAGAGAGAGAGAGAGCGCGAGAGATTTTGAGTTTTTGGGATTGTGGTGGATTGCGAAGCGAGTCGCTTTTGGGTGTGTGCGACTGTGGGTAACAGGGGAGGACGGAAAAAAAGCGGCTTTTGGGGGTTTGAGATTGTGCGAGTTTGGGAAGGAAGAGAAGACGGTCGCTCTTTGCTTTTGGCACTACGATTGGAGTCTACCTCTACCAACAAAGGCGGGGCAAATGTTATACCTATTATTTTTATTATTTTAATGAATTCTTAACTGGTCGTTAAAATTAATAGGTGAAATAATCTGACCCATTAAGAAAAAGAGAAAATTAAAATTAACGGGTTGTGTCGTACATTATTCTTTATTATTGTAACTATTTTCGTTAATGGTTATTTCTCATTCTTTGTCAACATTACATCGCCGTAAAATATGTTTGTGAACATTTTAACCAAAAAGAATTCAAATTCTGGCACCAAATCATTTTTCTTCACAAAAACGTAACTAGAATTGCTTCATTATTAGATTATATCCTTGCAAATTGATTAGGTACGTAGTTGGGCACATAATGACAAAAATTAGGGTTCATATATTGTAATGTGTTAACCTTGTTCTTGTTTTAATTTTTTATAATTAAACTAGGTCAATGGTGAAAATATAAGAAATCATTAGGGACATAGAAAGGTGACAATAGCTTACTATTAATTTTAAAAAAAATGATTCAATACCTAATGAACAAAACATCAACTTAATACTTAGTTTAAAAGAAGGAGAAATTAGGTTCTTATCCCTATTTTTTCTACTCCATTGATTAAGACCTTATTCCTTTTCAAATTTTAATCAAGGTCCTTAAGTTTTATTAATGTCACATCCCGCCCCGGGGCGGATCACTTCCCAAGTCCGCTCCACCACCGTAGCACGATATTATCCGCTTTGGGCCCAGCACACCCTCACGGTTTTGTTTCTGGGAACTCACACGGGAACTTCCCAATGGGTCACACATCATGGGAATGCTCTCCCGCGCTACTCGCTTAACTTTGGAGTTCCGATGAAACCCGAAGCCAGTGAGCTCTCAAAAGGCCTCGTGCTAGGTAGGGATGGAAATATACATATAAGGATCACTTCCTGGGCGATGTGGGATGTCACAATTAACCTCATCAATTATTTCAATAATAAAATATTTACATGTCAAGATAATTAAATTTATTTCTTTTCAATTAAATTATATTTCTAAATATATTCATTTAGTGTTTAGAAACTTTACCTTTGGTATATTTATATTTATGGCTAAACTTTGTATCATATATTTCTGTTTTTAGTTTGTACCCATTTTTAATTTGCAACCTTTTTTTTTTTTTTAAATTATACCAATTTTCTTTTCAATTTCAATTTGTATCCATATATTAATTTCTTTTTGTGCTTATATTTTTTAAACTTTTATTTGTAATCATGAATTTTTAAACTTTTATTTGTACCCGTAATTTATTTATAATGTACCCATTTTTATTTAAAATGTATCACTTTGTTACATACCAAATGTACCAATTTTTTTGTTTTGTAAGTACCATTCCTTTATGTAAAATGTATCTATTTTTTAATGTAAAATCTATTTATTTTTTTAATCTAAGATATACTCGTTGTTTTTTTTTTGTATAAAATGTATCTCTTGTTTTTTTATATATAAAATGTACCCATTTAATTTATATAAAATGTGCACAATTTTTTTGTATAAAATATGTCAATTTTTTGTATGTGCAATGTACCCACATTTTTATATAAACGTACCAATTTTTTACATGTAAAAATGTACCCAAAATTTTATTGCATAAATGTACTCACATTATATGTCACATCCTGGCCTGGGGATATCAAAGCCTAACCCTGGCCGCATGTGTGCTGACGAGGACGTTGGGCCCCTAAGGGGGGTGAATTGTAACATCCCACATCGCCCAGGAAAGTGGATCATGTAAGCCTTATATGTATATTCTCATCTCTACCTAGCACAAGGCCTTTTGGGAGCTCACTGGCTTCAAGTTCCATCAGAACTCCGAAGTTAAGCGAGTTCGCGCGAGAGCAATCCTAGGATGGGTGACCCACTCGGAAGTTCTCATGTGAGTTCCCAAAAACAAAACCGTGAGGGCGTGGTCGGAACCCAAAGCGGACAATATCGTGCTATGGCGAAGTCGAGCCCTGGATGTGGTGGGGGCTCAGGCCAAGATGCGTCTAGGTCCGTCAACGTTTAGTTATGTAATTATTGTTTGGGCTTAACCCAAAGATAGCACACACTCATCTTCGAGGCACGTGACGCCTATGGGTGTGTAGGTGAAGTTTTCTATTTTTGATGTCAGCCAGCACAACTCGATTCGGAGTCCTTATGGACATTCCGGGTCGGGGTGTGTCATTATAAATATATATATATATTCTAAAATGCACCCATAAGCAATTCTTTTTTTTTTTTTTGTCGAAACCCATAAGAAAATTTCAATAATTAAATTAATAGTGTAAATGAAAGAAAAATAACGTTTGAGTATTTATTGATATTATTACATCTCCTTTATTATTATGTCATTTATGTGGAGAGGGACTTCAATCTAAAACCTAAAATGCATAAGGTTTGAGTCTATAACAGTTAGGAATCAGGGACCGCAACTAAACTATCCCTTAAAAGAAATAAATTGCTCTACATAATTTAAGATGGCAGTGATGAAGGTGTTGTAGGGTGGTAGTCAGCATCAAAGTTTATAATAGGAGTTGCCCATTTTTCTTTTATCTCTTTTTTTGTATGTAATCAACGCCTTTGAATCTAGACTTATATGGGAAGTATCGGCCAACATCGTCTTCAAGTCTACCTTTTTTCTCAAAACATTCTCTGAATTGTCTCATTTGTTTAGCTACTTCGCTACCTTCATCCACCTCCTTTACTTTTCTTTTTTGCTCTTTGGCATTGTGTTACCCATAGGCCTATGACGGAGGTTTTGGGTTCTAGAATAGTCTTTGATTCATCATAATCCCAGACAATATATGCAAACGCTTGAGAAGGGGAGGATTGAAACCATCCTTGTTCGGCCATTTTGCTAAATTTTGTAGTCTCCCAACAATGATCCATGCAAAAAGGATGTCCTACCTTCTCATGTTACATTTTTTGCATCATTTATCTATGCATGATATTTTTTTAAGAAAAGGTTTAAGTTAGCTCACAAAGATGAGACAAGTAATTTGTGCAGGTAACTAGTAAAAATATAATTAAATAAAAATATCACCTTATCGAAATCACTTGTCCCACTTTCTTGTGACACACTCACTAAATTTGGTAAATTTTGAGTTGTTTGTATTATACCATCGAGATCTAAGACCTTTAGCACCTCGTTTTTCTCCTCTGTTGGCCATGATTTAATTGAATGCCTCGAAAACGCGTTCCCAAAATATCATCAAAGCTTGGCCATTTCTAATAATAGGATATTCACTAATCGCTATAAAATCACAACATAGAGCAACATTGCTTCAATTGAGTAATTTCCACCCTTGGTTGGAGCCTCACTTGAACCCACCATTGATGGATAAAATAAATCAACAAAAAGAACAAAATAAATTGTATGAAATGAGAGAATTAAGTATAGAAAATGAAGTTGTGGTAAATTTTGGTTATATGAAATTGGTATTTACAAGGACCATTGAGCATGAGCAACAGTAAAAACATTAACAAATTTTAAATCCAACATTAATAAGCAACGATGTTGATCAGAGCATTAAAAGCACTAGTGTTGACCAGAATTGTTGATTCTCAACGATAACAAATTTTAAATCCAAAATTAATAGGGACCGTTGATATAAAATATGTTGAAAAGACAATAAAAAAAAAATAATAAGGGCGTATGCTGACGCCGAGACCTGCCCTTGAAATTGCATCAACAGCTGTCTGGCGAGTCCACCAACAATTGAGAAGGGGAGGCGAGTGAACTCAAGCCGCACAACACCATCAAGGTTGTGGGCCCCATTTTCCATTCAAGGTTGTGCCCCTACATAGACCTTATATATAGGTGTATACATTATGCATCTAGTGAGTTCCAATACTTTAGAGACTCATTTTCTGATCTATTGGAGATTAAACTTGCCCCTACATTTTTTTATACCCGTTTTATACGGTGGCTGTTCCTATTTAGGAGTAGCACTGGAGATGCTCTGAGTACAACAAATTTGTGGATGTGATGGGAATTTTTTTATAGCTGCATAGAACATGTAATTTGTCTTTAGCTTTCTAAACTTGTTTTTTTTGGTAAAACAAGGAAAAGCAAAAGACTCCAGTAGACATAGCTCAAGCTAAGGTTGGGGATTTAATAAAAAATAAAAAAAATAAAAACCGAGTGAATCGCCCGAACCGCAATGATGACTTGGTTTGGTTTGGTTTTCTTGGTTTTGTTTTTAATTTTTGGTGATTAAACTGAACCGCACCGACGTTTGGCAATCGGTTCCCAAAATTCTTAAGGTGTGGTTAACCGAACCTACCCTCATATATTTTATTTTATTTTTTAATCATAATTAATACATGTAGTAATATAAATGGTTAGTTATTTATGAGTTACCGTGTTTCCACCATATGAAAACAAAACCTAATTAGTTTAAGAGTCCATTTGGAGAAGATCAGGGGGACCATTTGGAGAAGGCAGTAGCTGTTGTGTTGGTGTTCTCCTAGGGCTGCTTCATTTGTGTTATCCTTTGAACAATCACTCATATTGATGCTACGTTCTGTTGCGTTTGGAGAGATATTTGTTATGTATTTTCATCTTCACACAAGCCGAGAACCGACCCAAACTAACCTACCACTGTTGGGTAACTGACCTAATCGGTTTTAGACCCACCTTGGTTGGTTTCGGTTTGCAATTTTGGCCCAACCGATTACGTCGATTTGGTTTCGATTTTGGCCGAAAACCGACCCAAACCAACCCACGCCCACCCCTAGCTAAAACCATCTGAACAAACATATCTCATTTTACAAATACCAAGCACATCATCTATAAGAGCAGACACAATCCAAGTAGGAGGATCATGGAAAATAAGGTGCGTGCCCAACACTCGAGGGTGATGAAGCCGTTTTAACATGCATGGAAGTTATAAAGAAAGAATGAACATAAATAAAATATGTAAATTTAAACATAATGAAATATGCAAATGTGGGAACGTGTTTAAAGCATACAATTAATCAAGAATAGTGCAAAATGAATGTTGTATAATAATGAGATTACAAAGAAAAGGGATCCTACACCGAGAGGACTCGAAGGTACCGATATGAAAATGCCTCAACGCCAGGATCATACACCTCGATTTTAAGTCCTGAATGGGGTGCAAAACAAAAAAGGTGAGTGGACCAAAGTTTATAATAATAATAATACTACGTAAAACCATTTTTCTTTTCAACATACTAACCCCCTGTTTGGAAAACTCATATAGTACTACATAGTAGGTTTTCTAAAAACTCTAACATGCCATGAAACCTTTGTAAAACATGTATATATAAAACAGTGCTCAGTAATGGTGACAAAGTCGCTCGAAGGAAAATCCATAAAAAGCTCGTAACCTTAAAATAATGTACTTAACCAGGGGTATCATAGTTGCCCGAAGGCATATCCATCACCCGAGGGTGAAGTTGTACGACACTGAGTTATGATGCCAGTGAAGAAATATGGTAGGTCCTATCGCCGAAGATGAAACTGTATGACTCTGGATTACGCCAAAGGAAATATAACATAACACATTGACACTAGCCATGGCTAATGAAGCTGTCTGACATTGGTTTCGCCAGTGAAGCTGGGAATATGTTATAAATATCTCACTACTCATCGACAGTGTCTTATGGCCATAGACATATACATACTCGTGTTTTGTATGTGTTGTATGATTACCCACTAATAAGCATAGAAAACATAAATCACATTTCTCGTATCAAATCATTGGAGTTTAAAAGCTCAAAGCATTATCTCATAAACCATATTCATTGATCCATATCGAAATGTGTAAAAGTAATAGTTCATAAATCTTTTTAAGATGTAAATTCAATAAATCATAAACGTTTCATGAAACGTAAGTTGGGCAAATTTCAGAAAAAGTCAACCGAGCCACTGAGGCAGTTAACTATGTTAAAACTTCAGAATTTCACTAAATGGATACTAAAAATGAACTCAAGGCATCGAAATTAGTGTAGAAGGATTCTCGAGAAAATTTTGTAAAAGTCAACGCAAGGAATATTCAGTTGCCAGTAGTCGGAATCTGGGTAAACTCGCCGAATTTTCTGGAAAAAAGTTCAAATGGCCATATCTTTTTCATTTCTCATCCAAATTCAACACATAATATATCAAAACGAAGCTAGAGAAGAGTAGAACAATATTATACCTATTTACAAGAAAAAACTGGTTAGAGTTGGCTGGGAAACTCCTGAAAAAGTCGCGGTTCTCGCCAAAAAACTGGGGAACTGGGGAACAATGAAACATATGTGGGCCTTAGTGGCTCATATAACAAGGCCAAAATAGACAAAACGGAAAAATATCATGCGAATGTAAAATTACTGAAATACCCTTAACATTTTGCATTTTGTACAATTAAGGACGGGTTGTTACATCATTTTTCTAAATGAACATCACCAAAGGGGCTTTTAAGCTTTTTCCCACGCCCACAAGCTTACATGTGTTTCACCTCAGTACTCTTTACTTCAAAGTTAGCTTACTTCTGAAAGATTGACGGATTAAACTATATTATGCAATTAGGAAGCAAATGATGAAAAACTCCAAGTGTTTTACTCTAACTGTGAAATTGATACCAGATGGATTACCCTACAATAAAAAGTTTGAAACCAACAATATTGACTAGTCAAATGTCCTAGTCAACTGAGTACAGATTGTTAGATACCCACAAACATATAAACCAAGCAAACTTATAATGCTAAAATAAGACAGTGTGATCTTCAATTATGTTTTAGCCTTAATTCTTGAGTTATGTTTACTTGGTTAACATAGTGTCAATACTAGCAAACCCTACAATGTTTATCTCTAACAATGGTTATTTGGTCATAAATGATTCTTTGTAAAGTATTGAACACAAGGGAGTTTTTTGCCGAAAAAATCCATATCTGGGTTAAAAAATCAGGGACTCTCCATTGATTCCAATTCACTAGTGTAAACAAGGTTCTTACAAAGACCATACAAGCTTAATTCCTAGATCTCTATCTATGGAGCAGCATTACCTTTGTGCAACCTTGCCCTACACAAGATGGACTCATTCAGTCTTTACGAAGTGGCAGCTGCTCTTGACCTCATCACCTTATGGCATAGAGATCAACACAATCAATGATATGATGTTATGATATGCTTATGAAATCTGGATTCAAATGACTAGTCAGGTTTTCCAGTTAAACAGTTGAAGAAGAACCCAACATGAATCCAAAATATTGGTCTATGAAAGGTATGAAACTCAAGGTTTAGACCAAAAGCTTAATGCAAAACCATTAAAACAATGTAACCCTAATATGCAGTGATTGGGTGTTTGCGCATAAGATGGTTTTGTGGCTAGGGTTTCGGTTTAGATGCTTAAGAGGTAGCTTTAGGCTAAATGCACTATTCTTCTTGAAATGTGAATAACCTAGCCAAAGAACAAATGAATCCTTGAAAACCCTTTTAATGGGAGAGATGAATGTTTTAGACAAGGGGAACAAGGGGACACGTGTTGCAAGACAAAGAAACCTTTTCAGATTAAGGGTGAGAAATCCACGCATGGGAAAAGGTGTCAGATGGCTCATGTGGGCTATCTTAATTTACGTGCCTATACAGCTGGACAATTGACGAAATTTATGACTAGACAACTGCACTAAACAAAAAGAATCTGGAAAAATAAGCTTGATATGCAAATGCATGATTCAAACCTTTTGTAGTGTAGAAGGCTGGTGCTTTGACAAGTTCAATCCCAGTAGAAATCCCAGATCAGCAGTGTACCCTAACTCTAAATTATAAGTATGTGTGGTAACATTTACAATTTTTGACAAAGGAAGGCAAACATTAAACCTAGTACTTAACAAACAGGCTTAATAACTTGAGTAAAATACACTTAGAAAAATATTTCCTAAGGCATCTAAGTCCTTCCAAGAATACATAGGCACAGTCTGCCTCGCATCTAGCTTACTGTGACTAGGGGTTTACAATATGGTTCGGAACTCCGAAAGATCAAACCATTGAAATACAAGTAAGTAGGACTAGCCAGAAGTGGTCAGCTCTGGATCAACAAGAAGTTTGAAGGTCATTTTGTTATGCATTCTGGATAAGTTATCCTGGTTTGATTCATTCATGGTCTGTTGGTAATTATCCATCTTCGAAGCGGAACGCACTTTCAAAATCATAGTTAGTGGCAATTGTAGGACTATGATTCTTTGAGCCCATGACACATGGCAAGAATGACTGGAATGCTCTAGGCCCATGGAGTGTAGTCCAGTGAACTAAGGTTTGGCCTATTGAAGATATTACTTGTCTACCAAGTGAGGAAACCTGATTCAAGCCAAATTAAGATATCTTAGGGATTAGATAACATAATTAAGATTCTAGGAAGATTAGGTATCTTATCCTAGATTTCCTCCTAAATAGTCTCCCGATTTGATGAAGATTACTTTCCCTACAAAGACTCTCAAGATCCCTATAAAAACACTAGCCTGTGCATTTATCAAGGGGATATCCACATCTATCTTTCTCTAAGTCTATTATTGTCACGCCCCGATCCCAACATACGTCCAAGATCGACACGTGACGTCACCAAATATCTGAATCTCTAACATACCCCGCCTCTAGGATATGTACAAAGCATAACTCAATATTCGAATTGCGTCGTAATTTTCGTATATTTTATGGCTGCATCTAACCTCTTCGTTAGACTGCCTACGTACCCTCAACAAGGATCAAGCCATTCGTAGTTCATCATTTCACTACACTCGAATATTCATCACATAATTCACTATGTCTCAACAATATATCACAATGCATAACATGCAATATTACAAGGAATAAACGACGGAGCACAATCTTATTCACTAGTCACAATGGTCAACGAGTCTAATCATAATTACCATAACCATAACCAACATCATTCCTTAATCACATCAATCAATAATGACAACCATCACATCATCAATAACACATACAACACATTGAAATGTGAGGCTAGAGCGATACAGTTCGGCTGAAGACTAAATCTCTAGAAAAAGGGGATTTTGGACCACCTAACGGAACCAAGATACCAAAGGGGATTCTGGACTATCACTCAACGCAATCCAAACCAGGATACAATTCCGGACCATCGCTCAACGGAATTGCGGAGTAACAGGGATTCCGGACCATTACTCAACGGAATCCAAACTAGGATACAATTCTGGACCATCACTCAACGAAATCTAAACCAGGATACAATTCTGGACTATCACTCAACGGATTTGCAGAGTAAAAGGGATTCCGAACCATCACTCAACGGAATCCAAACTAGGATACAATTTCGGACCATCACTCAAAGGAATCCGAACCAGGACACGATTCCGGACCATCACTCAACGGAATCGTGGAGCACAATGCATAACAACCAATCAATGAAACAACACATGAATCAAGTTACTCAAGTTATAAAGGCTCAACGGAACAAGAAATGAAGTAATGAAACGAGGGGTGAAACACGTTTCGAAGCAACAAACCCCATGACGATGGGTTAACGGTCCACCACTAGCCCTCACCTTTTATTAAATCAAGCCAATCATACAAAACAAACCATATTTCCAATATGCATGTCAAATCCCCCTTCATAAAACTACATTGATGGCTAAATATAAAAATTAACAATTTATAGGAAACATAATTATAAAACCATTTCATATTCACATATATTAAAGTCACTCACATTTCATCATATCATACCATCTATGCAAATCAACCACCTTTCAAATATGCACGTCAAATCACATATCACGATCATCATCAGTACACAAGCCAAATCATGTTTAATAAACATAGGTCTATGGCTAAATATGTGTGTGTGTGTGTGTGTGTGTGTGTGTGTGTATAATCACATTTCAATAGAAATTTCATTTATAACCCAAATCATATTCACATATGACATTAATATAAGAAATCAAGGCAATAATTGTATCACATATATTCAAGTCACTACCAAACCAAAGTGGTCCCACTAGACTTCACTTAGTATTCCGTGGTACTAGATTTAGTATTTAAAACGTTTCGAGACATGTTGACCAAAAGTCAACTCTCGGTCAACGGTAAGGTCTACAACCCTACGTAATTCGATCCGGAAGATCGGTACATCGGATTTCTGATCCGTCAGTTCCAGCTATCTTCAAATATTAGGTTCTATAATGTATCAAAGTTTGGTGACGATCCAACGGTCGGATCATCGATTCCTACAATAATCAAGTAGCGTATCATAATGAAACTAGGCTCACAATAATCAAACCACATCATACATATCTCAAATCTGAGATCAAAATATCAATTTAGTGTAAAATAGCATCAGCGGCCCACTGACCACTCGCCGCCACACGTGCCGCCCTGGGTGGCAGTCAGCCGCCTCAACTCGCCGGAAAATTCAACTATTTCTAAAAATCACCAAAATTTATAGGCAAGTATATCTCAGTTAGAGGAGCAATTTTCATACCTGTGGCCAAGTCCAATTCAGCCGGGAAGTGTCTCAATTTCATCCAAACCGCCGGAGACCCTAGAAATGGGTGTTCCTCGATTCATCGCCAAAACGAACTCCGATTGCCTCATCCAATACTTGGGCCTTGCTCCAGGGGTTAAGGGGAGTCTATTGGTAGTGATGATGGACGGTAATCATTGTTGGAATCACCGTACAATGAGAAAACTCGCCGGAAAACCCTTAGCACTTTGTGGCTTCGACCTAGAAAAATGGAAAGAAAAAAATGGAATCTAACACTGCAGGGATGTAGGACTCGTCAAGAGCTTTCCATGGACACCAAAATCACCCAAAACAGAAGTCGGATGAAGAAGATATGGCCGGGTCAAATATGGTAGTTCGCAGGTGAAAATTGACCCGTTTTAGGTCTCTCCTTTCCCCTCATTTCCCTTTTTTTTTTTTTTTTTTTTTTTTTTTGTCTGATTGGGCTGTTCCCCCTCCTTTTCTCTCCCGCCTCTCTCCTTTCTTCCCTCTCCCCTTGCTGATTGGTCAATTCCCCTTAACTCACATAAATATGATTGGCCTCCTTCCCACAAGATGGGAGTTTAAAATAAATTTAAAATCTATAGTTTAGTAACACACTTCAAATGTATGTATCTTTACCGTTATAATACAGACTCGCAAATGGCTTTCGCCTATACGTTCATAGTTTCAAGATCTATTCAAATACATTACTTGTGACCTCGAAAGGTCAACGAATTTTAGATAATTACTTTCCAAACTTCAAACTTTGTAACTAATTTAATTAAGATCTAAATCCAAATAAATTAATATAATTTCTTGAAAAATAATATAAAATCCCAATAATATAAATAAGTAGATTATAACAGTGAAATCCGGGAACGGGATTTCACAATTATTTTATACAAGACATACATATTCTCTCTATCCCTAATAGAGGCCTTTACACCGCCATCTACGCGTAGACACGTCTATGGAGAACTCATCTCCTTAGCACCCCGCCATAGGCTATTCGTCAAAGATGGTTAACTTCATTCTTTCTTAGAACTACATCCGTTGTTTGATTTTCCTTCCCGGAGATATGTAGGTAGTCCTATTCAGATTGAACCACACTCCCAATCAACCCCATTGTTGGAGATCATGGGCTATTCTGATTAGATTTTGCCTCCGTCCACGAATGTATGCGAACTTGGTTCCTAGATGTGAAGAGACATCACGGTGCACCAAGCCACACTTGCCCTGTAATGCATTTGATGCGAAGGCGCCTCGATCACTCTGCCAATCTGTCACTAACACATATACCATTTGCACAAACATGCCCAACCGCTTTTCTAGATGAAACGCCGACAAGACAGAACCAAGCACTAGACAAACCATTCAACCTGGAGCGCTTTATAAGAAAGGAGCACCCAAGGTGTTCTTTCCAGCCATTAATTGTTTTGAGGTCCGGCCGATCGTTATAACTCATGCCCAAGAAGGAACCCTTGAACCCAAAGAAGAACAGGAAGTCCAAGGCCCAGACGAATTAGAATGAGGCATTTCTGAGCATTATAGCCGATTGAACACAAGTTTGGTTTAACTAAGCAACATAAAGTACTTTTCGACCGTTAAGGACTAATTGAAATGTGAACCATCTTCATCTTGAGTTCATTTCATTTATAGCTTTAAAATCGAGCCCATTAAAGACTAATTGTTCTAGTTTGTTAACTTACAAATTTTGAGTTAACAACCACATATATACCAATGAGATGACATTCCTAAGGAGGAGGTGGGATGAGAATCAACTTTTAACATCAAAACTACCCTCACGCTTGATTGAGTTTCAACTTTGCTTAAGTGGACAGTCCCTTTTATCAATCCGATTCGTTTGTGATCCGATTTGTGGTCATTCCGATTCTTAGTACGTACACGTGGCCACATGAGTCAGGCTCCTAAAAGAATCCCATACCTCTCATCTCAGTTACTTATTCGGGTTGCGAATACAAAACGACAAATAAGCTGTCAGCTATGCTGTTGAATCGTTGATTCACGGGAGAGCTTCACATTTCCAGAAGCAGCGCATGCGTCATTGTCGTCAAGGCCCCAAAGGCCCAATGGGAAGTTGCCTTTTCATTCAGAAAAATAATAAATAAATAAATAATAATAATAATAATAATAATAATAATAATAATAATAATAATAATAATAATAATAATAATAATAATAATAAAGTATTAAACAAGGGAGTGCGGTGAGAAATGGGAGAAGTAGGAGTAGCAGCGAGTGGCAGTGTAGTAGGTGGCAGAGGAGGATCATCGAAATTCGCTCTGAGGCATCCTCTTTCTCCGTTTGCGGTGGTCGGATTGAGGAACCTCCGTGCTCTTGAATTTGGGATCATCACCATCAGGTTCTTATTACTTGTCACTTTATTTAATGCAATCCGAATTCCAAATTAAGTAGTAATTAAGGATCAATATGATGATCTGAGTGATTCTTTGCAATTTGCATGTCGAGTTCCTTCCAAATTTCGAATCCAGTGTAAGTATTTGGTATATTCAACGACAACCAATGACTCCAGCTTAATGTGTATGTAGCATTAGAAACTCTTTTTAATTTATCTTTTAATCTTTTTTCTTAAGCAAAACTAATGAAAATGATTTGAAAATTTGGAGTTTTAACGAAAATGACAAAATAAAACGAATACTATCATGATTGATTTTTTAACGTAAACATGTGGTTTTTCATTAAGTGAACAGTAACAAAAGTTTTTTTTAAAGTTCCTTTTTTCTTATAGTAGATGGAGATAGATTTTCATATACGAGAAATGACATTTTCCCTGCGCAAGGCCAAGGGTGGGGAGTATAAATCAAGAAATGGTTTAAAAGATATACATATGGGGTGTGCTATCCACACACCTCTTTTTACTTCTCACACACCCTTGTTAATTTCTGTCCTTGATGCTCTTCAATTCATCCGATCCAACATGCGAAAATTAAAAAGGCTGTATATATGTACATCTAGATATTGAAATGCACCATTTTATAATAATTGTGTGGTAGCTGAGTTGTGATACTTTCTCAAAGGATACATACACACTGAAATTTCTCTGTTTTGTATTTTCCAAAATGATTAAGTAATCTTTGTTTCAGTATTTTGTCATAGAGATGTGGAGTAAGCTGTTGGATTCAAAAATGCACTTTCCCTTAAGATATTGTTGTTTCTTGTGCAAGGCGTTTGATCATTACTGAAAGATTTATGGTGAAAATTTTGGCATGCAGAAAGAAGAGGTCTGCTGAAAGGTTGGTTACTGAATGTTTGGTATCTAAAATGGCTGATTACAAAGGGAAGGCAGTCGCTGCAGATGCCACATCGGGAGCTATGATTTTCGAGCCTATTGTTGAGGATGGAATATTCCGATTTGATTGCTCTGCAAATGATCGAAATGCAGCACATCCTAGTGTCTCTTTTACTAATAGCAAGGATAGAGAAACACCAATAATGAATCACTACACACCTTCATATGTCCCAAGTTTCGAATGCCTTTTGGGGCAGCAGATTGTCAAACTTGAGGTCAGCAATGGGCTTTCATACTGCATTTGGTGCTCTTAGTATTATCTATTTCTTTTTGTGTTTTCTTAACAATTGTATTGCCCTTGCAATGTGAGAATTCCCCTATGCATCAACTAACGTGATAGAATTGCTTCTGGTGTAGCTTCCTTCCGGGACCTCTTTCTATGGAACTGGGGAAGTAAGTGGGCAACTTGAGCGAACAGGGAAAAGAGTAAGTCACTTTTGTTGGTCCATCCATGGAAAGTTTCCCCTCTCCTAAATATTTTGTACTTCTGTTTGATTTAGGTTTTTACTTGGAACACGGATGCATGGGGTTATGGTCCTGGAACTACATCATTGTACCAGTCACATCCTTGGGTGCTGGCTGTTCTTCCAACTGGAGAGGCATTAGGAATTCTTGCTGATACAACACGGCGCTGTGAGGTGCCATGACATCTGAATCTCTTCCCTTTGGGTGTAACTTGTATGTGAAATTGTGAACGTTAAACTTGTAAATTTATTGACCTACTTTTTGATTAATTGTATTTTCTCATGAGCAGATTGATCTGAGGAAAGAATCGATGATACAGTTCATTGCTCCATCCTCTTATCCGGTCATTACATTTGGTCCATTTGCTTCACCTGATGCTGTTTTGATATCTTTATCGCATGTAATTGGTAAGTTCTTTAACCATTTAGCATGTTCTCTTATGCTATCAAAGTGAACCATACAATATATGCGCGCACACACATACATAGAAAGTAAAGGGGGAAGTGCTTGTTGGTACTAATTCATGATTCAAGTTTTCTTCCTGTCTGTTCCATTTCCTCTTTCTTTTGACTAAAAGGTGACCAAACTGTAGGATTGTACACCCAGTTGAAGAGCCTTATAATTAAGTTTGTACAAATTATGATAATTTGATAGTTGTACGAGTCTTCTAGTGCTGAATTTTGCATTGACAGTTAATAAATTGTCTTAGCATTCATAGTTTCAATTTGACGTCTAATATACATGTAATATAAGATAAATTTAATAATATAAGTACTAAATGTGGTGGGTTTGAAGAGAACACAGGTATATGACAGAAGTTATATGTTATGTGATTTCTTTTGATAATTCTTTTTAATTTTAGTGATTTTGTTTTTATTGTTGCTAATTTTCTCACTAGGGACTGTATTTATGCCCCCAAAGTGGTCCTTAGGCTATCATCAATGCCGTTGGAGCTATGACTCTGATAAGAAAGTTCAAGAGGTAAGTTCATAAAAAATATCTGAAGTTAAAACTCTCTCTCTCTCTCTCTCTCTCTCTCTCTCTCTTCCTTAGGCTATCATCCATGCTTAGTTTTCTCTCACTTTCTCTTGTTGGTTACATTTTTCGTCAAATACATTTTCAAATACTATGCCATCAATTGTTTCTGGTGATACGGACAACATATAAATGAGCTTGACAACCAGAATCTCACCTGTTTTTCATCATAGTTATGTAAATTCTTTGACACATATAGTTAGTACAAATCTCTACAGCATGTGATCAATTTGCATGATCATTGACCGGCTTACACTTGCAGATTACAAGAACATTTCGAGAGAAGGGTATTCCTTGTGATGTCATATGGATGGATATTGATTACATGGATGGCTTTCGTTGTTTCACTTTTGACAAGGTATACTTTCACTTAAATGTTCTTTATTAGTGACAATACATTGGGTAGTTTCCATCACATCATGTCATCTGATTAGCTTGGTGCTATTTTGAATGAGTCGTTCCGACTAGGTTCATTTGTAGAATTTTGCTGGATGTCTTTGACTTTTACTTCTAGTGTGAGTTGTGTCATTTTATGTTACTTTTGGAGATGCAGAGAGAATTTACATGGACATATTTAATTGGCTCGTCAGACCCGCAACTTATGTGGTGTGAAGTGTACACATAAGTGTAGCTTGTTGGCGTGTAGCTGTGGCATTAATAACCACACCAGAAACTAGTAACATGCACTGAAAAGACAAAAAAAAAAAAAAAAAAAAAAAAAAAAAAAAAAAGAAGAATTAAAGTTACAGAACAACATCTATGAAATGTCCCATTTTATGATGGACTGAAACTAACCATTTGAATCCATCTGTAGCGTACTATCTTAATTAATATGTTGTTATTGACTTCAACCTCTGAAGCTATGAGAAATAGGATCAAAGTCGGAAGCTAGATAGATGAGTTCCAGGGAAAAGATACCAAGGGAATCATTCTGATGTTTCTGAGGGGGAAAAAGAATACAAAGTCTGGTAACATCCTTGCCCTTGACTGCTTAAACAAGTATTTAGTAGCAGTCCTCCCAGAATACCGAAAAAGTCACATGACTGTCACATGACCATTTAAGAAAAGACTATAAACAGCATCCATCAAATTATATGAAACATAATTGATAAGAAAACAACTAAGCCAAGCAGCTAGCGAGTAAAGTTACTCTTGGAAAACCTCGTACATGCTCCAACTTCAACCCCATCATGAAGGAAAAAGTTAATTCTCTGAGAAAGCCTCCAAAAATCAAGCATAGTCTTCTTCAGAAATCCATGTACTGTCACTAGTAAGTTTACCGAACTATACCAAGAATTGCTTATACTGGTTGCTCGAAGTTGCTTGACTTCTAATTGCGTTGAAAGTTGTCCTTTATTATGTTCTTCTAACAAATACACCATCATGAACAGTTAAGGGTGGGCTAATTTGAACGCTCCGGTGGAATCTATTGTATTTTATTTTGGATGAGAAACTTATTGCCATTCATTATGGACTGACATACGCCGATGTCGTCATTGTTGACTCAATCAACAATGGACAAGATCGTGAGCAGGTCAAATAGTTCTAGTATGAGACACTTCTCAATCCTACACTTACGTATTTGTATTAAGGCAAAATTAAATAAAAGCGCTCCAATTCTACATCTTATTAATTAAACATTTGTGGGTTTTCAACTTTTTATTAAAACGCTTTGTATTTTGATTAAGGTGCTTCTATCTTTATCCATGTCATTTTTTAATTCCAACTCATCATTTTAAGTAAATTTTAAAGAAAAAAAAATGAAAATAAGAGATTTTTATATTGAAACTGATCAGATCTAAAATCCCTAAATTCTTGGAAAGAAAATAAGTTTGAATTTTTTGATTGAGTCATTATCCCAATAAATAATTGTTAAGAATTTGATATAATTAATTTTCAGTACAAAGTTTTAATATGAAAAATTCTCTCTTTTTCAAGGGTCATAACGTACCACTAGATTGTACGTACCAAAGTTAAGTTAACACATTGTACCAATACCATGGTACATGCTAAAACAAGAATAACATAATGTACCAAAATTAGTAATCTATAATGTACCAAAATATTAATGCATACCAAAACTAAGATTATATAATGTACCAATTATGTACCAAGTTATTGGTACGTTATGTTTAATAGGATGTTAGTTGTATTTTTAGAATTTTAATGATATTTTTTATTTGAGTAATGAAAAGTGTCATTTGAAATGAATTATGGGATAATATATCTCCTAGATTTTAGGATTTAGGTGATATTAATTTGTTATTTGATTGGTAAACCAAATGTGTAAGTTTTGTTATTAAAAATTAGATAAGAATGTTTGATCAAAAGTCTAAAAGCTATGGATGTTAAATCTGAGAATTTCAAAACTGAGGCGCCTATATCAAAACACCTCAAGAATGGCATAATTTTGTGGATAACAGTGGGACTGCATTTAATTTCTTATGGATCAAGGTTAGACTGTGGGAGTGTTTCCTAGGCCCATGGTGTATTTTTTTTATGGTCCAGGTTGTTTGGCTGTATTTTATTGGTCTTCTGTTCAATGTTTGTATTGCCTGCCCATTGTGGTGGTTGTGTTTAGTGATCCCTGGTTCACTGTATATGTTTACTGTTCCTGTTATCATATAAAGCTGTTGTCTTCCTATTAACAAAATGGGCATTGGACTGTCATTCCTTACAAAAGAATTTCATCATGATGATATCTTTCAGGAACATTGTTCTGTTCCTATAAACACAATGGATTCTTAGTTTCATTCCTTACAAAGCAATTTCATTTTGATGATATCTTTCAGGAGCGCTTTCCAGATCCGAAATCATTGGTAAGGGGTCTAAATCAAAATGGTATCAAGGCAATCTGGATGCTTGACCCAGGGATAAAACAGGAAGATGGTTATTTTGTCTATGATAGTGGTTGTAAAAGTGATGTCTGGATTTCTAGGGCAGATGGAAGACCATTTGTTGGTACATTTTCTCTATGTAATGGAAATAGAAACCGAACCTAATAAGTTACCATGTTAAGATTTTCTTTCCATTTTCAGGGAACGTGTGGCCTGGGCCTTGTGTTTTTCCAGACTACACACAGGCAAAAGTTCGATCTTGGTGGTCCAATTTAGTCAAAGATTTCACTTTAAATGGTGTTGATGGAATATGGAATGATATGAATGAACCAGCCGTTTTTAAGGTAGCTTTATAATTGTTTATTGGTGCTTTGCAGTTTTTTCATTGGTGTTGAATCTATTTTCCTTGCTCCCTTTTTCAGACTGTCACAAAAACGATGCCCGAGAGCAATATTCATAAGGGGGATGATGAACTTGGAGGGTGTCAGAATCATTCACACTATCACAATGTATAATTTACTCAACGTTACTACTGTGTTCTTCATATTACTTGCTTTTCACAGTTAGTTTTAGCCTTTTAGGTTCAACTCTTTTGAACATCCCTTTCTTATGGCATCCTGGTATGCGAATGAGCCGTACTGGTTTGTGAATGTCTTTCGTTTCATTGTTGTATCACCAATACTATATCTGCGAAACTTCTGAGCTTCAGTTTGCTGATTTTTCTGCATTCTAGGTCTATGGCATGCTGATGGCAAGGTCTACTTATGAAGGAATGAAGCTGGGTAATGAAAAAAAACGCCCTTTTGTTCTCACCAGAGCTGGATTTAGTGGTAGCCAACGGTATGCTGCAACGTGGACAGGAGATAATCTTTCAACTTGGGAGCACCTCCATATGAGCATTTCCATGGTTCTTCAATTGGTATGTTTACTTGCTGTTTACATAAAGCAAAGTTGCAGACTTCAATTTGTTTTCCATGCCTGTTCATCTATGGTTGGTTTGTTGTACAAGAACCATGTGTGCTCTGTATGACAGATCACATCTACAAAAGAAGGTTGAATTTAATAGATATGGTCAACTCATCTTCTCTAGACTTTCTGTTATAAGTATTTTCTTTCGATAAGCTATATTTATTGGCAGCTACATTCTTATTTGTGCTTCATATGCTCTCTCTCTCTCTCTCTCTCTCGCACGCGCACACATCCGTGCTCTTAATACTTCCTTCTTCTTTTTTCCTTCAGTCTTAATGACAATATTAGTTTGAGATTTTACAAAGGTTTGAATTATTTTTAAAGGGGATGAACCCCCACCCAAAATACATAAAAAAAAAAAGGTTTGTCTGAGCATCTTTGTCCAACCCTTTTTGTAATTGCTTTTACTTTGTTTTCAGGGACTTAGTGGTCAGCCACTATCAGGGCCTGATATTGGTGGTTTTGGTGGAAATGCAACACCCAAGCTCTTTGGACGGTGGATGGGTATAGGTTCTATGTTTCCCTTTTGCCGTGGGCACTCTGAAATGGACACCATTGACCATGAGCCCTGGTCGTTTGGGGAAGAGGTTTGTCCTGCTTGAGCTTTATGAAAAAGTTTTGTGTTTCCTGAATTATCCCTTTATGTATGGTGGCTGGTGCATCTGGTTGAGCCACTTTACTGTTACAGTGGAGTAAGATAATCTTCTTTCAAACCAGATAATAACTGTTATACATATAGGACTCCAGCTATGTCTTCTACTCTATTAGTTTTTCCAATTATTTTTGTGTAGTGCCCCTATGATTTTAATTTCTAATTATTTATTAATTACAAAATAAAACACTTGGAAACCTAGGTTTTGGATTTGTTTTCTATGCAGCTCCATGTTTCTTTATGTATTTTGTGCTTTCAAGGAAGTTGGAACAATTTATTTACTCGTAATTATGTTAACAAAGCCTAAAAAGTCTAATGCTTCTGTGGTTTCTACATGTACTGTTATGTTATACACACACACACATATATATATATATAAATATTAATTATATATAGATAAAATATTTCAAAAACGTACAAAAAAGAATCCAGCAGTAGATAAAAGGTTCACAATCACTGAAATTCACTTTGCACCCCAAACTTTAAAACGTTGCAATGATAAACCTAAATTTTGGATACCATGCAATGTCAACCCTCAGTTAGTTGGACCCTTACCTGCTGTGTGGGACCCATTTTTGTGACAGGGATGCCAAATTTACACCGCATAGAAAATAAAAAGATAACAAACTGTAAAAAGACACATGGCCTTTTGAAAATATGTAAAAATGTAAACACTCTATAATGCTAAAAGAAGAAATGAAACTGCTTCTCCTCCATGGAGCAGCAGTGTCTCACCACCTTGGCCAAGTATCATCTCCAATCTATGTTCTTTTATAATTCCAAAGCATGCTTCTGTCTGGACAGAAAGATACCCTGTGCTTCGATCTTGCAACTTCGATGCCCATATTTACCTCAGTGCTTTGATCGTATGTTCTGTTTTACTTCAGTTTATGAGGCTACCTCAACTCTCATGTGAAATCAATCATTCAGAAAATGATATTCAGTTTGTTGCAATCCACTGCTGCTTGTTTAATTTGTGCTTTTGTGTTTTTAGATTTACGGATGGTTTTGTGCCTACCATGATTCCGAACTAATTTCAATTTTATGTCAGTGTGAAGAAGTATGCCGATTGGCATTAATTAGGCGCTACCGTCTTCTACCACATATTTACACTCTCTTCTATATGGCTCATACAACGGGCACTCCAGTGGCAAGTCCTACATTTTTTGCTGGTGGGTTTTTTATGCTGTTGAATTGTCTATTGGACCTGATCACTTTGTTAAGCAGCTAATTACATTGTCGAATGCTTGTGTAGATCCCAAGGACTCCAGCTTAAGGAAATTGGAGAATTCTTTTTTGTTGGGTCCACTTCTAATCATTGCCAGGTTCTTGCACTTTTCCCACAAGATAAAAAGCCAAATCATTTTACATTATGCTTTTTATTGTTCAGCTTCCATCTTCTATGGTTTTTGTAGTCTGTCCCTGTGCTTTTAGCAGACCGATAGTGAATTTGACATCATCTTTGAGAAAAAAAAGGCTTACCAATCTTCTGTTTTATCTCTTCTTATTAGTAAATCTTTTCATTTATTTAGAAAAACAATTTTTCAGAACAGATGCCTCATGCAATACATTTAAATGCATCATGCAATAGTCATTGTGCTTGCAATATCTTTTCTAAATTGTTTATTTTCTGTTGTGAGAACTATGACCTGAGTTTACCAAAGATCTTGTTTAGAATTTAGTATTACTTCCTTTCCTGCTTCAGTTGGATGTGATTCTATCACTCTTGTGTTCCTGACCTTTTATTTCCACCATATAGTTTGCTTCCATCATTCGGAAATATACAAAAAGTTATATATTTATTACTGTTCCCTCTGAACCCATTGCGTGAATGCTTTCTGGTTAAATTTAACTCATGGATGGTGTAGAGGAGATTCAGTTTTGGAATTTCATTGATTAGAAATGATCCTCACATTTTGTTCTGACATCCTTTTTTTCATGGTCAGCACTGAGCCTGGTCAGGGGATGGATAGTTTGCAGTTCACATTGCCCAAAGGAATTTGGTTGAGTTTTGATTTTGGTGATTCACATCCGGTATGTATTACAGTACATATTGATATGTTTTAAGTTTCCAATTTTGTCTTAATATTTACTTGCCACCTCATTTCTTTGTTTCTCTTTTCATTCTCTTCTGGTTATTGTAGGATTTACCAGCTTTATATTTGCAAGGTGGAGCAATTATTCCCGTGGCTCCTCCTCATCAGCATCTTGGCGAATCTAATCAATTAGAAGACTTGACACTCCTTGTGGCTTTAGATGAAGATGGTAATTGTGTTCTGTCAATTTCCTCCCAAAAAAAATTGGATTGTTTGGTTGTTATTTATTAACGTCAACAGTTTCAAGTTTTAGTGGTCTTGCCGTACTTGAGGTCAAATGATTTATCATACTTGGTTGTACCTATCTATTATAATATGCATAAGAAAGTATGAGGTTGAACCCAGAAGGATTGATTAGGACAACCTAATTTTGAAAATCTTGCCTAACTAATTGATCAAAAGTTGTATCTCTTCTTGAATAAAAATTATGTTCACTAGAACCATAAAAAATTTCAATTGGAGATAGCTCTAAGGCCTTGACAACGTGAAGAGGAGTCCATAATCCATGTGTTTTGCGGTTCTTCTCGTTTTTCTTAATAAAACCAGTTGTTCTTATTAGGAAAGAATTACAATTAGGTTTTGTTTTTCAACATTTGTAGTCAAAACTTTGCACTTAGAAGCTTTATGAATGATCTCATTATTTACAGGGAAAGCTAAAGGTGTTCTATACGAAGATGATGGTGATGGATACGAGTTCATGAATGGGGGATTCTTGTTGACACACTATGTTGCTGAACTTCAATCTTCTACTGTTACTGTTAAAGTTTTAAAAACTGAAGGATCTTGGAAGAGGCCAAAACGTCGGCTGCATGTTCAATTATTGCTTGGTGGAGGGGCAATGGTATGGCTTCTTTTCTGGAGGTATACCAATTAGGTGTCTGAAACTATCTTTTGCTAATAAAGTACCATATCAATCCTGAATCCCTCAAACAGGTTGATACATGGGGCAATGATGGAGAGGTTCTTCAAATTGTAATGCCTTTAGAACAGGAAGTTGGGAAGCTGGTTTCCACTAGTGAGAAGCAATACCGAACTCGTTTGGGTAACACTTCTATTCATACTTTATTCGGTCTCATATTATCCTCAACGTGTAGCTAAAGTTTTGCTATTGCCACTTAGTTTTCAGCTATAATTAGCTTCTCTGAAACTGTCTAAATAGATTGTATGAAGTAGGCCTCATGTAACCATCAGGATTTCATAAAGCAAGGGCAAGGATGATCCTTAGTACAGGACCTAAAAAATGGATGGTCCCGATCAGTGAGCAGACTGAAATTGGGATGTTCCTGATTAATGGATGTATCAGTGACAGTGCTCCTGACTAATGCATCTTAAATTGTTAATGTAGAAACTGCCAAGCCTATTCCAGATGTGGAAGTGACTTCTGCGCACAAAGGAATAGAACTTTCAAGGATTCCTATTGAACTGAAAGGTGGTGATTGGGATATTAAAGTCGTTCCCTGGATTGGTGGTAGAATTATTTCCATGATGCACTGTCCTTCAGGTAGTACTTTTACGATTATCTTTTATATATTAATAAATGTAGAATGTATTTTATTTATATGGTCGCTTAATATATTGAACTTATGAATAAACCATTGTCCAATATTCATTAACTCATGGTGGATATCATACTTCACTCCACTGTAGTTATCAAATAGATTTATTTTTCTGTCCAACAAAATTACCCAAGAAACAGCTACAAGTGCAAGATTCCATGAAATACTAGTTTTCCACCACCAAAAGACGTACTTTTCTCAATGAATGTTTAAGAATGAATTAAGAATTTAGCCCAAGTAATCCCTGCAACCTCAACCAACAGCCACCACAGCCCCAAAGAACATAGAGAATGTAAAACTAAGTGAGTTTAAAATGAGCCTCTTTTTTGCACTAATAACACCAATGAGGAGAAAGATAAATATTGGGTCTTCTTGTTTGTAACTAATTACAAGTGTTTGCTCTTCTATGAGATACGATTCTTGCCAAAAGGCGAACCTTAGGAGCAGACTTTCAAATCATTTTAGCAGGCTGGAACACAGCAAGGGACTACTTTCAGTTATTACACGGAGAATTAAAAATATCTTACAAGTTACAATCCCTAGTGTGGCAAACTCCTAGTGTGGACTATGTGCTGAAACCTGAATATTCTCCAAAACAATCCCTAGTGTGGCAAACTCCTCGATCTCTTATGTGCACATAAATTTCTTCAAAAAAACCAAAAAGTCCAATTTTCTTGTTCTGCACAAACCTCTACCATATCAGCCACCCTATAATTTTGATCCATAGCCTCAAAAGGCTAGGAAATTTTGAGCACGAGGGTTAGTCATGAAGTGATAAATATTGAAGTGAGGGATGAGGTTCGCTATGTATTTTGTAGTTTGGCAATGACTGAGATTTTTAGCCACCATGAGTCTATTCTGTTACACGAAGGCGTTATCTATTAAAGAAATTTCTAAACATGCCCAGTCTTTAAGCCATTTTCTTTCCCTTTTTTGGGTGATAAGGTTGAATAGACTAAATTTTGTTTTAGTGATACTCTTATGATTGATACTTTCATGTGGTGATTGCAGGGACACAGTGGCTTCACAGTAGAGTTGACATTAATGGGTATGAAGAGTATAGTGGTACTGAGTACCGCTCTGCTGGATGTACCGAGGAATACAATGTTACAGAGTGAGTTTCTGAAATAAAATATTGGGGTTTTTAGCCAATAGGCTTAATCATTATGCCATTAGTATCTTTAGTTCCCAAAGACATTCTTGTAGTCAAACTAGAAAGTTTTTCATGTAAATAATCCTTTAGTTTTGAGCCTCAAACATCCCATTGGGTTTTGAAGATTTTGTCAACCAGTAGGAATTTAAAATATTTTAGAGTAAATATACTGACTCTTAGGTCGTTTTTATCCTAGACAGCTCTTGGGTTAGGCCAAAAAGAAGGGGTGCAACCACAACTTTACACCTCACTTCATAGTATTGTGTTTTATCTAGTTTCTATCAATTAATACGTCATTCTATTTTCATTGCAAAATATGTGAGAGTTTGAGCCACATTGAATCTTCGTGAAGGATCCCTTTTTTTTTATTTTTTATTTTTTATTTTTTTTAAATCTGATTGAGGAACAATAAGGGGAGTAAATGGATACATATGGGTAGGGTAATATACATATATAAGGACAAATGTGCATGTATGTATTCTCAGTGGTTAGGAATCCACAATCTGTATATCGAACCTAAAGTACATTTTCATAGTTCTTGTAGCTTCATTTTATTCTCTCAAATCTCTCTGCAGACGGAATCTTGAGCATGCTGGAGAGGAGGAATCTATTCTGTTAGAAGGTGATATTGGGGGTGGTTTGGTTCTCCAACGACAGTTAAATATTCCAAAGAATGATCCCAAGGTTTTCCGAATTGACTCTAGCATTATAGCATGCAAAGTTGGTGCTGGTTCTGGTGGATATTCAAGGTTTGTTCCAAATTACAATTTCCGATCCCTTTTCTTTTATCTCTAATCACACACAAACATATAACCAGTAAAAATGTTGTATGCATTGTCCCCTCTTAGTTGTGTGCCCTTTAATTTATCGTCATTTGCAATAAAATTTGGTGTCCTTCTAAAAATAAAAACAATATATAAGTTATATACACGTGCATAATTTGTTTTGTAATTTTTTCTTTGCAGGCTGGTCTGCCTGAGAGTACACCCGATGTTCACCCTCTTGCACCCTACAGAATCTTATGTCTCATTTACAGCTATCGATGGGTCAAAGCATGAAATTTGGCCTGAATCCGATGAGCAGTTGTTTCAAGGGGATTTACTGCCTAATGGTAATGATATCTTTCTTGCAGTGTTTTTACCTTCATTACAAAGTGACATTCGAACTTTATTATCCTACTGAAGATGCAGAACTACTTTTGATCCCTTAAGTAAACGACTAACAACACTGTATGGACTATACCACTTTGATTTTGAATGTTCTACTTCCAGAGGGTTTTGTGTGGAAAAAAATAATATTATATACAATTTGAGTACGAAGAAATCAACAAAGAAGAAAATTAGCGAAGTAGGGGTTTTAGGCCTTGCCTAGTTTAAGAACATAGGATCTCAACGTGACTGGAGGAGAAGTGAAGACAATTTTGCATTTCTTGTTCCTTTTTCCTCTTGCTTTTTATGTCATTACATTCATAAAAACATTTAGGTTATTAAGGTTTTTACTCTGACAAGGATTGTCCTGAAACCGAAAGATTAGACTATTGGAAAGAGGCAACATGAAACTCATACCACACCATGGGATTCGATATTCCACCATGCTCTGAGGACACAGTGCAACTTTGTAGTCGGTCCTAGGTTTCAGAAAGTGGAGCAAAAGGATTACAACAATCATTTTTGAAAAGTTTTGAGTTCACTCTTCTCGGAGTTCTATCATGAATTGCTGTAACTTACCTCTGATAAAAAAAAAAATTCGTCGTTATTTTTGGACAGGTGAATGGATGCTCATGGATAAATGCGTTGGGTTGGGGCTTGTGAATCGCTTTGACGTTAGCCAAGTTTACAAGTGCCTAATCCACTGGGGAACTGGAACTGTTAATTTGGAGCTGTGGTCCGAGGACAGGCCGGTTTCTAAGCAATCACCTCTTAGAATTGCCCACGAGTACGAGGTTGTGACACTCCCGTAGAATAGTTAGTCATCTTCATCCAACTCATTTGCATTTACCAATTCCAAACTAGTAAATAAATACTGTCTGAACTTTGCGGTACAAAGTGTCGATTGGAGAAGTGCATCTTGATACTACATTTTCATGTGAAATTTGGGATTCTGAAATTGTTCATTGTAATAAAGCAAAACAGTGCAATTTCGTCAGTGATAACCAATTGGAGCTGGTGATTCCCTCAGTTGCTGTCCCTTGTAGTGTATATCCTGCAGTTCAAGGCACATATAAGGATATTAAACACCAATTTGAAACTAATCAAGCAAGAACAACCGAATTGATTTAAACAAGTTAATCCCTATTACCGATGCAAAGTGATTGACATCGCGGTGGTGTGCCTCATCCGCCCTAACAACCGTGACAACGTCTCTCAGAGTCGAGTCAGGTGGCAGCTGCCAGTAATCAATGGCAATCGCCGGAGCTGGCACATTCTCTATGTTCCCTTTATCCAGCTCCTTGAGGAACTCAGTGTACGAGTGGATTGCTTCCTCCTCAAGGTACCCAACCATTCGATGAGCGAATTTTGGGGAAGCCATATACCCTACGAAGTAGGCGTTGAAGAAGACGCCTTGAACCGCAAAGACGAGGGCACGCTCGTACCACTTGGGGTTGGCTACTTCCATGAATGTCATGAGGTGCATTCGCTCGTTCTCGGCTTCTTCCAGCAGAGCTTTGATCCACCCTCCGCTGTGCTCGAACCGCCGTAGGGACTTGCAGTGCAGCAACATCCCTCCTACCATTCCGGGAACTGCTGCCACTGTTTCTAGCATCATTGCTCGGCACCCATACCGCCTCTGATATTGTATATACCCACCCACCCAGCATTATATTATTTGACACACTTTCTATAGCAATCTTTTCTCTACTATTATAAAATCAAGAAATTTACGGATTCACCATGATACAAAGTGCCAAACAAATTTTATTTGGACATAAATTGATTCATCCAGAAATCATATAATTAGATAAATAGGAAAATAAAAGGCAGACATGAGATGTCATGTTTGTGACAACAATTGATTATGAAAAAGACATGCATATACCTCAAGTATTCACAATAGAGATTAAAACATTCAAGAAAGTATTCACGTAAAAGAAAAAAGTTATTTACATTTCTAAAAAGTCATTTGTCACTCTTTAATGAAGATATATAAAACAAAATAACGAGGCAAATATGACTTTGTTTTAGTACCAATAACAATTGGAAAATGATGACCCCACTTTACTGTTTATTTTTAGTCTGTTATCAATTCTCTCAATTAGGGTACTATAAGACGGTGACACCGCATTTTTTACACAAGTTCTAAACCATTAAATTTGTATAATTTTAAGAGTAATGCTATGGAGACTAAATTTGTAGACTTATTTTGCAAATTAAATGATGTGTCATCAATAAGAAATTAGCA
Organism: Pyrus communis; assembly: GCF_041283825.1. Lineage (NCBI taxonomy): Eukaryota > Viridiplantae > Streptophyta > Magnoliopsida > Rosales > Rosaceae > Pyrus > Pyrus communis. Next base: position 28,966,650 of record NC_142580.1, read on the forward strand.
CGTTTATCGACATTTAAGTAATAATCCAATCATCAACTTCTATGTCATTTAGTTTACAAAATTTAGTCTACAAATTTAGCCTCCCTATTATTACTCTACTTTTAATTGTTGAGATGTAATCTAATTAAGTTAATTAATTTTCTTTATTAAATCCAAAGTGATTTAAACAAATTATTAAAGGAAAACGTTTTTCTCTCTCCTCCCCTCTATTTCCTCATCACGTTCTCTCTTTCTCTCTCCCCTCGTCTCTTTCGTTTCAAGTCTCTGCAAACCAAAAAAATTTCTGCAGTGCAAACATTCATCAACTCCTTTTCTTCCTAGACCAGAATATGACTTATGTCGTTCTCTTTTGAAAAAAAAAAAAGAAAAAAAGATGTGACTATGATTGTACACAGAAGATTAATAACTAAAATTCCAGTCAATTTGAAAAGGAAAATAAACTCGAGATGAACTTTAAAAAAGAAAGAAAGGAGAAGAAATTTCTTGTTCTGCATAAACCGAAGGAACAAAATTTATATGGAATGAAGTTAGTGTTGACCCTTATAACTTGTAAATTTATCATCGAAATTGTGATTTTATACCTATTTGATTATTTGAAAGGAATATCATATATATGGAGTAGAACCAAATATATACCCCATGTATACCTGGAAGAATAGATCAGTAGGCCATCGGAGAGATTTGACGGTCCAGTAAGCCATTCTGTCCAACAAAGTCGTTGGCACGTGATGCTTCTTCAGATCTATCGAGACGTCCGCTTTGTACGCCTCCCATGGCTTCATCAAATATCAAATATTTTTATTATTTCACAATATTAAACAAACAAACAAACAAAAATGGTTTGTATGTATATGTTTTTTCTTTTTTTTTTGCAGGAAAAGAGAATTAACACTACTAATTCGTACGTACGTACCCTAAAGCAAGTCCACTTCCATTCGGTTCCATCTTGCTTGGTGACTTTGGTGGGTCCCACACCCCAGTAGCTGGTGATCCCCTTCTCATCATCCTTACCACCGCCGTGGCCAGCAGTTGAAGGGGCCGTAGTGTTATGACCCTCTGCAGCCACGTCGACAGTTGCAGCACTGGTGCTAGCACTCCGGACTAGGGCACCACCACAACCGCTATGAAGATAATTCAGAGGAAGAAGATGACCGGCAGCAGCCATCAGAGACTTATTGGTAGCGCTTGCAGTGGTGAACAGCCGTACTGTGCCCGCCATCGAGTTCGCCGCGTGTCTTCGGCTCGCCATCATCATATTATGTAGACAAAGAGAGAAGATGTAGCTAGCGTTTGTTTGTTTAATTGTTTGTAACTTTGTGAGGTACGTGTGTGATGATTTTTTAGGGTTTAGGGTTTATGGTTTTTCATGACATCTGTGTCAGGGTTTATATACCCAAGTCTCAATTCATTATTAGATAATTTACTGATATTCTCTTGTCGCCCACGCAATTGATGAGCTGCTAGAGCCGTTAGGTGATGGAGATGAAAGGCTCTAATTGTGACACGTCGTCTCTTGTTCGCGGCTGTACTAAAAAGAAGGAATCCTGATGGACGCTTGCCAAACACGGCCTTGCAAACCATGCATTTTCACACACGTAATGACTAATGTACCCTTGAAATATTGGAACTTGCTGGCCACAGCCACACATTGATTTCAATTTAAATGACTCATTTATATATGTTAAGAACATTAAATTAATAGATTAAATTTGTAAATTAAATTATGCATCACCAATAAGAAATAATTGTGCAATTTTTATAAGAGTTTTTTTTTTTTTTTTTTTTCAAATATAGAAAGTTTGAAGTGCACTATTAAATTTTTAAAATGCTAATAACAATTCTCTTAATTAATTACATTTCTATTGCCACCTAATACTGTGATCTAGTGATATTCTTCTTCAAATGGTCTTAGGTTTGATTTTTTCCAAAAGTAAATTTGAATCACATTATTGTTAACCAATTGTGAGGCTTAGCCCATTTTTTCATCCCGTTAATATAAATGGTATCGTTTGTTTAAAAAAATTCTTATTTATTATCGTGGTGTGCGGTGCAACTTCATGACTATCCATATTCTTAGAAGAGGTCGAGGTCGAGGTCGAGGTCATATATGTTAGGGGTACATCATTAATTTTGTAATTGACCTAAAACAGTATTTCTTAGCACACGGTTTCAAATATCCGGTTTAAGATTTCCTTGGGGAGCAAGTATGATGAGGTTGCGTGGATGAGATCGTATTTGCCAAATTGGCATTTCTCCTATTTTAATTGGGATAATGATAGGAAAACTAAATATGTAGACTATACTTTGTAAACTAAATGATATGAAAGTCGATTATTAGATTATTATTTAAATATTGATTACCGTGATTATTTTTTATTTATTGATGATATTGCAATTTTAGCCTATAAATTTAGTTTACCGACCGTTACTCTTTCAATTGCATCATGACAAATTTGATGAAACATTCATAATACCAAAAATGTCCCTTTTTTACAATTTTTAAAAGTAAAAAGAAAAATTCTAAATTATAATTATGAAATACCTAATTTTACAAATCCTAATTTGGAATTATACAATCCCTAAATCTGCACAATCCTAACTTCTTCTTCTTCAATCGAAAAATATTACAATCAAATTAAAGAAATTACCTTTTGGGAGTATTAGTGGTCAAATATGAATGTTAGATGGGAATTTGTATCTCGATTCGCAACCTTGCATTGGATTATGGGCGGAGTCGATGGTGGTGATCGTGATTCATTACTAGTGTGGTGGTATCTTAGATAGCGAGATTAGATACACATGTGTCGTGGTAATGACTTGAAGAGAGAGTGCGCTTCCAGTGTCAAGATAGAGAGAACACAAATAGAGTTGGTACTGGACTCTGGCCTAGGAAAGAGATAATATAGAGTGAGAGTGTATCAAAACATCCAATGGTAAGGATTTAGGGTTGAGATTAAGTACTAATTTTGGGTATAAAAAAAAACTGAACTAAAAAAGGTGTTTGGTAAACACTTAAAACAACTTATTTTCAAAGTTTTGGATGAAAAAAAACTGAAAATGTAAAGCAGCAAAAATGAGTTTATTCTCACAGCATAGCAGAAACAGTTTATTTTTCAAAGTACAGCAATACCAAACCAGCTCTAAATCTCATGGCTATTGTAGTAAGGTTTTTTAAATAGTTTAAAATTATCAAATTAACCTTTTCTTAATTGGTTGAAACGAGTTACCTGTGGAATTTTAACGGATGACCCGATAACGTTCCAATTATTTAATATGTTGACCCGAAACCTGTTATTTTCGTGTTAAATTAACGGAACATGTAAAAAAATTTCTAGGGTGCAACTTGGATATTGGCGTATGTGGTCGGGGTCACATGTTAGGGGTACATGGGTAATTTTGTAATTGACCTCAAACAGAATTCTAGCACCGTTTCAAAAACCCGATTTAAGATTTTCTTGGGGAGCAAGTGGATGAGGTTGCGTGGGATCCAAGTCGCAACGAGATCGTAGTTGCCAAATTCGCATTTCCCTCCTATTTTTAATTGCACCTATATATTACAAGGGAGAAGTCAAATTTGAAGAAACCTTCGTAATGTAAACCTGTCCCTTCATCTTACAACTTTTAAAATGTAAAAATGAAAAACTTAATTAAATAAGTGAAAAAATTTTCAAATAAAAATTCAAAAGAAACAACCTCATCCACGTAAAGAAGTTCGTGGCCTTTATTATGATTTTATTACCAAAAAAATTGTAAATTGTTTTTGAAGAATTAAAATGCAAATAAAAAAAAAATAGTCAATTTTTATAATAAATCTTATCATTGAATAGATAATTATTGATAATAAAATAATTAAATTTAAGGAATTGGACTTATTTTAATAAATTGGACTATTCCTACTATTGGCTAAAAAAATTGGACTTATATCAAGTTTTCCTTTTTTTCATTTTGTAATTTTATTTTATTTTAAAAAAATAAATTATGTTGCAGTCTTATTAGATTAAAAATGTGATCGTGTAAATCTTATCATATTTAGGATATCCTTATTGAATTCTACCATATCTCTTAGGTTAGGTTAGATATTATTCTATTAGAGTTGTAATCCTATTGGGGTAAGGATTTTAGCTTCCTACTACTATAAATAAAGGCCAATGGGGTGACATAACAAACACCTCACAATTACACATCTCTTTCTTTCTATTGTTGTCGCACCCCTTCTCTATGTCCTTTATATTGTTCAATAAATTAGAACTACAACATGTTATCAGCATGCTCTTGCCAGAAGCTAAGGAACTGAAGGTTCGTGGTGGAGGTTCTTCTGCAAATTCAAAGGCTCAGTTGTTTTTTGCCTATCAGGTTCTTTAAAAATAAATTAAGATATTTGAAACGACCATGAAGCATGAAAACATTTCTTATGATGCATGAACCCCTTATATTTATATTTTCCTTCCGATATATATATTGTATATGTTCATATATTTGTCAATATATATATACACATATTCATGCATTACGCAATTATAATTATACTATGTGGAATTTGTGAGCCAAAGAATCAAAAGAAATTAGAAGCAATTAGGGTTTTTCAAAACCTAGAAATTTTGGAAAAAAAAAAAAATTCTAGAATTTTGCGGTTGAGTTGCGGCTTCGAGCTGTGCTGCCTTGCTAAGCCACGCTAGCTAGCATGCAGCCAAGCTGTGTCCAGCAGCAGCCCCTGAACGATGTTGTTTCGATGTTTGGACCCAAGGTAGCAGCCTTTGGGCTTGCTGCATGCAAAAACGACCAGCCTCTGGCCTGGGTTTTAGGTTTTAGTTGGGTTGTAGAACAAGTTTATAGTTTCCTCAAAATATTATAATACTAGTATGTAATAAGGTACCCTGCAACACAAGTGAGTCAAAATATATATGGTACAACAACAAGATATCTCAACATCAAATCTAAATTGTTATCACAAGAAACCGATGCTCATTAATTTATGTAGGCACACAAGTCCATTGTAGAGATATTAAGACAATGGAACATACTGGGTGTAGGTTTTACATTCTAGTACTACATCACATGAGATGCGCTAGTCGCATCACATACGAGTCCAAAACATCACATAAAAGGACATGTTGGCACCTAACTCTGGATCCAAAGCGAATGTAAATGGTGCATGTAAACTACACGTGAAGCTGGTCTGTAGTCTAGGATAGTACAAATAACTAAGAGACACTGTGCAAACATGTAACAATAAGCAGATAAGATGTAAGGGTGTCATGCCACAAGTTATACTCACAAATAATATTATAAACATAAAGTGTACAAAAAATCTATTTGCAAAGCTAAACATGGCATGTCACATCATAGTATATAAAAGCAGTTGTCTGAAAAGACCCACTCATATATACATGCATGTCGTAACGGTCCAACTATTCTGCTCGTGATACACCTTCGAATGGTCCTCTCCTAAATGGGAAACTACACTAATAAACGAAGCTTAGGATGAGAGGAATAAGATTATACCAATTTTAATGCCAAAAGTTGGTCGAACCTCATCGGCAAATGACCTGAAAGTGATGGTCCGAGTTGGAGTTCTTCGTTTTCGTTGGTTTCGAAGTGGATTTGAGCATGCAAGCTCAAACCCATAACCTAGGGATTATGGGAAGTCGTCCTACATCTTCAAAGTCAACCATATCAACAAGGTTTGGTTGGGTTTAGCTTGGAAAAATCCTACAACTCGCCGGAAAAACAGAGTTAGGAAGTTTGTCCTTCAAATGCACTGAAGAGTGCATGCATGCTAAGAATACTTACTGAAAACTCGAGGGAGAGTTTGAGAGAGAAATATAGGCTTACCATGGTCAGAGGAGTGAAGGTTTCATCGACATTGGTTGAGCTTTGAAACGGAACTTTCGTTTTCTTCCGAGTGTTGCAAGGCTAAGGAGTTGCTAAGAATGCTTGTGTAGCGTTCATAAAATTTTTGAGGTGGTGCTTTTGTTATGTTTGGCCTAGAGAAATAGGGAATGGAGAGAGAGGGAGCTACAGGAGAGGCAAAGAGTAGAGATGTGAGCAAGATAAGTGTACAACGAGAGGGAGTGGTGAGTGATGTGAGGTGTGAGAAATAATGGGTGAGGATGAGTGAAGTGTTAATAGGATGAATCTGATGGAGTGTGTAAATGATGTGGTTAATGTGGAAGAGTGTGAGAGTAATGTTGAGTGGATAGGTAGAGAGAGAGATGATGTCGCGTGAGAGAAAGAGAGTAGTGGCAAATGGTATCTGGTGGATTTGATGGGTGACAAGAATGGATTTTTAAAAAGGAAAACTAATGAAAATGGTTTGAAAATTTTGAGTTTTAACGATAAGGACAAAATAAAGGGTAAAGTAAATAGTAACAGGATTGACTTTTTAGTGTGAAATTGTGGTTTTCATTAAAATGAACAGTATTAGGAGCTTTTCATTAATTTTTTTTTTAACCCAATTAAAACAATATTAAAAGGTCACTTGTTTGTCAAATGAAACCATTTCAGAACATTGTTCTGTTCGAAGGAAGAGGATCTTCTCCGGACTCGATTTCACCGGAGCCTCCAGATCCTCCTCCTTCCTCTTCTTTCTCTGCAGGTTTTTGGCCCCCAGAGTCGGTGTCATGTTTGTTCCTCTGGAGTAGGTCTCGGGCGAAGTCAGCGTTGTGGCCTCCCCGTAACTAGTTATCGGAAAACTTCAAAACCACATAGTCGACGACGACTACTACGACGTTGCCGATAACAAGCTCCCAGGAGGCCACGACGCCAACTCTGGCCGACTCCGGAGGGCGAAAAAGTGCAGAGAAAGAAGAGGAAGGTGGAGGATCCGGAGGTCTGGTGGAATCGGCTCCAAAGAAGATCTTCTCCCCTGTTGGAAGCCTTTTTAAGACTATTCTAGGTTTCTTATACAGCATAACCCACAAGACCAATCAGAAAACTGAACCAAAGTAGTGATGTGCGCTGCACAAGTAACGTTTTGAATTTAAATTAGTCCATATAAAAATATAAACTTCACACAGTTTTGTGCACAATATATTCCGTTTGCGTCACATGTTCGTAAAAATGAGTGTTATTTGAAAATAGTAAAATAAGAGTGAAAAAGTTAAAGGAAAATTGAGGTACACGAGGAAGGCCTACATGGCATCTTAGGGGCATTTTGATAATTTCACCCCTACTCAAAATAAAATATAATAAATTTCGGAATGGGATGTCACACTGTGTTAACAAATGTATTGTAAAATAATTCTCAAGTAGGGTGACAGAGGGACGACAGAGAGATAGAAGGGCTCATGTGTTTGTGAAACTGCGTTTTCATCCCCTGATGTTGTGCCTTTATTTGTACTAATACAAGTTGTAAAGGATTTGATCTCCCAAATCCAATGGAATTCCTACTTCTAGTTTACACAATCACATTCCTAAATGAATACTAATTGTAACAAATCCATAATAAATTGTCGCATTTTTTATTTATTTATGAATATTGATTCACGTTGACATAAGGGTATATTTTAGTTAATTGTTAGAGAATTTGTCTTTGGTTAATTGGTAGATTCATTGTTAGGGATTGTTTTTTAGTTGATAAATCGAATACACATCAAGCTATAATCCTATGTTTCAAATTTTGATAATTAGTCATGGAAACTTTTAGCTTGCAATTTTGATTTTACAATTAATTTGAATGAAAGTACTATCGTTTAATTTTTAGTGTTACTTTTTGTCTAATAATTTTTTTAACACTTTTACAAACTGATCTCTTGGGGAAAAATTGGATCCGCCATGGTATCCGCTCCATTAATCTATAATGTTTGTCAACGACCTATTTATCTTTCATAATTTAGCCACCAAAAATATGCATCAACCATACTCGAGAGGCGTCAAAATTGGCTTGAGTTGTTCTCGATGGGATCTCGAGCTAAGTTTTGTTTTTTTTCAATATTTAGGTGTTCTAAGTGGGTCGGGAAGCCTCAATCTTGTATGAGGAGGTCCACAAGGTTGCTTATTTTCATGGTGGCACTAACCATCCTCAATTAGGTAAAGAGTTTGAATGTAACTAAAATTATAGGGTTATTTAAGTGTTTCACATATAAAACAGTACATATCTAAAAAAAGTTTGAAAAAAGTGGAACATGTTTTTTTTGGAGAAAGACTTTGCTCCCCAAGATCCTCCTCATTTCACTTAATTTTTTTTTTTCCAAATGTAGAAAGATTAGGTGAGATTAGCTTTTCAGCAATGGTCGCGTGCGAAACACCTACCATCTTCCAAAAGGGGTGAGGACCATTACCTGCAGAAACCTCCTGTTCACCTCTCCTCCACCAAATTTATTGATAATAAATTCATGATGAAAGTAAACGATACAAGTAAGGGGACTATGTCAACACCCGTAAGACAAAACGATCAACGAAAATGATAATAAGGACAAAAAGAAATATCACAAGCATGGGTTGAAGCTACAATATCTGGAACTGTTGACCATGAGTAATACGCGTAACTATCTGTCCCAAATGAAGCTAAAAGATATGCAACTTGATTTTCATCTCTATAAAAATGTGTGCACATAAATTGCATTTGACGAAGTCATCAGAGACAATTCTTCCAATCCACCATAATAAACCAAGGGAACACATTAGGAATCTTAAAAAGATAGTGAATAACCAATATGGAATTTGTTTAAATCCATAAATGTTTCCAATCTTTGACCGAAGTTATACGCACAACCTTAATGAAAGTAAGAATTTTTGCACCAATTGAACTTACAAATTTTATGTTTGATTCAAAAGCACCAAATGCCCTACCCTCCGATGAGCGAAAAATCCCTCAAAATCTGGCACATTCATTAGCATAAGCCCCATCGACATTAACCTTGAACCACCCAACCTTTGGCAACCTTCAAATGACTGGAATAAAGGATGGAGCCATAATAGAAAGCAACGAGATACCCAAAATTGAGAAAATAGACAACATTGAAGAGGAGGAGCTACCACTTCAAAAACACAATAGAGTTGAGTCACAAAACCGAACGGCTAGCCAGCACTTAGCATCTAATCTGAAACTAATTTGATTATGAAGAAACCAAATGCTCATATAAAAGTATGTGCCACTATAATCCAAAGTTTTCCATTAGAACCAGAAAAAGTTCTAAGAAATGTTTTCCAAAAAACATGTAACATTGATTGTACCACTAGAGAAGGACAACGAAAAAGCTCCAACAACCAAGACCAAAGACCAACAGTCCAAAAGCATTCTAAAAAAAAATTGAGGGAGATACTCAAGAGCTGACGTATCAGTTAGGAGACTATCGTGTAAGACTTTTCCAAACAATTATGATTTGCTTTGGTTAAATCTGATGAGACCAAATGATTTTCCATCAAAGCACTTGGCTATCAATGTTAAGCAAGTGAGAACAAGTCTTTTTAGCTATAAGAATACCAGAAAAAGAGATAGAACAACATAAAGAGTTAGAAGATGCCAGCACCAGAAGAGAAGTAGTTGTAATTAAAGCAGCAACTTCAGGAAAAATAATAGTAGTGAAATGCTACGGCAAGTCCAAATGAGAACTGCATATAAAATAGCTCACCGAGGCTGTGACAGTATAAGCAAGAGCATTAGGGATGCCGAGATATGAAATCCAAGTGGCCCGCCCAACCAATTATCAAACCAAAATAAAACTTGAGAACCATCACCCACAATCCAAGTCGAATGTGAAGAGATAATAGAGAGAACCTTTTTTAAAACCCAGCCGCACCGAGCATTTTTTTTTTTAAGTGGAAGGAGGAACCAATCCTCTATGCAAGAAGCGAGATCCACCATATCCCAAGAACGCTTTAAAATCAATGAGCGATTTAGAACTGCCAAATCTTTTAACCTAAAGCCACCAAGAAAGATGCTTTGGGTGACAACAAACATGCAAAGAAATTAGAGGAGTACCACGATAGTCTAGATCACCTAGAAACCAAATTATTTCGATTCTGTCTGGTTCAATTTTAGTTTACTTATTTATTTATTTTTGTTGTTGTTAACCTAGAAATTGAAGAGAAAATGAAGAAAAAAAAAATATAGTGAATAAGGCTTTCAGTATATTTGGACCTTTAAGTGCTTACAACCTTGGATTGAAATTTGGCTAAAGATTGATTTGGAGTTGGGCTTGGAAAATAAATACTAACATAAACAACAATAACAAAACTTCGTCACTTTAAATGAAGTCCATTATGAATTCTAGAACATCATGGTGCTTGATTTCGGGCAAAATCTTCTATTAGTTCCTAATACTGTATGTTTTTTCTTGAAGTATGTTTCGGCTGAATTCAGTTCAGTTCAATTCTGAACCACCAAAATTGAATCCGAATCAATAATTTATTTTTTATTTTTTTTAAAGTGTCTAGAAAAAAAAAGAAAAAAAAGAAAGAGTAATAACTTTTAGCGTTGGAATTGCGTACGCTGTGCTGCATTGCGGTGAAAGCAGCAGTTCCGAATCACCCTCTCTCTGAGTCTCTCTCTGTCGCGTAAGGAGCTTGGCATGGAAACGGAGGACATAATAGCAGAAGAGCTGCAAAACGTAGAGGCTGAAATCCAAGGCGTCCAAGGTAACCAACCCCTCTCTTTCTCTCTCTCTCTCTCTCTCCGCTTTCTGTTCTCCTTTTCCCTTTTTTTCAATAATTATTTATTTCTTCATTTGATACTTTCTATGCTTCAGTTTTTGAAACCTAATTTACGATAGGATTATTATGATAAACCAGAAAAGAAAATGGTTTATGAGGAATTAAAGTATTAATCTTTACGAATTTTGAGTACTAGTTTAAGAGATTGGCTTTATTTGGAGCTGGGTAAATTTGTTAAGTCTATATTATAAAGCAATTGCAAGTGTAACCAATATTTTCTGGAGAGTAATCACGAATTCACTATAAGAGGAATTAAGTGCCAAGTGTCTGGTTGTTCAAGTCATGGAGCCTCTCTGGAGACAGGGGTATCGCTGCATACGGATTAGGTGTTATTATTCCCATAAATCTCATGTCCGAAGCCTCGTGCGCTAGGCTGCCCTGTAATGTATGATGTTTTTGGTCTGTGTTAGGTTCACCTCATTTTTTTTTTTTTTTGTCAAACGATAGATTTTGTTAGATTAGATGTTTAGATTAGCCACCGACCGGGGTTTGAACCCACACCCTCATGCAAGGGATCAACACCTTTCCACCACTGTGGTAAAGAGCCACTTGCATAAAATCATCAGATTACGAGAATGGGGATTCGAATTTGGGTTCAGAAGACCTCATTTTTCAATTTTGCTAATATTGTTTTTCTTCCCGTTGTGTCTGATTTGATTCATTGGATAATTTGTATTTTAGCCTTCTAACTCATTAGAGGATTTAAAATGTATGTTTTGGTAGATCAATGTGGATAATATTTTCTGATAGACAATTCGTATTAAAAAATAGAAAAGATAGTAAGTGTATGTTATCTGATATGATCTGTCTTGAATAAGTTACGGAAGTTTGTCCACGTTTTTCATATATATGAAGAACACAGTGATTTATGCGTATGTCTCGTTTTTCAGACCAAATTAAGATATTGCTTGACCAACAAGAGAGGTTATATGAAAGGCAATCTGAACTGCAAGCTTTACTTGAAGCATCTAAAGATTCATCATATCCTGTTAATGGTCCTTCAAATGCTGAGGAAAACTGGTCTGGGATATTTGAGTGGGATTCTCGAGCTAATGATGTTAGGTTCAATTTATTTGGCATATCCACATATCGTGCAAATCAGCGAGAGGTAACTTCCATTTCTGGATTGTTCTTTTTCAAATTTCCTGCTCCTTTGTTTGCTATCATATTGTCAGCTCCCTACCAAGAAAGAGAATATATGGGATCTTATTGCACTGTCTCAGTTGAAGGTGTGGAGATTGGCTGGCCAAAGGAGAGGAAAAAAAAAAATAGCTTAGTAATCAGTCGGATAAAAATTGGAAGAGCAGCGGAAAAAAGCACGACAGTACAAGCATTTTTCTTTTCATTTCACGTTTAAAGACAAAAACCCCATTATTTGCTCATTCTTCATAGAATCATATGGAAAGCTAGAAATTCTAGGGCAGCGGTGGCAGTAAACAGCTGAGCGTGTTGTATTCTTCTCGGGATGAGATTGACATGTGGAAAATGGATAGATTTTGCTCACTGGGAAGATCACAGGGAAATTGGCTAACAAAAACTAGTTTGCCAACAGCTAGGGTTTGGGCAGGGGCCAACTGCTAGGTAAGAAGCACAAAGTCCTAGTTTTCTCTAGGCTTTGGTATATGTAGAGAATACTTGAGATTAATCTTTGTATGCACTTCTCCGTGAAAATGAGGAAGTCAATAGCTACACAAAGAATACAAAGAGGAAGTATTTCAGTTACTAGTAATTATAATTAATGAACTTATCAGTACTTCTGTAATTTGAAAAGTCAACTCCTACGCTCGCATAAATAGTTGTTTGCGAGTCTTTATAGCTGATTCATTGTGGTTTCATATGTCATTTTATTTTATATATAATACAAGTATTAGTTTTGATCATTCAAACTGAAAACTAATTCTTCCAATCAGATAACGTGGGCTTTGGCCCAAGTAGTGGATGGATATGGTAGCTGGAATTGTGAATGTTTTATCTTTCTCCTGTACCAGTTGTGTTTCTCTTGGTGGTATCGCTAATTGAACTCCAGTAGTTCTAGCGTTATATTAGTGCCAGTTTGCCCTTTAGTTGTTAAAGTTCAAACTGTTTTTTAGATGCTTATCCCCATCTCTTTCTTTAGATTTGCTGATAGTGGCTAATTCGTGCCAGATTATCAATGCTGTGATGAGTGGAAGAGATGTTTTAGTGATTATGGCTGCGGGTGGTGGCAAGAGCCTCTGTTACCAGCTTCCAGCAATTCTTCGTGATGGAGTTGCTCTTGTTGTCAGTCCTTTGCTTTCATTGATTCAGGACCAGGTTGTAATAAATTCTATCCATCACTTTACAAAAAATGTGTCCTGAAGATTTTAGTCAGGTTATTCAACAAACTACCATTGCTTCAGGTGATGGGTTTGTCAGCTTTAGGCATTCCAGCTCATATGTTGACATCAACTACTAATAAGGAGGAGGAGAAGTCAATATACAAGTCACTCGAAAAGGGGGAGGGAGATTTGAAAATATTGTACGTGACGCCAGAAAAGATATCAAAGAGTAAGAGGTTTATGTCAAAACTTGAAAAGTGCCATAACGCTGGTCGTCTATCTCTCATTTCTATTGACGTAAGTATGTTGCCTTGAATGATTCATTATACCTTGAAGTAAAAATAGGCATATTGGTATTTTGGCTTTATCATCCTATCAGCAATCAATAATTTTTTATTCTTTAGTTAGCAAGTTGAATATCTCTGTAGTGTCTAATATCATGGCGTATTTTTTCAGGAGGCACATTGCTGCAGCCAGTGGGGTCATGATTTTCGACCTGACTACAAAAGTCTTGGTATCCTCAAGACTCAGTTTCCCAAAGTTCCTGTGATTGCTCTGACTGTAAGTTTTTATTTTGTGTTTAATTCTTATATCCTCTTTAGAGGCACTATCACAATTCCATAGCTTCTTCCACTCCCATCTCGAATAAACAAAATGTCCCCAATTTAAATTTTGGGTATTCAATAGAAGTTAAGGTACCTTGTTAATTTTATTTCTCTTTATTGGCGAGAGCTTTGATTTCATTGTGTATTGTATCAGTTTCCGTACTAATAAAATTTAGGGAATTGTTATTGGCACTCCAACAATCTCATGTTGCACTCCAAACTTTCTATAATTGGAAAGAAAATTACATTTGTGAGGAGTGTAGAATGAGATTTTTGGAGTGCTAATAACAGTTCCCAAAGTTTATGGTAATAATTTGCTGAATGCTGGTCACAATTTTCTCTTCCATGCTGGTGGTAGAGAAGCAAAGGAAAGCATGACAGAGGGGCTGTTATTTTTTGTTCTGTATCTGGCAAAATGATGCTATTGAGTGCTTTCAAATTTGATAATAAATTCCTTAAATTATTGGGGCATTTCAATCAACTCATATGAAACTAATAGAACAGGAAAAAGCAGTTTGGGGTTTGCGGTTTAACCTTCATTCGTAGATAATATAGAGGGATGAAAAGAATGGAGTAACCATGTGCTTGCTTCTAATCGTATTTTTTGGTTGATTTGATGGGTTTGTCATACTGCAGGCCACTGCTACCCAGAAAGTGCAAAGTGATCTGATGGAGATGCTTCACATTCCTAGATGTGTAAAATTTGTCAGCACAGTCAACAGGCCAAATCTATTTTATATGGTTTGTTTGTTTTTTCATTGTTTCTGGCTTTGAATTTGAAGAGGGGTAGCCATAATACTTTATGCTTTAGGTACGAGAGAAGTCTTCAGTTGGCAAGGTGGTGGTTGATGAAATTGCAGAATTTATTCATCACTCTTATTCAGATCATGAATCTGGCATAGTGTATTGCTTTTCTCGAAAGGAATGTGAACAGGTCTGTGTTGTTTGTTTATTTTCATTGTTGGTTGCTTTTGGTTGACTGTCACATAATTTGTAAAAAGTGATAACAGATATGGACAAAATAAATCCTGAAATGATGGAACTGTAAGCAGTTTTAAAGCACAATGCCTGAATTTGGTTAGATAAACTTTTGATATGTTAACAAATTTCCAAAATTTTTTTGGAGTCAAAACAGAATTGCTTAAGTATCGCAGTTTTGAGCATATTTCCGAAATATAGAAATCTTTCCCTATAGATAATTTTCACTTAGAACACACTTTGTATCCTGTTTTGTAAACGTAAGTTTTATAGGATTCTGTTGTTGAGTCTCTCTCTCTCTCTCTCTCTCTCTCTCTCTCTCTTGTCGGCTACAGTGAGTCTGATATGACCCATGACCACAACTGTTTAAGTTATCTAAACTGGATTATTATATATATTTTTTGCAAGAATTTGCTTACTTAGCGTAAATTCACACATGATTGGGGCTTTAGCATAATTGTCATGCATAGAAAGGAGTTTTAGGTTGTAGCATCATACATAATTGCTTGTCCAAAATAGCATTATACATAATTCCTTACGTTTAGAATTCTAGGTTGCAAAGGAGCTGCGTGAGAAAGGAATATCAGCTCATCATTATCATGCAGACATGGATGCAAATGCTCGTGAAAATGTTCATAAGCGGTAAATTTATTGACTCATTATAGATATTTTGCAGAGATTATTTTTCCAGTATGATTTGTGGCTGAGGGTTGTTATTACTTCGACTCTCCTCTGGAGCTTGCTCTTTGATGTATCCGGCAATAAATTAAACTTAGCAAATTAGAGAATAACCAGAAACACACAAGATTTATACTGGTTTGGTAGAACTTGTGCCTACGTCCAGTTGTGATTTCTCTAGGTAGAGAAACCATGACTTCTTTGATAAATAATAGAGCATACAGTACTTTTGCAAACCCTAGAACTAATCCCTTTCTTCCCTCGGCTGTCTCTCTGTTTTCTCACTTTCTTTTTAGCCTTTCCTGCACCTCTATTTATAAGTATAGGGTGCGGTTTACATCCTATTTTCTGATTAGGTTTCCTATTCTATATGGGATAGGAAAAGTACACTTTCTTTCCTATCCAGTTTGGCTTCTAGGATTCCTAATCTAATTGTACAAGAGAACTTAATTTTTTCCTAATCCTTGTAGGACAAGAATCTGTGCACCTTTTGGTTTCCTAATACAACCCTAAACAAGATAGGAGGTTAACAAAAGACGGATCAAAAAGCTAATAATCTCCACCTTGGTGAGTCGAACCAAGTCTTGACTGTTGCACCCCAGATTATGTTCGAACCTTCTTGAAGCAGCTCTGGAAATCTTCAAGGACCTTCACCTTGGCAAACTTCTTCTCGCCTACCTCAAGTGAGGAGGTGCTCCACCTTGATCAATCAATGAGATCAATCAAGTTCAAGCAATGCTTGAATTTCTTCCAAGTCCCCTGCAGAGTCAGCATCAATGTACCCTAACACCCTTGTCACCAAGAACCTCTCAAGTAATGCAGAATCAACTTTACTGCATCCCATTGTTGCTTTCCTGGATTTGCCATGTACTTGGAAATGACGCTGATTGCTTGAGTTAAGTCGGTTCGTGTCACACCATTGCAAACCTTAGGCAGCCCCCAACATTAGCATAGGGAACCTTCTCCATATCTGATTTCTCTTTTTCTGACTTAGGACACTATTGGCCAGTTAATCTGAAGTGAGCCGCCAAAGAAGTCGAAACTGACTTTGCTTCTAGCATGTTGAACTTCTCAAGAACCTTATGGATATATTTGGCTTGTGATATATAGATCCTACCACCGGTCCTATCTCTCTGAATTTCCATGCCAAGGATCTTTTACGCAGCACCTAGATCCTTCATGTCGAACTCCTTGCTTAACATCTTCTTCAAGTCTTGAATTCTAGACTTGGCTTGACAAGATATTAGTGTGTCATCCACATATAGCAGCAACAATATGCTCATCCCATCTTGGAATACATGATACTAACAATCATACAAGCAATTTCCTAAAATTAATTTTCAGCATAAAGGAATCAAATCTCTTGTACCACTGCCTTGGAGACTGCTTCAGGCCATACAGGGACTTCCTGAGTGGACATACTAGGTTTTCTTTCCCATATTTGGAAAACCCTTTTGGTTGAGCCATGAAATTGTTTCCTCTGGATCCCGATGGAGAAACGCAGTCTTCACATCCATCTGCTCAATCTCCATGTCATGCTGTGCTGCCATTGCTAAAAGCAATTTTCATATTATACATGGGATAGGAAAGTAAACTTTCTTTCCTATTCCAATTTTCCTTCTTGGGTTCCTAATCTAATTGTATAAGAAAACTTAATTCTTCCCTAATCCTTGTAGTACAAGAATCTGTGCACCTTTAGCTTTCCAAAATACAATCCTAAACAAAATAGGACTTTAACAAAAGACGAACCAAAAACGTAACATGGGTATCATGGAATTACATGAATGTTGCTAATTATGCTGGTCTATTCTTTTATTTTTTTTAAGGGACAAAATCTTTCTGGATTGTTTGTACTGAGTGCTGACTAAAGTATACCATGGATTAACCTCTTATTTGTCACATTCCTTGAAATTCTGGATATCTTTTCCCTAAGTAAGTATCATATCCAAAAGTCAAAGTTGCCCAAAATTCAGACGATGTCACGATACACAGAATGAAGAATTGGATATGCATATCGTATTTGCTACCCAAGCATATGACCATTTTGATTGTTAATTACCATTCCTAGCTCATGTGTTAGGAGGTGGAGGACAGGGATTAGTAGTGAGTTTATCTAATTTTTAAGAGATAATTGATGGCAGACCGAGAGGTAGGTTTAGAGCCTCGAGAGGGCTCAGAGAGGGGCATTTTGCTCTCCACAATTTGTTTTACATTAGTTGTTGATCTTTAGATGCTTGAAAACTTGGTTTAGATTGTCAACCTTTATGGGTTACCTGCAGGATTGAAGATTAATATATAGTTTTATTAACTGAATGCCCAGCTCATATTATTCAAGCCCGCCTCTTAAAATTCAATTGTTACCCTTTATTATCTATTTTTAGCAACTAGTATTATCTTTATGGATGTTCAGGTAACTCTGTATGCGTATCGCCTATTCCAAGCTCACACATCATCACGTCTTAATGCATATTCTTTTGTTTAGTCACTTTCTCCTCTTTCGTATGTTTGATAGCACAGGTGGAGCAATGGAAAGCTACAAGTCATCGTAGGCACTGTATGTTTGTTTGCAGTTCCCTTTTTCACCATAAAGAACTTTATTGTTTTCCTATTTATCTTCCTTATACCTTAGCTTGCATATGCATTCCAGGTAGCATTTGGCATGGGAATCAACAAACCAGATGGTTAGTCCTTCAACATTATTTGTTTTGATTTTGTGTTGTATGAGTTCTCCAATCGAAATTTATCTTCTTTGCATTGACAGTGTGTGGGGACTTAATAGATTATGGTGGTTTTCTGGTCATCATATTTGGACTTGACTCCTAATGGGAGTCATTTATGAATCATGAAGTTCTGAAAACTATTATGCATACAGGTCAAGATATTTCTAATTTCCCAGCACATACACACTATCAGTACTGTACATAAGGTCTGAATCTGCAAAAATATTCACTAAACAGTAAACTAAGAGAACCTTAATAGATGATTGAATGGTGATTTGATTCTTTTAACATGGTGAGTCCCAAAAGGGAAATGATCTTTAGCTCGAATCTGCAACTTGATTTATAATTTACTCCTTTTACATCATTTTTTTTTTTTGAGAAGAAACTATAACAGTTTATTATAAAAGAAAAGTGTAATACACAGAAGTGGATAAGAAATCCACCAAGAACAGAACAAGAAAATCTGTCCAGAGGATCAGATTACAAGTAGGACAACCTCAACCAAAATCATTTTATGACTGCTAACATATCCCACAGTATGTGAGAAAGAGAGTAATTCTTAAATTCATTTGAAACTGAAGCCCAGAAGGCTGCCCAATATCTTACTCTTCCCCACAGATCTGCTACCCCCACGCCAGTATAATCGTCAAAAATTCTTTTGTTACGCTCCAACCAAATGTTCCAAAAAACTGCCGACACCAGACAACCCCACAAAGCTTTAGCTTTCCTCCCAATTCCTAGGGCCTCAAAATTAGTGCTTAGAAGCTCGAAACAACCCTTTGGGATGACCCAACTTACTCTAACCTCCTGAAACAATTTCCACCATAGTTGAATCGTGTAAGAACAATGAAGAAAAATGTGGTTAACACTTTCCTCCTTTGCTTTACACAAACTGCACCAATGGGGAGAGATGCAAATAAAAGGACTTCTCCTTTGAATTTGATCACAAGTGTTGAGCCTCCCAATAGCCACTAGCCACACAAGAACTTTGACCTTCGGAGGAACTTTTGATTTCCAAATCTGTGAAGAGGGTGGAAAATGTTGCACAATCCCATTGTTGCTCAAGAAAGAGCGATAGGATTTGCAGGTGAACAATCCTGATAAATCCAGTTTCCACCTTCTATCATCCGCTCTTGATTGAGACAAGCGAACATTTTCCACTTTCTGTAATAATCTAGCCGCCTCTTCTATCTCCACCTCGTTCAAATTTCTCCTGAAATCAAAATTCCAGCTCAAAGAATTGATAGAAAGATCCACAAAACTTGCGATGTTCTGGTTGTGCCTTCTCGATAGCAAGAATAATCTAGGAAATTGTTCTTTCAATGGTCCCCCTTCCAACCAACCATCCTCCCAACACTTCACCCTCTCCCCATTGCCCACCTTAAACTTGCAACATTGTAGAAATGATTGGAGACCACACGAAATATCTTTCCAGGGGCTTCGACTTGAACCCCGCACTGGAGGATTTGCATTCCATCCATTATCCTGCAGCCCATACTTGCTTCTTATCACCTTGTGCCAGAGAGAATTTGGTTCCTTTGGGAATCTCCACAACCACTTAGCCAATAACGCTTCATTCTGATTCCTCAAATTCCCTACTCCTAAACCCCCTTCCTCCTTACTTTTAATAACTATCTCCCATTTCACCAGGTGGTTTTTCTTTCCTTCCTCCACCCCCTCCCAAAGAAATCCTTTCATTAGTTTTTCTAGGCGTCCAATCACCCCGCAAGGAATTTTGAACAAGGACATGTAGTAGATTGGCAAACTTCCCAAAACAGATTGAATCAAAGTTAATCTGCCTCCTCTGGATAAGAAGGCCTTCTTCCAATTTTGAAGTCTTTTTTCCATTTTTTCTACCACTGGATCCCAAAACGTAAGTGCTCTTGGCCTGCCCCCAAGAGGGAGACCCAAATACTTTATTGGCCAACTACCCACCTCACAACCCCAAGAATCTGCCAACCTTTTTAATTTCTCACAATCTGAGTTTATTCCAGCCAAAGAACACTTTTCTTTGTTGATTTTCAACCCTGAAACAGTACAAAATAAATTGAGCACCTCTAATAAGCTGTTCCAAACTTCCTCATCATCCGCCAAGAAGAAAATAGTATCATCAGCAAATTGAAGATGAGAGATCTCCACCCTTTCTTGCCCAATGCCTAAACCTTTGATCAGCTGATTCTCTTGAGCCTTCTCCATTAATCTACTCAAGACATCCACTACTAAGGTAAAAAGAAAAGGTGACAGTGGGTCGCCTTGTCTCAAACCTCTTGAAGCATGAAATTTTCCCCTAGGCCTCCCATTTATCAAAACGGAGAAATTTGCAGAATTTAGACATCCCTGCACCCATTTTCTCCATCTAATGCCAAAGCCTTTTCTTTGTAAAACTTCGTCTAAAAATCTCCACTCGACATGATCATAAGCCTTTTCAAAATCGATTTTAAACACCAAACCCTCCTCTTTCTTCTTCCTCACCTCTTCTACCACCTCATTTGCAATAAGGACGGCATCCAAAATTTGTCGGCCTTTAACAAAAGCTCCTTGATGTGGAGATATTGTGCTGCCCATAACCTCCCTTAATCTTGAAGCTAGGGTTTTCGCCACAATTTTGTATAAGCCAGTAACTAGGCTTATAGGCCTATAGTCCGTCACTTTCAAAGAATCTGACTTTTTCGGAATTAGACAAATAAATGTTTCATTTGTCACCGCATTTATTATTCCGGTCTCAAAGAACTCCTCCATGACCTTCAAAATATCCACTTTCAAGAATTCCCAACAGTGTTGAAACATTTGCAAGGAATAACCATCTGGTCCTGGCGATTTATCCCTTCCACAATCAAAGACTGCTCTTTGTACTTCCGATTCCTCAAAAGGCCTCTCAAGCCAAGCTGCCTCAGATTCACTTATTGAGGCCCAATTGATGCCTTCCAAGCCCCAACATACCTCTTCGTTACTACTAAACAGGGACTTGAAGAAGTTAACGATATGTTTTTCTATCTCTTCTGCATCCTCTACCACTCCCCTATCATCCACTTCCAACCTTTCTATATAGTTTCTCTTCCTTCTTCCACTTGCTATTCTATGGAAAAATTTAGTATTACCATCCCCTTCTTTAGCCCATTCCACTTTACCTCTCTGTCTCCATTTCACTTCTTCCTTATAAGCTAGATCTTCCACAAGGAAAAGTAACTCTTCCTTCTTTCTTTTAGCAGCAACATCTAGCCCTTCCAACCCTTCTCTCCTATCTAAATCCTCTATGCTAGCCTCAGCATCCTTAATTTGTTTCTCAACATCACCAAAACTTTCCTTACTCCATCTTTGCAACTTTCTTTTGATAGCTTTTAACTTGTACAAAAATTTATAACCTTCCCAACCCTCCACCTGCTCAGATTGCCACCATTGTTTGAACTTGTTCCTGAAATCTGGGTGCTGTAGCCACATGTTTTCAAATCTGAAAGGACTTGGCCCCCATTTCACCTTGTTAGTATCTAGTTGGATTGGACAATGGTCAGAAGTAACCCTTGCCAAAGCCATTTGTCTTACCTCTGGAAAAATCTCTTCACAGCCTACCGAGATCAAAAATCTGTCTAACCTCCGACACACAGGTTCTTCTCTGAAGTTTGACCAAGTAAATTGAGCATTGAGCAACTCCAAATCCTTAAGTTCTGTATCTTGGATGAAATCATTAAAATTCCTCATGCTTGTAGTCATTCTTCCACCATTTGATTTCTCATTTACAAATCTCACCACGTTAAAATCTCCTCCTACACACCATCTTGGTCCGCAAATACCGTAAAGGCCAGCCATTTCTTCCCAGAACTCTTTTCGCTCTCTATTTTTGCAGGGACCATAGACACCAGATAACCACCAGTCCAACCCATTGAGTGCTTTAATTTTTATGGAGACAGAGAAACCTCCAACCAAAGATTCAATAACCGAGATGTGTTTGGTGTTCCAAATCACAGCTATACCCCCAGATCTTCCTTGAGCAGGGGCGTAAATCCACTCTTTAAATCTGCTTCCCCAAACACTAGCCACAAGCGATCTGTCAATTGATTCTTTCTTTGTTTCTTGTAAGATAATAATATCGGGCTTTAGTCGCCTGAATTGCTGTTTTAAAATCAACCTCTTCTTCCTACTTCCCAATCCTCTCACATTCCAGCTAATTATCTTCATTAAATCTGACAATGCCCCCTTGAATTTTCTTTTCTGCCTTGTTTCCACCCACAAGCTTGCTAGCAATGACTTTCCCAGTATTCCTCTCAAGAAATAAAGACCTTTTCAGTGGCACCAAAGAAACTTTCATATTTGACATGAATTTGGTAGTTCGAGTTTGTGCTTCACGTTTGACTGATGCCCTAGCCGACCTTTTCCTTCTGCTGTACTTTAACATTTTCTTGTTTTTTCCAGTATCTTTGTATTCAACTTGTTCCACAGTGTCTAAATTTGCTATATGATGCGACTGAGAAGGTACCTCATCCAATGTCGTCCTTGTTTCCATTGTTGTATCAGTGAAGAGATTGTGAAACACATCGTTAAAGCGATCAAAAACCTCGAAGGTTTCTTTTTCATCTTGTGAAGAATCACCAAACTCCTCCTCTGAAACTGATGATTGTGACATGTATTCGTCTTCACCAAAATCTGATAATTGAGAATAATCCAGACCAAGATCCTCTGTCAACCTCATCCTTTGTTCCGATGATTCCTCTTCAATCAACCTGCCCGATGGCCTTATTGGAACATCATCGACATCACTTTCTTTTTCATCCATCTGTTCAGAATCATTAATTAAGAAGGTGAGATTGGGAGATTGAATTTCCTTCAGTTTAGGCCTCTCAAAAGGAGTCAGATAAGATCCGAACTCGTCTGGAAGAACAAGCTTCAGTCTTTTTCCACAAATATCAGAATCGCCAAATCTCCCAAGGAAATTCAAATTGAAACACATTGGAGTTTTACTTGAAACACCCTTGTGATGAGCTTTCATAGCCGAAGAAACTTGAGAATTGTTCACTGTTGAATACATTGAAGTGCTGCTTCCTCTTGTCAACCAACCACCGCCACCATCTGTCCCACATACCTCCAAGCCCTTGCCTACATCCGAAAAGACCACTTCTTTCTGACTTCCTTTCTCTATTGAATTATTAAAATAATCCCCTGCAACTGCCTTTTCTGCTCCTTCTGAGAAAACCACCGCTTCTGTCATTTCCACCGCTCCTATTATTTTTCCTACTCTCTGTTGTTCACCTTGCTTTCTTACAGAAAAAGTAGAGTCATTAGTTACAGGCTTTTCAACCCGCACACTCTCTGTCACGTGCATGCTTTCTCCTTGCTTTCTTTCAGAACCTACATTGACAGGGCATTCAAAATCTCCAATCTGAAAACAGACACGTGTCCCTGAAATAGGTTCAGTCTGTTGAAAATCTGCTTTCGCCGGAGGGATTATTCCGGTGATCCTTTGTAACTTCGATTCAGTCTTCAAAGAGCCATTTGATATTGTGGTTACTCCACCATCTGCAGCCGAAGGCTTAGGTCTCTTTGCTGGCGAAAGTTGACGTAATTTTACCCTGAATACTGATTCTCCATCTACCACATTTACGAACTCTGGAATAAAGCCAATGTTGTTGGTTTTGATTTTTAACTTTGCTTCAATCAAAAAACCAAAGTTAGCTGTTCTACGATCAACTTCTACCAGACCGCCGCATGCATCGCCAATCTTTTGGAAAAAATCATTGGTCCAAAGATGCGGTGGTAAACCTTCCAGAGCAACCCATCCACCATAACTAACCACCTTTCTGTCGTTTGATTTGATACTGTCCCACCATCCAGACAGCACCACATCTGGTAACTTATTCATGGCTAGAACTCCAAGTTGTGCAATTTTTGTTGCTTCCTCTTCGTTCTGACAAACAAACAAAGCCTTGTTGCATTGGAATGGTGAAAGCCAAATTTTCTTTCCCAGCAGAATTTGAAGTGAGGCCTCCACAACTCTCCAAGGCTGATGCACCACAAGTCTCTCACAAACAATTACACTCCCCCAACTATATGATTCCGTGGAAGTATCTCTCATATTCCAGTTTTTCTTGATCCAACTTTCCTCTCTGACGTTTCGAAGGGATGCCCCATTTGTCAACCTCTTGCCTCCAAGAACTGCATCTCTATACGAAACCTGAGGGCCAAACCCCGAGTGGCTGCTCATAGGCTCAATTCCATCCCTCTTCACATTCATCTGAGAAGCCCCGGCTCTCTTTCCACCTCTGAGAATTTCAGACAGTAGGTCCTCCAGACTTCTCCAGCCGAAAAAGTTACTTCCTTTAGGAACGAAGATATTCCTTACAAAACCATCCTTTTCTGATTTGGACAGAACAAGAAAATCCCCGTTTTTGTTGTGGAATCTTTCAACCCAAAACTGATAATTATGACCTCTATATTTTCTGAAAAAGATCTGACCGTTTGTAACTACCGCCTCCTTTAACTGATCAATGAGCCAAGCAGCACATCCCAAATCGAAAGAAATCTGGTACCCTCTGTATCTAGTTCTCTCTGTTAACAGAATCCTTTCACCAAAAGACTTATCTTCAACCTCTAAGATGAAAACCTTTTGCTCTACTTTGTAATCCCTGGATAAATGTCGGTAGGTCATCTTATCCCACTAGGATGCTGCTCCCCTTACCAGTTTCTGTTGTGGTTCAGGGCAGTTTCTCCTTCTGACTCCATTGCCGCCTTCCCCTTTGCTCAGATGTGAACAATGGCTCAAAATACTTGTTCAAGCACAACATGAAACTATGCATGTCTAAGATCGCAGTAACTTTTTCCACTCCAAAATCCCTAGAATTGGATTATGCACCTTAAGATCAAAAGAATCGATCTCTATCACCAATTCTTCAAATCCAGGACACCCAATTGAAAATAAACCCAAATCGATCCAATTCTCCAGCAGATCTCAGAACTTAGACAAATTGGAAAAAACCCAGATGAAAAGTTCATCCGAGTTGGTGGGTGGACTCGGTGAGAGAGCGATCAAGTGATCAATCCGAGTCGAAGACCGAGTTTACGGAAGATGGAGGAGGAGGAGAGCAGAAGTGCGGCGACTCTGAAACCCAGCCAACTCATCCCGTATCCTACTCACTCGCACTCCCAGGAAAACCAAATTTCCTAGCGATACATTTCCAATCGACATGCAAAGAAGATCTGAGCAGTAACTTTTTTCCACTCCACTATCCCAAGATCTGGATTAATGCACCTTAAGATCAAAAGAGTCGATCTTTATCGCCAATTCTTCGAATCCAGGACACCCAATTGAAAATAAACCCAAATCGATCCAATTCTCCAGTAGATCTATGTTGTCGGAGACCGCGAAAATGAGAACCGGACGGCGGAGCCTAACCGGAGATCCACCGCCGCTGAGACAAGAGGGAATCAGAGACCTACTGAGATCCACCACCGCCGCTCCTTGTGAACAGAGGATTTTGTGTTTTCCTGCATGAGAGA
Organism: Pyrus communis; assembly: GCF_041283825.1. NCBI lineage: Eukaryota > Viridiplantae > Streptophyta > Magnoliopsida > Rosales > Rosaceae > Pyrus > Pyrus communis. The sequence continues at coordinate 28,992,066 of NC_142580.1, forward strand.
AGACGAAGTCACGATGGTTGCGGTGGAGGTGAGACCGTGAGAGAGATTGGAGAGGAGGAGGACTGGACGGCCGGCGACTGAGAGAGACGGAGTGAGAAAAGTGAGAGTCGGAAGAATTCAATAGTACTATCAAAACTGAGACGTAAGGGGCCCGAGCTGGTTACTTGGGTCCTTTGTTTCTCTCTGAATTGAGCATTATGACCAGCACACATAGCCCAACTCTTGGGCACTCGGTCTTAAATTTGCAATGTTCATGTATTTTCCCCAATAAAAGCATATTATCATTAATGTGTAGAAATAACCTAATTGCTTGGAATCTTTACAGAGCTAATACAACTAGAGGTTCAGAAAATAAAGAAAGGTGCAGTTTGATTCGGGCAATCCCATAATCTTGTATTGCATTATTTGTGAGAAGCCTAAGTTGGGAAAAAGGGCTTGGTGCTGGCAGTTTTATTTTGTTTTGTTTGAATGGAGAGAAATAGGGGAAACATTTAGGGTGTGAAGGGGGAGAATGTGGATTACTTGTGGGTTAGAGTTTGTTTCTGGACATCCTTTTGGCTCAGATAGTATGGACTGATTGTTTATGCGATTTTATTTCCTGATTGGGGACTGTTCTATGTTTGTTAGTTCTTTTGTTTGTTTTCTTGCTTTTATCTTTTCTTGTTCTTTAATTGCATGTAGTTCAGGGAACACCATGTCTCTTGTGTTGTAATTTCCTTTTGTTTTCAATGGAAATCTTAGCACCTTATAAATATAATGATATTAAAGGGGGAATAATTTTTCATAATAATGAATAACATAAGAATTTAAATTGGTAAGTATGAGTAACATTTTATGGGGAAAAGTTTCATATATGGGTGGACCGGGGACAAGTTCAGTCTAATGTTCAAGGTCTTGGGATCACAGACAGCAAAACTTGTGCAGTCGATGCTTTCTTTCTTCACTTATCTTCTATTTCCTTATGTTGTCTTGTTTTTCCATGCCATTTGAAGTTTGCATACAAATACAAATTTAATCTTATTTTTCTGTTCCGTCAAAGAAGTCTTTTTCTTTTCCTGTTATATCTAATACTTGGTAACTGCTTGTAGTCAGGTTTGTCATCCATCACAGCCTAAGTAAATCAATGGAAACATACTACCAGGTTTTTCACCTTCCCAGCTGCTAACTTACATATCCTTTAATTTTATCCCTTCTGTAACCTTCGTAAGTCCAGGAAAGTGGCCGAGCTGGACGAGATGGACTCCCTTCTCAATGCCTACTGTATTTTAGACCTGGTGATGTTCCTAGACAGGTATTATTTTCGGCTATCGCGCTGGTTTATGTATAATTTCCTAAACAATGTGATCTTTAGATATTATTTTCTCTGAGCAGAGTTCAATGGTCTTCTATGAAAATTCTGGATTGCAGAACCTTTATGACATAGTACGATATTGTCAGGTAGTATCTGTTTTCATTTTAGTCGTCCTACCAGTTACATAGTTTCGTAATATTTGTAGCCTTGCGCCACATGCATTTGATTTTTTTGTAATAAAAGTAGTAAATCTAACATTAGTCTTATCAATTTCTCTTTAAAATTGCAGTCAAAAAGACAATGCCGCCGTAGTTCGTTTTTCCGCCATTTTGCTGAGCCATTACAGGACTGCAATGGTAATAAAGTGTTATTGGTTGTTCCTCTGTATGCTCAAGAGCACATGCATAAGCACACATGGGGACACACGTCCTTTGTTTGGTTTTACTAGTTCTTATAACTAATGTATGCTATCTCAGGGATGTGTGACAACTGTGCATTTTCCAATGAGGTTAAAGAACTGGATGTGTCACGTATGTTTCTTTGCGTTCTCTTCAAAAGAAAAGAGTACAATTCTTTATAATTGTCTATTAGTTTCGTTCATACTGTTGGCATGCTTTACAGGTCATGCAAAGGTTATTATTTCTTTGCTGCAAGATGTACAAGAAAATGATCAAAGATTGACTGTGCTGCAATTAGTTGATAAAATCAAAATAAAGCACAAGGAACTAGGTATGTTTATTGCTTCATTATATAATTCTTTTTGTATTAGATGATTGATTCCGGTGTAGTAGATCTAGGAATGAGTTCAGGGATTATTCTCTTTCTCATATAGTGTGGGATATGCTAGCAGCCGTAAAATGATTTTGATTCAGTTTTAGTTACTTGTAAATAGATCTACTTGAGAGGTCTTAGCTAGTTTTGCTGGATGGTGGATTTCTTATCCACTATTTTGTAATTCATGTTATTGTTTTAATAAATTGTTATCATTTCTTCTTCTAAAAAAAAGAAAAAAAAAATTGATTCCGGTGTAATAAATGTACCATTTTAGCTATCAAGGAAATGTTTGTACAACCAGAAAATAATGGTAAACTAATTCAGTTTTTTAATTTCAATCTGAGTTACATACTAGCACAATGCATTGATCAGCTTTCCCTATAATAGTGATATCTACTGAGGAGTGAAAAAAGAAATAGAGGGTTTTTAGTTTACTTAGGAAAAATGAAGTTTGTGTACGTCGAAGGCTGTGCCTTTATTATGTTATTATAAGAATGCTAGAACTGTCTCTGTCGTATTATATTTTGGTCTATTCACGATTTCTGCTTGTCTAAGATCTAGTGATGGGAACGAGGGGTTGTTTTCTGTAGTGTGTAGGCCTTGTGGGGTCAAAGGTGTGAGAGGCATGAAACTTTTGGAAAGAACTGGAGGGGCATATTGTATTTTCTATTCTGTAGTTCCAAGTGGTGTCAATGGCGGAGCCATATAGTTAGTTCACAGGGCACACTACTCAATTGCACATTATTTAGTAGTTACTATATAATTGACTTGTTAATCAGTTTTCTGTCGCGTAAAGTAATATTTTTGAAAATATATAATGAACCAACAATCATATAGCCTTTCACTTATACATTAATAAATTATGGAACAAAAAGAAAAAAAAAATCAAGAGAGATTTAACTTAAAACACAAATTCTGACATGTTATCATTTAATAAATGGAAACTTATCATTGGTGTATGAATTACTCAGGTTCTGAGCTGAACAGAGAGGAAATAGAGAAGCTTGTCATACAGCTTATATTAGATCGATTTTTGGTAAGAAGTTGAACTCTTGGACCTTGAAAAAGTCGTCGTTCTCAATTTTTTGATTTTTTTCTGATCTGGTTTTTGACAATCACAGAAAACTCTTTAAGAATCCTAATTTTTAATGTTCCGGCATTTGCATGTATTTGGTCTTAAACCTTGATGTTCCTGCAAGGTTTTAAATAATATTTGTTAGTGTGATATACATTTTTGGCCATTCCTGAACCCCTAAGGTTCATTTGGCCCATTTGGTTTGCGGGATTTGCTCTTTGGGCAGGAAATACCCATGCTCATTCCTGGGGGATGGGAATAGAAGATTTTGAGTGTTCCAAAATGTGGAAATGAGAATGACATCAAGGAAAATTTCATTGTTTTTCATTCTGACTATGCAGTTATCAGAACCAATTTTTTTTTTTTTTAGCCTTTGAATCATACCCCAGCATTGTGTATAAAAAAGTTGTATTCTAAATTGTCAACCAAGATAATTCAGTCACAAAAGATGCATTGTTTGCATTTCTCTAGTCATGGGAAAAACACCCCAAAGGGTATGAGATTCCCCTTTCATGTGCTTGGAATACATTGTGGCAGTTATCTGTTTCCATCAATGGTCTTCCTAAACATGAGAACGGGATCTCATTCTCGTCTATCTCATCAGCGAATCAGCGAATCAAATAGACCCGTAAGCCTTTTGGGGTCTGCTTATTTGCCAAAAATTATGAGAAGGCTCAGGTTTCGAAGGTCCTAAAATCTCCAATCTCTATCTGCATTTGTTTGCTTGTCCATGCATAGGGTGGGGCTGCAGGTGAGGATTGTAAGTTTGATATACATTGATGTTGGCTCTCAGCTTAAGCTTTTGGGCCTTATAATTCTGTTACAGTGCCATTTTCTTTTAGTTTCTGAATTATTTCGTTCAAGCATATTGTTCTTATTATTAATTTTTTTTTTTTTGCAAGACAAAAAATTTGTCTCCCAAGGTTTTTATTTTTCATTCTCTATAAATTATGCCCTGTTAAATCTTCTGTAAGCATGTTATTATTTTTGTTGAATCTTGATAACTCTGATATGGTTGTTTCAAGTACGTGATATAGAATCACACTGTTCTTGATGCAGAAAGAAGAATTTCAGCATACAGCTTATGCCACAAATGCATATGTAACAATAGGACCCTTGGCAAAGCAAGTATTGCAAGGTCAGAAATTATTCTTTCTCGAAAGTTATATTAACATATTTTATACAGGAAAAGTTTATGGTATTATCTGAAATGCTATTTTTTGAAGGTTACAGTTTGAGGCATTTTATTTTAAGAACGACATATCTTGTAGCATAACTGGTGCCTTTGCAAGGACAGTACTGTCAAAACACCCATAAGCTTGTCACGATAATGTTAATGTCCTACTTAACGAGTTGATGTTGAACCCCCTTTAAGAAAAAAATCAGTCTTGTAATAGGCAGATATTGATGATTTATCCATAATGCTTAGTAAATATAACAAGAATTTACCTAGAACATTTATATAGGGGCACACCGCACTAGAATTCAGTGATCCAAACCGTCAAATTTACAGCTCATTTTCAAAGACTACACCTGCTAGGATCACCCAGATCAAAAGGTGCTTGTGCCTTTAAGATATTGCCAACGAGACAGTCATGAGTCCTTTTGGGCTCTCCTATTTCAAAGTAATACTGCAGCATTTAAGTTCTAATTTACTTACCAGTTCTGTTATAGAAGTTTGCAGAAGCTTTAACCATGCCCTAGAGGACATCTTTGAAGGTGGAATGCTAACTGTGAGAATTGCGAAACTTAAGCCATTTTCCATCCTATTTGGAGTGAGTTTCTAGTTTTGCTGTTCTCAAGTCTAACGCTTATGTGAGTTGCAGAACGTCAGATAGTTTTACATTTTGAGGTATTCTAAGAAAAGGAGTCCCATATTATCACAAGTTTCCTTGAATGCTATTCTTGATATGTCTATATTCCATTAATAATAGAAAAATAAAACATGTCGGTTACAGTATGAAAGTGATTAACTGTGGAAGTAAAGATCCGCTTTTACGCTAACTTTGGATATATGTCTATATTGGTCAATCTGGCCAAATTGCACGCCCCTGTAATTTGGTGTAAAATATTCTTACACCTATGGGTGCTACTGCACGTGATACATGTTTATTAAAGAAAATATCGTTGATGGTCCAATTTACCTAGAGCCTACTTTATACCTGTTTTATATCGGTTGTTTAGGTTCCTGTGCTGAAAATTTGGTCTAAGAGCATCTCCAATGGAGTAGGCAATTGATTAGGCAAACCCATTTGATTGCTTAATCCATTGGAGTGACACTTTTTCCATGGGGCAATTGAGTAGCCAACATGCCACATCAGCTTTTATAGTACAATTTTGCCTACTTTAATTGCCTATACCATTGGAGATGCTCTAATAAGATGCATATTTTCCTTTTTGAGCGCCATACCTGCAAATAGAAAGAAAGAGAATTGTGATGTAACTTGACTCAATTTCAGTGTCATGATCACCTACATTTCACCTTTCACTGTCCATGAACTACTGAAACTCATAGTAACCGCTTGGAAAAAAGGTTTTATGTTACTCTTGACTCCGTTTTCGCTTCTTTTCTGGTTAGCTCTAATTGACATCAATTCATTTCACATTTAGGTAAGAGAAGCATAAAGCTTGAAATGACTAGCGGACAAAAGAAAGTAGCTGGTATGAGATCAGTTAAACACAGTCGTGCTTCCTCTACTCTGGAATTGAAGCTTGACGAGCTGAGGAAGGAACTATCTTCAGTTCATGGAGGAATATTTCCACATTCTGTTCTGTCTACTCAACAAATCAGCTTGATAAGTGCCCAGAAGCCAAATTCAATGGAACTGGTTAGTTTTGTGAACACTATTCCATTTAAGATACATACAAAAAGTTTCAGCCTCATTACGTTAACATTTCAGCTCATTAGTTGGGGGGGGGGGGGGGGGGGGGGTGGTTGTGTAGGGGGAGATCTCTTGCAACAATTTAAGTAATTCGATATCTTCTGTTTGATGAAAACTTGTAGTGCGAGCGCTTCGGTGCAATGTATTATATGCTATTAATCTATGTTGTTGCTATGCAAACAAGGGGTAGGTGTCCTGAATTTATGCATGAAACATATTTAATTTCTTTGCAGTTGGAGAATATAATTGGAAAAGTGAAGACGGAGAAATACGGAAGTAGAATCCTTGAACAAGTGACAAAGTATGCTGATTCGGCGCAGCCTGATGAGGTTAAAGAAGAAGAAGAAAATGAAAACAGAGCCTCAAAAAGGCTAAAGAGCAAAAAGCAACTTATCCTTGTTGAGAGTAGTGATGATGAATCATGATAGGATCAGTTCCAACTCTCTTTTGATTGACTTCCCACAACATAGACACTATCTGGGTATGGAGCTCGTTTGAGTGCATAATATGTTGGAGATGGAAAATTATGTTTCTTATCAGTTTTCATTGTAAAAGGGAAAAACGGTAAATGTACTAAAAAGACAAGCCAATTATAGCTCTGTCCTCGAAATCAGAAAAATTACGCAATGAGCTGTGAGTTTTTACAATTTGTATGCGAGTATTTTCGTCATTTTGCTTGTGTATAGAGTGTATGGCCGGTTTGTCTTATTTTGGTCTAAAGATTAAAAAAATAGCCTATTTATGTCAATTTCCCAAATATATTTGTGTTGTGAATAATATCTAGGAATATGATTGTATAAATTTAATGTAAAATGGATTTGAAGATCAAATTCTTATAGACTTGTATTACTTGTAGGCAAGTAAAGTTCATCATGATTAATATAAATAAAGGCACAAGGCCCGAAGGTGAAACTCCATTATCACAAATCACTTGTGCCCTTCTCTCTCCACCGTTGTTCCTCTCTCATCCTACTTGAGAATTATTTTACTATACGATATTAGAATGAACGTGACTTTGTGAGAAGAGCCAAAACCTCAAGAAACGTTATCGAAATTGCTCATCGTCCAAGTATTCTAATTTTTTTTTTTAATTGCATCTTGTTATAATTATTTATTTTTGTGATCCAATGGGTTGATTACTTGTTGAGATACAATATCGAAAAGCATAAAATACAGGGTTTTCAAAACCCTAATCGCGCAGAAACCACGGCTTTGAGCCGGGCCACCGAGCCGCGAAGCCACCATCGTCCAAAACCCTAAGCCCAAGTGAGCGGCATGTCGTTTTCAACATGTATCCTTCCTTCAAGTTCAAACTTGGTGGCCGCCGCCATCTCCAAGTCGAGGGACCCGAGGCTGCAAGTTGATCGCTGCGTTGGTAAGCCTGCGGTCATCTTCGAGCACCATAAGACCATTCCAAAAAAAAAAAAAAAAATGTTAATCCACGTTTTTTTTTTGTTGAAAATATAAGTTTTTTATTTTTGTAAAATATTTTTCATTAGTATTAAGGGAAAATTTTATAAAGTATTTGGAACCTGATTTTACTATGATCAATAAATGTATATTTAATATATATTTAAGCTGAAAGCTAAGAAATTATGTAAAAAAATATAATAGTGAGGCTGAAAACATTGTTGGGGTTCCATCCTAAAGAATATCAACGGAAAGTTTTATTTTAATTTTCAAATCTTCACAGTAAGGCGAAAGTGAAAATAAATAGTTTAAACGACGATTTATGTATAAATTTGCAAAACTGACTAAAATCCATGATTACACCCACGTTTTTTTTGTCAAAAATACAAATTTTTTATTTTCACAAATTTTTTTCTCTAAGCATTAAGGAAAACTTTATAAGTCATTTGGAAGTGGATTTACGATATCTGTAGTACTATTTTAAACATAAAAATATGAGAGGATTTCTCTGCTCGTCTTTGATCAATCGCCCTGATGGCAGAACTCTTTGAAAGCTTCTTCGCTACTTTTTGTTTGATCGATTGCCAGTTCCAGATTGGTATTCAAGACTTTAACTTTGAGCCGTAATTCACAATAAGGCTATGAATCATTAAAATGAATTCAAGTTTGTTAGTTTGTTGTTTGATGCGATTAAAGAGCACCAGAGACTGGATTTTCTATTTTAACATGGATTATGAGTTCAACACACGCTTGCTGAATATGAGGCTCCCTGTAGAGCACTCACAATGATCTATACTATGTGGGGTTTTCAAGTAAAGGACCCTCCTGACTCAGTTTGCATGTACTAAGAGGAGCAACGGACCCTCAAGATTCAGTTTTGATGGCTTACGTGACAATTTGACGTTTTGTAAAAGATAACGAATGTTCTTCATTCTTTCCACTTGAGTTTGAATCTCTCTTGCAATTTAGATAGTGTACCGTAGAATATCACTTGTGTGTGTGTGTATACAAAAGTAATGGGACGGATATAGTGCATAAAACTTTATATTCAGGAGGCCGACGAATATGTTACTGTGTAAAATAATGCGATGCGATCCAATACCAAGAGTAAGTAATTAAGCGCATGTGTGGTGTAGTGTGGGAAGAGGGGTGGTTTGGGGGGGGGGGGGGGGGGTTGTGGGGGAGGAGGAGAAGCAATAATTATTTGGGATCACTTGAACGACTTTCAACTTCAATGGCCAACTGAGAAGCCCCATTTCACATATAACATTTGTTGACAAAAAAACTGTAATAAACCCAAGGATTAGTCTGGTGAAAAGCGAGCAAAGGTTTAAAACCCTTAACCCTTAATCCAAGTTTGAATTTCTATGGAGGCATAAAAAAAAATAAAAAAAAAATAAAATAAAAGAACTGTCATAAACATGTTACAAGTAGGAATGGGCAAAGGTTATGGCAAATGGATAACCTTGATTGTTTACCAATAACCATTTATGCTCATACCCGTTGGAGAAGGATATGAGCATAAATGTATTATCTTGATTAGTTTTTTTGTTAGTCACTATCATGTTTAAGAGTACCCTGTGCTAAATGTATTATCTTGGTGTTCCCGAAAAGTTCCAACGGTGGTGATTTTTGCGTGTCTTGTTTCCCAAACTTCTTTATTTTTAACCGTCGGATTGAATAAAACACACAAAAACCAATACGGTTAAACAGGGCTGTGAGAGGCTAAAAAGGAGGTGTTCCGCATAGACAAATTCAAATCCAGGTTAGCGAGAACCAGATTTCCTTGGACAATGTCAAACGACCATATGCGCCGCGAATAATTCATCGAAGTATCAAAGAAAGGAGGAGGGTGCATGTAGGCCATAATCATTATTATCATATAACATTATTGTAAGGGTATCCAATCCATCATACCACACTCGAACATCTCGGATACATAACATCAGGAACCAAACATACAGACACGGTGACACAAAAGCCAAAAGCCAAGTCCACACAATCAATAGCTTTCGGAGCTACAAGAGTTCCCTTGACGAGCATAATAGCGCCCATGATAATGTTCGAAACGACATAAAGACTTTTATAAGTACACCAGAACATCCTTCATGCAAGACAGGAGCAACCAAACACACACAAGATGGTGACTCAGGCGCATCTTGCATCTTATTTATCTCTGTGCTATATATTTATATAGACAAGACCAATCAACAAACCAACTGTGACGAAACCGCAGCAGTACTTAGCTTTCAGAGCTGCAAGAGCTCTCCCCTGATGATGCACTTTCTAGCTGAAGACGCTTCATCTCCTCGTAAGCCCACTCAAGCCCAGGGCAGTAATGGAGGGGAGGGTTAAACCTACAATCATACATGTCATCTGGCAAGAACGCTCCATTCTCTACCAGAAATTTCACTGCTTCCCTCCTCCTCTCTTTGGCTGCACTGTGAAGCGGAGTCCCTGTTTCAACAAATAAAGGAAGCAGAACGCGTCAGATAATACCTTAACTGTTACAATTTCTTCATCTTCTCAACTAAAACATATAAAACTTGAAAATAGCTACTCAGGAGGAAAAAAAAAGAAAAAACAAAAAAAAAGGAAGGGTGACGCTACTTACAGCCACAAGCACCCTTAGTTCTGGCATCAATGTTAGCTCCACGCTCAAGTAATTCATCCATAACATCTAAATGACCACCCTCAGCAGCTAGGTGGAGAGGGGTAACCCCTTTCAATTTGCGACCCCAAGCAGCAGCATTCACATCCATTCCCTCGTCAAGAAGCCGCCTCACCTGCCGGAGGAAAAGAACAGACAGAAAAATTTTAAATAATTAACAAATTAGTTGGGGCAAAGCAGGTGAAAAAAAGTTCAAGAAAACACAAAGCTTGTGTTTCATATTAATTTGAAAAGGGTAATGCTTGGGAGACTAAATGTGTAGACTAAATTTTGTAAACTAAATGACATGGAAGTTGATGATTGAATTATTACTTAAGTGTTGATTAACATGCTTATTTCTTATTGGTGACACATCATTTAGTTTGCAAATTTAGTCTCCCTAGCATTACCCATTTAAAAAATAGATTGTACTTCTGACCAGGGCGCTGATTTTCATTTCCTTGTAGCCACTTAAGTTACTATTAAGTCTTTTTATTTTTTGTCAGGAAAGTCCCCAAAAGAGACCTGCACTTTCTCTCCTAATTTACCATAGTTAGAAGGTGTTCAGAAAAGCAACCAAATAAGACAAAACAAGTGGGCTTTCATCAGGAACACAATTCATTTTACTCGTTATATAAGTAAAAACCACAAGAAGAATTAAAAAAGCTGAGAGTTCCATTCAATACACAAGTCTCTAACAAGTTATTTATCAATTTCACGATTTAGAGTAGCAATCTGAAAGTCAATTTACAGTTATTAATTTCGTATTCTGGAAGCCAATTTTGAGTAAGAATCTGCAACTCTTAAGTCGCTTTAGAGTCGCAATCTACAGTAGCGTATAAGTTTGGTTAATTAAGGGAGGAATTTGTATAAGTTAATTATTAATCCTAAAGCCAAATTATGCAATTTCTACTCAAAAGTCAAATCCAGATTGTGGTCCACCTACCATAGCGCGCGCACAAATATATCTATAGTTGTAACGCATAAATAATGCAGATTGTGTCCATGACCAATTAGACCTTGCAAAGCGTATAGAAAACCTTGACGTTGCAAATTTTCTGATACTATTTTATCATCCAGACAAATCATAATCTGAGACTACACTTTTTCTCTCTTCTATCAATTAGAATAGAAAAGAATTATCCAATACAATCTCAACAAGGGACTTTATCATCGCGTCGTATTGTATATTAGTTGTGCAAATTTTATGTAGCCGGCTCCGTTCAATGACACAATAAACTAGATTCGCAGGGCTAATAGCAGTTATGAGCTTAAACAAGATATTACAACATCCAAATCTTAACAAATCACGCAACGCTTTTCCAACTTTACAACCAAACATTTAGCAACATTCTCAATACCGAAAACATAGAATTTACCTGTTTCAGGTCGCCCTTTCGACAACCAATATGAAGCAGAGTCCATCCTCTATCATCCATGTCCACACTGGACCTAAACGACCGCCTGAGCGTGCCCATTACCTCCGTCTCTCGGGGCAATCCACAACCCAAAAACGCACGATTTGATACCAACAAAGAAAACACAAGCCCTCTTTTATGCAACTACAACAACAACAAATCTCAACCCCAGAACACAAGATTTACATAATTTGTAGGAAAAGAAAAAAAAGGGACCGGAAGAACAATATTGAAAAGGAAGGGCGTGAGAGTGAAAGAGAGAGACTTAGCGAGAATGATTGGCCATGCAGTAGTTTGGAGCCAAAGGATTCAAGCCGGGACCGAGGACACGAAGATTCTCAATCTCAAAGATGACGACGGCGGAGACGACGGAAGGGGATGAGATTATATTCATAGTTGATGCAAAACGACGAGAATTTGTGCTGGTTTTTGGGGGAAGAACAAGGATGCCTATATGGTGTGGGATTCCCAATCGATTTTGTGGCCAGAGGAGAAGGAATTTTGGTTGGATTGGGAGAGGGCTTGGCGGCGGAGGAGAAACCCGAAGAAAACCAAACCCTAAAACGAAACAGGAGGAATTGTGGATTTTTTGTTTGATGATCAGCTTCCCCATTTTTTTAATGTTGTTGTAGCCTTGTAGGGTGTCGGTCGGCACACGTACGGAAGGTCAGCGTAGACTCGTGCGAAACCACTTTCCTTCATTGTTCTCGCTTATTCTCTTTTCCAATCATTTATTTATTTATTTTCTAAATTCCACTTGCTCACCTCCTCTCTGTCTCACACACACACACACACACACACACTCTCTCTCTCTCTCTCTCTCTCTCTCTCTCTCTCTCTCGGCTTAGGCATCACCCAAATCTCAGAGACTGGGGAGTGCCAGACAGAGTGGTGCGGTGTCGTTTTGGCTTCTGGTGCTTACGTCTCTCCGCCGCTGCTCAATTGCTCAATCTGCATTGCATTCGTCTCAGATCGATCAAAAACCAGAGCAGCCTCTTTATCTTTCAACATTTATCGGTAAATCTGACTTCAATTTCACTTCAAGATTTTACCTTTTTTTAACCATCTAAGCTTAACTGTGTTCCCTTGTAATTACTAGTGAATTGGAGGGTAATTGACTTGGTTTTAACTCTTAGGACCGGCAGTGGACATGGATTTTCAAAAGTTTCTAATTTGAAAAATTGAAGAGTTGATGATGAAGCTTAAGATGTTGTGTTTGTGGATGTTCCTTCTTTGTTTTAGGATAATTTCGATGCATTATTCGATTTACTAATTGCATTTATTGATTGACATTGTTTGATTAACCCTGATTGCTGTGAGCTTGTTGTAGTGAATTACATATTGGATAATTTCGTGCTCAATTTCGTTGGCTTTTGACGGTTTAATACCCATTTTCCCGGATCAATATGCAAGGACTTACTGTTTCGTTGTCTTTCCTTGTATCTTTTTAGATTTGGTTGTATATTGTTTTCTTGCAATATGTGCTTTACTAGTTCGTGAATGCACTTTTACTTTATTACTTACCGTGTGTGTCGTAATTTAATTGTACATGATGCCTGTATAGTTCCTTTTCATTTTGCACCCCATTTATGGGAATTCTATTGGTTAAGATTGAAGTGTAGAGCGTGACTATCATTTGCTAAGTCTAACAGATAATATTGTGTGATGTATTGGAATGGATGAGCAAGCAGCTATTCGTTTTTGGTCGCGTTCAAACTGCTATTAAAATTAGTCATGTTCATTTTCAGGTTTCCTTTTTGTTTCATTTCCAGCTGCTGGATGTCAACGTCAACTAGAAGGAAGCATTGTAAACCTTGGCTTGACAGATGAATTATTGTTGCTGTATTATGCTGGACCAGTGCCACTATGGGCATCTTTTTGGTGAAATGGAGAGGGCTCTGGCTTCTTTACGTTCTATTGCTTTATATAACAAGGAACGAAATTAGAGCTATCAGTCCTGATGGTAATTTGACATATTTTAGTTTTTCATTTGTCCTTTTCTTTTCTTTTTTCCTTTTTTTTTTTTTTTTTTTTTTTTTTTAAATTTTGAGTTATCTTGACGCGTACCAAATTATAACGGATGAGAAAATATTGAAGATATTCTGACACAGTGACATCTTATACCACGGGGAATGGTAAAAAAAATTCAGTGATGCCAAGTATGTGTCCATAGTAGTGTTTACATCTACTTAAGTTGAAAAATTGGTTGTGCTAGTGTATCTAGAAATTTAAAAAGATTGGATAGTTTGTAATCATAGAATAGAGTGGCCAAGTATATTTTTTGAGCAGGTATTACATTATGGCTTCTTTCTTTTGTTTTTTTAACAAATAGATTTTTTTAACAAATAGAGTTATTACATTATAGATATTGGTCAATCAAAGGATACGACATGCCATAATCTGATATAGATATTCATCTATTTGTAGGTGAGGCACTTCTAAGCTTCAGGACAGCAGTTGTTAGTTCAGATGGTATCCTTCTTCGATGGAGACCAGAAGATCCTGATCCATGTAATTGGAAAGGAGTGAAATGTGATGACAAAACAAAGAGAGTAATCTACTTGTGAGTGTTAATGCCTACAATTATGTTTTGTTAATCACTTTCTGTGCTTGTCGAACAAACACTTGTTTCATGGGATTTATGTTTATGGTTGTGGTTTTTGTTTTTCGCTTGTGGTTGATATCCTGTATTTGTTTTTTACAAGTTCTTGTCTCCTACTAAAAGAACAAAAGATTATGTATTTCTCATCTCCACATTGGAGATGGGCACCTCTTTCGACATTGTTCTTTCATAAGACATAGTCTTGGTTTTGAGGATGTTTGGTATTTTCAGGCTTGCCCATGAGATTATTATCTTTTGTTGGAATATAATGCTCTGTTCTTGGGGGGTAACAAGAAAGCTGTGGCTCTCTGGAGGTGTATGATTTTGGCTCTTACATGGAGTCATGGACTATATGGTTGAAATGAAATAAGTAATGCTATTTTTTTCTATTATAATGCAAATTGAGGAGGCTGAGAACTAAAAGTAACCCCACAACAGAAATAATATAAAATGAAAAGTAGTGTAACGTAACTATCTAATGGGGGTCATTTTGATTGAATGGATATCCTACCTGTACAGTGGCATTGAGGCATATACATTACTTAGCCCATTCGCAAATAGACGATTGAGACCTAATTTATTGTTCATTTGATCTGCGGAGGGCGTATCATGCTTAAACCTTCTGTCCTTTTAAATAAAGATGTGTCCACTTTTCAATAAATTTTCATCCTTTTTAAAATTAAAAAAAGGTTACAATGCATTAGTGTCGTAAATTTTGTGTGTTACAGTTATGAGTTTGTTTCTCATGGTGTATCTTGCAGGAGTCTTGCTGGTCACAAATTAAGTGGATATATACCTCCAGGCCTTGGGAAGCTAGATCAGCTAATGATTTTGTATGTGATGTTAAGAGATATAATAGCAGTTATGGTAATTGATGTATCTTTGTTATATCAAATTTTCTTCTCTGACTGATTATGTCTGATGTATCATGTTGTAGAGCTCTTCATAACAACAACTTTTATGGGACTATTCCTTCAGATCTGGGGAATTGCACACAGTTGGAGCGAATGTAAGTCCACCTGCGCGAATTGTTATCTTACAATAATTGTTCTCATGTTCACTACTGCATGATGTTTGTATATGGTTCTAACCAGTTGTGGTCGGAGATCGTTTGATAATGTGATTTGGCAAAAAAATTGGTTGAATAACAGTGATTTGCCTATAGTTGAATGAAAAACTTTACTTCAGAAGGCTTTTTGTGAGAATCTAATATCTCCTGTCGTGACAACTAGTGCAGGGATAATTATTGCATCTAATCTCTTCTTAATAAAATTCTAGACAAATTCAATAAATTTTGGTCTTATCATCCTCAGTAGAATTGAGAGTTATACTGATTGAAGGCTTATTATCCATATGAAATTTCACAGGAACAGCTTGTTTAAAATTCAATTCCTTGAACAATATGTGTAACCAATAATAATTCACAAGTCCCGTAACCCATAACCTGAAATTTCTGCTTTCGCACTTGATATCACAACAATTGATTGTTTCTTAGTTTCTGGCTGACAATGTTCACAATGAAGGTGTAGTAGCTTAGAATATACCTTCTATCACCAACAGAAACAACCTCCTAGGTGCCCCTGCATACTTCCTTTAAGTGTCCATTCTTTGAAAATAAAAATCCCTATCCAGGAGCATAGTTCAAATATCACATGTAAAACTACCTCTGGATGGGGAGAATGGGGTGCATGCATAAACTGGCGGACTACACTCACAACATAAGCAATATCAGAATATGTGTCCAAAAGGTAGATAAGTTTTACATTAAGCTTTTAATACCTTTCATCAACATGATTGGTTCATTTTAAGTATCAACTGGTTTACCTAGCATCCCTCTATCTTGAAGAAGATGCATTTTGTTTGGGAATATGCATTTTCCTGGGCAACGTCTTCTATACAAAGAAGTTATTTAATTTCTCCCAACCCTTTGATCTTTCTCATATTCATTGACAAAGTGAGTTTTTCAACATCTCCTAAACATCATTCCCAGCAACAATAGTATCACAAAATACAATAGGAGCTGCTTTATTACCTTGAAAATGGAAAATAAGTACAGTGTGACTAGTACAGCTTAGTTTATAACCAATTTTCACACTTGGCATAGTTATTTGAAACTCGTCAAACCAAGCACTAGAAAATTGTTTCAATTAATACCATATTATAGAATATGGATATAGTGTAGGAAAATGGTATATTTATCCTAATTTTTACTCACAAATAATAAGATAGAGTGGCAAAGAGTGCTCCTAGTTGATCCTCTGTGTGTTGCTGCTCTGCACAGTTTCAGATGTGACCTCGTGCACATCTTTTTCTTTTCTTTTTTGTACTTTATTTATGAAAAGAAAAAAAAATGATTTTTTTTCGTTCACATGCACTCCGAGACCATCAATATAAACTTCCTCCACCAGGGATCACATTCCTCACACAAACTAAAAAAGATACCGATCTTGGATGGTTGTTGAAGAGGATAAGACATAGATGAAATTCATCTTGGCAGGTGGAGCAAAAGTGTCTCTGATAATTGGTACCATAAGTCTTCCTTTAAAAAAACATTTGTAGCTTTATGAATAAATCCTTTGGCTACTAGTTGTGCATTCTTTCATTCTATGGTACCATTTGCATTATGTTTGACCTTGAATGCCCATTCTACCAAACAATCCTCTTACCTTTTTCTATCATCCCAGTACCATGTTTTTTCAATAGCCATCATGCTTTCTACACAATCTTCTAAAAATTGCTAGGCGGTAGTTGGGTGGCGGGTAGGGTCCTAGTGCCTTGCGGACTGGGCAGAGCCTAGGCAGTTTTAGTGTTTTTCTTTTCCCTTCATAGTATCTTTTATTTAACTTGTGCTTTAGTATATTTTGACCAAGTTGTAGCTTTCACAATTTGATTGACATTTGCAATAAAAAAAGTCCCAATTAATATCTGTATTTTCTTTTGAATTGGGCAATCCAGTTATGGAATTTTCAGTTATAGGATGTAGAATTTTCATAATTTGTTTACATTTCAATAGAAAAGTCTCCAGTAGTTATATCTGCGTTCCATTTTGAACTGTATAATACTGTTTGTATCATGCTGAAGTTGAGTTATTTGGTTGCTGCAGATACTTGCAGGGTAATTACTTAAGTGGATTAATTCCAAGTGAATTGGGAAAGCTGTCAGCCCTCAAATTTTTGTGAGTTGTTTCTAACATGCTGATCAATGTTCAATAAAAAAAGTTTTTCAATTTATTTTTTACTTCATTCACCTATTTTCTGTGTGGGTTAAGAATAATTTGAACAAGGTAGATTTGTAGATGTGCTTACTACATTTGTGGCTACGCAATTTATTTTCAATCAGGATATGCATTCATTGTTGAACGTTTAAGTAATTATCTCATCATCACCAAATGTAAGAATGCCACTGTAGTCTGTAGATACCATAGGACTAACGTATTTGTGCCTAAAATAATCTACGCATAAAATTTCGAGTTTCATATTATACCTTGTAGTTAGTGAAGTAGGATTTAAAGATACTGTTTGACACTTCTGACGTTTCTTCGTTCCTAGTTCAGCATTATGTCATATTGCTTTCAGTTAAAGCTTTGTTGTTGTTGTCGAGGATATCTCTGTTATTATTTTATCACTATTCTATGATTTTATATTGCAGAGATATTTCAAGTAACTCTCTCAGTGGAAATATTCCTGTGTCACTAGGGAAGTTGGATAAGCTTGTTGCGCTGTGAGTTGCCTAATTCCTTGTCTGTCTTGTTAAAACTTGAATATTGGTGTTTTATTGAACATAAAATCATGTAATTTATTGCTTAATGGAATCTTGACTTCCTGTAGCAATGTGTCAAACAATTTTCTGGTTGGACCAATACCATCTGATGGAATGCTTACCAACTTACCTGAAAGCTCGTAAGTACTAATCATCTGGTAAAGTGTTGTGTTCTTTTTTTTTTTTTTTTTTTTTTTTTTTTTTTTTTTTGTTTGTGAAAAAGAGAAGGGATTATTCTCATGTCATTGCCTCTCTACATTCTAGATGGTGGGACTTAGCTTAAGATCTCTATTGTGCCCCAGTTACTAACTGACCTGTTATACCTCTATTAAACTATGACAATGTAGTCCCCAATGATTTTCATGCTCTTTAGAGCCATTGACACATTTCTGTGCAGCTTTGATGGAAATCGTGGTTTGTGTGGGAAACAAATCAATCTGGTATGCAAAGATGTCCCTGGGGAATCACCAAATTCCCAATCTCCAAGCTCAGGTAAACCTCCTTGGATGTGAAATAGATGGGTGCAATGTTTGTGATTATCTAGAGACTCTTTAGAACGTGAAAGCCTTCAAATTATTTTGGTTTCACTATGACTTCTCATGTTGGTGAAGTCCTTGGAGAATTTTAAAATTTCCCTCTGGAGAATCTCAAGTGCTGACAACATTATGGTACTCATACTTAGTATTGAAACTTTTGTAGAGCAAAATCAAGGTGGAAAGAAGAAATACTCTGGTAGGCTACTTATCAGTGCATCAGCAACTGTGGGTGCACTTCTTTTGGTGGCTCTCATGTGTTTCTGGGGTTGCTTTCTTTATAAAAAGTTCGGTAAACATGACAGTAAAGGTCTTGCAATGGATGTTACTGGAGGTACTGGTTACTTTCTGGCTTATATTTGATTTACGTCAACAAATGTTGAGTTCCTAGTTTTTGAAATCTGACCAACGTCTTGTTGCTCCAGGTGCATCAATTGTAATGTTTCATGGAGATTTGCCATATTCTTCTAAAGACATAATTAAGAAGTTAGAGACTTTGAATGATGAACACATAATTGGTGTTGGTGGCTTTGGAACAGTGTACAAGCTTGCAATGGATGACGGCAAAGTATTTGCATTAAAAAGAATTGTAAAGATGAATGAGGGGTTTGATCGTTTTTTCGAGAGGGAGCTAGAAATTCTTGGAAGTATAAAACACCGGTACCTAGTGAATTTGAGGGGCTATTGCAATTCTCCCACATCAAAGTTGCTAATCTATGATTTCTTATCTGGTGGAAGCCTTGATGAAGCGCTTCACGGTTAGATGTCTTCTCTTGTGTTTATTTTCATTGCTTTAACATGTTGCATGTGCATCTGGTTTAGATGAATGATAAAGTTACTATCTATACATGAAGTTAGGGGGGTAATGAGTGTAGGACCCGGAAAGAGAAGGTTACAGAGAGTAAATTAAAAAAGAAACCATATAAGGAAACTTACTGTCTGCAAGAAATTCAATACTTAAAACTGTCCAACAAAAGGACAGTGGTGCCTTCGAGTTTATACGAATCCAAATAAAAATACTTGAATAAAGTTAACCATAAATGTGTCTAATAACCTAAACTCACCATGTGATGTTGCACATAAGTGTTTAGATGCACATCATGATCTCCATCAAAGGAACACGTGGCATTGATCAGGCTCAGTATTTGGTATACATATGTACTTTTCTTGATAAAAGTTTTTAAAATATTTTACTGCACATTATACATATTTGTTACAAGGAAATAAACCATTGGAACAATAATATTTCATAAACCATTGAACAGAAAGATCTGAGCAGCTTGATTGGGATGCACGATTGAATATTATTTTGGGAGCAGCAAAAGGCCTGGCTTACTTGCATCATGATTGCTCACCTAGGATCATACATCGAGACATAAAGTCAAGCAACATTTTACTTGATGGAAGTCTTGAGGCACGCGTATCTGACTTTGGACTTGCCAAACTGTTGGAGGACGAAGAATCGCACATTACAACAATTGTTGCGGGAACATTTGGTTATCTGGCTCCCGGTAAGAAAATGTTATTGTAGTTTCTGTTTTGTTATGCTGAGCTCTCAACTCTCTGAACGTGGATATTGTTCTATAAATTATGGGAATGATTCTGCACACCCCTGTTTAATTCTTTCCATTGATTCCCCTTTGAAATAAGCAGGGGTGTGTAGGGGGACAAAAAAGGTGTGGAAATCACTTCCTATTATAATGACTAGATCCATGGTAGATGGAAATAAATTATTACGATTTTCACCTATAGCAGATTTTCACGCTCTTCCATAAAAGTTTCTGTGCATAATTAAATTTGGAGTAGTAAGTGATACAAAAGTGTACTAAACTAAACAACCAAATGGAGCAGCATAGCAGCCTAAAACAGCCTGTACAGTGGCAGAATAACAAACAATACAATAGAACTCCCAAGTAAAAACTAAACACGATTGAATGCATTTACATGCACTTACAACTGCTCGAGTTATAGGTGTCTGGTAATGTACATGCTTACAAATCAGCTTCCTGATGAAATGTGTTTTTGTTACCCAAAGGGAGGAAAACTTTGTGTGTGCAGGCAGTTATTTCTGAAGTAGTACGATACAGTTTTTGTTAAATTTATATACAACCTGAGTGATATGACCTCATTGGCAGAGTATATGCAAAGTGGCAGAGCAACTGAAAAGACTGATGTTTATAGTTTTGGGGTCCTTGTGCTTGAAGTATTAAGTGGAAAACGACCCACAGATGCATCATTTATCGAGAAGGGCCTCAACATTGTTGGCTGGGTATGTCTCTCTATGTGTGGTTTTTGTCAAAAATAATATTTGCTTTTTGACATGAAGCTAAATCAGCAAGTGTAAATCATGTCCTCTAAAGTTGACTGCAGTATGGCCATGTTTGTTTTAGCGTTTATAAAATTTAGTTGGGAATAGTATAAGCATAGTGAATTGTGAACTGCATATCCATGTCAACTGTTGGAAATCAATTGCACGTGTTGAATATAATAGGTGAAAGAATGATAAAGAAAATATTTTGGTTTTGATTGATTGTTCCAGTCAAGTAAATATTATGTAAAGTTCCTTAATGATATCATTGTTGGAATGGGTATCGTTTCTTCAAGTTAGGTCTTCTAATTTATCTGCAATTCCCTCTGCAGTTAAATTTTCTGGTCACAGAAAATAGGCAAAGGGAAATTGTTGATCCACAGTGTGAAGGGGTGCAAGCTGAAAGCCTCGATGCCCTGCTTTCCGTCGCCATTCAATGTGTTTCTTCAACTTCAGAAGATCGACCCTCTATGCACAGGGTGGTCCAGCTGCTTGAATCTGAGGTCATGACACCATGCCCTAGTGACTTCTACGATTCCAGCTCTGAGTAAAAAGGCTTTGTGCAGATGGCAAGTCTGAATTTGCGTTTACATCGCTGTTGTATCAGATATGTAATGCAAACAGTGGAAGGGAATCAGAATCTGTGAAGGTACATTAGCCAATTCATTCGTTCATTCTTTCTTCAGAAAGACTACAATTAGAAGCTGGCATGCACATCTGTTGTCCACATTGCCTTTGTTCAGACATCGTATTCATCATCAACGAGATTCAGGATGCAATTTGCTCCTTTTGTTCTCCGTTTGTGCGGTTGCATTCAAACTCTTGTAATTCCTCTTGCCCGTTCACCAAAATTAAGTGTATATGATATTTATACAAATAGGTCACTCTGCAAGTGATTTCTTGTGGATGCCATTTTTGTAAAATATGATTACGTGACAATAAACAGTAGGATGTAGGAGCACCTGCGCCCGCTGTTTTTCTTTCGTTTGTAATATTATGTTCCCCCTTTCATAATTTTAATTCTTAGTCTGCCTTGATCTTGATTTAAATGTTTTGCCCTAATACGATTTGCAATGCCTATTCTGTTTGCGCTGGATTGCCAATCGACGGGTCAATTTCTTGTTTGCTGTAAATAAATATTATAGAGATGGGGTTCCGACAAACATGGAATGCTTCCCACTGCCTATACCGCAGGAGAGATTTCTCTTGCATCCAATTATAGTTTGAGTAGCGTAAGTGCGTAACTGGCCATTCAATTCTTGTCACGTATCTATAGGAAACGTTGACAAACTATTAACATGCAAACAAGTGCATCAAACGTTTATAAACCAAAATAATATATCGAATAGAGGTGTATTTGAGTCAGAAGGGTAGCTTAGCCCTCACAATAGGCTAGCACTAATGTGGTTTAAATTCGTCTCTAGCGAGAATCGACCATAAAACTTCTAAAGAGGAGTACCATTAGACCGTAGTACTAAGTGACAGACCTTATGAATTTAAACCTGTTTAATGATAGCCAAAATGAAAAAAGAACACACAACTAAATGAAAGAGGAAAAAAAGAACAATGGAAAAAACTTTAATGTGTTGCAGTCATATTTAGAATAGGAATGTGATTGTGTAAATTCTAGTGTATCTAAGGATATCTTTCATATTCCCCTTAGTAGTCTAATTCCTATTAGAGTTGTAATCCTAAAAGGGTAAGGATTTTACCTATTCTACTACTATAAATAAAGGCACAATGGGTGTGATACAACACACACCTCATAATTAAATCTCTCTATTCTTTTTCTCACTACCGCTGGCCTCCTTCTCTCTATTCCCTTAGAATATCTTAGTTAAATAGGTCTACAACACGTTATTAGCACGCTCTTACCAGAAGCTAAGAAACTGACGGATTGTAGGAGGCTATCTTCTACAAAATTCAAAGGCTCTTATTTGTTTTCTGCCAATTAGGTACAAAGGAAGATATTTGAAACATCCACGAATCATGAAAACATTCCCCATGATGCATGAACCCCTCTATGTTTATATTTTCCTTCCATATATATATATTGTATATGTTTCATATATTTGTCAATATATATATATATATATATATATATATGTTTCATGCATTACACAATTATATTGCTATGTGAAATTTGTGAGTCAAAGCATATAAATAAATTAGAAGCAATTAAGATTTTTCAAACCCTAGGGATGTGGAAAAGAAAAAGAAATTTTTTTGGGAACTGTGCGGCGCAATCACTGCACCATCACCGTGGCTTCACCAAACCACCGCCGTTGGCCTGAAGCTTAGCTGCGTGGAACATGTTATGGCACGATGTCGTTTGACGCCTTATACCTCACGGCAGCAGCCCTTTAGGCTTTGTTGCGCTGACCCGAACCCTAGGCCTTCGGCCTAATTAGCTTTATAGGGCCTGAAGTCTCTTAGCCCATCCAAGAAAGCCTACAACCTTTTTGGCTTGTTGTCCCGAGTCCTTAGCCCCAACTCCAGTAGCCCAAAGCTGCTAGGCTTCCTTTTTTGCCCATGATCCGGCTCGCTCGCAGCAGCCCTTAGCTTACTGGGCTTTGCCCAAATCTCAGCCCACTCGTTAGCAGCCTTATGCTGCTGGGCTTCATTTGCCCCAGACCTAAAAACCCAAAACCCAGCGGCTGGGCTTCCTCGGACCAACCCAATGGCCAGCTTTCGCTGGGCCTGCACTTGTTTCGACCCAATGCCAGCAACCCTCATCGAAGCCCAATTAGTATGCAGTCGAACCTGTAGGGCTCTTCTCCTACATTATTTTGCTTCCACGATCGACCCCGTTTGGTCCCGATCTATTGAATTAATCAAAAGTAATCTGCAGTCCATTAATCTGATAATTAATCCAAAATTATTGACCTGAAGATCACTTTTGGACATTAGCGATTCAATAATTTATTTTTATATTTTGAACCGTTGACATCCTTTCGTAGTCCCGAAGCTCTCACACTTGAGTTTCTGAAGAAACTCAAATCCACTACACTTAAATCAGCATATTGCATTCTGTGTTCTTGCAGGAACCTCTCCTTTATGAACTAATCATTCATAAAACTAAATTGAACCTGTAGTTTCATATTTAGTGCCTTTGAAACCCGAAGTTTTTACTCAAAACTTACCACATGAAACTTGTAGCTTTCATGCATAAATTAAACCAATACATGTCTATAGAACCCGAATGTTTTACGATATATGTCTATGGATTACCATATGACTGACCATGTTTTTGTTGTAACCTCTGTTTTAGGGACATGTTGAACTTGAACAAGCTTGATTTCATCACTCTGGAAGCATGTAGAAGAAACTACCTGAAATGGGTTCCAGACATAAAGCTCCATCTTACTGCAAAAGGTATTAAAGCCACCATCGAGGCACCTACCGACGACAAACCTATCGACGAAGCTCGGAAAGCTACTTCAGTGATCTTTATTCGAAGACACATCCATAATGCACTGCAGATTGAGTATCTCACTGAGGAGCACCCACGCACCCTTTGGCTTGCTCTAGCCGACCGTTTCGATCACCAAAAAAACATCTACTTGCCTGAAGCAAGACACAACTGGCAGCATCTTCGCTTCCAAGACTTTAAGTTTGTGAATGAATACAACTCTGAAGTTTGTAGAATCCGATCACTACTGAAGTTCTGTAAAATGGAACTCACCGAATCAGATATCCTGGTGAATACTTATTCGACCTTCCATGCCACCAATACTGTCTTGCAACAACAATATAGGGCACAGAAGTTCACCAAATTTTCGAATTTGATCTCTGTTTACTTCTCGCTGAAAAGCAGAACCAACTTTTAATGAAGAATCATCAAGCTCGACCGACTGGCTCGAACGCTGCGCCTGAAGCACACGCGACCAATTCTAGCAGCCATAAACGACGCAAGAACTGCTGTGGCCGTGGCAATGGGCGGCAACCCCACAACGGGCTCAAGGTCAACAGAATCAAGGCCCACCCAAAGGAGGAACTGTGACCCAGTAGCGCCAACCACTTGCCTGTAAGGCCCTAAACTTCAAGAACAAGGGAAAAGCTACTGTTCAACCGGTTTCCACTGAAATGGACATGTGCTACCGCTGTGGATCAAAGGATCATTGGTCACGTGTATGCAGAGCTAACCTCGAGGCTATTGCCAAGTATCATTCCTGTCGTGAGTCTAACTTTGCACATGTGGATCATCCGGAAGATGCTACTACATCCATGGAGATATCAAATTTGCAAGAGACATCAGCTCTTATGGAAGAATGAATTTCAGACATATTTTAAGGTGTTTTACCCCTAGTGGCCGAACCCCCCCTATTTTCTAGGGTTATGGTTTAATTTTGAACAATTTTTCTAAGTCTTTGGAATAATTTGTTTGGTTTTGGTTTGTTTTGATTTATGGATTGTTATTTTATGGATATTATTTCTTGAATTGCTTAATTGAATGAATGTAATTATATTTATGCATGTGACCAATTCAATCAATTTATTTCTAGGTATGTCTAGTGGGTAAGTTAGTTATCTGGCTGATAGTGTTACCATGCACGTCATATTGCATGAGTAACACTATTTTACTAGCTTTATACCCAAGAAAGCACATCTGACAACTTTTTCAGGCCCATCCAACCTGATTGAAGGATACAGAAAGGCCCGTATCATATTGTCCAATGGTACAATCTTAACCATTAAAGAGGCCTTCTATTCTCCACGTTCCAGAAGAATGTTGCTGAGAGTTAGAGATATTCGAGATAATCAATATCATGTTGAAACCACTGAAGATAATGGTTCTGAATTTCTTTGTATCACTTCGTACAAATATGGCCAGAAGCGTATTCACGAGAAGTTGGAACGTCTCCCGAGCGAGTTATACATCACAACCATTCATAGCATAGAAGGCCACCATGTGGCCTGCCCTGTGCCTGAGTTCTATTGCACTTTGTTGCTTTGGTATGATCATATAGGACATCCCGGACGTGACATGATGCGCCGTATCCTCAAAACATATGTTGATTCCCGCCATGCAAATCGTGTTCTTTAAGGAAGTTAAATACTCAACCTTCGATTACAAAGATTATTCACAACCCCTCTAAGTTTCTTCAAAGGATTCAAAGGGATATTTGTGGACCTATCCAACAAACATGCGGACCATTTAGATACTTTATGGTGTTGGTTGATGCATCGACGTGATGATCACATGTTTTCCTGTTGCCAACATGCAATGCTGCATTTGTGAAACTCCTAGCATAAATTATTAAGCTAAGGGTTCACCACCCTGATTATCTGATTAAGATGATTTGACTGGATAACGCTGGAGAGTTTACGTCATAGACTTTTGACGATTATTGCATGTCAGTAAGGATTGATGTGGAACATCATGTACCCCATGTTCACACCCAAAATGGCCTAGCAGAAACTTTCATAAAGCACCTTCAATTGATAGCTCAGACTTTAGTTATGAGAACCAAACTGCCGGTATCTGCCTAAGTCTATGCATTATTGCACGCAACTATGTTGTTTCGCCTGAGGCCCACTGCTACCCAACCTTATTCCCCGTTACAGTTGGCTACTAGATATGAGCCTGACATCTTGCATTTACGTGTGTTTGGGTGCGCATTTTATGTGCCAATAACACCCCCACTATGTACCAAAATGGGTTCTTAAATAAAAATGAGAATCTATGCCGGTTATGATTCGCCATCAATTGTTCGTTATTTAGAACCTTTGACAGGAGATCTCTTTATTGCACGTTTTGCGGATTGTCACTTTGATGAGACAGTCTTCCCATCATTAAGGGGATATAAGCATGCTAACGTTACTGGAGAACACCACGAATTGTCGTGGTATGCTCCAATTATGTCTCATTTAGACCCCCCCACTGCTCAGTATGAAACTGAGGTGCGACAAATTATAGATCTTCAGAGCATTGCTTAGAGCACACCAAATGCTTTTACTAATCTAGCTAAGGTGACAAGATGAAATATACCCACTACAAACACACCTCCAAGGATAGATGTACCCAGCATATGTCATAATCCCGCCTGGGAAGGCTGGACCGTCCTCGAAGGTGGGGAAGCCGCACCTTTCACACGACCCGGTACATTGGTGGCTAGCCAATCATCTACTCCGACCCTGAAGTGTGGTAAACTTCTTGGTTCAAAGGATTCACAACCCGAAAAAGGAAATTGGTACTAACTAGTGACCCTAGTTTGAATCCAACCATCGCTCACTCATCTATTCTAACACATGAGGTTATTTTAGATTACGGTGATGTCTTGGTCGAGACAAACCGACCTCCCGAGAATCATGAGATTTCGGTCCACTAAACAGTATTGGATGAGGTTTGGAATCAAAATGAGATGATCGTTGACTATGCATTTGCGTAGACAGTAGCTACTGACATCATGCTTAGTGATGACATTGAACAACGTTCCATTGATGAATGCCGACATAGAACGGATTGGTCAAACTGGAAACAAGCAATCCAGGTTGAACTCTATTAGCTCGCGAAACGTAAAGTGTTTGGACCTATTGTTCCTACACCACCACATATGAAGCCTATTGGCTACAAGTGGGTTTTCGTGAGGAAGCGTAATGAGAAGAATGAAATAGTGCGATACAAAGCACGCATTATAGCTCAAGGCTTTTCTCAGAGCCTTGGGATTGATTACGAGGATACGTATTCCCTCGTAATGGATGTTATAACATTTCGTTACCTAATCAGTTTGGTAGTTTCTGAAATGCTGAATATGCAACTTATGGATGTGGTAACCACGTATCTCTATGGGGATCTAGATATGGAAAGATACATGAAAGTTCCAGAAGGACTTCCATTGACTGGTTCAAATAATTCTAGACCACGGAACACTGTCTCGATTAGATTGAGGAGATCACTCTATGGATTGAAACAATCCGGGCAGATGTGGTATAATCATCTGAGTGAATATTTGACAAGTCAGGGTTATGTGAACAACAAATTATGCCCATACGTGTTCATAATGAAGTCACATTCTGGATTTGCAATCTTTGCAGTTTATGTTGACAACATGAACCTCATCGGAACTCTCGCAGAGCTTGAGGAAATTGCCGCTCACTTGAAATTGGAATTTGAGATGAAAGATCTTGGGAAAACTCGATATTGCCTCGGCCTAGAGATCGAGCATTGTTCAAATGGAATCCTAGTACATCAATCGAACTACACCCAAAAGGTGTTACGACGTTTTAATGACGGTAAAATGAAGCCTTCGAGTACACCTATGGTTGTTCGGACTCTAGATGCTAAACGAGATCCCTTCCATCTAAAGGAGGATGAGGAAGAGATTTTGGAGCTCGAAGTTCCATACCTAAGTGCACTTGGGGCTTTATTGTACTTGGCTTAATGCACTAGACCCGACATCTCATTCATTATTAATCTTTTGGCTAGATACAACAATGTGCCCACATACAGGCACCAAAATGGTGTTAACGATATTTTTTGCTACCTCAAGGGTGTGATGGATTTGGGCTTGTTCTATACCCGCAAATCTTCGAGTGTTGCTGTTCCCCTTGGTTCTCAAATTGATTCTTGCCTTGTTGGTTACATAGATGCTGGATATTTGTCTGACCCACATATGACACATTCTCAAACAGGCTATGTCTTTACTGTTGGAGACACCACTATATCTTGGAGGTTTACCAAGCAAACACTAGTTGTGACTTTTTGAACCATGCTGAGATTCTCGCCCTGCATGAAGCATCGCATGAGTGTTTTGGGTTGAGAGCAATCATGGAACATATTGGAAGCACTAGTGGTCTTACTTCCATCGTTGACCTTCCTACGACGATCTTTGAAGACAATGCATCATGTATCCAGTAGTTAAAAAAGGGATACATCAAGGGAGACAACACCAAACACATAACGCCAAAGTTCTTTTATTCTCACCAGCAACAACAACATCAGAACATTGAAGTCAAGCAAATCTGTTCCCAGGACAACCTAGTCGATCTCTTCACCAAGTCATTGCCGAAGTCTACATTTCAAAAGCTTGTCCAAGGAATCGGTATGCGTAAATTATCTGAGTTGAATCACTTGTAGTGAGTATCCTGAAGCATACTCACTTAATCTTAATATACTCTTTTTCCTACGATTAGGAGCATTTTTCCCACTGGGTTTTTGCTACCTAACGAGGTTTTGATGAGACACCCGTCCTGGGATGATCATACTCCGTTGAGTTCACTACTTTCGTCTTGTTTGACGTTTGTTTTAGACATTATGCATACTTCTTACTTTTCTGCTTAGTCTATGGGTTTTCCCCATGCCTTGAGTTTTACCATAGGAAGGTTTTGTGAGTTTTACTACCAATGCATACTTTCTTTATATTTGAGACTTGCATTCGCCCGTTATGCCAACAACTTCATCAACTATTCTACCTTATTTGCTGAAGATCTGATGCGATGTTTTGTTTGAGTATTTACACACTCAAGGGGGAGTGTTGAAGTCATATTTAGAATAGGAATGCGATTGTGTAAATCCTAGTGTATCTAGGGATATCTTTTATATTCCCTTTAGTAGTCTAATTCCTATTAGAGTTGTAATTCTAAAAGGATAAGGATTTTACCTATCCTAATACTATTAATAAAGGCACAATGGTGGTAATACAACACACAACTCACAATTAAATCTCTCTGTTCTCTCTCACTACCGCCGACCTCCCTCTCTCTATAATAGCTCAATTAAATAGGCATACAACATAATGCATTTATTTTAATAATTGAAAGGGGCTGCAACAACATATATGCTAAACAACAATACCATTTGTTCAAGGGACCTTGGGTTTAAAGAACATCTCACTAGGTCACCATTGAGAAAAAAATAAGCATCCCACTAGGTGACCGGAGCAACAGAGTGAAGGTCACAAACTTGACACTTTATGTTATTTCAAAGTCTCATTGATTTTGTACATCAACACACTCAAATGCATCACCAGTCCACTTCTTCTTGTGAGGTCCTACGGTACAAGGAAAGAAGGATGTCATACAATTGAAAATAAATTAGGTGATCAAAATATGGAATAGGCAACAGAAAGTTTGGATAATGAAGAAAGGCATGTATTGAGACGCAGATGGAAGGAATAACTTGTTTAATGATCACATTAGAACTGCATCGAATAAGAATTTGATGTGGAAGACGAGAGACTAATCAAATGTGGATTCACTCATGCTACAGCAGGAGATGAAAAAAAAAATTAATCATGCATCTTTGAAACGGAAAAACAGGCAGCATCTAAACAAAATTGAAGGAAACACTTGTAACCAGCTACCATGCCTTCGCGATCACGAAGAACTGATAATCAGTCATGCAGGATTGCTATAAAGCTTAAGCGACGAAACTTTCGCCGGCTCAAATATATTTTTTATTTTTTTTCAATAAAATAAAACTTTGCCCAATGAAATAGTTTGGTCGGTCATGTCAAGTTTGTTGAACAAAGTTGGTCAACACACTTTTGCTCGACAAAAGTGTTGTTGGGAAATCAGTCTGGCAAAGTGTTTTTGCTCAACAATTTGTTATTTTTGTCGGGCAAAATTTCGCGCATTGAAATTTGCCCAAAGAATTTGTCGGGCAAAAAAACACAAGGCGAAGAAATCTCATTTTGGCCGACTAGACCGATACGAAACTGAAGAATGTATCAGTTAAAACAATATTGACAATGAAAAGAAAATATTGGACTTTTGAGTTCGCGTTTGAAGGATTAGATTTGGCTTTTCATTTTTTTTCATTTTTATCATTGATACCTGAAAAAAAAAATGTAACTGAATCTTGTATTTATTACTGATCAGTTAAATTGGAATTCAATAAAATCTTAATTAAGTTGATAATTATATGCTTTTGCAGCAGTTCTAAGCATAAAAACGAAAGTTCATAACATATTTTATTATTATTCAGATGATGAGAAACTTAAAAGAACTAAACTAATTTGTTAATCAATGCTTGGTGCAATCAGCCGGCTTAAACGACACAGTTCTGTCCTCAAGATCATAACCCACCAGGAAGTTTATTTGAGCCAAGTTCCCAAATATTGCAACGTCACTGGACGGTATCATTGTCAGGCAAACCAAATCGTCCTCCATTCTAGCAAATGTGTTTACTGCCTGCAACTTCACATCCGCACCCTTGAAGTGCGCAGTTATAACGGGAACACCAATGTCATCGCTTTCGCTTCGAAAACAAAGGCTCAGAATCCCCCTCGGATCACTAACCCTCTCTGCGTTAATGGCAACCTCCAACGCCGATACCAAATCGTCATAAAATCCAGGTGGAAGGAATGTCAAAGTAGTACCTGAATCGATGATAATGTTACCCTCATTGCCAGCAACAGCAACAGCAACAGCAGGACTATCCTTGCAGTTCGGTGATTTGGTTTTGTAGGCCAACCTCTTCTCTCCAACGCTAATGGCCTCAAGTGTGAGGTAATAGAAAGTGTCGGGCACTTTCGCAACTAGAGGAGTTGAAACAGCACCAGCACCCGAGACAATGCCGGCACTGCCAAAACTTATCTTGCTCGCCAAGTTATTGTTCGGATTCTTACTATTTGATGCCAGAGGCACCAAACAGTAGGAAAATTTACCACCACCGGTCGATTTAGTCAGTTGAGAAGCGAGGGAAAGAGGACCGCCTCCGAGGCCAATCAAGCCAGAACCGGACTCGTCAAATGTACCACCATTTTGATGCCCACAACCGAAGAGAATTTTCGGAAGCGAAACTGGACGACCGGTAGTTGATCCAATGGTGAAGGTCTCGACAGCTAGAGTTCCTCTAGTGAAAGAGCGGTCTCCGTAACGATAGCTATAGTCACATGTTTCGTGTTCGTTGTCTTGGGTGCCACAGGCGGCTTCTTCGAGATAAGTACATGAATTGGACTGACACGGGATGGAGCGGTAGGTCGACGATTTCTTGGGATCGAAGAGAGGAGGTTTTTGGTTGAAGCATTGCTTGCATGGCTTGCATTGAGTCCAAATGAGATCACTGCCAGTGTCGGCTATTCCGAGGACTTCAACTGGTGGGGTCCCAATTGATACGTTCATTAGGTATTCTCCATTACTTGATATTATTCTGGACTGGATATCTGCTGATGACGACAACGACGATGATGAGGTGATTATTGGCTTGACGAAGCGATTGGCACGTGTGACAGAACGACAAAAGGCATCGTGCAAGCGATCGTAATGAGACACGGATGAATTGTACCAGGGAGAGAGGGTAGAGTCGCGGTGTATGAGATCAGCAGTGAAACCGTGGCTATTGGCTTGGGTGAGCAAAATGAAAAATGCAAGTAGGGCAAGGGGAAAATGATTCATATTGCTAGCAGAAGTAGCTAATGCCACCTTATCGGTTTGGTTTGGTTTCGATTGGAGATGGAATGACGAAAGCGTTGGTGTTGCAACAAGTATTTATAGACGTTGTGATGGTGAACAAAATTCAATTACGACATTATGATTGGAAGATCAACATGCAGAGCGGTTTTAGAGATGTAAAAAGACTGCAGGTCGACGAACAGGTTGTGAAAATTTAATAATCCAATTATATATTATTGAATAATTAATGTTATTACTGGATTATACCGCATTGGATAGATGACGACACATTTTCTTGATGATTTGATCGGAATGAAACAAAATGAGTTAAGGGTAAATCATATGATTACTTATTACAGAACTGATGGGCTGAACTCTTATGTATTCTGTCTATTCAGATCTCCTTGTTTCTGCTTTTCTGATGGCTCTCTCTATTTTATTGTGCCTTTGAGCTTTTTCCAATCGATGAGATTTAATATTCAAACCATTGTGTCCTGTAAATTTATTTAGAAAGTTAATGCAAAGTTTATTGTCCCAATTTTTTTTAATTTTTTTTCAAATTTAGAGTAAAATGGTGGAAATTCTATTTGACCTTATACTCGCCTCTCATTTGCAAGTGCCGCATGGCCTTGGTAGGTAGAGTTTTTTTCTCTTCAACCTATTGCTTCGTCAGTTCATACCATCCTTTTCCCTTAGCATAAATTAATGTAAAATATTGCTTGCATTAAAAAGACAAGTATAAATAGCATAAACATAAAGTAGGTTGATGTCTAGTGGAACATCTTTCACAAGAGAGATAGCTCACTAATAGATTGAGGGACAAGTAAGACAAGTAATTCGACTCATTTACATCAAAATCATGAATGTATGGAATCTATATTATACAAAGAGACCGTGATTTTTGCTAATTTGAATTGAAAGGTGATATAAAATCAGTCTATTTATTAGGTTTTTATTTATTTATTTATTTATTTTATCTATTAGGTTTTTATTTACTTTTATTTTTTAAATTTTATCAAATTTTATATATACTAAAACCTGATGAAAAAAAACACTGTTCATTAACAGTGCACGGGCGGTGCTGTTTCGCTTTGGGTCTCTTTCTCTTCTCATTTTCACTGCTTTTCTTTGCCCACACGTCCACCATTCTCTTGCCACGTGTCGATCATCCTGGAATGGTTCGCTTCGATTCTCTAGAAATTTCTTTCGGTTTCCATTTCCTTGGTTCGATTATACTTCTTGGTTTTATTTCGGTTTCTGCTCCTCTTTGGCAAAACTTTATGCTTCTCTGTGGTTCCTGGTGAGATTTACGACTTTCTCGATTTTTTCTTATGTTATTTTAGGGTTTTGTTTATGGCCTCTGATTCTACATGTGGCTATTTAATTTTGTCAAGTTTTCAG
The DNA here is from genome assembly GCF_041283825.1 of Pyrus communis. Taxonomy (NCBI): domain Eukaryota; kingdom Viridiplantae; phylum Streptophyta; class Magnoliopsida; order Rosales; family Rosaceae; genus Pyrus; species Pyrus communis. The sequence continues at coordinate 29,025,506 of NC_142580.1, forward strand.
TTTCAGGGCACTGTAGCTTATGGTTTTTCTTGAGCCTTTATTTTCAGCGTTTGAAGGCATCTGTGCTGCATTTGTGTAAATTAATTTCATCCGCTTCATGCATAGTAGACTTGACATTTGTGTCGTGTTTTTCGTGTTCATGTCATTTTCATGTCATACCCAATATCTTAACGAGTCGTGTCGTGTAACACCCGTTAAAATAAACAGATAAAATGACCCGACCCATTACCTGTTAAGGAAAATATATTTTAAACCAATAAATAATCAAATGAAAAACATAATACTAAATAAGTATATACATACCATATTGTTACGGGAATGGGGAAGGAGAAAGGGATTATGGCTTTTATTATGATCAAATGGTAAAATTGGAAAATATTGGAATAGAGAGAGGTTTTTTCATCCAAAAATGTTCTAATAATATAAGTCAAATAGAATCCAATGGTACAGATTTACTCTCATTTATCTTATTGCTGTTATTTAAGTAAAATCTTTAATAGTTTTATAATTAATGAAGAAGTGTAAAAAATATAGGAAAAATATATAAACACTCGTAATGATAAGCTTTACAACTATCGTGCAGAGCTTAACTTCGAAATTCGCCACTATAATCATATAAATCATAGATCAAACCGTTGATTGTTATTTACATTTACGCTTCATTTTTCTCATCAAATTTTGTTTTTTCAAATTTTGTTTTTTGAAAACATGATCTATTAGAGGATGCAGGAAGATGAACGGTTTGGATCGTTGATATTATGTTCAGAGTTTTATGGTTAGTGAAAATATTGTTTGATGTTTATAAAGTTTCTACAAACTATATGTGACACACCCCAAACAAAATTTTTGGAGCGTGCTGGCCGTCACGTGAAGGTGACGTAGCCAAGTGTGCTATGCAGAAGTAAAGAGTGAAAATACGAGGAAAATAAAGTCAACAAAATAATTTACAATAAAAAGATCAGTGAGTGCTAGGGACAAACACGTAAGGAAAATGCAAGGTAGGAGTTCAAGTCTCCTAGGTGCAGTTTAGAATAAACACTACACAAGTGATAACTAGAAAATCCTACATGGAGGGTGCTCTATTAGAAATGCCTCGATGTCTCTTTCGTCACCCACGTCCTTGCTACCTAAAACCTAGAGGGGCGCAAAACAGAAAACGTGAGTGGGCAAAAACAAAGTTTGTTTTCCAAACCATTTCAATATCAAGTAATAATCCCTCTTTGTAAAACCCGTATACTTTCCAGAAAATATTATACGTACTCGTATATCAAATCATGATAAAAACGATAAACCTTAAATATGCCATGTCAGAAATATGCCGTGTCAGAATATCCAAACAATTAGTATAAGTATCAAGCAGGTGATATAAAACAATCGTAATATGCCAGTAATATCAGTATATCAGCCGGAGTCACCTAAAGTGACATGTACGGCTGAAACTATAACTCCTCAACCACTATCCTGCACACGAGTCGGAACCACCTAAAGTGGTATGTACGACAGGCTGGTGTATCTAATTACGCTCAGTGCTACGATCACGTGAAGGTTGTGCGATGTATTGCAAGTCACCTACAAGTCGGAACCATCTAAAGTCGTCTGTACGATAGGCTGGCACCTGCCTTGGATCTAAGGTAAGCGTACGGTGCGGGAAGTGAACGATCATGTGAAGGCTAGGCCCTACTCTGGCGAAGCACAATCACCGAGGTGCAGAAATATAAGCTATAACTCAATCTCATTAACACCACATCTATCACTAACAATATACTCACCTGACTTACATGAGCGTCTGCGGCACAAAAGCATAACCAACACAATCATAACAATAATATTGACGATATTCGACATGGCATTTCAATTATAAAACTATTTAAAACGTAATATCTGGAAAGATACCAATCATAATATATATATATACTGAAAACAAAAGCTCACTCATTGATACGTAGAAGGGTCGTAAATCCCGAGCCTCGTGTGGCTGCGCTTGTCCTCTGGATAGTCCTAACCTATATGTGAAACAACTATAAAACCGTCAATTTAACGCATATAACCAACGTTAAGTAATAACTTCTCATACATTGCTTAAATGGGGTGTTTGAATGCACCAACGTGATCTACTCAATCCCACAAACATCCCCATATTTTAAAAATAATTTTCTGATCTCCCACGTGCCGGCCAAGGCACGGCCAAATGCGCCGGCCATGCGTGGCACGTGCCTGGCACGCGTGTAGAAACCCTAACGCTGTTAGGGAATATTTCGTTAAAACCCTAACGGAAGTTAACGGTCGTTACCTGATGCAATTAGAATATTCCGTTAACTCTGACGGAATATTCTTCTCCTTCTCCGGTGAGTCTCGGTAGTCGCCGTTGTCCGCTGCCGTCTGCAACTCAAAATTTCGCCGGTTTCTGGAAAAACTTCAAACTTCAATATCTTCTTCATTTCTCCACCAAATTCCTTGAAATTTGTACCAAAATGAAGCTTACAATGAGTAGAACAAAACCTTACCACTTTGGGGGGCCTAAAACCAACAGAATCTTGTCGGAGAAACCTCGATAATTCGGCCAAACCTGCAACTCGATGAAATCGAGCTTCTCGACGTCCAAAACACTTCAAAATTACTCCCCAAGCTTCGTTAAGACGTCCTAAAGCTCCTTAGAACCTTAGAAACATCTAAAAACCTCACGATCACTTGTGCATGAACAGTGCACCAAATCGGGATTCTCGGGTTTTCGAGGGTTTCACGTCTTAAAAATGGTATGGATGAGTTCCTGGGCTTGCAAGGAGTCCAAACCAACCTTCAAACCTTTGATCCGTGCGTGGAAAGTTGGCTTCAAAGTTGTCTGTACACTTGTAAAGGGAAGGGAAGAAAATCCGAGAGAGAAGGGAGAGAGAAAGGTCCACAGTGTGTGTGTGTGGTATGTGGTCTAGATGGCAGCCCACAAACAAAAACAATTCAAACAACACCCTATAATGCTAATTAACGTCCAGGGGTAAAATCCTCTTTTCACACTAACGTTAAAAATAATTCGGGACGGGCTGTCACAACCTTCCCACCTTAAGAAAAATTCGTCCTTGAAAATTACACAACAAAACAAACCACTAGTAATCATAAAACAAGCGGGGATACAAATCTCTCATTCGGTCTTCCGTCTCCTAAGTAGCCTCCTCCACTGAGTGATTCCTCCACAAAATCTTCACCAAGCACACTGGACGTAACAACTATAAAACCGCCAATTTAACGCACATAACCAAACTTAAGTAATAACTTCTCATACATTGCTTAAATAAGGTGTTTGAATATACCAACGTGATCTACTCAATCCCACGAACACCCCCATTTTTTTAAAATAATTTTCTGACCTCCCACGCCCCGTCCAAGGTACAACCAGACGCACCGGCCATGCGCTGCACGAGCCTGGCACGCGTGTAGAAACCCTAACGCCGTTAGGAAATATTCCTTTAAAATCGTAACGGAAGTTAACGGCCTTTACCTGACGTCGTTAGAATATTTCGTTAACTCTGACGAAATATTCTCCTCATTCTCTGATGACCCTTGCCGGTTGCTGCCATCCCCCGCCGTCAGCGCCACCGTCTGCAACTCAAAATTTCGTCGGTTTCTGGAAAAACTTCAAACTTCAATATCTTCTTCATTTCTCAACCAAATTCCATGAAATTTTACCACAATGAAGCTTACAACGAGTAGAACAAAACCTTACCACTTTGGGGACCCAAAACCAACAGAATCTCGTCAGAGAAACCTCAATAATCTGGCCAAACCTGTAACTCAATGAACTTGAGCTTCCCAACGTCCAAAACACTTCAAAATTACTCCCCAAGCTTCGTGAGGACGTCCTAAAGCTCCCTAGAACCTTGTAAACATCTAAAAACCTCACGATCACGTGTGCGTGAACAGTGCACCAAATCGGGGTTCTCAGGTTTTCGAGGGTTTCACATCCTAAAAATGGTGTGGATGAGTTCCTAGACTTGCAAGGAGTCCAAAACTAACCTTCAAACCTTCGATCCGTGCTTGGAAAGTTGGCTTCGAAGTTATCTGTACACTTGCATAGGAAAGGGAAGAAAATCCGAGAGAAAAGGGAGAGAGAAAGGTCCACAGGTGTGTGTGTGTGGTGTGTGGTCCAGATGGCAGCCCACAAACAAAAACAATTCAAACAACACCCTAAAACGCTAATTAACGTCCAGGGGTAAAATCATCTTTTCACACTAACATTAAAAATAATTTGGAACAGGCTGTCATAATATGACATCAACTCATATTTCAGTTAACCGTAAATATCGATACTTGATATCAAAGATTTGAACTGTTCATCTTCTTACATCTGCCAAATGATCATGTTTTAAAAAAAAAATTCAAAAAATGAAATTTAGTAAGAAAAATGAAGTGTAAATGACAATCGACAATTAAATATAAATTTAATGTTTATCATTTATAGTGTTGGATTTCGAAGCTGACCCCTTCATGAAAGATGTAAAGCTTGTCACCATGAGTGATTGTATATATATTTTTTTACATTTTTTACACTTCTACAATAATTATTATTAATTTTATTAATTTTGCCCTCAAATAAAAAACGTTATTCATGAGGGTTTGAAGCATTTTAAAAATCTAAGCGATAATGTAAGTGTAACCATTATCTACTCGTGGAGGAATAATGATGAATCACGAGTGTTTATATATTCTTTCACATTTTTCATACTTGTATGTATGTCTTCTTAGTTCTTGCCTATACAAATACTATACTAGTTTATTTTAATTTTGGACAAGAACATGTTAAGTAAAATTTATCCTAGTAATGATAATAATGAACTCTCATAATAAAAATAAATAATGACTAAATTTTTTTTTTTTTTTAAACTTATATAGAATAATAATAAAAAACTATATTTTTAATATAGAATACATTGTTTATATTAATACGGCTATTGTATTTTATAATAAATCTTTTAGTAATTAAATTTTAAAATAATAATTTTTTTCTTAACGGGTCGAAACGGGTTACCCACGTGTTACCCGCGTGTATACCCGTTAAGAACCCGTTATTAACGGGTTCTTAATGAGTCACCTGATTAGTTATCGTGTTGACACGAAACCCGTTATTTTCGTGTCGTATCAGAAACTGCTGGGTCTAATGCATATTGCAAAGTCCCCATGAATTTGTTGTTGACCCATCTGAGTTGATCATGCCTTCACTGGTCATGATTGCAGTTTGTCAAGGATTCTGAAATTTAGTAAATTGCAACTTTTTGGCAAGTGAAAACATATATCAATTATTTAGGTCTGTTAGGGTTTTATTATTGCCGAGTTTTATACAACATAGATAGTGAAGCTAGAGGTAATTGAGAAATATTTAGTGGTGTGGTAGATATTTCTCATCAAAATTGAGAGAGTAGTTATATTTTATTTAAATATTTGTATAGTTTTTGGTAGTGATTAAGTTTATGGTACTCCAGATCTTCAGAGACTGATGATAGCCTATTACCAATCTGCTGCTACTTTAAACCTTCTCAGGGTGTTCGTCACCGGAAGTTTCCCAGCTATGCAGAGGGTCACGTTGTGGAACTTGGATTTCACATATCACAGTGAACAGGGTGATAGGTATATTTCCTCACTTTTACCATTTTAGAGCTTAGATTAGTGATAAATTGATTCGAATCATGTGGCATGAACTTAAAGCTCTGTTTGGGAAAGTAGGCTCTTTACCCCAAAGTTGCTTGCTTTTGGTAATATTTGGAATTGTGCTTCTAAGCTGTTTTTCAAGCTTTTGGACATACTAAATGAAGCTAAATCGAACAGCTCTTTTGTTGCATTGTATTTGCTTTCCTAAATCGATTGTTTTTTTTTTTGTTGAAAAATGTGAATGCGTTTTGTAGCTCAAAGTTTTTAAGGGCGAAAATTATGCTTCAAATTGAATGTAGATATGAATTTTACACATTCAAGGTGTTGAATTCATCTTTGTTTTGGTGTATTGTGGTTTTGAATGTCATTTAGTGCAATATAGCCTTAACTTAAATGTAGTTTTGTATATATTAAGTACTCATTTGGATTTTTTGAGCAGTAAGAGAGAGTTTAGCATGTATTTGAGGAAATGCGAAGAACTTTTTTTTTAGAAATGGCTAGAGTTTGAGATTCTCAGAAGGAAGCTCCTATAAGTTTTTGGTTTTTTGTGTTGATTTGAACAAATTTCAGTTTTTATATTTATTAATTTTTGTTGTGTGAGTAGGATTTATTGGGCTTGATGTTTCTTGAAACACCGGGTGGTTTGGAAATGTTTGAAATCATAAGAAGACTTGAAGATTTCAGCGAGGTTTGAATCAAAGCACCAAATGAATTCTTCTTCCAGGTGATGATTAAATGTTCCCAACTTTTTTAGTTGTATAAAGACTTGGGTAGTTAGAAATTTGTTTTTACTCATGTGTTTCACTAATTCTTTGGTAATAGATAAATCTTCATGAACAGTCTTCTGCTTCTATCAGTACCCATGGTAAATTCTTATCAATTTACTTTTAACAGTCAGGTCATTTGCGACCAAATATTCTTTTTCAACTTATGCTAGTTTGTCGATGCAAATTTTTTCCATCTTCAGCCTTGATGAAAGTGCACCTGCAAAACAATCAATACCTTTGATCAAAGACCTAAGCCTCACGCGCCCACGAGGTTGGGGGGGGGGGGAGGGTTAGGTCAACGAATCTCCGATGCCTAAGTTAGTTTCTCTGAGAGAATAAAGTTGTTTAATGGAGAGATATTCTCTAAATATTCCTAAGATATTAAATAGGAAATAATATCTTGAGATAATGGTATAATTATCCTTAATTTATTTAAATTAGGATTACTTACTTGATAGGAGTCAATCTTCAATTGGGAATGTATTAAAGATAGGATTTGGGTAATTAATCCTTATCTTTAATTATTTGCCAAGGGTAGGTAAGTTGTGGGTAGTCGCATTCAGCTACTGAGACCTCCATAGATGTGAGCTGTGCATGGGAGATCTGAGAAGCCTGCCTATTTACTAAGGGCAATCTTGTCTTTCTTGAATAAAAGTCCGTATGTCGCCACTAGAATTTTTGGGATTATTTTAGGCTCCACAAATGCCCCCCCCCACCTACTGTGCTACACGTAGGAAAAGGATAGTAGATGTAGGAATCCCAACCTGCTTATGCTTGTAGAATTGTTTCCCAATTTGAACTTGATCTGCTTTATTGATTTGGAGATAGACTTCTTCCAGGAAAAGGAAACCAATTGCCTCCAATACCTATTTAATTCTGCCTTAGGCAGGGGATTAAATAAATTAAGAGTACAATTATTATTCCAACAGGGAAGAGAAGCCAGAGGAAATTTTTATTCCCCTTACCTTAGCGTTCTTCTTTTCTTGCCCTTGCAAAGAGTTGTCTCTCGTTGTTCTTTTCCTTCTCCGTACCGCACCAAGGTAAGAAAATTTGCATTTTCTTTTTCTTGAATTTTTTGGAAGTTTTCGGACTTGAAAAATTGGCTCGGCGGAGGCTGAGAAGGTGAGAAACGCATGGCAGGGAGGCCATAGTGCAGCTTGGTGGTGCGACATAAGGGTCAATGCGTTGGGGCGCTGAGCTTTACTCGGCTTGGGATGAAAGGGAAGGGCGGTGTTGAAAGGTTGGCACGGGCTGGACCTTGTAGGTTGCTAGGCAAGGGCCTGTTCAGTAGAAAGGCGGGAAAGAGGGAGAGTCCGGCTTGGGTCGGCTCTCGGGTTTAGGTGACCACGGCCGTGTGGCCCAGCCTTGTCTCTTGGGACGCCTAGCGCATGAGTGAAAAGGGGAAAATGGGAGATGATGCATGGGCCTTCCTCGCGTTGGGTCGGCCTGCATGAAACAGATAGGGCCGTGGGGCCCTGGGCCTCGCTGGGACGCTTGGTGCACGAGGAAGAGATGCGCGGGCCTCCTCTATGTTGGGCTCAGCGGTGCGGGCCGCATGTAGGAGAGAGAGTGAGGACTTGCGAGCTGGGTCATGGGGCAAAGCGCTGGGCTCTGCGGTTCGTGGGTTTTTTTTATTTTTTATTTATTTTGTTTTATTCTCTTTTCTCGAGTTGCCTTCTAAATATTTTCCCTTGTACTTTTTGCAGAGACTTTGAAATGTCTTCCTCTGACTGCAAAAGTGACGAATATCTTCCACCTTTGTACCGTCAGGGTGGTTATTCCGGCAAGGTGGGTTACTTCAAGGCTACGCATGTCAAGATCAATTCTAATGAGTTGTTTCGGGATATTCTTGAGGTGTACAAACATGCAGTTCTGTCAGGGGTTCGCGTCAAGCGGGTGAAAGATGATAGCAGCCATGAACCATGTGGCGAGGGTGCCTCTGCTAGGAAGAAAGCTATCAAATTTCATTTGTAGTACTTCGTGTTAGGATTTTCCAGGAGGTGATATACTTCATGAAATGCACGCCTGCTCAGTGCTCCCTAAATGCAGTTCGTGCGATGGTGGGATTCTCGAACTTGAGCAGGTTCTTCGATCTTGACTTGACCTGACCATGAATGAGTATTGGTACTTCTTTGAGATCAGCCATAAGGAAGGTGTGGGACAACTGAAATCTTGCCATAGGCTGCACGATGCTTTTAGCAAAGGTGATCATAAGTGGGCCAGAGATACCTTGGATGTGAGCGGAGAGTGGGAGCCTGACTTTTCTCTTGAGCTGCGTGTCTCGACTACCCTTATCAATAGTAAGTGAACTGCTTCATTCTTGTCCTGCTTGAATTTTTTGTTGAGTTGCTCCATGACTTCAATTTATTAATCGTCTTTCTTACTTTGCGTAGATTCGGTGTTTGGCTCAACTCCAAGGACTTCGGCAAATATGAAGAAAGTGCACATCGCCTTGGGCATTCCTGCTGAGTATTGTGAGTAGTGCTGGCTGCTCAGCCCTCTTTGTTAGAAGAAATGTGGCCTGCCTTCCAAGGAAGAGATAAATCGGATAAAGGATGAGGTGTTGGCTCGTCTAATCGTTGCTGTAGAGCCTGCTGCCAATGAGGGTGGAAAGAAGAGGTCTTCCTCACCTATTTGTGAGCCTTCGGCTGAGAAAAAGCCAAGAACTTCTTCTGCTATTGTTGAGAAGCTTGTCATTGATCTAACTTCCCCTAAGGGGGCGAAGAAGATAGTTTAGTTTGAGCCTATGAAACCTGCTGCTCTAAAGGTGATCGTATCCATTGCTAAGTGACTTGCCCAGCGGAAGGGTTCGGTGACGCCTCCGGTGTCCGGGTTTGTATCGAAGCGTCTGTCGGGAGCTAAGTCTGGTTCTGCTTCTGAGAGGCTCCCTACTATGAAAAACGGGAAGGTGAATTTTGTTGCTAAACTGGCGCTTGAGCTTGTTCCTCCTTTTGCCATGACTGGCTCGTCTACTGAGAAGGGGAAATCTGCTCGCACGGGCAGTTATGAGAAATCCACCGAGTTTGAGGCTGAAGAGTTTCCCAAAGGTTTGTGCGTTGCTGAAGGCTGACTTGCTTGAGGACGTCGATGCATGCGCCAAATTCGTTAACAATGTTGGGAAAGTTGTCATTCGCTCAAACTCCTTTGTGAAGTGTCCTGCCTACTCGAGGAGGTCCTCCCTGATTGCTACAATGCATAAGACTTTAATCCTGGCAGCTGAGTCTATGTGCGTTGATCAAGATGCTGTTAAGTGTGCTAAGGAGGCCAAAGTGGCATTAGTGGCTCAGCTTCGCTTGGCTGCTAAAAAGATCGATAAGCTCGAATCTGAACTCGCCGTTTTGAAGGGGTTTGATGTTTCTGCCCCCACTTCTTTACAACTGAAGATCGCTCATCAGGATGACGCCCATTTTAATGCTAGGTTTAGTGCAACTCAGGCGATGTTGGAAGCTGCAGGGAATGAAGCCTGTCGTGTTTCTTCAGTGGTTGAGGACCATGAGTGTGTCAATTCCGAACTATGATCTGCTTGTTTTGCCAAGGACGAGAAGCTTATCTTCATGCATGTTGAAGTGTCTTGTCTCAAAGAGGTTGTCAGTAAGCTTGAGTCTAAGGAAGTTGATTTGTAAGGTGTGCTGTTTGCTAGCGAGAACCTGAAAAAGAAGCTGGATAAGTTGCAGGGTGCTCACACTAGGCTTGTTGAGGAGAATGTGCAGCTGAAGAATGAGAAAGCTGTTCATGAAGTGGTGTTTGCTTCTTGTCAGGCTGATTTCTACAAGCTTGGCTATGTAGACGATCTTCAAGGCAAGCCGTGAGTTTTTCGAAAAGGACTTCGAGACTTTTTCCATTTCTCTAATTGATTTGCTTGATTTCTCGTTTGAAGCTGCTTTTGGTGGAGTAGCTAAGGGTTAGGCAGTCCAGGCAGGGGCGGCTGAGGATGAACTAATAGAAGCTTTAGCTGCTAGGAGCGGTGCGGCTGTTGAAGGTGTGGCAGTCGAAGAACTAGTGGTTGCATAAGCTGCCAATGAGTAGTCTTTTTGCTTAGACTTGGGAGTTTTCTTCTTTTCCTTTTTGTTCTGCTTTATTTGAACTTTGTTAGCCTTCCAGCCGGTTTATCAATTTGCTACAAATTTAATAAACAGCTTTCCTTTATTTATTTATTTATTTTCCTCATCCTTCTATTTTGCCGTGCTATTTACGAAGTCGCCACTTAGGTCTTTGCGAAGTCGCCGTGCTATCAGTGAAGCAGTCGATCCTTTGTCGCCACTTAGGTCTTAGCTTCGACTTTTTGGGCTTCGGGAGCCTTGCCTGCTGGAGGTGACTTGCAAAACTTTGCCGTAGGACGGGCGGTTGAGTTGGCTACTTCGATGGAGCAGTTGACTCGTGTGGTCACTTTAGGCTTCAGTTTTGGCTTTGATGCTTATAGAGAATTACCTGCAAAAGGAAAAATGCGAGACTTTTAACTTATAGAGCTGGCGGCCAAACTCGTTGCCTCCGAAGGAAGTAGGTAAGTTCGCGTAGCTACTATAGTTGTGAATCTCGGCTTTGGATAGCTTCGTGAGCTTTAGCTTTCCTGGGGCGTATTGTGAAATTTTTAACCTATAAGACCAGCGGGCGAACGCGTACTTCGCGTAGAAAGTAGAGGAGTTCGCATGGCCACTATGGTTGTATTCTGACTTTCAAGTGGCTTTTTGAGCCTATGCCCTCCCGGGGTATGTTGCGAAGTTTTTGACTTATAGAGTCATTGGCGGAACTCGTGCTTCTCGTGAGAAGCAGAGGAGGTTCACGTAGCTGCTATAGTCGTGCCTCGACTTTGTTCCAGCAAAACTTAAATCGTAGACTGTCGGCTGAAAACGCTGCTTTTAGGTAAGTAGGCGAGTCGTCATAGTCATAGCAGGTGTAAGTCTCGACTTACGGATTGCCTTGGGTTACTAATTGTTGTGTTGTCAGCCGGGCATCTTACTTATAGAAGCAGACAACTCGCGTAACCACTTTAGGCATCGTCCCTAGCTCTCGGACGTGTTTTAGGGGTGAGGTGTAGGTGGAATCGCGCCTCAGAGGCCACATTCTTCTGAGTCGCAACTTGATTCTGTAGGTTGCTTAACTAGTATTGCAACACTTTGAAACCAAGCCACTTCATGAAGAATTGTGTGTCGACGATGTATCATCTTGTCACGCGAACTCTTTCATGGGCAGGGGTCCTGCACTTAGCGTCTCTTCTAGTTAGAGACCCGGGATCCCGCGGAATTGAATCCTTCAGTTGGCTAAGTTTATTCTAGGAGAAGGACTATCGTGGCCAATTTTGGGATTCGTCCAGTTCAAGTAGTCTCTGTATTCAGGGGAAACTAAGTTGTCGTACCACCTATCTACGTCTGGATATTCTGGATTAGTTTACTCTCTCATATTGGATATCACATGTTATGTTTAAACCAGCAGATGGCATCTTTTGCTTGTTATAGGGGTGGTTGAGGAATTAGTTTACCCTATCACGCTGGAGAGCTTACGCCATGTCTGTAGGGCAGCGGGCATTTTCTGTTTGGAGAGCTTACCCAGATGGGTGTCGGGGGAATTAGTTTACCCTCTCGCGCTGGAGAGTTTACGCCATGTTTGCAGGGCAGTGAGTGTCTTCTGCTTGTCATAGGGTTGGTCAGTTTATTTATGCATTTGGCCCAGGCTTGTGAATAATTCCTTCAACATTCATTAAAAATAGAGGCTTTTATTAACTTTGCTCATAGGTAGTAATGACATAACAACTGATAATTCTTGGCATGCAAGGTCTTGTTCGTCGAGCTGCTTGAGTCTTCGAACCTTTTTCATCTTGAATGGGGTCCAAGGAATGGTGGGAGGTTACGCGTAGTGCTTTCTCATGTTGTAGGCATTCCACTGCTTGTCGATTTCTTTGTCGCTCATAGTGGTGAGGGTGTAACTGCTTCTTTTGCCTACTCAGCTGATTTTGTATGGACCTTCCCAGATAAGAGCCATCTTTTTGGAGCCTTCCCGTCGAATGGTGATGAAGGCTTTTCTGAGGACTAAGTTTCCTGGCTAGAACTGCTTGATTTTTGCCCTTTTGTTGTAGTTGGAGAGGAGCTGTTGTTAACAGGCCGCAATGCGGGTGATAACCTTTTCGCACTCTTCCTCTGCCAGGTCTAAATTGGTGGCCATCTTCTTCTCGTTTTGCTCGAAATTCGGCAGTACGGTGGTGATGCTTGGCATCAGGACGTTAGGAGGAATGATTGCCTTGTAACCATACGCCAGGGAGAATGGAGTTTCGCCGGTTGCTTGTTTTTTGGTAGTGCGATATGCCCATAGAACACTAGAGACCTCGTTTGACCACTTGGCTATCTTATCTGAGAGGGTCTTCTTAAGGCAGTCGAGGATGGTCTTGTTGGATACCTCGGCCTGCCTGTTACCCTGCAAAGATCGGGGCATGGACACGTGTTGCTTGATGCCATATTTTTCAAAGAACTTCGCCAAGTCTTTGCCCACGAACTGCAGATCATTGTCGGTGACGATGAAGTGTGGGATCTTGAAGTGGCAAATGAGGTTCATCCATGTGAAGCGCTTTATGTTCGTCTGGGTAGTTGTAGTTATGGGTTTGGTTTCGATCCATTTTGTGAAGTAGTTGGTCACTACGATCATTTACTTCTGCCCTCAGTAGTAGGCGGCATTGGTTCTACCAGGTCAATCGCCCATTGCATGAATGGCCAAGGGCTTATTTGCTGGTGGAGTTCACTGGCAGGTAGTGTGGGCACGGGCTTGAAGCGCTAGTAGCTGCCGCACTTTTGTACATACTTCTCTGGTGTCTTAATGCATGGTTGGCCAGTAATAGCCAGCGTTATGAGCTTTTTGCGCTAAGGAGTGGCCTCCTGAGTGGTTTCCATATACGCCTTCGTGGATTGAGCTAAGAATTTTCAAGTCGTCGGGAGACGATAAGCAGTGGAGGTGTAGTCTTGAAAAGGATCTTCGGACGAGCATGCCGTCCATATATAGTAGCATGCGACCTTTATCTAAAGTTTCCTGGATTTCAGTCTGTCTATAGGGAATGTTCCATTGACTATGTAGTCAATGATGGGATCTTGCCAACTAGGGGTTGTGCTGATCTGTGCCACCTTGACTGATGGTTCCTTATCTACGCTTGGCTTTTCCAAGTACTCGATTGGGATGAAACGCCTAGGCTTGCTAGTGCGTCTACGTGGGCATTTTCTGCTCGTGGAACCTGAATGAGTGTATACGCCTGGAATATTGCTAATTGCTCTCATACCTTTTCGAGGTATTAGGCCATCCTTGGATGCTTTGCTGCATACTCCCTTAAATTTTGGATGGTAATCAGATGGGAATCGGAATAGATTGCGAGCTTTTTCACCGTTAGGTCTTTTGCTAATCGGAGACCTACTAATAGGGCTTCATACTCTACTTCATTGTTTGATACCTTGAAGATTAGAGTGATCACTTGCTCGAGCATCGAACAATTTGGAGTTGTAAGAATTAGGCCTGCCTCCGATTCTTGGTAGTTGGATGATCCATCGACGTACAAACGTCGAAAATCTCTTGCAGGTAGGGCTGATATGGCTATGGTATGCTCGGTTACCTCTTGGGCGTTTCTAGGCTTAGTTTCTGCGCGAGTCAGAATGTCAGCTAGTTTTTTGCCTTTAACGTTGTGCATCTGGGCTGTGCGGAATATTGTATCATAACAATGATTGCGTACGTCTGAAGGTTCAGCTTGAGCTTCCAGGTTGCAACAACTAGCATCAAAATCAAAGTTCTGATTTTCAATTATCTGGTTTCCTGATTGAGGAAAACTTTTTAACTGTGGAATACATGTGGTCGAGCCTTCAGCTCTTCTCGTATGAGGGTAGAGCTCATTGCTGTTTCAGATGCCGCTATATAGATGCATAGATCCTCTGCTGCTTTCGGCTTAGATTGCATTGGTTGGTAGGTTGCAAAAGGAATCGATTGAGTGCAACTGCTCATCAGGTCAAACCTGGGATCTTCCTTAGAGTAGTGGGGGACTTCATATCCAAGATCGCTCAGATCTTCTTTAGATGTGCATTTGGCATGGTTTGACCGTTACTTAGGGTCAAGGAAGATGTGCTCGGCGTCATTATCGGGTTTTCATCCTGATTCATCTGCCAGGCATTGTCGACCTTGACACCATCTTCCTAACTTATCTACTGTGATTGCTATTTGGTGAAGGTAGAAACGTCCTTCTGTACTTCAACTGCTATTGCTGGGGCGAAAAACTTCTTCTTCGACTCCTTCAGAACTTGTACAATGGATCGCCTGGACATGGCCTGGTCACCTTTGATCTCTCCGACTACTCTTCCCGAGATGCGAAATTGAATTTTTTTGTACTCAATCGAGGTTATAGCTCCGATCTTCATAGCCAGGGTCAACCTAATATCCCGTTATAGGGAGATGAATCGTTGACGATCATTAAGGTTTACGATGAGATAATTGGTGTGTAACATCCCACATCGCCCATGGAAGTGATCCTTAAATGTATATTCCTATCCCTACCTAGCACGAGGCTTTTTGGAAGCTCACTGGCTTCGGGTTCCGTAGAAACTCCGAAGTTAAGCAAGAAGGGGGCTAGAGCAATCCCATGATGGGTGACCTATTGGGAAGTTGCTCATGAGTTCCCAGAAACAAAACCGTAAGGGCGTGGTCGGGGCCCAAAGCGGACAATATCGTGCTACGGTGGTGGAGTGGGCCTGGGAAATGGTCCCCCTGGGGCCGGGATGTGACAATTTGGTATCAGAGCTTAACCCTGGCCGCATGTGTGCCGACGAGGACGTCGGGCCCCTAAGGGGGGTGGATTGTAACATCCCACATCGCCCAAGGGAGTGATCCTTAAATGTATATTCCCATCCCTATCTAGCACGAGGCATTTTGGGAGCTCATTGGCTTCGGGTTCTGTAGGAACTCCGAAGTTAAGCAAGAAGGGGGCTAGAGCAATCCCATGATGGGTGACCCACTGGGAAGTTGCTCGTGAGTTCCCAGAAACAAAACCGTGAGGGTGTGGCCGGGGTCCAAAGCGGACAATATCGTGCTACAGTGGTGGAGCGGGCCCGGGAAATGGTCCTTCTCGGGCCGGGATGTGACACGTAACGTCGAGTGTGATAGTGCCAATGGCAGTTAAGCTGAGTTCGTTGAATCCGATCAAGGCCTCTGCTTTATGTTGGATCGTGCTTTGCAGGCCCATCTTTTGGATGACTGACAGTTGTAGGATGTTGACTGAGATGCCGTTGTCCACCATGATTTTGTTAACGATGGCGTGGGCCAGTTGTACAGAGATCACCAGGGCATCGTCGTGGGGAAAGTCTACTCCCTCAGCGTCTTGCTTAGTGAAGTCGGTGATCGGTCCAAGTACATCATCTATGGTTTGAACCTGATAGAACGATCTTACCTACTAGATTTTCCTTTTTTTTTGAGTTATTAGTGGCCCCCAGAAGCTCGGACTCAGCAAATATTTTGTTGATTTAGATTGTCTTAGTTAGGGGTTCGGCATCAGTGTCTACTTTACGCCTTAGCCGGGCAACTGGTATGTCGATATACTGGTCGCATTTGCCTTCTTTCACGAGCTGCTCAAGGTACCTCTTCCATGTGGTGCAGTCATTGGTTGTGTGCTTAGAGCCTTTGTGGAATGCACAGTACTTGGTCTGGTTCATCTTAGAGGTATCGTCCCTTATAGGTAGTGGTGGCTTAAACCATGGCTTGTCCTTGAGGTCGCAAAGGATCTGGTTGATCGGGATTAAGAACTTGGTGTACGTTTTGGGTGTTGTGCCTCTTTTTGCTGGGGATTGGTCCCTACGTCTGTCTCCTTGCTTGCTTTTGTTCTTGAGTGGTTTATCACTTGTCTTCTTCTGAGTTGGTTCCGTGTCTTTCCTCAACTGATCAGGCAGCTTCTAGGAGCGTTTTTCCTCATCCTAGAGGAAGTGTTTTTCTACCAAAGCATAAAAATTTTCCAGGGACATGTTCTTGCCGATAATCAATTCTCCAAAAAGTGGGTGATCTGTTGGGAGGCCCTTTCGGAAAGTTGCGATTATGATGCTATCATCGCATCCTATAATCTTCGCCTTCTTCACCTTCTCCGCCTTGAATCCTTTAACGTAAGTAAGTGTGAAGTGACTCCTTCGGGTCTTTTTTCATATTGAAGAGGTGGCCAGACTTCTTTTTGAACGAGCGGTAGAATGAATATTCCTTAGTGAAAAGCAAGGAAAGTTCGATTAAGTTCCGGATTAAACGTGGCGACAGGGTGTGGAACCAGTCTCACACCTCGCCTTGGAGCGTAGTGGCAAAGATTTTGCATATGAGAACGTCATTGTTGGTGTAAAGGGTCATGGCTTTTCGGTAGTGCATCAAGTGCCTGTCTGGATCTTCATCTCATTTGAACAAGGTGTAAAGGGTCCTTGCGCTTCGGTAGTGCATCAAGTGCCTATCCGCGGTGGCTCTTTCTGCTCTATATTGTTTGTAAATGGTGACCTGCTCAGGTTGGCCACATCTCTACGGAGGGCATCATCGGCAGTGTCAATGAGTTGGAATCCGCGGAGCTGCTCTGCTACGAGCCTTTGTACTTCCTCTTGGATTTGCACTTGGTGCGGCATCGGAGCATCGAGCTGCCCCCAATGTTGACCTGCTGGTCCATGTTGTTCTTCGGCATGTCCTTCTCGTCTTTACTGCAGTTGTGGTGCACTGCTTCACCTTGTGCTGCCAGTGGAACTTGAGTTGGATTGTTCCTGTGCTCTCCTCTAGGCGTCATGCGGCTGCCTACTCCATTGCCTCGTGTGGACATTTCTCTCGAAATGTCCTGAGTGCTTGTTGGAATGTGGACCCAACCTCAAATGCACACTGACTCGTGAGTCGAGTAGGGAATGAACACTTCTCTGCTCATCTAGGCGGGAGAAAAAGTTTCCCCGAGGGCCCAAACGAGAGTGCACACTACCCGAACGCATGGTTCATGGCGAGCTGAGCGACTCTTTGCCAGGACGCGTTGTATCTTGATGCCCTCAAGGAGTTGGTTCACCAAAGTGGTCTGCTGCGTGAGGGTGTTCATCAAGTTGGCGACCTGTTGGGGCAGGTGGTGCTCGCCATTTGGATTGAAAGAGTCTGGATAATGGGGGCCTCCATGTGTGGTGGAAGTATAGTGGACTGTAGGTACAAAACTTGAGCTGAAAACTGGCATTCCTGCAGAAAAGTGGTGTGAGAGTAACCTTGAATCGATCGCTGGACCGGTAGTCGAAATTCGGATTGCTGGAGGTGGCCTTGGAATGGATTGGGTTACGGGCCAGGTAGTTGGAGCGAGTCGCAAGGCTTACTGCTATATCATGGCCTACTAGCTGGGTGGTTTGGGCTTCGGCCCATTGAGCTGCCGCGTTCCAGGCTCGGGTTTGGGCCTGTTGTGCAGCAAGGCTTACTGCAGTAGGAGGTTGGGCATTCTGTCCTGGGCCTACTGTGGCAGTTGCCAAGTTCTAGGCCTCTTGCCCATGGGCTAGGAAATGGACCTGGGCCTCCTGCCTAGGGTTTTTGGTTGGGTGCAGCATTGCAAGGGTAGCGGCGTGGGAAGTGGTGTCGTGGCCTGGTGGCCTTGTCGTGGCTGCTGGGTCACAGTGGTGGTGGTAGTGGTGCGGCTTCGCGGCGGTGGGGTTCTTATACCGTCGTGTTAAGCCTTGAGGACCTCCTTCGAGGGGCTATGTCCTCGTCTCCACTCTTCGGTTCAAATCCTTACACGTACAGGGTTCTATTCGTCGTAGTTTCTGAATTTCCTACCATTGTATTCTTTCTCTAGGGATTGATCAAGAAACTTTCCCAGGAAAAATTAAATGATTCGTGTGAGAAATTCAACGTAATAGAAAATTCAAGAAACAAATGTGAGAGGCTTTTTCAATTGTTTTGAATCAGCTCTCAATGAAAGCACCAATTTGTCGATGCAAATTTTCGCCGTCTTCAGCCTTGACGAAAATGCACCTGCAAAACAATCAACACCTTTGATCAAAGACCTAAGCCTCACGTACCCACAAGGTTGGGGGGGGTGGGGTGGGGTGTTAGGTCAATGGATCTCCGATGCCTAAGTTAGTTTCTCTGAGAGAGTAAAGTGTTTAGGGCTTTTTTAGGGTTGCAAAAGCTTTGAAAATTTGATAGAATATGGGTTATTTATAGGGATAGGGCCAGCCATAGTGTTTAATGGAGATATATTCTCTAAATATTCCCAAGATATTAAATAGGAAATAATATTTTGAGATAATGGTGTAATTATCCCTAATTTATTTAAATTAAGATTACTTACTTGATTGGAGTCAATCTTCAATTGGGAATGTATTAAAGATAGGATTTGGGTAATTAATCCTTATCTTTAATTACTTGCCAAGGGTAGATGAGATGTGGGTAGTCGTATTCAGCTGCTGAAACCTCCAAAGATGTGAGCTGCAAGTGGGAGTATCTGAGAAGCCTGCCCATTTACTGAGGGCAATCTTGTCTTTCTTGAATAAAAGTCCATGTGCTGCCACTAGAATTTTTGGGATTATTTTAGGCTCCACATGGTTTACTCTTCTTTTGGAGCCTATTTTTTCACACATTTAGGCTTCAATAGATGAGCTAAGCAATTTCCACGTGGCATTGTATCAAATTAGCATTGATCATAGGGTATGGCATTGTAAGATCATCTTCTATTCACTTTGATCAAATTATTTGTCAACCGTTTTAGTTTTTTATAATTATGATAGTATTTCTTATTTGGCCTCAAGATTAGTGGACTTAAACTTTGTTTATTATCTGTGCAGTACAAAGAAGACCTTAATAATGTAATAAGAGATTGCAATATTAACTTGACAGTAAATTATGCATCTTTTTATTTCTTTTTTTGGATGCAATGTCCCTACTTAGTGTAATTTGTATAGGGATGGCAACGGTTCGGTTTGGGGACGGAAATGCTATATCCATCCCCATAACCACGAAAATTAACCATACCCATAACCACAAAATAACCATCGGGGATTATTCATAACCATATCCACCAGGTAACGGATTTTCAATCGGTTATCAATTATATCCATCTTCGTAAAAAAAAAAAAAAAATATTCATCCAATTGACGCACTATAAATTTTAGTAGATACTAATTTTACCATTAAATAGTCACATCCAATTACAAAAAATATAACAATATATATTTGAAGTTGTTCATGATAAGCCAATATGATAAATTGGTCCAATAAAAAAGAAAAAGAGGACAAAAACAAATACAAATGGAAGACAAAACATGTAAACTAAATACATAACAACAAACATGAAGACAATTATTGATTTAATTTTGCATAATTCTATGGGCTCATAACATATGTAATAAACTCAAAAACTAACGCTAATTGATAATTTGCATGAATCAAATAACATGAACAAGAATGAAAGATTACCTATTGAGCTGACAACATGCACCAATTTCTTGACAATGAGACTCCTGAAGTGAGATGAATTTGATAAACTTGGAACATTTGATAATTGATATAAAAAATGATTCAATGAATTAATTTGGTTGAGTATAACAATAAGAGTATTGAATTGATGAGGTTGTTTGACACACCCCGATCGAGATTGGAGCGTGCTGGCCGTCACACTAAGGTGACGTAGCCATGTGCACGTGCGGAAGCTAATAAAGTAATAACGTAAGTACGAATAGTTAAAAACTAAACTAACATACAAAGTACTAAATAAGTGCTAGCGTGTGAGTCACAATTTCAGAGCCAGACAACAGCAGTCCAAAAGAAAAGTTAGCGACAATAGTTCACCCGAAGGTGACCCTACAATGATAGGTGTCTGTCAGAAGTGCCGAACAAGCCCTCTGGGAAACCACCGGAACTGCTACTCAACTAGAACCTGGAGGGGCGCAAAACAAAAGTGTGAGTGGGCAAAAACAAAGCTTTCGAAAACCATTTATAAAATACTTTCTAACCCCTCGCCGTAAAACCTGTATACATCCCAGAAAATAAACATAGGTACGTAAGTGTAGATATGCCAATCATGCTCTAGAATATGCCATGCCAAAATCTCATAACGATATGCAAGTGCCCAGGTATAAACATATCAATATCATGTAATCTGGCAGCCGGAGTCACCTAACGTGACCTGTACGGCTGCATCTAGAGCTCAAATCTCAATCTCAATATCTAAACCTGCCCACGAGCCAGAACCACCTAAAGTGGTCTGTACGACAGGCCTGGGTGTAAACAAGTGCTACGATCACGTGAAGACTGGGCGAATAATCGCGGGTCACCTATGAGTCGGAACCACCTAAAGTGGTCTGTACGACAGGACTGTGCACCTACCTTGAATCCAAGGTAAGCATAAGGTGTGGGAGGTGAACATCACGTGAAGGACTGTGCCCTGGCCACGGGCGGGAGCACTAACACCGGGGGTGCAGGTTATGAGCTCTCTAACTATCTCAAACCATTACTGAAACATAAACATGCACAACGCTTACCTGGCACTTACCTTTGCGTCCACAACACCCAATATGCATATGTATAAATATATGCAACTAATAACGTACCCAACGATGCACGAAAAACGATAATGTAATGCATGGCATAATGAATAAACATTTATTCAAGTTCTGGGAAAATATAGTATATAGGTATATACGGAAAACCAAAAGCCCACTCACTAGTATGTAGAAGGGTCGTAGCCCCCCTGCCTCGCGTGTGCACGCTCGTCCTCGGGGTACGTGTCACCTATATGCGAAAAAGCTATAAAAACGTTAACTTTAAAGCACATAACCAACTCCTCGTAATAACTCCTCATACATTGCTCAAATTGGACAAATGAATAAACCAACGTGCTCTACACAACCTCAGGATCACAACTATATTTTTAAAATAATTTTTGGACCCCTCATGCGCCCCCACGCGCCGAAATAGGCACGGACCTACGCGCCCCCCACGCACGGCCACGTGCCATGCACACTGACGGCGTCAATTGACGCCGTCAGGAATATTCCGTTAAAATTTGGAATATTCCGTTAGAATTAACCGGATACCGTTAACGGCGTCAGGAATATTCCGTCAGAATTGACGGAATATTCCGTCACCTTCTTCGTTCAATCTCCGGCGACGTCGCCGGCGCCGGAAACTGGGAAAACCTGCAACTTGGGTTTTCTCGCTCATTTTTCCACCATTCTTCACGTTTCTTGCACCAAATTAAAGCCCTAAACTAGTAGAACACAACCATACACGTTTTAAAGTCTAAAACTCACTAGATTATACCTGTGCAAACTCTCCAAAACCGGCCAACTTAGAACAGGACGATCCCGACGTCCAAATTTGTCCAACGAAGCACTCCGAGGCTCCTTGGGACCTCACGAACACAACTACAAGCTTCAAAAGTCCAAAAACACGCTAGAATAAGTTTGCATGAATAGTAACTAAAACGGACCTCGTCGAATCGACGTGAAAACGGCTACAACCTTACCTGAAAATGGTACCACTGGACTCCTCTCAACCTCACGATCACAACAGTACCCTTGGTTTCCTCAATCTGCTAGGATTTGGTGGGTTTGGTGTGTGTCTGTACGTTTTCAAAATGAAGAAGAAGGAATGGGGTTCTCGGGGGAAAGAAAGAGAGAGAGAGAGAGACAGAGAGAGACAGTGAGAGTGAGACAGTGTGTGTGTGTGTGGCCCTAAGCTTGCCAACACCACACAAAACAACCAAAAACATAACGAAAACAAACTAGGGGTAAAATTGTAATTTCACACGTGCGTTCCAATAATCCCGGGACGGGATGTCACAACCTTCCCACCTTAATAGAATTTCGTCCCGAAATTCAAAACAACAAGCAGCAACCCCTAGTGGCCAAAGAACAAACGAGGATACAAATCCCTAACCCGGTCTTCTGTCTCCCACGTAGCTTCCTCAACTGAATGGTTCCTCCACAAAACCTTCACTAAGTTCACCGTCTTGTTCCTCAGAACCTTCTCTTTCCAATCGATGATCGTCACCGGTTCCTCGTCATACGTCAAATCTGGATTAATCTCTAACGGTTGAGGAGGTATCACGTGAGATGGATCAGCAACATAGTGTCGGAGCATAGACACGTGAAAAACATTATGCACTCTAGCCAACTCCGGAGGTAACTCCAACCTGTAAGCTACCTCACCAACTCGTTCTGTGACCATGTATGGTCCGATGTACCTGGGGCTCAACTTCCCCTTCTTTCCGAATCGCACAACACCTCTCCACGGTGAAAGCTTCAAAAATACCCAATCTCCGACCTCATACACTCTGTCCGTAGCATGCCGATCCACTAGACTCTTTTGCCTGTCTTTAGCTGCTTTCAGGTTAGACTTAATTACCTGAACATTCTGAGTAGTCTCCTCGACAATCTCCGGACCCACTAAAACTCTTTCTCCAACCTCTGAGCAACACAACGGTGTACGACAAGCTCTGCCATACAAGGCCTCAAATGGCGCCATGCCAATGCTCGAATGAAAACTGTTGTTGTAGGCAAATTCCATCAAATCCAACCGCTGGTGCCAAGCGTCACCAAACTGCAACACCGAAGCTCGCAGCATATCCTCCAAAGTCTGATTAGTTCTCTCTGACTGTCCATCTGTCTGTGGATGATATGTCGTACTGTAAAGTAATCTCGTGCCCAAAGCTTCCTGGAAAGCCACCCAAAACTTCGATGTAAATCGTGGATCTCGATCCGAAACAATACTCACCGGGACACCATGGTACTTCACAACCTTCGAGATAAACAACTCCACTAACCGGCTCAAAGAATACTTCTCTCTCACTGGAATAAAATGTGCCGATTTAGTGAGCCGATCGACGATCACCCAAATGCCGTCAAAGCCATTATGTGTACGCGGGAGCTTGTACACAAAATCCATAGTGATATTTTCCCATTTCCACTCTGGAACGGGAAGCGGCTGCAACAACCCAAACGGCTTCTTTCTTTCTGCTTTAACTTGCTGACAAACAGCACATCTGCTCACATACTCGGCTATCTCCCTCTTCATACCCAGCCAATAATAAAATGGTTGAATGGTATGATACATTTTGGTAGCTCCTGGATGCATGCCGTAAGCCAAGATATGTGCTTCATCAAGAATTTCTTTCTTCAACTCCACACTATTAGGCACGAACATTCTACCCTCTTGCATCAACATGCCATCCGAATCACGAACTCTGAGGTCTCGCCTCCTTCCTTGCTCTCGAGCTTGAATAAGTTCTTGAGTCTCCTGATCGGCTACCTGCACTTCAAGCACCCGATCAATAAGAATTGGCCTAACTTGGAAATTAGCAAGTAGCACCACTTCTCGATCTTCGGCTTCTAGCCTTACTCCCGTAGCACGCAAGTCCACCAAAAGAGGAACATGACTCGCATACAACGCATTGATACGACCATGAGACTTCCTGCTAAGTGCATCAGCCACTACGTTCGCACGACCAGGATGATAATCAATCGTGCAATCGTAATCGCTGAGCAACTCCAACCATCTCCGCTGACGAAGATTAAGCTCCCTCTGAGTAAAAAGATATTGGAGGCTCTTGTGATCTGTAAAGATCCTGCACTTCTCTCCGTAAAGATAGTGTCTCCACAACTTCAACGCAAAAATGATAGCAGCCAACTCCAAATCATGTGTAGGGTAATTCAACTCATGAGATTTCAACTGCCGCGAAGCATAAGCAATCACCCTACCATGCTGCATCAATACATATCCCAGACCATTCAAGGAAGCATCGCTATAAACCTCGAAATCACCACTATCGTCTGGGAGTGCCAAAATAGGTGCATGAGTGAGACAATGCTTCAACTGCTGGAAACTCTGCTCACACCTATCATCCCACTCAAATTTAACATCCTTCCTCGTTAATCTCGTCAGTGGCAAGGCAATCACCGAAAATCCTTAACGAATCTCCGATAATACCTTGCCAAACCAAGGAAACTTCTCACCTCGGTGACGGTTCGTGGTTGCTCCCAACTCTCCACAGCTGCCACCTTCTGAGGGTCAACCAGAATACCCTGAGCAGAAATGATGTGTCCCAAGAAGGCGACTTGATCTAACCAGAACTGGCACTTGCTAAACTTAGCATATAGCTGGTGTTCCCTCAACCTCTTCAACACCAAAGTAAGATGTCGAACATGCTCCGCTTTCGACTTAGAATACACCAGAATATCGTCAATGAAGACAATAACAAATCTATCCAGATAAGGCTGAAACACCCAGTTCATTAAATCCATAAAGGCGGCTGGTGCATTCGTCAACCCAAATGGCATAACCAGAAACTCGTAATGACCGTAACGAGTCCTGAACGCCGTCTTAGGGACATCATCCCTACTAATCTTCAACTGATAGTAACCAGACCTCAGGTCAATCTTAGAGAACACACAAGCACCTCTCAGCTGATCAAACAAATCATCGATACGAGGCAATGGATAACGGTTTTTAATCGTCACCCGATTCAGTTGCCTGTAGTCGATGCACAGCCTCAAAGTTCCATCCTTCTTCCTCACAAACAACACTGGAGCGCCCCAAGGCGAAGTACTAGGCTGGATAAATCCCTTATCCACTAACTCCTGCAGCTGAACTTTCAATTCCCTTAACTCCGCGGGAGCCATACGATAAGGAGTTAAAGAAATAGGATTAGTACCTGGAATCAACTCAATAGTGAACTCCACATCTCGATCTGGGGGTAAACCAGGTAAATCCTCGGGAAAAACATCAGGGAAGTGTCTGACCACTCTCACATCCTCCACTCTGCTAGGAACAGCCTCATCTAACACCACATGAGCTAGGTACCCCTGACAACCTTTAGACAACAACTTTTTCGCTCGCAGAGCCGAAATAACGCCATATCTCACCCCACTCTGCTCACCAACAAAAGTAACCACAGGTAGTCCAGGTCGGTGAAACGTAACTACTTTCCCGTAACAGTCAATGTTGGCACGATAGAAATGTAACCAATCTGTGCCCAGAATCACATCAAAGTCCACAATATCTAACGAGATAAGATCGGCTGACAGAGCAACTCCCTCTACGATCACTGGACATCCTGGGTACACACAATCTACAACGCAACTCTCTCCTCTAGGCATAACAAACTCTAAATCATACCCTAGAGGTGTGGGGCGAGGTTGCGTCACTTGAGCAAATGTATGAGAAATTACGGAGTGTGTAGCTCCACAATCAATTAAGACTCTAGCAAAACAACCAAGAATGTTCAACGTACCCATAATCAAGTCTGGGTTGTTCTGAGCGTCCTGCAGAGAAATATTGTGAAGACGCCCCTGTCCCTGCTGACGCCCGCCGCAGCCTCTGCTCGCCTGAACGCCGCGTCCCTGAGCACCACGCCCCTGACTGGGCTAACCCGACTGTCTCGAAGACCCTGCACTGCTAGTGGCAATCTCCCCCTGCTGATACTGTCCTCCTTGATACCACTGAGAACCATCCGCTGGAGCTCGAGGATACGGCATATAGCCGCCCGAATACTGAGGATAGCCATCCTGGGAATAGGGATCCTGGGGATACTGATACTGCCCCGGAGCATAAGGGACAGCATCACCCTGATAGTGGTATGCACCACCTCGACCCGTCTGGCCGTAGCTACTAGGACCCTGGATCTGCTGGAGTGGTGCAGGTGGTGGCATAAAGGTCTGCTGTGGTTTCTGCTGCTGCTGACCCTGGGGACAATTCGCCGCTCTATGTCCCATCTGTCCGCATGTGAAGCAACCGTTGCTACCACGTCTACACTCACCGAAATGCCGGTTGTTACACCTGCGGCAAATAGGGGCTCTGCCTCGACCACCATCGCCCTGCCTCTGGCCTCTAGCGCCACCAGAAAATCTACCTCCACGACCCTGTCCAGTGGCACTGAAGCCGCCACTCGAAGAACTCGAGCTAGCACCACCCCTCTTGAAGTTCTGAGTCTGACGGGGCCCGAGCGATGCCTGACCTTTGCCTTTGTCATCTTTCTTCTGGTTGCTGTCCTTCTCTTCATCAGTGTCGCTCGACATATTCTCAGAGTCCTCGATCCTCAACAGTATCTCATAGAAGTCCCGGTAAGTCTCGTAGTGGACAGTAGTCGCCATAGAACGCCACTTCTTCCTGGTGCCCAAACGGAAAAGACGCAGCATCTCCACCGGATTACCAGCGACATCAGGATGGTAACGAGACAAGTCCGTAAACTTACGGTAGTACTCATTCGCTGACATCTTCCGCTGTTTTAGCTCGGTAAACTCC
This sequence comes from Pyrus communis, assembly GCF_041283825.1. Taxonomy (NCBI): domain Eukaryota; kingdom Viridiplantae; phylum Streptophyta; class Magnoliopsida; order Rosales; family Rosaceae; genus Pyrus; species Pyrus communis. The sequence continues at coordinate 29,052,133 of NC_142580.1, forward strand.
TGCTTCTTACGGTCAATGTACTCAAGGGGCACATATCTTCTCTTGAACAAATCCGTAAAAACATTTCAATCAGTCCTCTGATCTGGAGTCAACCTACGAAGCTCCTGCTCCCACCAAGCTGCCGACTCCGTATCCAGAAACCATGAGGTCGTCTCGACCCACCTCTCTATAGGCAAGTTCCCCTGATTATGCAGCACACGGAAAGTCTTCTCTATGTGTTCTAGCCAGCGCTCTGCGCCCTCGTGCCCCTCACTACCCTTAAATTTATCCAACTTCAGATTGTACATAGTCTCCAGAGGAGTCCTCTGGGGAGGGCGTAACACAGACTGAAGGGCTGTAGCAAAAACTTCCCCCCACTGAGCAACATCGGGGAAGTTAGACTCAGCAGTACGACGGGGTTCCCGACGAGGCGGCATAATTCTGACAGAAGACACCAAAACCATTAGAATACTCACAAGGACACAGGATTGCCAAAACCTGGCTCTGATACCAAACTGACACACCCCGACCGAGATCGGAGCGTGCTGGCCGTCACACTAAGGTGACGTAGCCATGTGCACGTGCGGAAGCTAATAAAGTAATAACGTAAGTACGAATAGTTAAAAACTAAACTAACATACAAAGTACTAAATAAGTGCTAGCGTGTGAGTCACAATTTCAGAGCCAGACAACAGCAGTCCAAAAGAAAAGTTAGCGACAATAGTTCACCCGAAGGTGACCCTACAATGATAGGTGTCTGTCAGAAGTGCCGAACAAGCCCTCTGGGAAACCATCGGAACTGCTACTCAACTAGAACCTGGAGGGGCGCAAAACAAAAGTGTGAGTGGGCAAAAACAAAGCTTTCGAAAACCATTTATAAAATACTTTCTAACCCCTTGCCGTAAAACCTGTATACATCCCAGAAAATAAACATAGGTACGTAAGTGTAGATATGCCAATCATGCTCTAGAATATGCCATGCCAAAATCTCATAACGATATGCAAGTGCCCAGGTATAAACATATCAATATCATGTAATCTGGCAGCCGGAGTCACCTAACGTGACCTGTACGGCTGCATCTAGAGCTCAAATCTCAATCTCAATATCTAAACCTGCCCACGAGTCGGAACCACCTAAAGTGGTCTGTACGACAGGCCTGGGTGTAAACAAGTGCTACGATCACGTGAAGACTGGGCGAATAATCGCGGGTCACCTACGAGTCGGAACCACCTAAAGTGGTCTGTATGACAGGACTGTGCACCTACCTTGAATCCAAGGTAAGCATAAGGTGTGGGAGGTGAACATCACGTGAAGGACTGTGCCCTGGCCACGGGCGGGAGCTCTAACACCGGGGGTGCAGGTTATGAGCTCTCTAACTATCTCAAACCATTACTGAAACATAAACATGCACAACGCTTACCTGGCACTTACCTTTGCGTCCACAGCACCCAATATGCATATGTATAAATATATGCAACTAATAACGTACCCAACGATGCACGAAAAACGATAATGTAATGCATGGCATAATGAATAAACATTTATTCAAGTTCTGGGAAAATATAGTATATAGGTATATACGAAAAACCAAAAGCCCACTCACTGGTATGTAGAAGGGTCGTAGCCCCCCTGCCTCGCGTGTGCACGCTCGTCCTAGGGGTACGTGTCACCTATATGCGAAAAAGCTATAAAAACGTTAACTTTAAAGTACATAACCAACTCCTCGTAATAACTCCTCATACATTGCTCAAATTGGACAAATGAATAAACCAACGTGCTCTACACAATCTCAGGATCACAACTATATTTTTAAAATAATTTTTGGACCCCTCACGCGCCGAAATAGGCACGGACCTACGCGCCCCCCATGCGCGGCCACGTGCCATGCACACGGACGGCGTCAATTGACGCCGTCAGGAATATTCCGTTAAAATTTGGAATATTCCGTTAGAATTAACCGGATACCGTTAACGGCGTCAGGAATATTCCGTCAGAATTGACGGACCTCGTCAAATCGACGTGAAAACGGCTACAACCTTACCTGAAAATGGTACCACTGGACTCCTCTCAACCTCACGATCACAACACTACCTTTGGTTTCCTCGATCTGCTAGGATTTGGTGGGTTTGGTGTGTGTCCGTACGTTTTCAAAATGAAGATGGAGGAATGGGGTTCTCGGGGGAAAGAAAGAGAGAGAGAGAGAGAGACAGAGAGAGACAGTGAGAGTGAGACAGTGTGTGTGTGTGTGGCCCTAAGCTTGCCAACACCACACAAAACAACCAAAAACATAACGAAAACAAACTAGGGGTAAAATTGTAATTTCACACGTGCGTTCCAATAATCCCGGGACGGGATGTCACATTGTTGGTATGCCCCATGTATGATGTTTGGTGCATAATAAAGATAGTATAGGGTTTGATACATGCATAATGAATTAGTACTATAGGGATAGGAATAATTGAGTTGTGGGCATAATTCCAAGACTTCCAAAGGCCTAATTGAATAAAATAATATATATATATATATATATATATATCAAATATATATAATATTCGGATCGGATTCGGGTACAGATATGGATTGGGTACCCCTATAACCATATCCAAAACCATAACCAAATAAAGTTCACGGTTTTTCCCCATATCCAAACCATACCCGAATTTTCATATCTAAATCCAATCCATTCGGGCGATTATTCACGGTTATCGGGTTTAACGGTTATATTGCCATCCCTAAATTTGTACCTTATGTTTTACCTTTGTTTTTAAATTAAAATTCATTAATTTGGTTGTGGTTTGTTCCATAATAAATGTGTAAAGATGACCATGTTGTACATTACATAGTTTGGGAATGAGACTGGCCTCGTTTGGCACGCCGTATAAGACCACCGGATAGTATTAATAGTACGAAATAGGTGTTTGGTGAGTTTCATATTAAATAAGCACCGGATTATTTAATCCCAACCCACTTATTTTATACACCTTCCGCCCGCTTGTTTATCCCAACCAAAACCTTCGGATAATTTAGTTGGGTAGAATGGCTTTCCTCGCTTTCTCCGTGTGACATCCCACATCATCCAGATGAGTGATCCTTATATATGTATTCCCATCCCTACCTAGCACGAGGCCTTTTGGGAGCTCACTGGCTTCGGGTTCCATGGGAACTCCGAAGTTAAGCAAGTAGCGCACGAGAGCACTCTCCAGGATGGGTGACCCACTGTGAAGTTCTTGTGTGAGTTCCCAGGAACAAAATCGTGAAGGTGTGCTGGGGCCCAAAGCGGACAATATCGTGCTACGATGGAATCGGGCTCGGGAAATGGTCCCACCTGGGCCGGGATGTGACAATTTGGTATCAAAGCCCAATTCTGGTCGTGGTGTGTTGACGAGGACGTCGGGCCCCTAAGGGGGGTGGATTGTGACATCCCACATCACCTAGGGGAGTGATCTTTATATGTGTATTCCCATCCCTACCTAGCACGAGGCCTTTTGGGAGCTCACTGGCTTCGGGTTCCGTGGGAACTCCGAAGTTAAGCGAGTAGCACGCAAGAGTACTCACATGATAGGTGACCCATTGGGAAGTTCTTGTGTGAGTTCCCAGAAACAAAATCGTGAGGGTGTGCTGGGGCCCAAAGTGGACAATATCGTGCTACGGTGGAATCGGGCCCGGGAATTGGTCCTGCCCGGGCCGGGATGTGACATCCGTCCCTCTCTATCGCTTCTTCGTCTCTCTCATTCTCTCGCAACATTCTCCTTCCACTCTCTCACATCACCTGCACTCTCTTGTCTGGATTCCAAGTTCATCTTTGCCTTCTTCTTCTTTTCACTCTCTGTTCCTCCCTCCTCCTTACACACGCACACACACCTCCTACCTCATTTGTTCGCCTTCGATCTCTGACAAGTGACAACAAAACCTTCCATGGGTTGAAGGAGGAAGACAATGATTCGAATTCTTCCGATCTGGGTTCTGACGAGGAAGGGAGCCGGGCTCCGACGAGGACGGGGATAGCAATTCAGATCTGGGCTCCGACGAGGAGCCTATAAATTACCACTGAAAATATTTGATCTGGGATTTTAATTTTGGTTGGTGAATCGATGAGTGGGTTCGTGTGGAGGGTGGGATTTGATAAGTTATAGTAAATATTTCTGTAAGTCTGTAAATATTTCTGGTATTATTTTGGGTATTTTTCCATTTGGAAGAGAATTACTCCGGCGTGGGACACAGGTTTACTATCAAATCTTGTTCTTATGTTCAATGCATCTGGTTCTTTAGCATGTATTTTCCAAACTTGTTTCTTCCTGCCAAATAACAAAAGGCATGAAATTTATTATGAATGCTTTGTGAATGAGTTGCCTTGCTAAGCATTTTCACATGATTGCCTCTTATTATGCAGGTTGTGTTGGCAGCTACTGACTTGCCTTCTATCAATGATGTAACTTACATTGAATTGATTGAGATTATATCAATGATGTAACCTCCCTTTTCTTATCCGGTTTAGTACCAAATCAGTATAAATAATACGGTTATTAGTCCATTACTGCACATAACGCCCGACTAATTTAGTCAGTACTATCCGGTGGCTATTTATCCTATCCGACATAAATAGTCAAATAGTCAGTAATGTGATCAATCAGAGTAAGTATATTTTAGCTTTTCTTACGTCTTAACTGTCAAGATATAAACTTAAGGGTCATTTACATAAAATTCACAAATTATAACGTCAATTGCAAGTTAGCATATGATCCCGTGATGCATAGAAGAACTAAGAATTAATGGACAATTTTATGTATTGGTGCTTAAATTTCCAAGAAGAAGACTAGCTCCATTTTCTTTTAAATGTTAATTTTGTAATGTGGGTTTGTGTTTGCTCAGTTTTCGTGGTGAGATAGAACAAATTGGTGAAACGTAGAGTGGTTTTTTTGCAGAAAGGTTTGACCTTTGAATTGGAACTATAGTGTTCGTTCCTATTGCTAGATTGGCAGGTAAAAACTCAACCTTTTGTTATATGTAAATGTTGGTTTCGTGCTTCAACTATGATAGGGACATTGGTGTGTAAAATTGAAAACCCAGTAACATATGGTATAGGAAATTCAAACGAATTTGTAAAGAATTTCTTTTATTGTTTTCTGTTGTTTTCCACTATAAAATGAAACTCCTTTATATCCATGGTTCATCACTTGGAACAATTACCAGTTTTTACATATATTGCCCAACTATCTAACAAACACCAGAACAACTTTTGGCTTAGAAATGTTCACCGTTGTCTTCATCCGAAACGAGTTAATCAATTGTATACCATCACCTTCAATCATTGAGTACTTCAAAATAATAAGTACCTTGCAGTTTTCTTTGAAGTATCTTATTAAATTTTTTTAAAAACTGCAAAAATTACTTAATTTCTTTAGCAATTGTAAAAATCGTTCTTCTTCTTTAACATTCTTATGTATTTGTACTTACAGCTTCTGTTTTTTCAAATCATAACAGAGAAGCATGCACATCATCACAAATAAAACAAAAAAGTTGTGAAGCGACGGTCAATAAAATTTTCAGGTACTAATTATTGTGTGTATAAATACAATTGTAAATATTACACCAAATATGAATGGATATATGTTTTGTACGTTTTTTAAATTTGCAGCAACGCGCGGGCATTATTACTAAGCACAAAAGTATGCACAGACGGAGGTTCATTAACTTCATTTACAATTGAAGCACACAACAAAGGTATGGACCTCCATAGCAACAGAACCCAAAACGGAAAAAAAACAAAACAAACCCCAGCAGCGTGTTTCCTCTGCCGCCGCGGGAGCGACAACCATCCACCACGAACCAGCTTCCCTGCAGACGCCGGAGATCCAACAAGGCAACGCCCCAGAAACGAAAAATCATTTCCCTGTTTGCAATGGGATATCTGGCTCACTATAAAATGATGCCAATCTACTCAATACACTAATCCCAAATCACAAGCAGAGTGAATCCCATAAATTATTTGGAATTATAGGACTCTTACCATTCCGACAAATTGATGAAACAAAACATTATAACTTACCATTTGGTAATATACACCATATATCTTTCTATATACGAAATTAAGATTGAACTTACTCATACAAAGGAAACATAGTAACTTATTTTCTACGAAAATCCGAAATCCGAGAAATTACGTCACTCTAATCATCACTAAGTTCATCTTCAATGGCAGCTGCACTCATCCTTGCCGACGCCTGCCTAGCGCACTTGACAATCTTCTCAGCCTCTCTGCAAATCTTCTCCTCCTCCTTCATCGCCTTCTTCAGCTTCCTCGTCTGCTCTTTCTTCGAAAAACTGCCCAAATCCGATAAAAGCCCATCATCGTCGCTGAAATTCAGACCAGCCGCGAAGTCAATTGCCCCCTTTTCTTTACTCTTTGTGTGAGAAGCCCTCTTTGTCTTCGGGGAACACCACAAGCAACCCGATTTCCTCGGGGGCGAAGGGGAGTCCGTCAACGAATTAGAAGAATCCGGCGGAGAATGAAACGACCGAGATTTCGGTTTGGGCTTAGAACGCTGCTTCTTATCTGGGTTCTGTTTGGATGGCGAGAAAATTGCACTTTCCGGAGAGGAATTAGATGAATTTGATGCAGATGAGACTGAACCATTTTTCAATTTCGCCTTTGAACCCCTTTTCCCACCCGGGTTGTATTTCGATTTCGCTACTGAAAATTCTGAGGGATCAGATTTGAGATTTGACCCCAATTTCTCATCTGGGTTCTGTTTGGAAGGCGAGAAAATGGCAGCATCAGAAACAGGGTCTGTCTTACCTTCAACCGAATTGCGCCGAGCTGAACCGGTGGCTAACGGTGGCGGGCGGGAGGCGGAGCTCTCGGGGAAGGATTTGAGTTTGCGGAAGCGGGATTCAAGTTCAGTGGGGAGGAGAGAGTCGGTGAAGCCGGAGCAGTTGATGGCGGAAACTTGCTCGAGAACGCAGAGGTCTTGGGCTTGGGAGATGAGGTCGTCCACAGCTGATTCGTCGGTATCGGAGAGGTAGAAGGAGAAATCCGCCATTTTCAGATTGAGGCCGAGCTTTCTTGCGTACTGTCAGTCTGTCCCTGCCATAGACGGCTGAGAAAGCGAGGTCTAACGGCTATAAGTCGCGCTTTCCGCATTTGCTGGTTCAACTTTCAACGTGCGGGTCCCACTTCTGATTCAGCTCCAGCCAAAACATAAGATGATCTTAGTCTCGCATTATGCTAGCATTAATATGATTTAAATTCGTGTTTAACAATAATCAAATCTAACATTTCTTTTAATTAAATAGTTAAAACGTATATATATTGTGTTTTTTTAATTATTTTTTATTTATTTTGAACAACTTAAGAGACTATAGAAAATATTCAATTAGCATTTTAAGAGATTTTAATTAATTTTATAAATTTAGAGTAGTTCAATTAGAAATCTAGGTGATTATATAAAAGTCTAGGTGTATTTAATTAGAATTTTAAAAGAAGTTTATAACATTTTAAATGCATTCAATTATAAATTGATTTTGAGAATAAAAATTTAGAAATTGATTTTAAAGGAGTTTTTAAAAAGTTGGAGAATTCAAGAGAACTAGAGACATTTCACAGTATATTTTAAGGATTCTCACATCTTATCTCTCTCTTGAATTTGAGGGAATTCATTCAAATTTTACATAGAATATCTAGAAATCAATTAAACTCCATCAAAATTCATGAATTTATAAATCTATTAAAATCCCTCAAAATCTCAATTGAATAACCATGTTAAAAACATTATCCCCTACAATTACAAACACATCAAAAATACAATGCAGATTTTCAATCATAGAGGATCTTTAGTCCTAAATGCTAAATCCTAGTCATGAGGACTAAACATTTCGAGCCCGAGAGATTTCACACCTTGAAGTTTTCTTTGAGCTTTCATGGAAATATCTTTTGTACTTACACTATCTTTCTATTTAAGAATATTTTGAACGTCTAAGGCCTGTTCATTAATGTTTTACAAAATAATTTTTAGTTTTGCAGATACAAAAACAGGTGAACAAAGCATTTAGCAGATCGTTTTGTGAAAACAAAATCAAAAAATGAAAATGCAAAACGCAATATTTGGCCTAAGTTATGCATAACATTAAATTAATGTTTTCTTTGTTTTTTAAGAACAATTTTCAAAATAATAAAAAATAAAACATACATTATAAAACAAAGTTAAAATTCTATAATAAAATAAAATAAAATTACATATGCGATGCTCACCGTCACTACCACTACCACCACAACATTCTCCACTCCACTACCGGATCCATTAAGGAGCAAAAGGAAGGGGGCGGGGGGTTAGCTGACCGTCTGAACTTAGGTGAATCTGCATGGATGACTTGGTGCTGTCTCCTAGGTGAATCTCTATGGATGACTTGGTGCTGCCTCCTTGAAGGTTGGAGTTGTCCTTCATACATGCATTCCAACATCTTGATAAAATACATCAAAGAGGCATTGCCATTCTTATTAATTTTTTTTATTTTTAAATATCAACTTGGGAGCAATGTCTTTTGTTCCATTGATAATGAAGCTATAATGTGGCATTTTCAAAATAAGAAAACACGTCGCGGACAGTTGTAATTTGTATTGTTATTTATTCCATAAATCATGAATGATGGAACTATGGTTTAACTTTTAAAGTTATTATATGTCTAAGATATGTTGTGAACTTTTACATGTGACCCTTCGACTAACTTTTCCTGGATCCACTACCGCTCTACCCCATCACACACACCGCTATAGCTTATTTGAAATATGCCTTAAAGCAAATAATGAGATGATACTTTACAACATTTTGCATATTAAACTATTTTAGTTTAATCTAAGAGAAAAGATATTGTTTAGAGTCATCTCATTAAATATTATAGCCTAAATAACAAGTGCAAGTAATATGTGATTACGAGAATGTAATCTAAAGAAGTTAGATTCATGAAACTTTTCTTTCTCATACACATATCCTATACGTCCTGATTGAAGGATTTCTAATTGGGCATTCATAATCCAGATTGATCAGTACATACTATGTCTTCTAACCCACCCCGACCTAAATCAAGGCATGATGGCCATCACGTGATGGTGACGTAGCCATGTGTGCAGTGCGGAAGTGACAGTGATATGAAGATGTGAGAAATCAAAAACCCATTAACTAATGCACACAAGACAAGTAAATAAGTGCGGGAAGAAGTGTTAGAGTGTAGATACACATAGTCAGAGCGTAGGTGCCAACGTGCAAAACAAAACTAAATACTAATTATACAGGGTATGAAAGAAAACCCTACATTGATGGATGCCTGTTAAAACCGCTGTAGAGTCCTCGTGAGTCACCAACATGCACTTCTATCTAGAACCTGGGAGGGTGCAAAACAAAAAATGTGAGTGGGTAAAAACAAAGCTTTTCAAAACCATTTCTTTTTCCAAAAGTAATAACCCTTCACCATAAAACCCGTATAGTTTCCCAGAAAATAATAATACATACGTATATAAAAATCATGCTCGAGAGTAGTGAAACTCAAATATATGCCATGTCAAGTATCCCAGTATGGAAATAAGTAGTTAGGTGAAATAAATCAATGTAAAATGATATGTCAGCTGGAGTCACCTAACATGACCTGTACGGCTGAACCTATAGCTCATCAGATATGCCTGCACACGAGTTGAAACCACCTATTGTGGTTTGTACGACAGGGCTGGGTGCAAATAAGTACGCTCAAGTGCTACGATCACGTGAAGGATGTGCAAATAATCGCGGGTCACCTACGAGTCACAACCACCTAATGTGGTTTGTATGACAGGGCTGTGCACCAAACTTGGATCCAAGGTGAGCGTGAGGTGTGTGAGGTGAACATCACGTGAAGGACTGTGCCCTGGCCATGGGCGGAAGCACTAACACCGGGGTGCAGGATAATGAGCTCTAAATGCATCTACGTATAACTACAAACAATGCATCCACTATCATCAATATATACTCACATGAAGCTTGCTTGGGCGTCCGCAGCATCAAGAAACAATATGCATATCTATACTAATGCATACTCTAAAGCATAATGCAATTGACATGGCATTTAAAATGTAATTTCATTTAAAACAAATTTCTGGGAAAACGCAAAACATATATATGTATATATAGAAAATGAAAAGCCCACTCACTGGTATGTAGCTGGATCGTAGCCCCCGAGTCTCACCTGACTGTGCTTATCCTCCGAAAACATCTCACTTATATGTGAAATCACTATTTTAACATTAATTTTAAGTACATAACCAAAACCATGTAATAACTTCTCATACGTTACTCAATTGGGATGTTTGAATATACCATCATGGCCTACTCAACACCACGAGCATCTCCATATTTTTAGAATAATTTTCCGACGTCCCACGTGCCCCCATGTGCCTGTCACACGAACGAAATTTTAAATGCCGTTAGGGAATATTCCGCTAAATAATAGAATATTCCGTTAACTTCACCTGACGCCGTTAGTATATGCTGTCAAAATTGATGGAATATTCCCCTTCTTTCTCCGGTGGTTCGTCGAATTCCTACGCCGATCGACTCTGTGTCGTCGGAAACTGGAAAATTTTCAAATTTAAATATCTCACTCAAATCTCAACTAAACTTCACAAACTTTACATGGATTTGAAGCCCTAAACGAGTAGAACATGTTCTTACCACTTTGAAGTCCTAAAATCGACGGGAACTAGTCGGAAAATCCTTCGATATTTCGGTCAAAACTGCAACTTGAGGAACTGACCTATCCTGACGTCTAGAACCTTCCAAAACTTCTCTATGATATATGTGAAGTTGCTTTAAGACTCCCTTAAGCCCTAAAACTCCGTGAAACGTCTATGATCACGATGGAGTAGCAGAGAACCTCACCGGAGCTCGCGAGTTCCCGAGTTTCCAAGGTTCTTTCACTAAACTAAGGGTATGATTAGGTTCCTGACCTTGCAAGGAACTTGAAAATGACCTCTCCTAGTTCGATCTGTGCAAGTTGAAGATGGTTAGGTGCGTGTGTGTACGGACTATACGGACAAAGGAAAGATTAAGAGAAAGGATCAGGGTATGTATGTGTGTGTGAGTGTGTGCGTGTGGTTCGGATTGGGCATAAATAAAAGGGATCTTAAGCCCTAATTGGGCTGCATGTTTAGGGCTAACAATTGACCCCAAAACAAACCTAAAATTCTAATTGGACCCAAGAAAGTAGGAGGTTGGTGATTGGTCCATTTCCTTAGCCCAATTACATAATCGTTTAATCGTAATATTTTCGTTACGAACCCAACTCGGCCCTAAATCACGTCAACACTCTAGTGACATCGAGTATCATTTAATAGCGTCAACGAGACAAATAATTTAAACCATATACGTACATTCGCATCACTACGACTCGAGGGTGTAATCGTCATTTTCACACACTCAAGGATAAAATATATATTAATTCAAGACGGGTCGTCACATCTTCTGCCTAGAAAGTGACTGGGCTTGAGTCATTTATGTCAAAAACTAAGGCAAGTATGTAGGTGTTCAATTGAGAGTGAGTCCACTGAGCGTGATAAACTAGGAGTTCTTATACTCATGTCATATGAGAACTCACTAGTTGGGATAATACAAAATAGTCCTTTGACCTACAACACCATATTTGACTTATGGCTAGGTCCTTAATCTTTGACTATAAGGACACTATGATGTGTGAGGGTGTCCGCGGCATCATTGTAGTTAGGCAATCTAATCATGGAGGAATGTGAATGTACAACAAGGGATCTCTAACCTTCAAATTATTGAGGTAAAATACTCTCTATGTCACTTGTTGATCGTGAGATACATCCAGGATCGACACGTGACGTCATAACATACATGTACATCTGTCATGCCTCTCTTTCGAAACATGACCAAAACAATCCAAATGGTTGAACAGTGTAGTAATTTTTTTCTTTTATTTCAAGGTTGCATTTAACCTCTATGTTAGATAGCCTTCGTACCCAAAATGGGATCAAGCCATTCGTAGTTCACATTTCTTTTAAGCTCTAAAAGTTCTCAAGCATTAACTAGAAAGAACATAGAGTTCTAGAACCACTCAATGGAACTCAACGAGCGTGCCTCACTAGATTCCAGATTTCACAATGAAACCATATGAGAACCAGGATTGTCATTTCTCCATTCACCTATTTCACAATAGTTTCCAACACATATCCACAATCACAACGATTAATCCATTCAATGACTTAAAGATGCACAACATTAACATTTGAATACGTTAATCTAACAAGGGTTGAGTGATACATAAACTCATCACAACCCTTCGAAAGATGCTACAACTTCTACTAATCAATATAACGTTTTTGTTATATCCATCATCTCTATTAGTTTGATTTAGTTATCCTAAACTATCTTAGGTGTGGACATCTTTTAGTTTGAAATGTTACCAAAGTTATTGTTAGGTAGATGTATAGATGACTAACTTGTTGAAGAGACTAACACCAGGGGTGGACATAAATTAATTGGGTGGATCTTTACATGGCAATGGATAAACTTAACTTAGAATTATGTAGGTAATGCATGCGTACGCATAGGAAAGTAGTCTGAATCAATAAACAAAGAAAAATAGGGAAGTGATGATTTATTCAGTTGGATGGTCATAAAATTGGGTGGACCCTTACATAGCATAGTCTAAACATCAGCTAGCGTTTTATATGAGAAATGATAAACATACATCTTTTTTAGCTTCTCACACATTCTTATTTAATTTCGTCTGTTGTTTCCATTTGATTTATCTTATCGATGTCCCTATAGATGGCTAAAAATTAAAAAAAAAAAATGTGCGAGAAGCTAGAAAAACAAAAATCACTACCTTTCTATATTTGCATGCAGCTGAAAAATGCGCAGTTGCTAACTCTAATGTCTTGTATGATACAATATTGGTTTGGGTATTATTCTTTGATTTAATCATAATACTGGCTTGGGTTATATGATTTAATTGTCACACAAAAGAAACTCTAGTAAGATCGTGCTATCTATTTATTGTTAACAAATTCGTTTGGGTATCTCTAATTTAATCATAATACTAGCAAGTGCGCGTAACTTTTGGCATGTAAGGCTTAGTTAGGCTACATGTGCATGCCACCTACTGTAATTGATTCGTTGTCTTCATCAATCTGAATACTCATAAATAAGAGCAGTTGGATAAATTTCACCTCACGATGGTACTAGCACAAAAAATTAAGGAGGCACTACATGCACACTATTAAAAAAAAAAGAAAAAAAAAAGGAAAACTAATGAAAATAACTTGAAAACTTTGAGTTTTGACAATAAGGACAAAATAAAGAGTAAAGTGAATAGTACCAAGATTGACTTTTTAGTGTAAAAATATGGTTTTTCATTAAAGTTAACAATACCGGAAGCTTTTCATTAAGGTTCCCTTTAAAAAAACCCTTTACAGACAAAATTTATTTGTCGAGCAAGATAGGGTTTTGTTGCCTATCCTTTTGCCCGATGGAGCATAATGCCCTTTGCTACGAACTTTCCCTTGGTAAACTCTGTTTGCCTGACGAGACTATTTCATTGAGCAAAGTGCATTGACCAAGTTTTCCCCACAAATAAATCATGCCCGGCACCATTATTTTATAGATTTTCATAAGAAAAAAAAAATTGAAATATTTTGCCCAGCAAAAGTATCCGTTGGGCAAACCTTTAAATCATTTGTACTTGGTTGCTACATGTCGATCTCAAAGTTGGTTTGAATCAAATAACAAAAATACAAGTGTTTAAGTACACTAAATAATTTAAAGGTACACCAATATATAACTCATCATCTCCTTTCGCACATATGGGGAAATCTGCTTCCATAATAGGGTGAGTGTGAGGCACTTAGTGCGAATCATTGCTTCTGTGTCGTGAGTCAATAGGCAGTTGACTTTGAGCCTCACTTGCCTATGGAATGGGTAGGAAACGACCACGATCCGGTTGTGAAATAAGCAAGTGGTCCAGTTGGAGGCCAAGCCTCTATAGATCCTTCGTATTTTGGCATTCTTCCCGGTTGAGAGTTCTCCATCTCCCTCTGTGCGCATGGTCGTTGACGTATTTGGTGTGACCACACTGGGCAAATCAAGGCACTTGGCCTGATGAAGCCAAAGTCGTGGGCTTGGCCGTTGACTAGGCACTAATGGTCGCCTGATTGCCATTGTGTATCTCTGTTTTCCTACAAATTTCCCTTCTTTTTTTTTTTTTTTGAAATTTTTGAAATTTCCTATTTTTCTAATAATTTCACAAATTTCACAATATTCCTACAATTTTCACAAAATTCACAAAAATCCTACACTAGAGCCTTTTCCCCACCTGCAGCCCACCCTTTCCCAACACCCCAGCCCATACCTACCACCATACCATCCCCTAAACCCAACTTTATTTCCCCACCCCACATCCCACCCCTTCCCCGCACCCACCTCAATCCACCCCAGCAAACACAAATTACAATCACATATATTCACAAAATTTAAACAATTAATGAAAATTAAATTCGAAAAAGAGTAAGAGAGATAAAATACCTTTGTGAGAGAGATGAGAGAGAAAGAGTTAAGAGGGAGATTGTAGAGAGAGTTGAGAGGGAGATTTCAGAGACAGATGAGAGAGCAAAGAAAGAGTAGAGAGGAAACATAGTTCAGGAGAAGATGCTGTGAGGAGGAAGAAGAAGGCTATCTATGATATAAAATATTGGGTAAATTACACTTTATCACCTCAAGTTTGGGGTCGATCTCAATTTCTTACAACATCTTTAAAATATTTCAATTTCATACCTCATGTAATATTTTATTTAAATATAATACATCCGTTATATTTTTCATCTATTGATCCGTTAAAAGCTGACGTGGCTGCCAAATTTGTGTCACGTGGCAAAAAAAAAAAAAATTTAAAAAAAAAAACCTTAATCTTCTAAAAAAAAGTAAACAAAAAAAAACTGAAATCACACAACCCCACCCCACCCTTCTTCTCCCTCCTGAGCCTCCACTCTCTTCACCTCCCCTCCCAACCAAAAACCCACCCCATCCCACCCCACCCCCTTTCTCCTTTCTCTCATTTGCAATCCCACCCACCCTTCTCTCCTCTGCAACTCACACCCACCTTCTTCCTTTCTTTGCGACTCCAGGGCCTCCAATCCCCCTTCGTCGGCCCCTAGTCGAATCACCACTCTGAGCTCTGCTCGGCACCCACTCACCTTTCTCCCCCATCCGAACCTTGCTCCTCTAACATGCGTTTGTAGCTCCGTCGTTCGCGACCCAACCAGGATGTTCTCGATCAACCCGCCCGAGTTGACTCAGACCCAGTCCAGATCCGACGCCACCACAGAATAGTCGAACTCAGGGAATGGGAATAGAACGAGAAGTGCGAGCGCCTCGTGAGTCAACTCAGATGATTCAAAATTGGTATCGGAGAACACGAGCTCAAGGAGAATTTCGCAGGAGTTTTGAGGGGGTGGGGTGGGGGGTTGCGGGGGAGGTGGAGGTGGGGTGGGACGGGGTGGGTTTTTTGATGGGAAGGGAGGTGAATAGAGTGGAGGAGAGGGAGGTGGTTGGGGGGCTCGAGAGGGAGAAGAGGGGTGGGGAGGGGTTCTGCGTTTTAAGATTTTTTTTTTTTGCCACATGGCATAAATTTGGCAGCCAAGTGGCATAAATATGGCAGCCATGTGACATAAATATGGCAGCCACGTTAGCTCTTAACGGATCAATGGATGAAAAATGTAACGGATGTATTATATTGAAATAAAATTGTACTTGAGGTATGAAATTGAAATATTTTAAAGATGTTGTAAGAAATTGAAATTGACCCCAAAGTTGAGGTAGTAAAGTGTAATTTACCCTAAAATATTAGATCGTTGCCCGACAGACCAATTCGTCTGGCAAATGTTTTAAATTATGACACGTGTTAAATCCTAAAATCTCGAAGCATATATAACTACATTGATGGTTGGATTGTTAAAATTACTTTTGCAGACTACGAAAATCATTGAAGGAATTGGATATGTGAAAATGTCCCTCACTTTTGCCCAACGAACTATAAGCCTTAAACCTTAAACCATAAATCATAAAATATACATTTGCCCGATCAAAGTTGGAAGGTTCTTCACACAAAGGTGACATAATATGCACCAATTTTTTACTTTGGCATGAAATCTTTGGCTGTCGAAAATTTTCGTAGCCTAAAGTCTGTGAAAAAAAAAACTAAAACACTGACCGCTTTTGTCCGACCAAATGATTTATTGTTGGGCAAAGTTTAGTTGCTTGACGAAATTAGGTTCGTCGAGCAAATGTTAATTTCTAGCAGTGGTATGAAAGAAGTAGTACACTATGAACTAGTTGGGCAATAAACTTGAGCTAGATACTCTTACTAGATCTAAAATGCTCGAACGGTTCGAGTTTCATTCGTGTAATTGGCTTGTTTTTGCTTGTTCAAGCTTGGTTCATAAACGAAATGAGCTGAGCTTGAACATATAGCCTATCTTGAGCTATGATATATCTTCGGCTCATAAGACTCGATCGTGAGTAGCTCGTATGTGTTGGACATGCAGTCATATCAAAGTATATTTAGCTTATTATATGGAGTTTAGTTTGCATGTATTCAATATTACTACCAACTTTTTATAATTTTTATTTTTTATATTAATTCTCAATAAATCGAGCCAAACAAAAGCTGAAGTTTAGTTTACAAATGAGTCGAGCTCAAGCTTGAAAATATCATTCGAGTTGAGCTTGAGCATGCATTTACGAGCTTTTTCACTTGAGCAAGAACAATTTCAACTGACCGGAGCTTGAGCATGTTGTACTCGAGTTGGCTCGATTATATAATATGTACCTTATCATAAATTGCTCATGCCAATAGAGTAGTTCGACCAAATTTTTATCAACCTTATAAGCCAAGTGGGTCTCACATATATAAGTGGGGTTGATGAGCTTGTTTCAAAATTTGGTCATGTTGTGTGCGTCCATAAAGAAAAAAAGATTAAGATTTACTCAATTGCAGAATTTCTTAACCTTCTGCATGAAGACGTTGCGTTAAAGACAATTCACAACAAAAATATAATGTTAAAGTAGCAGATTGCAAACGAAATACACTTCCCCCATTTAGCAGAGTGGTTAGAGCAGTTGAAGTAAGGATGTACACCTCTTTCCTTCCTTAATTTGCTCAGTTCTAGAATAAGAAACCATTGTTCAGGTGGTATTCTTTGCAACAAATGCATATCTCTTTCCACTAACTTTTCTATTCTCCTCCAATAATGACGAGGCGGCAGCAGCAGCAGCAGCACTCAAAGCCTTGGATACCATTCACAGCAAACTGCTGTTCATCTGAAAACCAAACAATCTTTGGCAACTTCAGCAGGTGCAGGCCATCAAGGTCTGATTTCTCCAAGGACGTTGCTCAACTGCCGTCCTTCCGGCGGTTGTCTTTCTCCGATCTCAGCCACTCTTCGTCCATGCGTATCAACGAGGATCTTGCAGAGTCTTTCGGGTCGGATTTGTATGATTTTCAACTGAGTGAGCTGCGTGCTGTGACTCAGAATTTTTCGGTCAATTTTTTACTTGGAGAAGGTGGGTTTGGAACTGTTCATAAGGGTTATATTGATGAGAATCTGAGGCAGGGTTTGAAGGCTCAGGCCGTTGCCATTAAGCTCCTCGACATTGATGGCCTACAAGGACACCGCGAATGGCTAGTAAGGATTTTCTTATTTTACTTATAGTTTAGGAAATGATAAACATTCACTTTTTTTGGTCTCTCACACACCTTATTTAATTATGTACTTTGTTTCCATTTAATTTATTTAATTCGATAACTAAAAATAAAGAGAGGTCGAAAAACGAAAAAATGTGTGTAAAAATCACCTCCAACATATGAAGGAAGATGATATTACTAGGTATTATAAAGCACTAAGTAGAAAAAGATGAGGTTAATTTAATGTATAAAGACGGGGTTAATTCGATTAATAACGATAATAGTTATCATTTTTAATAGTACAAATAAATTTTTTTCGAACAAATCCAGATCTTTGTGAATCCGGATTTTCTTTGTGAAGATCATATAGATCTGTGAATCGTGTCCGTTCATTGTACATCGTGCGGTCATAAATTATTTTAAATATTTTTATTTAAAATTAAACACAAACAGTACTTGACAAAAACTGACCGTACGATGTATGATGAACAAACACGTTTCACTGATCTTCAGGATCCTCACCAAAAGATCTGAAGAGGAACCTGTTGAGATTTTTGTATATAAAGAATTTTGACTAAAGCGCCATAAATAAATGAATAATTGTATGTGGACGAATCTTCAAAATTCACAGCTCGAGTCAAATGATTTGATTTGAAAAAAAAAAAAAAAAGGACTATTCCAGTTACGTTAGTTAGGGTTAGTTTTGACAAATTTATTCATAACTCGTTAATTTGTTGCAGGCAGAAGTGATATTTCTTGGGCAGCTCAGGCACCATAATTTGGTGAAATTACTTGGCTACTGTTGCGAGAACGAGGAAAGACTCCTTGTTTACGAGTTTATGCCTCGAGGCAGCTTAGAGAATCACTTATTCAAAAGTGCGTTTGCATAATATTATCTCCATTCTCCAACCACATTATCATAATTATTTCTACTTACAGTTAGTTTTAGAATTATCAATTTGCATCTGCATGCATGCGGAAATTATTATATCTGCTATAACTGCAGGGCTTTCAATATCATTGCCTTGGGCCACAAGATTAAAGATTGCAACAGGAGCAGCCGAAGGCCTTGCTTTCTTGCATGGGGCTGAGACACCTGTCATATACCGGGATTTCAAAACTTCAAATGTTTTGCTAGATTCTGTAAGTGTCAAATAGCACTAATTATAAAACATTCTGCAAAATAAGTGACAGGGAGTGCAATATGATTTTTTATATTTTATTGATACAGCTCCTAAAGTAAAATGACAAAAATGAAACCTACTTTTAATTCAAGGGAATTTAAGTATTATATAAGCTGCATTTTACTCTGTATTTGGTAGGATTTCACAGCAAAGCTGTCCGATTTTGGACTTGCAAAGATGGGACCCGAAGGATCAGAAACACATGTCACAACAAGAGTAATGGGTACCTATGGATATGCAGCCCCTGAATATGTCTCAACAGGTATAACTTGAAAATGTTATGTATATACTTCCCAACTTTTCTTCTTCTAGTATATATGGTCTCGTTTGGGATTATATTTTCAGTGCATCGAGGTGTGCATATCAGGAGCCTTAGAAATTGGGAAAGATATTGTTACTAATTAATTTTACGAATTAATGAAACTGGTTGATGATTTAATCAAATGCATTGACATTGGAAGAAGTTCAATTTTCAGGGCAATTGACAATAAAATGTGACATCTACAGCTTTGGAGTGGTGCTGCTAGAATTGCTAACAGGAAAAAGAGCAATGGATAAATCGAGACCAAAGAGCGAGCAAAATCTGATTGAATGGGCAAAACCTTACATGTATAGTAGTCGGAGGTTGCGCTATATTATGGACCCGAGACTTGCCGGCCAGTATTCCGTTAAGGGAGCAAAGGAGATTGCCCATCTGGCATTACAATGCATAAGCATGAACCCCAAAGACAGGCCTAGAATGCCTTCCATTATCGAGACTCTTGAAAGCCTTCAAGACTTGAAGGACATGGCCGTCGCTTATGGGCATTGGCCGGCATCACCAAAATCTGCTAGAAATGGGGTTTTTGCTAAAGCTAGAATGGATGGTCATAGAGTTGGGAATATCAGGAAATCGTCTGCAACGGCAACTGCAAATCATAAATAATCTTGGGCAATTTCGATGACTCAGGGCTATATATCAAGTGTACCATAGGAAGTGTGGAATATTGCAAGTTAAAAAGACAAATTTCAAATCCGAGGCATATGTATAGTTGCCTATGTAAATATATAAATTGAACCGGGATGATTTATAGGGTTGCACCTTATCCATATATTTATATGTGACTTATCTTTATCCATATATGTGTGTGCGCAAAAATTCTTGGGTGCTCCGGAGTATTTGGTGCTCTGGTTTTAACAGTTAAATTTTAATTTTTAAACAAACATTTAGTTGCCAAAACTTCAGAGTGGCGGGAACTTCAGAGCACTCAAGAAAGTCTAGTTTGTGCATGACTGTGTGGAGTTTTTGAAATTTGAACTATCACCTTAATGAAAAAAGATAAGAAAAAAGCTAGTCAACTGATCTAAATGGGATTCACATCATATATGTGGATAAACATATTAAGTCCAAAGGTGGATGAGGAATTTTTTCTGATTAGGTGATCTAGACTCTCGTGGTACTCTTCTAGTTTCTTGACTTGTTTGTTCATTTGTTGTCGCCCAAAGCATCTTGGTGGCTTAGGGTTAAAGGATTTGACCCTTCTAAATCACTCATTGCTTTTGAAGCGTTGCTAAAATATGGTGGATTCTTCCTCTCTATTTGGCTATCTTCACGCGTACTCGCTTCTTGCATAGAGGTTTGGTTTCTCTTTCCATTTACAAAAAATCTTCAGTGTGGCTAGGTTTTAAAAAGGTTCTCCCTATTATTTCTTCACATTCGACATGGATTGTGGGTGATGGTTCTTAAGTTTCTTTTTGGTTTGATAATTGGTTGGGCAAGCCTTTGTTTTCCCACCTTTACATCCTTGATAGTCTTGCTTATACGGTCAGAGCCTTATTAAGAGACTATATATGCGGTTCTCATTGGGAATTTGCCGTTGGATTTCTTCACTATTTTTCTTGAAGTTGTTGCTTAATTGCAGCTACTTCTCTTCTGTTGCAGACATCTTCAGTCTCTTTATGTTGGTCTGGTTCTCTGTCGGGTATACTTGCAGCTAAATAAGTTTATTTTCACTTGCTTAACTTTGATATCCAAGTGCCTTGGGGGAATCCATTTGGTCTCATTGAATTCAACCAAGGCAAAGCCTAACTATTTGCAAATGTGCACAAAGTCACCTCCTCACTAATACGGTTTTTCAACATATGAGAGTTTCGATGATTTCTTGTTGCTCATTTTGTAATTCAGCTGTTGAGTTTCTTTCACACATTCTATGGAATACTCTTGGACTGTGGGCCTTTGGTCTTCGTTGTTGAAGCTTTTTCCTTGTTCCTTTCAAGTGGTTCAATCAGTATTGTTACAGGTTTTTTGTGAAACTTTTCTTACAACCTTGACTAAAAAAGTTTGGATTATAGTGGCTTGTACTTTTATATGGAGCATTTGGTTTCTTCGCGATCAAATTCAGTTTGAGGGCAAGTTTGTTTCCTTAGATTATGCAAAATGCTGGCTAGCAGCTCAGTTTCATGACTCGACTCTTGTGTGTTTTTAGTGGTAGTTCATCTTCTTCAATGTTGCTTATTTTCTCAACGTGGCTCCATCCTTTATTCAAGTCATTTGAAGATTGCCAATGACTTGGTGGCTTAAGGTTAATATTGATGAGTCTTGTGCCAACGAACGTGTTGTATTGGTGGGAATTTTTTGCTCATTGGAGGGTGGGGCACTTGGTGTTTTTGCATCAAACACAAAATTGGTAAGTTCAGTTACTTTAGAAATTCTTGCTTGCATTGAGGCTGTGTGTATAACTTGGGCTAAACATTGGAAACATTATGGGTTGAAACAGACTCCATGTTGGTTATTCATGTTAGAGATGTGCCCTGAGGTCAATCTTGGGAAGAAACATTTTAGGATAATGTCTGAATGTATAGGTAAAGTCTAATACAACAAAAAGCCAAAGTCACTCTTAGAATTATCTCAATAAACAATATACATCCAAATAGTGAATCCAGTACAATGGATTGATGGAAAAAGTAATAAAAAAATGTTAGACTATAGAGACCTTCTTCACATAACCATGATTTCCAAAAAGTTCCTGGTCATAGGACTGTCAGAGGAATGCTGACTATCTGGATAGACCAGTACGGACTATGTTTGCTTCAATGAGAAGGATGGATAGTCTCAAGGCATTCGTGTAGGGACACTAAGAAAAGTATGTAGGTGTTCGTTAAGGGAATAAGTCCATTGAACATAATTAAGCGAGAGTACTTGCATTGAGGTCTAGTCACATGTTCAGCAAGTAACTCTACTGGTTGAGATAATGTAAGTAGTCCTTTGACATGAGACATCATAGTTGTCTTGGGATACGTTGTTGATCATTTGATAATGAGACATGACCACATCTTATCTTGGCTGTGTTCTATACACTGTTGAGGTCAGCGATTTATTCTCAGAGGCATGTGAATGTTCAATAAGGAGTCTCTAATCCTCAGTATGAGAGAATGATTACTCTAAGATATGATTTGGGAATCTTCGGCCGAAATATCTATAAGATAGTATAATCACATTAGGGTTTGACATAAAGTAACCTAGGTATTGTGATTGAGAGTATTGAATTAGAGAATGATTGAATTACATTGTAATTCTAACTGAATAGGTTCTCCAACCAAACTCTACATTGGCTGGGTAACCATGATATCTGTAAATGTCACTCATGGCTTGTGGGTCATTCTTGATGGTTAAATAACCAATAATCAAAGTAGAAAGAAAATTAAAAATAAGTTTTAATTCAACTAATGATTGAATACGTACTAATCAATTGGATTGATATCAATTACCTCACTGCCTCGCTAATTAGAATACTAATAAATTATACACTAATACACTCGTCTAATGAGATAACTAAAGGATGATAGAATTAATTAAGTGTTATGATTAATTAGAAAGTCTAAATAAATTGTAGAAACAATGAAACATCACTTTTTGGCTAAAAAGGTAGTTCGGGTTCTTCCGGTTCCATTGGGCCTAAACTCATTTGGCTTTTATTTCAAGCACGAGATTACTTAAATTTATAAAAGGCCAAAGCCAAACCCACACTAAGGAGGTTGGTTGTCCATATGAAATTGCTAAGCTTAGTGGATGCATACTCCAGTTACAACTAGATCAAGATGTACGAACCAGACATGGAGAAGACATCTTTTATCATCGACCGAGTTACATATTGTTATAAAGTTATTCCTTTCAGACTTAAAAATGCAGGGGCAACCTATCATAGGTTGAATGTTCGAATCTTCAAAGAAAATATTGGGAAGATGATGGAAGTTTACGTCGATGACATGGTAGTCAAGAGAGAAGAAAAGACAGATGACCTCACTCACCTCTAAGAATCTTTCGAACTACTCTGAAAATACAATATGAAGCTTAGCCTAAAAACGTGCACTTTTAGAGTTGTGTAAAAGAAGTTATTTTATTATTTGATCACCAAGCGTAGAGTTGAAGCCAATCCGAAGTAGATTAGAGCCATCATAGAAATGAAGTCGTTGTGAACCATGAAATAAATTCAAAGTCTAACCAAAAGAGCAACCGCTCTTAGTCGATTCCTCTCACGATCTCTGAAAAATGCAAGTCACTTTTCACAACAATCAAGAAAAGTAAGGGTCTATTATTGATCGGTGAATGTGAAGATGCTTTTACAAAGCTGAATGAGTACTTGTCGAATCCAACATTCTTGTATGTGCAGCTAGTGCAGCTCTGGTATGAGAAGACTCGATGGAGTGGAAACCAGTATACTATGTGTCTAAAGCTCTTCTTGGAGCAGAAACTAAATATCCAAAAGTGGAGAGACTTATTCTTACCTTGGTGGCAGCAGCCAGAAAACTTCAGTCGTACTTCCAATCATTTCAAATCGCTTCCAAGACAGAATACCCGTTCTGATGCATTTTATATGGTCTATATTGATCTTTTAGAATCACTAAGTGGGCCATCAAATTGGGGCAATATGAAATCATCTACTGGCCTAAGATTTCAACTAAAGCCTAAGCACTTGCAGATTTTATTGCTGAATTTACTACAACTAATCAAAATGTCTCATCCTTTATAGATTCGCATGACACTTGATAATCCTCATCTCTGGAAACTCTACGTGGACAGATCATTAAATGTGAATGGAATAGGGGCCTGAATAGTCTTGATGATGCCAGATGAATCTATACTTGAGCAAGCATTGAAGCAATAATTTTAAGCAATCAACAACGAGGCAGAGTATGAAGCACTGATAGCTGGACTTCGAGTAGCAGCAAAACTTTAGGTGAAAGAACGGGCAATCTATTATGGCTTAACTCTAATTGTTAACCAGGTCCAGGGAGACTACGCGACCCACAACTCGACTATGAGACTCTGTTTGGTCAAGGCCAAGACAATACTTGAGGAATTTGAGAAGTATGAAATTCAATTGATTTTTCAGAATGAGAATAGCTACACTGATGTACTCGTGAACATCGAATCTACTGTAGACTACTCCCTCAAACAGATAATTCCCTTTGAGTATCTTATCGCCTCAAGAATCCGCAAATTAGAACCGGAGATGGTTGCTATTAGCAATACAAGAGAGAACTGGATGCATTGACCATATCCAAGACGGGGAAACTTCCTGAAAATCGTCGCTTGTCCAAGAAACTAGTCTAAAAATCTTAAAGATACATCGTTGTTCATAGAAGATTTTATTGATATTCATACTTTGGACCTCAAATTCCGAGTGACATTCATTCTAGCATATACAGAAATCGCTTTGGCAAGAGATCCCTAATGCAAAAAACGTTGACAGCTTAATACTACTGGCCCACCATGAGGCAGGATTCTTTGCACTGCGCAAACCTATGACAAGTGTTAGAGGTACACGCCAATAAATCATCAGCATCTGAAAGAAATTAACACCTGCCAATAAATCATCAGCATCTGAAAGAAATTAACACCTTGACTAAGGCATGGCTTATCGTGGAATGAGGCGCCAATTTTGCTAGTCCACTCAAGAAGGCCAAAGGTAACCATGATAGTAGCAACGAACTAATCCTCCAAATGGATGAAGCAGAGCCTTTGTCTCGGATTACTAGCGCATCAATTTAGTCATTTGTCTGGAAAAATATCATCTGCCGATTTGGAATTCTGCACACCGTACTTACTAATAATGGTTTGCAATTCACCAGCTTCGAAGTCATGGATTGGCAAAAAGAACTCAAAATCTGCCATTTCACCTCCATCCCACGATATCCCCAAGGCAATGGTCAAGTAGAGGCTTAAACAAAACAATCCTTCAGTGCTTAAAAAAGAGGTTCGAGAAAAACAGAAAATGGCCAGAAGAATGGTCTGGAGTTCTATGAGCATATCGCACCACTGTTCAAAAAGAAGCTGGAGAAACTTCGTTGTCCATGGCTCCTATATTCTTGGAGTTCCAACAATCTAGGGATTGGTGTGCGCTGCAAGTAATCACACTCTTAAAAAGATGCAATATCTACTCCTAAATTTCCTCTTGGTTTTCCTGTTTAACACAGATTCTATATCCTAAAAAGACTCTCTCCCAACTGTTATAAATACATCCTTCTAAGGTTCATCCTTGGTAACGCAATTATTGCATACTCTATTCTTTCGTCTACTACTTGAGTCTCATAAACTGTTTACTAACTTGACCATTGTAGAGCCTTTGGTTGACACCCCACCGGTGCCGAGATTACTTTACGATTGTTTGTTATTTTACAGGTAATCGAGTTTGTACATGTCCTCCCCACACGAGGGTGTGCCAATTTGGTTCCAACAATAGCAATAAAGGCTAACTACATTTTACACCCTCAAGTTTTTAAGTGGTTTTCAAAATGGTCCATGAGGTTTCAATTATTTCACATTGCACCCTAAGGTTTTATGATTATATCAATTTACTCCATTTGTCAATTGAACGTTTAAATCTCCATTAAATTGATGAGGTTTTAGTCATTTCGGTACTAATATAGCTTGCATGTCAACTCAATTACGAGTTCCATGCTCATCATATCATCAATTTAATAAAAATTCAAATAATTTGTTAGAATACAAAGTACATTTTTTAAAACTTCATGATGTCACGTGAATCTAAATTAAAATTTCATGGCTCAATTTAAAACTCACCACAAATCTAAATGGTGTAGAATGTAGTAATAAACCAAAACAGCGTATTAATTTAAAAACCTTTCCAACAAAAATGATCATGCTGAGTATTAGTTAAAGTGTTCCACTATAACATTATCAGTATTCATCTATTATTGGATTTAGATATTAGACTATTAAATTAGCAATTTTCTATTATATGTGGGACGCGACAAAGTTATCAGTATTCATATATATTAGAAGCATGCTTAGTTATTTTTAATTTATTCTTGATTTTTCTTTTCTTATGAATAAAAGAAGGCTTTTTATCTAAAATGGTATCTGAGATTTGCATAACACATCACTTTGGTTCTTGAGTTTGAAAATCAATAGAAATGGTCTCTGAGATTGTCCATCATCCATTATTTTGGTCATTCCGTTAAAAACTCTGTTAAGTGTCTCAGAGCTCTTGACAGAAAATTTGGGCAATTTTCAAAGCTTCGTAACTCAATCGTTTCTTAACCAAATTCAACTCATAATATATCAAAATGAAGATAGGAAGGTGTAGAACAAGATTATACCTATTTGGTAGCCTAATGGTTGCTGGAGATAGCCGAAAAATAGCCTGAAAGGTGATTGGTACCCAGGAAAATTGGAAAACTCGCCGGAAACTGGGTAAACTTTAAACGTTCATAACTTCTTCAATACTAACTCGATGACCAAGACAACTACTTTTGAGCCGTTTTCCAGCCAAACCAAGACGAGTTAGCCATTAAGAAAGGTACAATTCTCTTTGTCTCGTCGAGAAGTATGATTTTCGTTTTTGAATCACTTGATTTCGTTGAGTATTAAAGAAGTTATGAACGTTTAAAGTTTACCCAGTTTTCGGCAAGTTTTCCAGTTCTCTGGCGGACCAGTCACCTTTCAGGCTATTTTCCTGCCATCTTCGACAACCATTGGATTTCCAAATGGGTATAATTTTGTTCTACACTTTCCAATCTTCATTTTGATATATTATGTGTCGAATTTGGTTAAGAAACGATTGAGTTACGAAGCTTTGAAAATTGCTCAAACTTCCGATCAAGAGCTCCAGGATACTTAACGGAGTTTTTAACGGAATGACCAAAATAATGAATAATGGACAATCTCAGGGACTATTTTTATTGATTTTCAATCTCAAGGATCAAAATGATGTGTTATGCAAATCTCATGATTATTTTGGATAAAAAGCCATAAAAGAAAGACTATTATAATGATGATGATACATCTAGATAACATCACAACTCATGTTCTAATTACACAAAGGAAAGCTTTCTGACCCAACAACCACAAGGAAAGAAGGGAAGCCAACGGTAATAAAGACACGGCTAACGCACATTCAGGTGCGTTAATTTGACCAAAACAAATAAAAGTTGGACTCATATGATGCGACACCTAGAAGTTAGGCTCATGTCATTTCTCAAAGTTGTCACAGTTTTTTACTGTTTGTCAAGCTTTTAGTAATAGCTACATAAACAACAGCACCGCTTGTTCTATGGATGTTGCTTCTTTTTCTTGTAGTAAATATAAACAAGAAAATAAATTTAAAATGACAAGTGGCAGATCGTCATGGTATATGGGGTTTTACTCTCTAATTCATTGCGTTTTAAATTCAAACCTTCTCCTCTACTTAGTAAAAAGAAAGGGCAAATGATGATTTGAGAAAGTCAGTAATAGCTCCATGTATATAAAAATAATTAAGAAGCTGATCAAATCTTTAATATACCATGTAAAAACAATACAAAGTTCCTATGAAAATTTAATTTGTAATAAGAATATAGGTATAAAAAAAAAAAAAAAATCTATAGTCTAATTAATCAAGGGTAAGCACAAAATGTTTCATTTTTTATACAAAGAAACAACCTCTCGTATGCTAATGCCATCTTTCTTGCCGTAAACATAGAATTAGCATATTCCCGGCAAGCTTTTCCCCTTTGGGCTGCCCTCTTTGGCCCTTCACTCACAGCCAACTCCAAAGCCTCCAACAAAGATTCGACGTTCGGAGAAAACATGAAGCCAAACTCATCATCCACAACAATAGTACCTTTTATGCTCGGAAACCTCGACGCCATCACCGGCTTCCCACTCATCATTGCCTCCATCAGAGTAAGATCGAGACCCTGCGGTCTAAGCGTTGGATTCACAAAAATGTCGATGCCGTTATAAAATGCATGTAATTTAGATGGACTCATAGATCCAAGAACTAGCACTTGAGGCCCCAAATCCTTGTACCTTCCCTCCCATGGTCCTGAACCGGCTACGATCAAATACACGTTAGGGTTCTTATCTATAAGCTTTGAGAATGCTTCGTATAGTATAGGATGGCCTTTGTCTTTCACTAATCTTCCGGCCACTCCCAATACCAAACTAGCATTTTTCGGTATGCCAATTGCAGACCTAAACTCTTGGCCTAGGTTATCATCCACACCAAAGTCCGCTTCGTCAACACCGTTGACAATCACATGCACTCTTTTGTCTGGTATTTGGTAGACATCCCTTAGCATCTCCCCACAACTATCACTTATAGCAACATGATGGGCATAGTTATGGAAGAATCTTATCTCGTTCAACACTTTTGGGACAACCCCTTGGATGCTTTGGTTGAAAGATGGGGAGATAGGCTCGTTCGGCTTGCGTGTTAAATCTTGGAAGATGTCCGAGTGTAAGCTTTCAAGGGCGATCCCATGCCATGACACTGCAAGGTTCGGTAGGTTTCGCGCTAGCCAATGAGGTAGCGCGACGCTTTCGGAGTGAACCACGTCGAATTGTTCACGTTGGTTTTCTTCCAAAAACTGCTCCCATGCCTTGTTGTAACGCCATCGCCCTGGCTCGCCCTCGTGGAAGTGAATGTAGGGCGATGATGGGCTCGGACTTCCTTGTTGGTTGTCGAGTTTGATCAGCTCCTTGGGCAGGACTGGGGAGGTGAACACATGGACTTGATGGCCGAGGAGGGAAAGTGTCGTGTGGAGAGTGTGGGCGTGGCGTTCCATGCCCCCCGGGATGGTGCCAATAGGCCACTTTCTTGAGAAGACGGCGATTCTGAGGGCGGTGGGTCGAGAACGGTCTTGAACTAAGGGAAGGCGGTTCCAGGCGAACTGAGCGGCAAGGAGATTGCCGGACCAGCTTGGGCTGGGATGGGTGGAAAAGGAAGTGGTACAGAGAGAGGTGGTGGTGGTGGTGTGGAGGAGAAAAAGGGCGGGGATGGTGAAGAGGACGATGAAGAAGAGGGTGGTGTAAAGATTTGATTGGGAAGAGGAAACCATAAGTTTCTTGGGTTTGTGGTTGGAGGCCATTTGGTTGGGGAATTGAAAAGGAAAAGGGTGTTGAGTTATGATGTATGTTTGTATTGTTTTGAAATTTTATAAAATTGTATGGCTGGCTATGTGAGAAAGTGGGGAGGTGCCCACGCACTGAAGCAAGTGTGTCTCGTTTGAAATTTCTTTGAGTGCGTTACTCACGCCCCTTTTCTGAAAAAAAGAATTTTCATGTGCCACATGCATGAATATTGTGACTTGTTTAAGGGTTTATTGATGTATTTTCAATGATTTGTTATAGCCCTTGACGACTCGTGCGTTGTCATATAGTCATTACAAATATATTTAAACACACTGGAAATTCTCTATCATTCCCGTTAGAAGCCTCACTTACGGTTAAATTGATGAGATTTGGTGTATATGGGGTGTATTTGATTGACGAAGTAGGAACTTATTAAATTAGGCCGTAAGTTGATGAGACTTGGTGCTATAGGGGGTGTATTTGATTGACGAAGTAGGAACTTTTTAAATTAGGCCCAACAAAAACGGCATATATTTCTAGTTTAGAACAATTTATCTAAAACTGATTCACTATAATTATAATATTTTGGTCTAATAATATATATATAAAAAAAAAACTTACATATAAATTGTATTATTCAACTGAAATGAAATATTGTAGTCAACATGTTCCTCGTAAGTCCTTAAGATATCAGAGTCCATAACTCTATATATGTGTTAGTTTCGTTGTGTCTGACTCGGAAGACTTTAAGTAGACGCATCTACATGTGGATTTTGACTTAGAGGAACCGTCACATAACACTAAGCCAGGTTTTTGGGCGATTTGTGAGGCATGTATTTGATTCGAATACTCATACACATTGGACTTTCTTTTCCATTTTGTTAATTAATCATGTTAGTCAACCATGCATGTGATTCGCAAGGCTCTTATGCAATTGTTCGTTCACAACTAGTAAGTGAAAGGTCTTAGGTTCGATTCTAGTTAAAGATAAATTTAAGCAGAAATTAGGTTCTCATCCCTCTTTTTGATACTCCATAGATTAAAACTGACACACCCTGACTGAGATCAGGGCATGCTGGCCGTCACGTGGAAGTGACGTAACCATGTGCACAGTGTGGAAGCTAATAAAATAACAATAAAAGTACGAATAAATAAAAACCAACTATACACAACGTAAGAACATACATGTGCAAGCGTAAGTGTGGAAACAAAGTTCAGAGCACGAAGACCTAATGCAGTCCGGAAGAAACAACACTACATAAACACACCCAAATGTGGTCCTACATTTGTGATAATCTGTCAGATCTGCCGGGGAAATCCTCTGGGGAACCACCAAAAGTGCTAGCCAACTAGAACCTGCACACGAGTTGGAACCACCTAAAGTGGTCTGTATGACAGGATTGGATGTATAATAAGTACGCTCAAGTGCTACGATCACGTGAAGGCTGGGCGAATAATCGCGGGTCACCTACGAGTCGGAACCACTTAAAGTGGTCTGTACGACAGGACTGTGTACCTAACTTAGATCCAAGATGAGCGTGTGGTGTGGGAGGTGAACATCACATGAAGGACTGTGCCCAACTCTGGGCGGGAGCACTAACACCGGGGGTGCAGGTTATGAGCTCTCTATGCATCTCAAATCGCTATTGAACATACGCATAAACCATACTCACCTGGCACTTACTTGTGCCCCCGCAGCACCAACATACAAATATATATATGCTACTAATAATGCATAAACAAACGGCAAACATAATGCATGGCATGTAAATGTATAAATGTTTCCATTCACTTTCTAAACAAAACGTAAGTATATAGGTATATACGGAAAACCAAAAGCCCACTCACTGGTATGTAGAAGGGTCGTAACCCCCTTGCCTCGAGTGACCATGCTCGTCCTCGGGATAAGTCTCACCTATATGCGAAACAACTATAAAAACGTTAATTTTAAAGCACATAACCAACCTTATGAAATAACTTCTCATACAATGCTCAAATGGGGTGTATGAATACACCAACGTGATCTACTCAACCTCAGGAACATCCCCATATTTTTAGAAAAATTTTCCGCCGCCGCACGCACCGGCCAAGGCACGACCACACGCACCGCCCACGTGCAGGCACGTGCCTAGCACACTGACGGCGTCAGTTAACGCCGTCAGGAATATTTCATTAAATCTAACTGATGCTGTTAACGCCGTTAGGAATATTCCGTTCAAACTGACGGAATATTCCGTCATCTTCTCCGGCCAAACTCCGGCGCCGTCGCCGGTGCCGGAAAACCGGGAAATTTTTAAAACCTTGTATCTCACTCGTTTTTCAACCAAATTTCACAAAATTGGTACCAAAATGAAGCTTACAACAAGAGGAACAAATCCATACCACTTTCAAGCACTAAAACCCACGGAATCTCGCCGGGAAAACACCACAAACTCCGGCCAAACTTGTAACTCACGATCCCGACGTCCAAAACCTTCAAACGAAGCACCCCGAGCCTCCTAAGGACCTCACCAAGCTTCCTACAAGCTTGAAATTCCCAAAAACACAAGAATCAACGTGTGCATGAACAGTGACCAAATCGGGGTATCCCGAGTTCGACGTGAAAACAAAGGTATCCTTACCTGAAATGGGTATGGTTGAACTCCTAAGGACCTCACGAGCACAAATATGTAATTTGTTTCCTCGATTTGTGAAGGTTTCAATGGTTTTTAGGTGTGTTCGTACATATGGGGATAGAAATGGGAGAGAGAGAGGGAAAGGGACAGGGATACGGGATAGGGAAAGGGGTGAGGGAGTGGGGGAATGTGTGTGTGGTCCAAAACCAGCCACTAAAACCCAAAAACAACCACACAACGAAACAATTTCACCCCTACGGTACGAAAAGTCCGGGACGGGATGTCACAACCTACCCACCTTAATAAAATTTCGTCCCGAAATTCAAAACAACCACTCACAGCAACCCCTAACGATCAAAGAACAACCGTGGATATAAATCTCTCATCCAATATTCAGTTTCCCAAGTGGCCTCCTCCACAGAATGATTCATCCACAAAACTTTCACCAAATTCATTGTCTTGTTCCTCAGAACCTTTTCTTTCCAATCTAGAATCGTCACTGGTTCCTTATCATAAGTTAAATCCGGATTGATTTCCAAGGGTTGAGGAGGTATCACATGAGACGGATCTGCAACATAATGTCGAATCATGGACATGTGAAAAACGTTATGTACTTTAGCTAACTCAGGAGGCAACTCCAGCCTGTAAGCTACCAACTCGCTCAGTGATCATGTACGGTCCGATATACCTAGGACTTAGCTTACCTTTCTTTCCAAACCGTACAACGCCTCTTCACGGTGAAAGCTTCAGAAACACCCAATCGCCAACCTCATACACTCTGTCAGTAGCATGTCGATCTGCTAAACTCTTTTGCGGATCCTGGGCCGCATTCAGGTTAGACTTGATTACCTGAACATTTTGAGTAGTCTCCTCCACAATCTCCGGGCCCACCAAAATTCTTTCTCCGACCTCTGACCAACACAAGGGTGTGCGACAAGATCTACCATACAATGCCTCAAATGGTGCCATGCCGATACTCGAATGAAAGCTATTGTTGTAGGAAAATTCCATTAAATCCAACCGCTTGTGCCAAGCATCACCAAACTGCAACACCGAAGATCGCAACATATCCTCCAACGTTTGAATGGTTCTCTCTGACTGTCCGTCCGTCTGAGGATGATACGCAGTACTATAAAGTAGTCTCGTACCCAAAGCTTCCTAAAATGCCACCCAAAATTTAGATGTAAATCTTGGATCACGATCCGAGACAATACTCACAGGGACACCATGGTACTTCACGATCTTCGAAATGAACAACTCAGCTAATCGGCTCAAAGAATACTTCTCCCTCACTGGAATGAAATGTGCTGACTTAGTAAGCCGATCAACAATCGCCCAAATGCCGTCAAAACCATTATGTGCACGCGAAAGCTTGTACACAAAATCCATAGTAATGTTTTCCCATTTCCACTCTGGAACGGGAAGCGGCTGCAACAACCCAAATGGCTTCTTCCTTTCCTCCTTAACTTGCTGACAAACAGCACACCTACTCACATACTCAGCTATCTCCCTCGTCATACCCGGCCAATAATAAAATGGTCGAATGGTATGATACATTTTAGTAGCTCTTAGATGCATAGCATAAGCCGAGATATGTGCTTCATCGAGAATTGCTTTCTTTAAATCCAAATTATTAGGCACGAACATCCTACCCTCCTGCATCAGCATGCCGTCCGAATCACAAACTCTGAGGTCTCTCCTCCTTCCTTGATCTCGAGCTTGGATTATTCCTTAAATTTCCTCATCAGCTACCTGAGCTTCAAGCACCCGATCAACTAAAATTGGCCTGACTTGAAAATTAGCAAGTAAAGCCACCTCTCGATCTTCTGCCTCCAACCTCACTCCCGTGGATCTTAAGTCTGCCAGAAGAGGAATGAGACTAGCGTACAACGCATTGATACGGTCCTGAGACTTCCTGCTAAGTGCATCAGCCACTACATTTGCACGACCAGGGTGATAATCAATCGTGCAGTCATAATCACTAAGCAGCTCCATCCACCTCCGCTGACGAAGATTAAGATCCCTCTGCGTAAAAAGATACTGAAGAGTCTTATGAATTGTAAAGATCTTACATTTCTCTCCATAAAGGTAATGTCTCCACAACTTCAACGCAAAAATAATGGCTACTAACTCTAAATCATGTGTAGGGTAATTCAACTCATGAGGTTTCAATTGTCGTGAAGCTTAAGCAATTACCCTACCATGCTGCATTAACACACATCCCAGACCATTAAAAAAAACATCACTATATACCTCGAAATCACCACTATCGTCCGGGAGCGCCAAAACAGGTGCATGAGTGAGACAATACTTCAACTGCTGGAAACTCTGCTCACACTTATTATCCCACTCAAATTTAACGTCTTTCCTTGTTAACTTCGTCAGTGGTAAAGCAATCACAGAAAAATCCTTAACAAACCGTCGATAATACCCTGCTAAACCAAGGAAACTCCTCACCTCAGTGACGGTTCGTGGTTGCTCCCATTTCTCCATAGCTGCCACCTTTTGAGGATAAACCAAAATACCCTGAGTTGAAATGACGTGCCCCAAAAATGCAACTTGGTCTAACCAAAACTGGCACTTGCTAAACTTAGCTTACAATTGGTGTTCCCTCAACCTTTTCAACACAAAGGTAAGATGTTGAACATGCTTCGCTTTAGATTTAGAATACACCAGAATGTTGTCAATGAAAACAATAAGAAACCTATCCAAATATGGCTGGAATACTCGGTTCATCAAATCCATAAAAGCAGCTGGTGCATTCGTCAATCCAAATGGCATAACCAAAAACTCGTAATGACCATAACGAGTCCTGAAAGCCGTCTTAGGAACATCATCCCTACTAATCTTCAGCTGATAATATCCAGACCTCAAGTCAATCTTGGAGAATACGCAAGCACCTCGAAGCTGATCAAACAAATCATCAATACGCGGCAATGGATAACGGTTTTTAATCGTTACCCGATTCAATTGCCTGTAATCAATACATAGCCTCAAAGTTCCATCTTTCTTTCTCACAAACAATACTGGAGCTCCCCAAGGTGAAGTACTAGGCTGAATAAAACCCTTATTCACTAATTCCTACAACTGAACTTTCAATTTCCTCAACTCAGCTGGAGCCATACGATAAGGAGTCAAGGAAATAGGATTAGTACTTGTAAGCAAATCAATGGTGAACTCCATGTCTCGGTCTGGTGGCAAACCAGGTAAATCCTCAGGGAAAACATTGGGAAAATGTCTGACTACCCTTACATCCTCCACACTACTAGGAGTAGCATCATCCAACACCACATAAGCTAAGTACCCCTGGCAACCCTTAGATAACAACTTTTTCGCTCGCACAACTGAAATAACGCCATGTCTCACCCCACTTTGCTCGCCCACAAAAGTAACCACAAGTAATCCAAGAAGATGGAAAGTAACTATTTTCCCGTAACAATCAATATTGGCACGATTGAAATGCAACCAATCCAAGCCCAGAATCACATCAAAGTCAACAATATCCAACGGGATAAGATCAGCTGGCATAATAACATCCTCCACCATCACTGGACATCCTGGGTACACACGATCTATAATACATCTCTCCCCTCTAGGCATAGCAAACTCTAAATCATACCCTAGAGGTGTAGGGCGAGGTTGCATCACTTGAGCAAACGTATAAGAAATCACAGAATGTGTAGCACCACAATCAATTAATACTCTAGCAAAATAACCAAGGATATTTAACGTACCCATGATCAAGTCTAGATTGTTTTGAGAGTCCTGCAGAGAAATATTATGAATACGCCCCTGGGTCTGCTGCCGTCCACCACGACCTCTGCTCGTCTAGCCACCATGACTCTGTGTACCACGCCCCTGACTAGGCTGACCAGACTGCCTCGAAGTCCCCGCACTACTCGTAGCAATCTCCCCTGCTGAGCTTGTCCTCCCTGAAACCACTGAGACTCGCCTGCTGGAACTGGAGGATACGACATATAGCCACTAGAATACTGGGGATAACCACCCTGAGAATATAGATCCTGAGGATATGGATACTGTCCTGAGGCATAAGGAACAGCATGCCCTGAGAACTGGAGGATACGACATATAGCTACCAGAATACTGGGGATAACCACCCTGAGAATATAGATCCTGAGGATATGGATACTGTCCTGAGGCATAAGGAACAGTATGCCCTGATCTCGGTCGGGGTGTGTCAAAAACCCTATTCCTTCTTAATTTTTGATCAAGGTCCTTGGGTATTAATAACATCATTAATTATTTCAATAATAAATATGTTTTATTTTTAAATATATTCCCTTAGTGTTAAAAATGTTACAATTAGTATATTTATATTTATGACTAAATTTTTTATCTTATATTTTAATTTCTTGTTTGTACCCATTTTTAATTTGCAAACCTTTTTTAATTTGTACCAATTTTCTTTTTAGTTTTAATTTGTACCCATATATTAATTTCTTTGTGTGCCCATATTTTTTAAAGTTTTATTTGTATTTGTACCCATGTGTTTACCGTCACGTGATATTGTATAATTAATCAATGATAGAAAAATTACATATGGTATATTTATGTTTTATGGCTAAACTTTGTATCATATATTTATATTTTTAGTTTGTACCAACTTTTAATTTACAACCTTTTTTTTTTTTTTTAAATTTGTAGTATTTTCTTTTTAGTTTTTATTTGTACCCATGTATTAATTTCTTTTTGCAACCATATATTTTAAAATTTCATTTATACTCATAATTTTTTAATCCTTTATTTGGATCCTAATTTATTTATAATGTACCCATTCTTCTTTATTAATGTACCATTTTGTTGTATGTGAAATGTACCGATTTTTTAACACTATGGATATATTCTTTTGCCATTTATTATTTCTTATTGTTACATAGTTTTTATCCATTTATTCAATCAAAATGTTTGAATTTTTTTATTGTAGCCGTTTATAATACTATTATAATGAGGGTTTTAAATTTATAAGATTATAAATCTCATAAAATATCAAACAATTAATGTCAAAACTATAAAAATATAAATATTAATAGTAATATAATGAGGTGTACAAAGTCAAGAGACTTTGATCAAACTTTGAATACCATTAAGGTTTTAATCAAAGAGTGTTAGGGACTAGGGACTAGGGACCACATGCAAAGTATCCGTAAATTTAACTATATTATTGTTACTCCATTGTGAGATTTAGCCCACTCTCCCACCCTCTTAATGTAGAGAATATCATTTGTTCAAAGAAATCTCTTATGCACTGGGCCAAATCTGCAGCCTATGTGCGCTGCAACATGGACGAACACTAGTCGCACGATAAAAAATAAATGGCCTCGACTCAAATGAGTTGCATGCATTTGCTGCAGAGACTTCTTCACATTTTATACAGATCATTCTCATTTTGTGACGGGTCAACCAAATCCGACCCAAAAATAACCCAAAAAAACAAAAAAAAAAAAAAGAAAAAGAAAAAAAAAAACTGAACATCGCGTTATACATCTGCTTTACTAATCCATTGCACCTTGTTTATCTTCTTCCCTAGAAATATCATCTCTCCCTGAAAATATAAACTCTAAACGCTAAAACTGGTCTTGAGCCGACCCCCCCGAGTTATTTGCCCCATTCGCTGGTCAAGTTTTCTTTTCTCAAAAAATCTTTTGCCATCTCTCCGCTCTAGTTGGGCTCCATAAATCGTTTTCAGTTTTTTATTTTTATTATTATTATTTTTTGTCAAACGATAGATTTTGTTAGATTAGAGGTTATATTAGCCATCGACGAGGCTTGAACCCACGTCGTTATGCAAGGGCTCAATATCTTTCCACCACTGTGGTAAAGGACCACTTGCATAAATTGTTTTCAGTTGAGTTAATTACAGTTTTAGCGTATTCAAGTAGTAGAATTGTCTATTTACATTTTTTTTAACAAAGGACTTACAGTATTTGGAGAATCTAAAGTTAGTGATTATAATGAAATGGCTTTTTAGCTAAAATGGTCTTTGACATTGACATAAATCCTCATTTTGGTCCCTCAGATTTAAAATCAATAGAACTAATCCATGAGTTTATCCATCGTCAATCTTTTTTGTTATTCCATGAAAAATCTGCCTAAAAAAAGATAAAATGACCAAAACCTCAAATTTTGTTAAATCATTTTGGCCCAATGCTTATTGAATTGAGAGTATTTTTATCATTTTGGTCCTTAATTAATAGAGATTTTTTTACGGAATGACCAAAATGATTGACGGTAGACAAACTTAGAGCCCACTTCTATCGATTTCAAATCTTAAGGACCGAAATGAAGAGTTATACCAATCTCAGAGACTACTTGGTTTAAAAAGTCCTATATAATTTACACTCATGATTACGAAAATAGAGCTTTTATTGGCAAGATAGTGTTTCAAAATTTATCGAGCAAGATTTTGCTCTGACTACTAGGCTGCAATATGGCAGAGTGCTGAACATAGGACATAAGAGTGCCAAATAATGGGGATTTGAAACTAAAGTACTTTATGCGAATGTCATGGTGTCCAAAAAATTACTGCAAAAAGAATACAATAAATGCATGATGAGGATGATTTGCTGAAATGAGGTCTTTTGTTCAAGCTACATTTTATCATTTTGGGGTTGATCCAAGTGTAAAGGTAAAGGACCTTTACTTGCATATAGCCGATAATTTGATAATGTTCAATGAATATTCCTGGGGAACTTTGTCGTTTGAGAACACCCGCAATGCCCTTTTATTTGCTTCCAAGAGCACGAATGATGATGATGGTGGTGACAACGATTATGTTGTGGAGTCTATTTATAATGATGGTAGTGTTCAAGACGAGGGTATAGGCAAGGCTAAGGCCAAGGGCAATATAAAAGTCAACAAATCGAGAAAAAAGAGAAAGAGCAAGCGCAAAAGTCCAAGTCAATGTCGAGGAGAAGGGAAAGGCAGAAGCAAGGGGGGAGGGTGGATGGAAAAAGCAAAGATATTGTTGGAGTTTAAGAGGGTTTAGCGATGCATTCCAGTAAATGCAGTGTGAGGAACTCATAATCCTTATGAATAATATCACCATTTAAGAGACTATCAGTTCTTCGTAAGCTCGTGACTACCTAACGGCACGACCTAAAATGGTCATAATAGTTAAATGTTGTAATAAACATACAAGTCATTCTCATATGGCATTACCACAAACATGATACATATGTAGGAATAACCTGACCTAAACACTACAAAAAATATGGCCAGGGTGCACAAAAAGTTATTTGTGCCCTATTAGGTTAATGGGCACCAACATATGTGTCCATAGAGCAATGGTAATAATGCAACAACTAAACTATATATGTGCCCCTTATGAGCATGCCCTTTGATTAGAGGGCACGATACAACCATGTGTGCTCAAAGAGTTGAGCACATATAAGTTTTTTTTTATGCCCTATTCTGACACCTATGTCAGAAGCTATTTTAGATTCATGTTAGCACAATTTTTGTAATTGTGTCCTATCAATTAAATTTAAAAAAAAGAAATAAAAATAACAAATTCGAAATACCCTGCAACCTGAAACCAACATTTGAAAACGTATATTCATCCTTTCAGGCAGTCATCCTTCAGGTGGAGCCGCCTGTGCTCCACGAGCCATCCACAACAGTACCACACGCAGCGACAGTGCGACCTGCAGCCATGCCAGGGGTTTTAGAGTCAATTTTGGCCAAAACACAACCATTTTCAACAATTCAAAAGCTAAAACAAAGCTACAAATGTAAGTATCCGAAATTTACCTTCTTCAGGGCCATTGGGTGCCCTATGATAGTCTAAAATCAGCTTGAAAATCATAGTCCTCGCTAGAAATCTGGGAAATTT
Organism: Pyrus communis; assembly: GCF_041283825.1. Lineage (NCBI taxonomy): Eukaryota > Viridiplantae > Streptophyta > Magnoliopsida > Rosales > Rosaceae > Pyrus > Pyrus communis. The sequence goes on from NC_142580.1 coordinate 29,091,821, forward strand.
GTCCCCTGAGTTGAAACTGCATCCAACCTTAACCAAATCAGGCCTGTAGTGCACAAAAATGTCTCTAAACAACTTAAAGAACCTAACTAAGGTGTTTTCGAGACTAACCTATACTGGATTCAACGAAAAATCTCGTCGGCGAGTCAAGTCGCGACATAACTTGTCAATTCCTTGCGTCGATTTCGGTTTCCAGAAAGCAAAAGGTAATGGGAGTCTGCAGTGAGGAGAGGAAGGGGAGGCTGGTGGTTGCCTTGCAAGAGATTGGCAACTTCGTCGCCATCATTGCTTATGTGCTTCTCTGTGTCAAGGAAGAAGCCGAGAGGGAGGGACAAAAAGATTGTGAGAGAGCATAGGTGGCAGTGTAGTGTTTGGGTGGTGGCAAGGTTCGCCGGAGTGGCGAGTGAGGTGGAGATGGATGCTGCTGTTTTCTATGCAGTGTGCACAAAGATGGTGAGGGAAATGACAGAGAAAAGTGTGAAGAAGTAGAGAGAGAAAGTTAGTGAGAGAGAGGATTGCGTGAAGGAGAGAGACGGAAGAGTGATGGAGTGCAGAGAGGAGTAAAAGCACAGGGAAGGGTGAAGACCCACGTGGGTGGGTCCCACGGGACATAAAAACTCATTAGAAAATTAATAAAATAATGGATTAATGCTCAACACAGAATTATAATATACATAACCAGATTTAACAACTTTCTTATAATTCCTCCATCAAGTCCAACATGAATAAAATTAGCCAAATATCACCCAAAATCCAAGTTGAGGCTCACAACATGCCTACTCATCAACTTAACCCAATTCTTTGCCACTTTTGTTACAAGTTTAAAAATCCACACAAATTCATCCAACTTACACTAAGAACTCAACATAAATTAACTCATCTATTAGAGCCAAGAAGAAAATATGATAGGGTTTCTTGGGTTCTCACCTCCAAACTCCTCCAAGTTGTTCACCAATCTGCCACTTCACTACTACGCTCTTAAATCAACTTCATCACCATGAATCCTCAACAAGAACCCCGAAATTTCGAGTTAAACACTTAAATCTCAAACTTGTACAAAAATGAGACTTGGAATTTGAAAGATCCACTTACATATCCTAGAAGTGCATGATGAAAGGAGTATTTTTCTCTTTTGGGTTGAGACCCATCTCCAGCGAGGTTGGCTAGAATTGGCGAAAAAACCACGAAAACCGTCGAAACTTCTAGGCTTCAATATATTAGCACGCTTGGTTCCAGCATATGGATTTGGTATCAAATTGAAGAGGGCTTCGCTATGAATACATAGCCTTCGACCGTGCATAATTTCGTTGTCGTATGAGAAAGTTATCATTTTTGGAGTAAAGAAGAATTAAGGGGGAGAAGAACACAGCAACATCCCTATTGCATCTGCCCGCCGTGAAAGAAAGAATCCTTTGGCTTCTAGAATACTCCTCCCTAAAATTACCATTTTGTCCTCTAACTTTAGAAATTCGTAACTTACTTGTTCTAAGTCTGAATTCATATCCGTTTGTGACCACATATTCATTACGATAAGTATTATTTAAATAAAATATAATATTTATCACCAAGTGTCTTGAACTCAAAGGTCCCATAAAAGATGAAATCACCCACTCCTTATTTGTTTTCCAATGAGCTCCACATAATCATACAAAAATGAATAACCAAATTATACATCTAAAAATACATAGGGTATTACAAATAAATTGTGTACATTTGTTTTACAGGTACTATGGGTACATTTTCATAATTTTGTTGACATTTGCACATTGATTTATACGGTAAGATGTGAGAATAAAATTGAAAAAAAAAAAAAAGAGAGAGAAAATTGCATGAACAATATGTGGCAACTATTAACATGTATGTACAAAACCAAACACGAGGTTTGAAAATATCGATGACTTAAATATTTAATTTCCAAAAACATACAAATATCAATCACTGTTTTTCAAGAATTGTGGTCCATTTATTTAAATGCAATGGGGTATAACGTAATTTTATAAAGAAAAATGGGCTTCTGATAATCTAAATGGCGCCACATTTTAAGGAGGTAGTTTGATCAAAGGTCTAAAACACACAAATGTTTAATAAAAAAAAATAGTAAAATGAGGCATCTCAATCTAAATGCCTCACTAATAATTCAAGTTGGTTGCAACTAGATATTTTCACAAATTGTGAATAGGGAAAAAATAGTTGGGAATAGGAAAAAGTAAATGTAAAGGGCACAAAAACATATTTTTTTTATTTAAACATATTAAAATAGAGGGCACAAAAGCCTTTATTGTGTGTGTGTAAATTAATTAAAAAAAAAATTCCATCTTTGACATGCAAGCTGGACACAAAGTTTTGTGTTCAAATTTTAGTAGGCACAAATACCCGACACAAACTAATGTGTTTTTATGTTAGAGGGCACATTTGAGATATTTTGGTGCTCAATGGAATTTAAAAAGCACAAATATGTATTTGTGCTCAACGAAAATGAGAAGGGCACAAATCAGTTGTGTGCTTAGCTCACTTTTCTTGTACTGAAAAGAAACTGAAGAAGATGAAATCATAGCCAACTTCAATAGTAAGCTTCACCTCTTTCGTAGAAGAAATATCTTTGGCTTACAATAGGTCTAAGTCCAATAATGAGCCATCTTTTTTTTGAGAGTTATGGTCACTATTTATATAGACAAACAATCGATATTTTGCGATTAGAATTCACATAGAGCACCAAAATAGTCTCTTTATCAAATTACAAGTGGTACCAGTTTACATAGACCTGACATTCGTGTCGTGTTTCTCTTGTTTGTGTTGTTTTTGTGTCATACCCGATAACTTAACAGGTCGTGTCGTGTAACACCCATTAAAATAAACGGGTAATATGACCCGACCGATTACCCGTTAAGAAAAATATATTTAAAATCAATAAATAATGAAATGAAAAACATAATTTGACCCAAAAAAATGTAAAACATAATACTAAATTAGTATATACATACTGACACACCCCGATCGGAGTCGAGGCATGTTGGCTGTCATGTGAGGGTGACGTAGCTAAGTGCGCAACATAAGTGATAATAATAAGAAAATGTGAATAACTAAAAACCAAAACTAAACTTATTTAACTAGAGATAATATATAAGTGTGCGAAAGTGATCAAGTTTATGATACACACATATCAGAGCATAGGTAACACGAAAGTGCAGTCGAACTAACTAAACACTAATTATACAAACCGGGAGAGGATGCCTACAGTATTTAATTGAACGTCAAAACTGCTGTGTAGTCCTCGTGAGCCACCAAAGATGAACACCTACCTAGAACCTGAAGGGGCGCAAAACAAAAGGGCGAGTGAGCAAAAACAAAGTGTTTGAAAATGTATTTATCTTTATGAACATAATAACCCCTCTTCGTAAAACCCGTATAGTTTCCAAAAAGTACTACTACATAGGTATGAAAACCAATGCACAAGGCCAGTGAAAACTGAGTTATGCCATGTCATAATATTTCAACACTAAAAGATGTAAACCAGATGTGTAACTAATATAAAATAGTACTCTAGTCGGAGTCAACTTGAGTGACTTGTACGACTGTATCTATAGCTCATCAATCTAGGCTAGCACACGAGTCGGAGTCACTTAGTGCAACCTGTACGACAGGCTGGGTATAAATATGTACACTCAAGTGCTACGATCATGTGAAGGCTGTGCGATAAATCGCGAGTCACCTACGAGTCGGAACCACCTATTGTGGTCTGTACGACAGGTTGGCACCAAACTTGGATCAAAGGTGAACGTGCGATATGTAAGGTGAACAATCACGTGACGACTGGCCTTGGCCCCGAGCGGGAGCACTAATACTGGGGTGTAGCCATGATGAGCTCTAAATAAATGTATGCATACCAATGCAATACAACTCATTCAATCACATGATACTCACCAGAAGCTTACTTGAGTCTCCTCAGTATCACAAAATACAATTCACAAGTGTAACAATGCAATATTTAAAATGTAACTTATTTACGACATGGCAAGCAAAGCATAATTCCATAGAAAAACGTTTCTGGAAACTGTATATGTGTATAGATATATATATATATATATATATATATATATATATATAAAACAAATGCCCACTCACTGATTAGTAGCAGGATTGTAGCCCCTAGCTTCACTTGTCCACGCTTGTCCTCGAGGTACGTCTCACCTATATGCGATACAATTATTTTTACGTTAATTAATTAGCATATAAACGAAATCCAGAAATAACTCCTAAGGTTTGAATATACGAACGTGATCTACTCGATGATACAAACCCACACAAATTTTTAGAAATTTTTTTGGACACCGGACGCACCCTCATGCGCCGGCCACGAGCAAGCACGTGCACGGCACACTGATGGAAACCCTAACGGTGTTAGGAATATTCCGTCAAAATAGGCGATACATTCTGTTAAATGGTAACGGCATTACCTAACCCCGTTAGAATATTCCGTTAAAGTTAATGGAATATACCTTCTTCTTCTCTGGTCACCCGTCGGTCTTCGCAGTCCGTCGCCGCTGGCCGCTGTTTGCACTTGCCGGTTTTTGGAAAATTTTCAAAGTTTTATATCTACTTCGTTTTTTAACCAAAATCCATGAAATTTATATGGATTTGAAGGTCTCAAAGAGTAGAACACGTTCGTACCTATGGGAAGTCCAAAATCCAACGAAAAATGATCGAAAAATTCCTTGGAAAATCCGGCCAACTTTGTAAATCTTTGAACTCACCTATTCCAACGTCCACTTCACTCCAAATCTACTCTAAAGTGCTAAGGAAGTTTTATAGAGATCATACCGAGCCTCAAAACCTTGTAAATTGTTCGTGATCATGCCGGAGGTTATGGTCGTGATCGTGAAGTCGAAAAGAGAATGGTGATGATTTCCAAAAGTTCGATCCGTGTGAGTTTGATGATGGTTGTGTGTTGGGTGTCTCGGGTGTATGGAGGGAGAATAGTCGAGAATGAGAGAGAGAGGGAATAGTGTATGCATGTGTGTGTACGTGATTGGGCAGAAGAAGAAAATTATATTGTCTGATTGGGCTGTCGTGAGAGAGAGAAAGAGTTATATGTGGAATTGGCCCAAAGAAAAATAAAAACAAACTACTTGATTGGGCCAAGGAAAAAAAAAACCTATCTAATTAGTTCAAAAATGACTTGTTACGCACTTAAATAATTGTAACTCTTTCATTACGACTCCACTTCGGTTCTAACTCGCTTTAACACACTCATGACATTGAGTACGATTTAATTACGACAGCGAGAAAGATAATTTAAATATGCACACATACATCCACGTCACTTAGCCAATGAGGGCATATTCGTCATTTTTACACACTCGGGGAGAAAAAGTATATAATAAATTGGGACGGGTTGCCACACATACCACATTGTCACATAAATATTACTTCAAAATACTAAAAAATAAAAAACAGTAGTCTTTCAAGTTTACATACTCCAAAATAAGAGCCTAATGAAAAAACATTAGTGCATACTACAAAATACAAATGTTCAAACATATGCCAAATGAAGAGAGTTGTGTTTCAAGGTTGAGGAACCTTGCACGTTTTTGACAATAAAACCCTTCAATTTTCATCAACCACTAAGGTTTTCCATAATCCATAAACTATAAATCTAAATTTAACCATTGATTGTCGTTTATATTTACGCTCCATTCTTCTCACCAAATTTTGTTTATTTTATTTTATTTTTTCGGATTTTCTTTTCCTTTTTGAAAACATGATCTCTTAAAGGATGCAAGAAGATGAACAGTTCGGATTGTTGATATTATGTTCGGAGTTTTACCATTAGTGAAAGTATAGCACAAAGTTCAAAAAGTCTATAGAAACTATATAACATCAATTCATATTTTAGTTAATTGTAAATATTGGAATGTCATGTCAACGATCTAAACCGTTCATTTTTCAACATCTCCTAAAAAATCACTTTTCAAAAAAGAAAATCTAAAAAATGAAATTCGGTGAGTAGAATAAAGTGTAAACGACAATGGACGGTTAAATTTAAATCTAAGGTTTAGGGATTATGGTGTCAAATTTCGAAGTTGACCCTCTCATAAAAGTTCTAAAGCTTGTCATTACTAGTGATTGACACACCCCGACCGAGATTAGGGCATGCTGGCCGTCACGTGGAAGTGACGTAGCCATGTGCACAATGCGGAAGCTAATAAAATAGTAATGTAAATAGTACGAATAAATAAAAACTGGTTTACATAAAATGATAATAGGTGCAAACGTAAGTGTGACACAAGTTCAGAGCATAACGCCTAAAGCAGTCCAAACGAAAATGACGCAACAACAGTACACCCGAAGGTGGCCCTACACTGGTGATCGTCTGTCAGAAATGCCGGAAAAGTCCTCTGGGAAACCACCAAACCTGCTTATCAACTAAAACCTGGAGGGGCGCAAAACAAAAGCGTGAGTGGGCAAAAACAAAGCTTTTCGAAAACCATTTAACAAATAAGTTCTAACCCCTCGTCGTAAAACCTGTATACTTCCCACAAAAATAAACATATGTACATATATATATATATATATACAATAATGCTCCAGGATATGCCATGCCAAAACTCACAATGAAATGCAAGTGCTCAGGTGACAATCATATCAATATCATATAGTCTGGCAGCCGGAGTCACCTAACGTGACCTGTACGGCTGAATCTAGAGCTCAAATCTCAATCTTAATAACTAAACCTGCCCACGAGTTGAAACCACCTAAAGTGGTCTGTACGACAGGCTTGGGTGTAATACATACAAACGCTCTAATGCTACGATCATGTGAAGGCTGTGCGAATAATCGCGGGTAACCTACGAGTCGGAACCACCTAATGTGGTATGTACGACAGGACTGTGCACCTAACTTGGATCCAAGCTGAGCATGTGGTGCGGGAGGTGAACATCACGTGAAGGACTGTGCCTTACTCTGGGCGGGAGCACTAACACCGAGGGTGCAGGTTATGAGCTCTCTAAGCATCTTAAGTCGCCACTGAATGTAAACATGAATAACACTTACCTGGCACTTACCTGTGTCAGCGTGCCAGGCACGTGCCATGCGTAAGGAAATATTCCGTTATCCCTAACGGTTTCCGTCAACGGCGTCAGGAATATTCCGTCAGACTTGACGGAATATTCCGTCGTCTTCTCCGGCGAGCCTCAGGCGCCGGAAAATCGGGAAAATTTCAAACTTCGATATCTTCTTCGTTTTTCAACCAAATTTCACAAAATTGGTATCAAAATGAAGCTTACAACGAGAGGAACACAATCATACCACTTTCAAGTGCTAAAAACCACGAAATCTCACCTGGAAAATCACCCTAATTCCGGCCAACCTCAAAACTTGTGATCCCGATGTCCAAAACCTTCAAACGAACCACCCCGAGCCTCCTAGGGACCTCACCAAGCTTCCTACAAGCTTGAAATTTCCTAAAACGTGAGAAATCACGTGTGCATGAACAGTACTCGAAATCGAGCATCGTGGATTCGACGTGAAAACGAAGGTGTTCTTACCTGAAAAAGGTATGGTTGGACTCCTACAAGCCTCACGAGCTCGAATATGTGCTTGGATTCCACGATCTGTGAAGGTTTGATGGGTGTGTGGGTGTGTCCGTACGTTTCAAAGGAAATGGGAAGGGAATGGGGACTCGGGACAGTGTGCAGGAAACAGGAGGAAAGGTTGTGGTGTGTGGGAAAGTGTGTGTGGCCTACAACATGCCAACCAAACTCAAAAACAACCAATAAACGTAAAGAATTCGAACTAGGGGCAATTTTGTCTTTTCATGCGTACGTTGTAACATTTCTGGGACGGGTTGTCACAGTGATTGTGTAATTTTTTTACATTTTCACACTTCTACAATAATTATTATTAATTTTATTAATTTTGCGCTCAAATAAAAAACACTATTCATGAGATTTGGAGGGTGTTGAAAATCTAAACGACCATGTAGCCATTGCTTAAGCGTAAAGGATGCAATCACAAGCGTTTATATATGCTTTCACATTTTTCAGACTTATACATTAATGAATATGAATTTTATTTATTTTCAACTCCCTTAAAAATACTATTCATGAGGATTTGTAGGGTTTTAAAAATTCAAACAACGATATACCCTTTCTCAAAGCATAGAAGATGCAATTACAAGCATTTGCATATTTTTTCACATTTTTCGCACTTGTAAATTAATTATTATACTTTTTTAATGTGTTTGGTATTTTTAAATTACTTGACATTTTTATTTTTGATGTGTTTTATAATTCTTTAATCTCACTCTTTGCCTATAGTGACACACGCCGACCCGAAATGTCCACTAGCACTCCGAATCGAGCTGTATTGGCCAACACCTAGAAGGTGATGAAGCCATAAAGTATAGTGATGTGGAAAATATGAATAAATTTAAACCTAAAAGTACTTAAAGACTAGAGTGCGTTGGGAGCGGGAATGAACGCATTTCACACGCGACATCAGAGAATAAGTAAAGTACAGTATTGTGGGTAAGGATCATACCCTCGGACGTGGCCACCTATACTGGGATTTGCCAAGAATCCTTGTCGATACGGACTTTCAGTAGCTAAAACCTGGAGGGGCGCAAAAACAGAAGGGTGAGTGGGCAAAAACAAAACTTTAGAAAACACATTACTTTTTTTTCTGAAAGTAATAACCCCTTGACGTAAAACCTGTATAATTTTCCAGAAAATAATAATGCATACGTATGTAGAAATCATGCTCTAGAGTAGTGAAAATCGAGTATATGCCATGTTAAGTATCTCAACAATGAAATAAGTAAGCTAGGTGAAATAAATCAATGTAAAATGATACGCTAGTCGGAGTCACCTAACGCAACCTGTATGGCTGAACCTATTGCTCATCAATCTAGCCGGAGTCACCTAATGTGACCTGTATGGCTCTAAACCTGCACAAGAGTTGGAACCACCTAATGTGGTCTGTACGACAGGTTGGGTGTAAATAAGTACGCTCAAGTGCTACGATCACGTGAAGGTTGTGCGACGAATCGCAAGTCACCTACGAGTTAGAACCACCTAATGTGGTCTATACGACAGGTTGGCACCTGCCTTGGATCCAAGGTGAGCGTGCGGTGCAGGAGGTGAACGATCACGTGAAGGCTAGGCCCTGGCCTCGGGCGGAGCACTAACACCAAGGTGCAGGATAATGAGCTCTACTTGCATCAAATCATAACCAACTACCATGCAACCAAACCATCAATATGTACTCATCTGAACTTACTTGGGCCTCTGCAGCATCATGCAATATTATGCAAAGCTATACTAATGCATATGCTAAAACGTAAAGCAAATATGACATGGCATTTTAAACGAAATTCCATTTAAAATAGTTTCTGGGAAGCGTATATATATATATATATATATATATATATATATAGAAAACCGAAAGCTCACTCACCTGAAGTCCGTGCTACAACCCCTTAGCACAAACATCAAGGCGTCACGAATGATCGGCGCCTAGAACAAGTATCAAATCATGCCTTAGAATTCTTGTCAATAGAACATATAACTTACATATCCTGTTTGGGAAGATCCATATGTCGGATTCCTGATCCGTAAGTTTCTAATATCCTCAAATATTCCGTATTATAACGTGTTAAAGTTTGGTGATGATCGAACGGTTAGATCGTTGATTGCTATAATAATCAAGCGGCAGACCTTAATGGAACTACGTTCAAATGACAGAAATTCATCAATCGGGCTTCACCAATGGAATCAGGGTACTCAAATTTGGCCTAGGAAGGTCAGGGGACATCTCGGTCCACGCGCCGCCATAAGTGGCGGTTGGCCGCCCCGACTCGTCAGAAAATTCAACTATTTCTAAAAATTCTCAAACTTCACATAAATGAAGATCTCAGTGAGTAGAACAACTTTCATACTTGCAACCAAGGCCAATTTGGGCGGAAAACACCTGAAATCCACCTTGATCCGCCAGAAACCCTTAAAATGAGTGTTGTTCAATTTTCCTTCATCGATGTTCCGCCGCCCCTAAAACTAATTGAGCTTTGTTCCAGGCCTCAAGGGAAGTCTAGTGGTTGTGGTAATTGAGAGGAATCATTTTAGAAATGGTAGTTCAAGGGCGAGAACCACCCGGACCCGTCGGTGGGTTTTCTCACGACATCTAGCTAGAAATTGTCAGGTTTTGATGAGAATTAGGTGTTGGGGATGTTTTGGTAAGGTTTGGTGATGATGGAAGGTTGAAGAAAACAAGAAATTCGACGGAAACCCGTCGTAAATGGCTACTCGGGTCACGTGGGTCACTGGGTGTAACCGAGTCAAGGGTGATCTGGTGTCTCCTCACTCTCTCCTTTCCCCTCATTTCTTCTCTCTCCCATTGGTCATTCCCATTTTCTCTCACTTCCTCATTGGTCCAGTTCCTCCCTCCTTTCTCTCCTTTATACTCCATCTCCACCGACCATCTCTCATTTCTTTTAATCCAGATTTTGCTCCAAAAATATGGAGCTTTGTAGAAAATAACCAATTTACTAAAATGCCCCCGACTTTAAATGTTAATATTTCCTTCGTTATGACTCCAAATCACGATCCATTTGCGCCCACGTGTTCATATCGATGAGTACTACGAGGATACGCTAAGAAAATGAACCTTACGTGACACGACACGGTAGTTAACAAAAGTCAACACTTTGCCTCAAAGGGCATTTTCGTAAATTCACTTTATCATAATAATTGGGGACGGGTTGTTACATATAGTATAGTATAGTATATAAATAAATAAATAAACTTAAATTTTAAAATTTTATATAGAATAATAATACAATAATAATTAATAAACAATATGTACATATCCACTATATCTATTGTATTTTATAGTAAGTTTTTTTTAGTAGTTTAAAAAATTAAAATCATCAAAATAACATTTTTTCTTATCGTGTCAAAACAGGTTACCCGCTTGTCACTCTTGTGTAAACCTATTAAGGATCCGTTATTAATGGCTTCTTATCGCTTAGGCTGATAACGACCTGATTAGTTATCATGTTAACCCAAAACTTGTTATTTTCGTGTCTTTTACGTGTCATGTTAACATGTCATATAAGAAATTGCCAGGTCAAAGTTTACATACTAAGTCCACTTCCATATAAATTAGGACAAGTAGTACTGTAACAACCCGTTCCAAATTTTACGTTTTTATTTTATTTTAAAAGTGTGAATTTACGAAATTGCCCTAGAGGCAAGGACTTTGACTTCCGTTGACCATCGACCTGAGAGATGTGGAACTTATTCTTTTAGCATATCCTCGTAGTACTCGTTGCTACGAACGTATAGGCGAAAGCCGTTTGCGAGTTTGGATTATAACGGTATAGTTACGGACGTTTGAAATTGGTTATTTAAAGGTAGTTAAATTATTTGAACTCCCACCTTGTGGGAAGACTAACCAATCAGCCTTTAAGCAAGAAAATAAGGGACCAATCAGTAAAAGAAAGGGAGGACCAATCAGAAATTGAGGAAAAAAAAGAGAGAGAAGCTGGCAGCTTCCCCCAAAACCGTGACCCAATCCAAAACGACATGCACGACCACCCATTTTCCGATGCCTATTCCGGCCAACTCTGGTGGAGTTTTTCGATGCCACCACCACCATCTTGAAGCTCTCATTCCCCTCTACAAAACCCACCCAAGAACCACCTTGATTAACTATGGGATGTGGCGGTTTGAGGCCACGAAAGTTGACGAAAATCAATAGTGCTCCGGCCACCCTTTTCGATTTTCCAGCAAATCGACAAAGCGATGGCCGATGCCACCACTTGGGCTTTGTAGCCCATCATCCCAGGAGCAAAACCCAACCAACCTTGATCCCGTTGGACCACCGTAGACGACGAATCGACGTCGGGAAGTTTTAGGCACCCGCCGGCTTTGTGGGCAAAATTGACCATCTTCCGTCCACTTTTGGACTTCGTGGCAGGTATGAAAGTTGCTCCACTCACTGAGATCTTCATTTCTATGAAGTTTGAGAATTTTTGGAAATAGTTGGATTTTCCGACGAGTCAGGGCGGCCGACCGCCACCCGCGGCGGCGCGTGGCCAGTGGGCCGCCAATGCTATTTTTAGGCTATATCGAATGTCTTGAATTCAGTTTTGTCATTTGAATGACGTAGGTTGATCGTTGGAACCTAAATTCGTTACGATACGTTACTTGATAAAAATGGGAATCGATGATCCGACGGTTGGATCGTCACCAAAATTGGATACATTATAATACGTAATATTTAAAGATCATAGGAATTTATGGATCGGGAATCCGACTTATGGATCTTCCTGAATTGGATTTGTAAGTTAGTAAAATAAATGTTCACGACCACTTGTTTTAGGCAATTGGCGGAGATCTGACCGTTGGATCGTAATGAAATTTTAATATGTTATTCTAGAAACATATTGTGGATAGTTGGGAGTTGCGGATTGGAAATCTGATATACGGATCTTCCGAGTCAAATTATACAGGGTTGTAAACCGTACCGTCGATCTTTGATCGACTGTTGACTTGTGGTCAATGGGTCTCAAACTATTTTAGAATGTCGTTGAGGTTGTGTTTTATGTGAATTACGTATTCTACGGATAACAGTTCTGAGATGTGATTTGATAATTGGTCACAGGGACCGATCATTCAGGACGCCTCGATGCGTGCATTAGAGAATCATAGCGTGGACTCCAGGTGAGTGGATCTTTCCCTTTTTATCGTACATATTATTGAGAGTTCTATCGACACTTTTAAATTGGTTAGGTATATTACCTTCATATAATTATTGTGAATGCTTGAAGTACCTATATGAACTACAAATGGCTTGATCCCTGTTTAGGGTACGAAGGCAGTCTAACAAGACGTTAGATGCAGCCATAAAATATTTGAGACAAAAGCCTTGCTTGGGAAATTGAGTAATGCGAAGGAAATTGGTAAATGCAAGTTTTAGTTTTGTGAATTAGTTAGTTAAATTAGCGTTAATTGGGTTGTCATGGATAATTATCCCTGAAAATAAGTAGTTCGGGAGTAGGGCGTTATTGATTGTACACTTCACACCGTATTGTTTATAATTGAAAATGCTACGACATGGTTGAGTATTAGATTGCATCATGGTATATCCATATGTATATTACTTGCATATAATTATTGGGAATGCTTTCAAGTGCAAAGGTGAACGCAGGACACCCAGGTAAGTTCAGGTGAGTTTATGGTATTAGTTGAATCGATTGCGTTATAGCATGACTACAGTTATGTGTTAGGCAACTTCGATATTGTCGTACTAGTTGCCATGAGTTGCACATGTTATATTGAGATGCATTGAGAGCTCATAAACCTGCACCCCGGTGTTAGTGCTCTCACCTGTGGCCAGTGCACAGTCCTTCACGTGATGTTCACCTCCCGCATCTTACGCTCACCTTTGATTCAAGGTAGGTGCACAGTCCTGTCGTACAGACCACTTTAGGTGGTTCCGACTCGTAGGTGACCCGCGATTATTCGCCCAGTCTTCACGTGATCGTAGCACTTGAGCGTATTTATTTACACCCAGTCCTGTCGTACATACCACTTTAGGTGGTTCCGACTCGTGTGCAGGTATACTTATTGAGCTATTGGCTAGCCAGGATTGATGAGATATGGATAAGTCGTACAGGTCACTATAGGTGACTCCGACTTATATGCTAGCCATGATTGATGAGATATGGATAAGTCGTACAGGTCATTATAGGTGAGATATGGACAAGTCGTACAGGTCACTATAGGTGACTCCGACTTATATGCTAGCCAGGATTGATGAGATATAGATAAGTCGTACAGGTCATTATAGGTGACTCCGACTTATATGCTAGCCATGATTGATGAGATATGGATAAGTTGTACATGTCATTTTAGATGACTATGACTGATATATCACTTTGTATTGATTTAGTTCATTTGGCCTACTTATTAATGTATGGTGGAGTTGATGGCAAACCGTGGTTTTGGTCATTTCTGAGTATGGTTTGGATATATGTATATATGTTGTACTGTCTTATGGAAAACGATACAGGTTTTACATTTAGGGGCATTACTTTTAGAGAGGTAATAACTTTGGCAAGCTTGGTTTTATTGCTTACTCACACCTTCTGTTTGGTGCCCTCCAGGTTTTAGCTGCTGAGTTTGTATCGACAAGAATCTGTGGCGAATCTTAGTATTGATGGATATTTCTGAGGGTATGATTCTTACCCACACTATTGTACCTTACTTATGCTCTGACATCGCGTGTGAAATTGGTTCGCTCCCACTCGTAGCGCACTCTGGTACTTAAGACACTTTTAGATTCAAATTTATTCACTTTTTATACACTATCACATTTTATGGCTTCGTCACCTTCCAGGTGTCGGCCAGCACAGCTCGATTCAGGGTCCAATGGACTTTCTGGGTCGGGGTGTGTCAAAATGGCCACAAAATAAAAACTGAAACAAAAAACTATTTTGAGTGTTTCAATTTCAAGATTTTATTTGGTTTTTTTATTAGCACCCAACATAATGTTGGAAACAAGAAAAACTTGTGTGAGGTTTAACTTGCCACTGGACGAGTGGCACTATACACCGCTTGTAACTTATTACCAGGATTGATGAGATATGAATAAGTCGTACAGGTCACTATAGGTGACTCCGACTTATATGCTAGCCATGATTGATGAGATATGGATAAGTCGTACAGGTCACTATAGGTGACTCCAACTTATATGTTAGCCAGGATTGATGAGATATGGATAAGTCGTACAGGTCACTATAGGTGACTCCGACTTATATGCTAGCCAGGATTGATGAGATATGGATAAGTTGTACATGTCATTTTAGATGACTCTGTTTGATATATCACTTTGTATTGATTTAGTTCATTTGGCCTACTTATTAATGTAGGGTGGAGTTGATGGCAAACCGTGGTTTTAGTCATTTCTGAGTATGGTTTGGATATATGTATATATGTTGTACTGTCCTATAGAAAACGATAAGGGAATTACAGTGAGGGGTTATTACTGTTAGAAAGGTAATAGTTTTGGGAAGCTTGGTTTTACTGCTTACTCACACTTTCTGTTTTGTACCCCTTCAGGTTTTAACTGTTGAGTTCGTATCGACTAGGATATATAGCTAATCTTAGTATTGGTGGCTACTTTTAAGGGTATGATTCTTACCCACACTGCTGTACCTTACTTATGCTCTGACATCGCGTGTGAAATGGGTTCGCTCCCACTCGTAGCGCACTCTGTTATTTAGACACTTTTAGATTCAAATTTATTCACTTTTTATACACTATCACATTTTATGGCTTCGTCACCTTCCAGGTGTCGGCCAGCACAGCTCGATTCAGAGTCGAAGTGGACTTTCTGGGTCGGGGTGTGTCAAGTACTCTTTACATAAGACTTTTATGTACCAATTTGAATCAACCAGCTATAACATTCACTTTTGTACTCATATTCTTACAACATAATCCCATATAAAAATAAAAAATAAAAAAAGAGAGAAGCCAGCTATATCATTAACTAAATTATGAATTTAGGATCAAAACAGAAAAAATTTCACCTTGACAACTAGAACTTTCACACGCACACACAAAAAAAAAAAAAAAAAAAAAAAATCCCCTTTCTAGACGGAAAAGTTTTGTACGTCAAAGTGGTTTTTGTCGCCACAAACTTTAGTCGACAGAAGCTCGTCGGGAAATATTGGTCCCACAAAATCCGTTGCTCGAAGCCTCAATTGACGAAAGTAGAAATTCATTGGGCGAAACAAAGTTTGCTCGACGAACATAGTCATCAAGTAAACATGTATTGACCCTCTTAACTCGACAATAAAGTCGTCGGGCCAACATTTTAAAACCAAAATAAAAAAATAATATAAAGTTTGCTCAATGAAATTATTTGTTGGGCTAAAACTATTTTTTTTTTCTTCAGAAATTCGTTTTAAAATCAATATGTATAGCAAGTAATTTATTTAATTCTAATTATATTAGTTTAAAAAGCTACAAATAATGACAACTTTAGAAAAATTATTTGATTACATTCAAAATAAAATTGTTCATACAATTATGTTTAAAAAAAAAAAACAACTAAACTAATAAACCTAAACTAATCAGTGGGTGCTGAGGTGGCTGTGGGAATGGCACCTGAAGGTCGCTCAGAAAGGCAAATGCCAGAACTTGACAAGGATTGATATATCCCAACAATGTGGAGGCACATTGCTTCTCGGTCTCATGCAATAGCTTCTCGCTTCTGAACATCCTTTTCTTTTAGGCACTCAAATTGCTTCTCTTTGGCGCGTGCTAGCTCTATTTCTACCCGCTAAAGTCAAGAAGACATCTCGACTGAAGGATGAAAGCTCGATGAAGAAGAGCCCCGAAGGTCCCGAACCCGACCCGCTCCTAGGTCACGGAATTCCTTGCCTTTACGTCATCCAACCCTATCCATCAACAACTATAAAGACACATTTCAATCAGGTGTCATCTCTTCTACAAACACGTCCAATTGTTGTTGGGAAAGGTTGGCGAGGTACTCGTCATTCTTCTGCACCATAAAAGCCTACAAAATAAATAAATAAATAAAGGAGACCAATTAAGATTATTTGACACACCCCGACCGAGATCAGGGCATGCTGGCCGTCATGTGGAAGTGACGTAACCATGTGCACAGTGCGGAAGCATCGAAATAATAATAAAAGTACAAATAAATACAAACCTAGCTATACACAAGGTATATGATAAACATGTGCAAGCGTAAGTGTGAAAAAAAAAGTTTAGAGCACGGAAGACCTAGTGCAGTCCGGGAGAAACAAACACTAAATAACACACCCAAAGGTGGTCCTACACTGGTGATAATCTGTCAGATATGCAGTGAATCCCTCGAGAGCCACCAATAGAGCTATCCAAACTAGAACGTGGAGGGGCACAAAACAGAAAGCGTGAGTGGGCAAAAACAAAGCTTTTCAAAATCATTTCAATATCAAAAGTACTAACCCCTCGTCGTAAAACCTGTATACCTCCAAGAATCATTTCAATATGCCATGTCGAATGCCTTTAAATAAAATGCAAGTACTTAGGCAATATCAATCAATGCCCTGTAATCTGTCAGCCGGAGTCACCTAACGTGACCTGTACGGCTGAATCTAGAGCTTAAATCTCCAACTCACTAACTACACCTGCACACGAGTCGGAACCACCTAAAGTGGTATGTACGACAGGACTAGGTGTAAATAAATACGTTCAAGTGCTACGATTACGTGAAGACTGGGCGAATAATCGTGGGTCACCTACGAGTCGGAACCACCTATAGTGGTATGTACGACAGGACTGTGCACCTAACTTGGATCCAAGTTGAGTGTGTGGTGCGGGAGATGAACATCACGTGAAGGACTGTGCCCTACTCTGGGCGGGAACATTAACATTGGGGGTGCAGGTTATAAGCTCTCTATGCATCTCAATTCACTACTAAACACAAACATAAACCATGACTTACCTGGCACTTACCTGTGCGTCCGCAGCACCAAACACACATATATATATATATATATATATATATATATGCAACTACTAGTGCATAACTAAATATGCAATTGCAATTTCATGGCATTGAAAACATATAAACATTTCATTTCATTTTATGCGAAAATCATAAGTATATAGGTATATACGGAAAACCAAAAGCCCACTCACTAGTATGTAAAAGGGTCGTAACCCCCTTGCCTCGAGTGACTGCGCTCGTCCTCGCGATAGGTCTCACCTATATGTGAAACAACTATAAAAACGTTAATTTTAAAGCACATAACCAACGTTACGAAAGAACTTCTCATACAATGCTCAAATGGGGTGTATGAATACACCAACGTGATCTACTCAACCTCATGAACATCCCCATATTTTAAAAATAATTTTTCGACGCCGCACGTGCCCCCACGCGTAGGCCAAGGCATGGCCACACGCTCCGCCCACGCGCAGGCACGTGCTTGGCACACTGACGGCATCGGTTAACGCCGTCAGGAATATTCCGTTAAGTCTAACAGATTCCATTAACGTCGTTAGGAATATTCCGTCCAAACTAACGGAATATTCCGTCATCTTCTCTGGCCAAACTTCAGCGCCGTCGCCGGAAAATCGGGAAAGTTTCCAAACTTCATATCTCACTCGTTTTTCACCCAAATTTCACGAAATTAGTACCAAAATGAAGCTTACAACTAGAGGAACAAATCCTTACCACTTTCAAGCACTAAAACCCACTGAACTCGCCGAAAAAACTCCACCAAATCCGGACAAACCTACAACTCACGATCCCGACGTCCAAAACCTTCAAACGAACCACCCCGAGCCTCCTAAGGACCTCACCAAGCTTCCTACAAACTTGAAATTCCCAAAAACACAAGAATTAACGTGTGCATAAATAGTACCCCAATTTACACCTCTCGGGTTCGACGTGAAAACAAGGGTTCCCTTACCTAAAATGGGTATGGTTGAACTCCTAAGAACCTCACGAGCACAAATATGAAGTTCGTTTCCTTGATCTACCACATTTTCGATGGTTTTGGTGTTGTCCGTACGAAGAAGATAGGAAATGGAGAGAGAGAGGGACTCGGGACAGGAAGAAGATGGGATGAAAGTGTGTGGGTGCGTGTGTGGTCCAAAAACAGCCAGCCAAATTCCAAAAACGACCACACAACGAAACAAACATACTAGGAGCAAAACCGTCATTTCACCCCTACGGTACGAAAAGTCCTGGACGGGCTGTCACATTATTGATCATAATTCAAACTTTTTTTTAGGTGTAATGAATTTTAAATTTAAAACGTAGAAAGGAATATTTACAAAAATGTCGTTCGCGACTTGGTTGCCATAAGTGGCATGTGTCTCCTCCCAAACCTCCACTTCTTGCAATGCGAACTAGTCGCCCGTCGTTCCTCGACCCGATAAGATAGGGGTCGAAAACCAGAGTAATGAAGGTACGGCTTCTTCTCCTAGTTATCTTATTTGTTGCTGATTTTTTTCGTAAATTAAAAAATATTAATTAAACTCAACTAAAAAGACATAAAAACTGAACTAAAATAAAAATAAAAATGCAACTTACCTTCATTTTTTTTTGCTCTAGAAATGAGTGCACAACCACTGTCACTCTTTATCCTCTCCAGAAACTCCTTAGGTGGATCGGTAGGAGTTGCATTAGGAGATGCACAAGTCTTGTAGTGGTAATGTAGCTCATACATCCACTCCTTATACCGCTCCCCCACACTTGATTTATGGAGTCGGCAATCACCTAGTCCTCCGTGTCCCACTTGAAGTTGGCCTGAAACTCCCAAGAAAAAAAAAAAAAAAAAAAAAAAAACCAAATTTTTGAGTTTAAAAAAACATAAAATAAGTAAAGGAAAAAAAAACTAATAAATTACAAAAGTTGTACACTTACCAAAAGCTATCTAATCTTCTCGGCATGGACTTGGAAGGCACGTCTAGCAAGAATCGGTGACCATATGGCACTAGGTGCAAATGATGACAACCATGTCATGAGTCAACAACCAAGAATTTAGAGGTAACTAACCCGAATCTGCTGCTTTGTTACTCAAGTGATCCAGTTGCTTGCCAACTCTTTACAAATCCCCAAACTTTACTCTTTGGTTCAATGGGGAGCTTCTTGTGCCCCACATGTTGTACGACCGCCAAATCGACTTCTACGCTAGGGCTACCATTAGTAGGGTGGGATAGGGCTGGGGCTGCCATAGGCTTATGGCATCTGGAACTATGAGGGTATTTGGAAAATTGAGCCACCCACCTCAATGGCGCAGAACTACAGGCACTAGCGGCTGACTTAGCAATGGCCAGTTGGGCCCTGCTGACTGTAGAACCAAAAATAATCAAGAAGAATATGGAGGCAACACGTGAATTTTTGGGTGACAAAGACAAGATTACCCTCGAGGCACACCAAGATTTCTACACGCTATCAGTAGGTAATCATCACCCAATCAAGTCAAAAGTGCCCAAACTAGGTGTTTATTCAAAACCTATTTCATCTATCCTCATCATATCTTCTCCACAAGGTAACCCCCAAATCATTCCTTTCTAATTATATTAATTAGCTAATTGATTGATTTATTACCCAATTAATTTATTAATTAGCTAACAAATCATGAATCTCACCCAAAAAACAATCCAAGTGGCTAGTCCCCATCCTCCCAAAGGGGCCGGCCACACCCCTATAAATACCATCTCATTTTCTCCGAAACTCAATTCCAACTCCCTTACAAAATTCTCCAAACACTTTTCCCTCGAAATTCTAACTTTGGCATTGGAGGTTCTTCGGCCAAAGCCCTCCTTATTCATCGTGGGAGCGTAAGGCTCTTGGCCTTGACCTAAGGTGTTATTTGTTTTGTAGGTGCAATTTTGTCCAAGAAGAAGAAGGAAGAAATTTGCATCCACAAATTGGTGCTTTCATTGAGAGTTGAGTCACACACTCATAGAAGACTCTCACATCTAAGGTTTTTTGTTTCCTTGCTTATTTGTAGATTTTTCATACATTCTTATTCTTGGAATTTTTATTTCTAAAAATTCTTTGATGAAACATAAAAGAAAAGTACAATGGCAAGAGATTTGGAAATCTCTACGAACGGAAATTCCAACGTTCAAGGATTGGGACCGCAGCGATCTACAAGGCTCAACACAACAATTAGTGGAACGACGCCGCCCCCACGGGGCACTATCGTGGCAGCCACCATGGTGGCTGCCCGAGGTGCTAAGGCCACATCCTAAGCCGTACCACTTCAACCTTCAAGGGCCCAAGCCCTAGTCGAGCCGGCCTGTGCCGTCTAAACCCAAAGTAAGCCCAATACGTTGCCAAGTCGAGCCCAAGCCTCGCACCCGCGTGCACCACACAACGAGTAGCCCACTCCCATGGCCCAGCCTGCTTCCGTGGTTTCTTAAGTAGCCCAAGTTAGCCTAAGATTAGTTCAATCATCCCGACTTCAAATTTCAGGAACTACGATCGAACTGGGGGCATTTTCACCACATTTCACCATGGATTTGATGTTCGCCCTTTCAAATCTCGTGCCTGGAGTCTACCACACTTCCATTACTCAAGGAGATGCATTCCTTCCAAGCTTTCAAATCAGCTATTGCAACGGACCGAGATCCAAAGTGCCCCAGAAGAGGTGTCCCAAAGTAGGACAAGGGTAGACGAGGAACCTCTCTAGCAGCGTTCCAACAAGCAGCCACTCAACCAGCCACGAATCAAGCATTCGGGTAGTGTACACTCCCGATTGGGACATTGAGATAACGTATACTCCCGTCTTAGTGCAAGGAGGAGCGTGCATTCTCGATTAGGCTCGCGGATGAACATACACTCACGATTGGGCCACACTTCGATAATCAACTTGAGCAGCCTTCCAGGCAAAACGTTCATTCGCGATTAGGCCCTCAAGGAGTATCCTCCACATCACATTGAAGCAGGCAGCACGACGGACAGAGAGAAGCAGTCACTTAATCTGGCCGAAGTTCAACCAGTAGCCTGTGAATAATTCCTTCACCTGCCAGGAACGGACCACATGCACCGCTTCCTCGGCATAGACAAGTCGAGCATATAAAAGAGCAACCTAGACCAGCAAGTCAAGACCAGGTGCAGCCGAGAGCTCCGCTACCTTAACAAAAGCAAATTCAGGAAGAAGTAAAGAGCCTCTTAAATAAGCGATTGCATGATTTCCAACGCAACGAAGTGGTCGATGAAGCGATACGACAGAACATGACCAACATAAACAGGTTACCTTTCACGGACGAGATCAAGCAGGCAGAGCATCAACGCAAGTTTAGCATGCCACATGTCATATCTTTCAAAGAAGATAGAGATTCAGATAGGCACTTAAAGCATTACCAAAGCACAATGATCCTTTACTGGAATAACGGTACTATTATGTGTAAGATATTTGCCACCACTTTGCAAGGTGAGGCGCAAGATTGGTTCCACACCTTGCCACCACGATCCATCCAGAGTTTTGATGATTTTTCCTTAGTTTTCACCAAAGAATACTCATCCTACCTCTCGACCATTTGTTCAACGTGAAAAATAACCCAAAAGAGTCGCTCCACGACAACGTGAAAAGGTTCAAAGTAGAAAAGGCAAAGATAGTCGGATGCGACGGCTCGATAACAACTGCAGCCTTCCAAAAAGGACGCCCAGCAAAACACTCATTATTCGGAGAATTGATCATGAAAGAAGATCTAGCTCTGACAAACTCTTTCGTTCTGGCAAAGAAGCATGCACTTTTGGGACGAGGCTCAACGAGCAGACAAGGCACCCAAGTAGCCTCAGAAAGAGTCAGTAGTGGCTTAAAAGAAGGGGAATAGGAAGCAGTCTAACAAAAGCAAGCAGGAGGCCAAGCGAAGGGACTAACCCACGACCTAGGAAGGCTTGACAACTAAGAACTACTTTAAGTTCTTAATCCCGATCCACCAAATCCTTCGTGAAATCAAGAACGAGCCTTGGTTTAAGCTGCGAAAACAATCAAAGGGATATACTTCCAAGTTGGATCATACCAAATATTGCACATTCCACCAAAGTCCCGGTCACACAACCGACGACTGCTACACTTGGAAGAACTACCTAGAGAAGCTCGTGAAAAAAGGCAAGGTCGACGGATACTTAGACAAGCCAATTGTGCAACCTAGAAGGAATGCAGACGATGATGAAGAGCGACCAACCAATATGATTCAGATTAATGGCATCTCTGCTGAATTCAAGCACTTGGGGGTCACCAACAACTCCAAAAAGAGGAAGATCCAGCAGGCTCTACTAGTTTCACAGGTCTAAACAGTCGACACCCAACCTGGACCTATCATTGGCTTCACTGAGCAGGATGCAAAAGGTGTCGATTTCCCACATGACGATGCACTAGTAGTATCTGTCCAACTAGCCATGCTATAGTCGACAAAATGATGGTTGACAATGGAAGTGCAGCTAACCTACTTCAACTCTCAGTAATTCAGAAGATGGGCCTGGAAAACATAATCATACGCCGAGCAGAAATATTCGTCGAATTTAATTGGCACACCTCAACTGTCATCATCTACATCACACTTGACGTGAAAACACCGCTAGTTGTCTCAAAGCAGACGTTCATGATCATAAACAACCCATCTCCCTATAATGGGATTCTTGGGAGACTTTGGTTGATCAAGCTGGATGCTGTCACTTCCGTCAAGTATCAAAAAATCTAATTCCGCATCCCAGGACGAAGAGTTGGAGAGATCAAGTTTAACCAAGCTGCATCTCGACGATGCATTATGCAAGTATTTAAGAAATCAAAGAAAAAGATCTTTACCCCCGTAGAGGCCACCAAATAACAATTATAGCAAACAGATCAAAAAAGTGGTGCCCAAGCAGACGAGATAGGATGGAAATCCGAAGAAGACACCGAAGACATCATTCTTGATCCCCAGTAGTCGAAAAATACAGCTAGAATTGGCTAACGTCTAAGCCCAGCCGAGAAGGAAGAGCTCACGACTTTTCTTAGGGAAAATTGTGACATCTTTGCATGGTCACCTTCCGACATACCTGGCATCGACCCCAAGATTGCTTGCCACAAGCTACACGTCAACCCTTCTACCAAATTGGTATTCCAAAAAAGAAGACATTTCGCACCCGAGTGAGTAGCGATAATCAAAGTAGAAATTGGCAAGCTACTGGAGGCCGGATTCGTAGAAAAGGTAGCACACTCAGCATGGCTTGCCAACATCGTGCTAGTTGTGAAGAAAGAGAAAGGAAAATAGAAGGTTTGCGTAGACTACACCGACCTCAACAAAGCATGCCCAAAATATCATTATCCGCTTCCCCAGATCAATCTATTGGTAGATTCAACTTCTGGGAACCAGCTGCACAGCTTTTTGGACGCATACTCCGGTTATAACCAAATAGTCATGTACAAGCCCGACAAGGAGAAAATTGTGTTCGTGATCGAGCCACTTACCAAATGTTAGTAAACATGATGTTCAAAAAGCAAATTAAGGTAACCGTGAAGGTACGACGACATCATGGTAAAGAGCAAGAAGTAGTCAGACCACATCGGCAACCTGGCAAAAACTTTCAACATCCTCAAAAAGTACAAAATGAAGCTCAACCCCACTAAATGCACATTCGGAGTATCTTCAGGCAGATTCTTGGGGTACCTAGTAACCCAACGAGGAATTGAAGCACATCCCAAGAAAATCCAAGTGATCCTAAAGATGAAATCTCCCACTACCTTGAAGGAGATCCAAAGCTTGACCGGTCGAGTAGCCGCCCTTAACTGCTTTATTTCGCAATCCACCGATCGATGTAAGCCCTTTCTCAAGGCCATCAAAATGGCACAACAAGACAAATGAGATGGAGAGTGCGAAAGAGCTTTCCAAGACCTAAAGAAGTATCTCATATCACCTTCCTTACTATCTAAGCCGGAAGCAACAGAGGACTTATACATCTACCTGGCAATCTCAGAAGTAACAGTGAGCTCTGCCCTTATACGAGAAGAGTTGGGGCCAACTTCCGGTATTCTAAATTTCTAAAGCTCTTCTCGATGTTGAAACTAGATACGCAATGACTCCTTAGAAGCAGCTGAGCACACCTTAGCCGCGCCTGCTTCCACCAACAGAGACTTCTGGTATTTGCCTGTCAACGGCGCATCCAATTACAAAGATTAGGGAGCATGCGTAGTCCTTGTCACCCCAAACAATTCAATGCTTGAGCAGGCAATCACTTTAGGCTTTAAAGCATCCAACAATGAAGTAGAGTACGCGGCCCTACTAGCAGGCCTCCAAATGGCAAAAGACTTGGCGGTGATAAAGCTCGCAATTCATTCCGATTCCCATCTAATCACCAGCCAAACTATTTGGGAGTACACGGGAAAACATCCGAGGATGGCATAATATCTAGAGAAGAAACGCAAGCAACTTAAGGCATTTCAGACTTACATTCTAACTTAAATTCCGCAGGCTGACAATGCCCATGCAGACGCGCTAGCCAGCTTAGGCTCCACCCTCGGTCACCAACTCAAACGCTCTATTCTGGTGGAGTATTTAGACAAGCCAAGCATAGAGGCGAAGCCGGCAGCCGAAGTGTCACAGGTTAGTATAAGTCCTAACTAGTAAAGTTTTATTATAAACTACCTGGTTAATGGCACACTTCCCACAAAAAGAT
The DNA here is from genome assembly GCF_041283825.1 of Pyrus communis. Lineage (NCBI taxonomy): Eukaryota > Viridiplantae > Streptophyta > Magnoliopsida > Rosales > Rosaceae > Pyrus > Pyrus communis. The sequence continues at coordinate 29,117,012 of NC_142580.1, forward strand.
TGGAGTATAGAAAGATCCAAATAAAAGCAGCACGTTACTACATGTGGAATGGCATTTTTGTCCAAAGATCCTACACTAGACCACATCTTTGCTACTTAGCATCTCCCGATGACCTGAAGGTTTAAAGCTCAATCCACGAAGGTGTTTGTGGAAATCACTCCAGAGGCAGTCCTTAACTCAGAAGGTTTCCTACCACGCACTAAGATGCTAAGGAGTTAGTACAAAAGTACGACTGCTACCAACGCTATAAGTTAGTACCAGCATTTCCTGCCAACAAATTTCATCTGCAGACGAGTCATTGGCCATTCATGCAGCGGGCAATCAACTTGGTAAGGCGAATGCCTCTCGCTATTGGGGGCAGAGGCATGATGATCGTGGTCACCGATTACTTCACCAAATAGGTAGAAGAAGAGCCTATGACAAGTACGACTCAGACTGACATAGAGCACTTCATACAGAGGAACATCATTTGCCGATTTAGCATATCTCAGTCCATCGTCACCGACAACGGCCCGCAATTCATGGGCAAAGATTTGGCAAAGTTCTTCCAAAAGTATAACATCAAGGAACACATGTTCACACCAAGATATCCTCAAGATGATCCTCGACTGCCTCAAGAAATCCCTCTTCGACAAGATGATCCTCGACTGCCTCAAGAAATCCCTCTTCGAAAACAAAGGGAAAATGGCCAGACAAACTCCTCGGATGTCTATGGGCATATCGTACCACCAAAAGACGAGCAACCAGTGAGACTTCCTTCTCTTTGGTATTTGGTTCAGAAGTAATCATTCCTCGCAACATTATCATGCTAAGTATCAACACTTTACTGCTAAGCATTGAGCAGAATAGTAAGGAGATGGCCACAAGTTTAGATCTAGCAGAAGAGAAGCGCAAGCAGACCATCACCCACATCGTAGCCTACCAGTAGCAGCTCATCTCCAGTTACAACAAAAGGGCCAAGATCCAACAGTTCCAACCTGGAGATCTAATCCTAAGAAAAACCTTTATCACTGCCCACAGAGAAGGCTCCAAAAAGATAGATCCTATCTAGGAAGGTTTATACAAGATCAGCAAAGTAGGCGGCAATGGAAATTACACCCTCGCCACCATGGACAACAAAGAGATGGAAAAGCAGTGGAGCGCTTACAATTTAAGGTAGTACGATGTTTGACCTCCTGCTACATCAAAGTTCGAAGAACTCAAGCAGCTCAACGGACCTTACCTCGCGAGCTGAGGATTATCAGTTATTATGCAGTCTCTACTTTACAGCTAAGTGCTTCGTTCATTTCACTCATTTTTCAATGAGGAATTCAGAAGTAATTTACAATTTGGCTCAACTACATGCTTACAACAACTGATCTCACTTGCACTTCAAAAAAAGATCGCGCCCTTCTTAGAAACTCATCGTAGGAATTGCACCCCCCAAGAAACCAACCATGCTCTCTAGTGCGAGAGGGTAAATCAATTCCTCGACACCCACATGGGTCTGTTCTCCAAAGCAGGAGGATAAACTCTACACTCTGAATATCCAGACGTAGATAAGCCGGGCTACCTTAGTATAACTAGATACACGATGGCTTGCTTCGAGATTCCTAGAAGTAGCCACAATAGTCATTTTCAATGCTTAGTTAACTAAAGGATTTTTGGTCTCTTGGCTTAATCCACGGGGAAACATCCCAATGGACGGTTGCCCTGGAACCCTAAGGGTGCTACCAGGTGCATTAAGGTAGCTTATGGTTTCTAGAAGACTGCCTACAGCTTGCCCTTCGAGCAGTAAATCGCTTTAAACTTAAATAATCGCACATTTCGGTGATAGGTTAAACAAGTTAGCACGTATAACGAAGCTTCATCCACTGCCGACATGCTACGCAGTCGATGAACTTCACCTCTGCCAAATGCAGAATCACCTACACCAAGTCTTAAAGTGTTGTGATACTTGGTACACAACCTATGAAATAAGAGAAAGCCAAGGTTAACAGCCAAGGGTTACGCAGACTTGTCTGCTTCTGTAAGTAAAGTGTCCGCTTGCCAACCCTATGGTTAACAACTTTGCAAAGTTCTGGCTGCCTAGGCTACACAAGCTTGTCTGCTTATAGAAAAGTAGCATGCCACCACTAGTATATAAAGTTTAAGGTTAGGGCATGAAGTAAAGAAGCGAAGATGGAGAAAAGCGAAAGAAACAAGTTTATTAAATTTTCTAGCAAAATTGATAAACAACTAGTAAAGACCGAAAAAGTTCAAGCAAAGCAAAAAGCAACAAGTAAAATAAAGAAAATCCTAAAGACTACCTAAAAGACTACATGTTAGCAGCTTGGACAATCCACGACTACTCGGTCACCACGCCTTCAGCAACAGTGGCACCCATAGCAGCGATAGCATCCAGCGCTTCACCCCCTGCTGCTCCAGCCCGTGCATCAGCTTCTCTGACTACTTCACCAATAGAAGCCTCAAAAGTGAAGGCTAGCAAGTATTCTAGAAAAATGAAAAAGGTCTCGAAGTCTTTACCAGAAAACTCAAAGTTAGATGGCCACCCAAAGTAATGGTCTACATAACCCTGCTTGTAGAAATCAGCTTGACTGTGAGTAAGCGAAGCCTCAAACCCAACCTTCTCACCCTTTAACTACTTATTCTCCTCGAGTAGACAAGCACGGACTCGCTGCAGCTCCTCCACTTCTTTCTTTAGACTATCTTTGATCTTTAAAGCACCTTGGAGTTCAAACACTTGAGGCTCAAGCCTATCAACAACTTTCTTTAAGTGGATCCCTTGGTTGTAAGCAGCAATCAATTCTTCATCATTTGCATAAGTAGCGGAGCGGAGCTCAGAGACAACACGCTTAAGGTCTTGAATTTGAGGTATGTAACACCCGATTTCCTTCTCTGCACTTTCATACTTTACTTGGATCGCATCAAGCCTAGTCGTCAAATCCACGATCTTTTGGAGAGCGGTCTCAAGTTGTAGAGAAGTGGAGGCAGAGATATTAGACCCCTTCAAAGTAGCAAGCTTAGACTCCAACTTCTTGACTTTCTCAACTGAGGAATAAGCTTTGGCTGCCACAGTTCTTGCCACCTCATTGGCAGCCTTGGTATCCTCTTGATCAAGGAACATAAAATTGGCTGCTATAATTGTCGTTTTCTATATGATAGCTAGTAGAGCAGTTATTCTATACTCGGTTGTATGCTTCACGAAGGAACTTGGGCCAACAACCCCTTTGACACCATCAACAAATTTGGCACACACATTCTACGTCCTCGAGCAGATTTGGTCTCAGAAGCGTACAATCTCAGCAGCTTCCTCTGAAACAGACTTGGTGGATTTCTCATAGCTGCTCACACGAGCAGCCTCCTTTTTCGTAGATGAGATGGTTTCAGCAGTAGAGGAAAGGGGTTTTGGCACCATTTTAGCCGGTGAAGGCACCTTGTCACTCTTCATAGTAGCAAGCCTCTCCAAAGGTGAACCAGACATAGCCCCAGACGGACGTTTTGGCACAAATTTCAGCACTGGAGGCACGAAGGAACTTCTACGCTAAGCAATCCTATTAACAATAAAACTAGTCGCCTTTGGAATGGCAGGCGTCACTTGAACAGATTTAGTAGCCTAACCCTTCTCACCCTTAGAGGAAGTCAAGTCAATCACAAGCTTGGGAGCAGCCAACGAACCCTTGCTAACAATGGAAGAAGTCTTCGGTTTCTTTTCAGCAAGCGTCTCTTGAGCAGGCGGGGAAGGTCACTTTTCCCACCTTCATTTGTAGCAGGCTCTACCATGGTGATAGGATGAGCTAACACCTCAGCCTTGATTCTTTTTATCTCCTATCTTAGGGGTAGACCACATTTCTCCCTACGATAAAGACTAAGTAGCCAATGCCACTCCTGATACTCGGAAGGGATACCAGAGCAACATGCACTTTCTTCATGTCTGGAGAAGTCTTAGAAGTTGAGCTAAACTCCAAATCTACAAAAGCAGCAGGAGACAATAAAAAAAATAAATAGAGAGCAGCTTAGCACAAATACAAAGCAGCCGAGAGGTAGAGCAGCTTACTTACCTGATCTAAAGACTGTTGGAACACGCAGCTCGGGGGAAGAATCAAAATCCCATTCTCCGTTTATCTCCAAAGTCTCTTTGGCCCAATCATGGTCTCCCTTGCTCGAATTATCAAAAAGCCTGTGGCGGGATCTCAGCTGCCCAACTCCCTCAATATGGCCTCTGTCAAAGAAGTACCAAAATTCGTTGATGGTTAAATCTAAGTCAAAGAATTGTCTTAGATTGTGAAATCCCACCATCACACGGACTGCATTCGGAGAACATTGAGCGAAGGCATATCTTATGGACTATAGCATTTCTTGGAAGAAACGCGGCATAGGGAAAGTGAACCCCTACACAAAATAGTAGGGGTGAAACTTGATGGTTCTCTAAGCCCCACTACAAAGCTCACAATTGTTACCATCTTTAACACGCTTCACACGCACTCCTGACGGAATGGCATGCCAATATGCCTCAAGGAAGTCTCTAAACAAGTCATCGGAACTAATTTTGAAATGAGCAGCCTTGCTCAAAGACCCATGTTGACGATACAATGGCAACACACCATCATCACTTTTGTGACTCGAGGAAAACATGCTCAAAGAAAGTCTACAAAGACACGAAAAAATTCGTTAGACGGCTGCTTGCAAAAAAAAAGAAAAAAAAGAAAGGGCACGGCACAACAGGCTCCAAGGCCCAAAAGGGCTCTCGGCCCCTCTTTCATCCTTCAGGCACAGGCCTGAGCCCAGCAAAAAACAAAAAAGTAGCAGCAATCAGCACATCAGGCCTCTTTGGCCCAAAGTCACAGCCCAGACCGTAGTGCCTAAACACCAACCAGCCGCACGATGCCAGCCTTCGGCCCAAGCCGAGCCACCATCACGCCAAGTTAACCCACGACAACCACTTTTTTCATGCTTCCTCTACCTCCGTCGAGCCAAAATTCAAGCCCCGAAGCTCCCAAAAATTAAGAAGACAAGAAAAATTAATTTTTTCTTACCTTGAAATGGCGTGAACACGAAGCAAGCAACAAAAGACGATCCTTTGCATGGGCAAGATGTTGAAGATTGCTAGAGGAGGGGGAACAAATATGCCCTAAGTTCTCTCTCTCTCTCTCTCTTCTAGGATAGAATAAATCGCTCTCCAATGTTGATTTAATAATCCACTTAAGGTGGACTTAAATAGGCTTTGAGAGAAATTTATTTCCCTTTCCTAGAAGGATCTAATTTCCTATTAAAGAGATAATCTACATCAAAATAGGAAACAATCCTTTGTTTCCTAAAACAAGAAGATCTCTACATATAATACCCTGAAAATTTAAAATATATGTATATGTGGAGTAATTGAGAATAAATAGATTTATGGTTATGAAATTCGAATGGGGAAATGTGAAATTCTGCTTCAGGATTTCATTATTAATTATGTCGTATAATTTTTCCTTAAGTGGAAAATGATGAAATTGCCCTATTGTATTAAACGGATTTCCTCGCAGACGTATTTGATGCTTTCATGATTTTCCAGATTTCTTTACATATTCGAATAGTACGTTTCGATACGGACACGTGAGCTCAAATGAAATGTGATTTGGAGATAGGACGAGTAAGTTACAAATTTTCTAAATAAAAGGACATTTTAGTAAATTCAAGTGGAACTTTCTGGAAGCCAATGACTTCCTTTTTCTCCTTCCCTGCGTGAGAAACCAGCAGTGAGGAGGGGGCTAATGTGTTATTCTTCCCTTTAATTCTCCTTCACTCCAAAAATTTAATGGAATCATAACTTTCTCGTACAGTAACGAAATCACACACGGTCGAAGCCTATGTATTTGTAGTGAAGCCCTCTTCAATTTGATACCAAACCCATATGCTGGAACCAAGCATGCCCATATGTTGAAGCCTAGAAGCTTCGACGCCGATTCCGGCTAACCTCGTGGGAGATAGGTCTCGACCTAAAAGAGAGAAATACTCCTCTCTTCATGCGCTTTCAGGATATGTAAGTGGATCTTCCGAATTTCAAGTTTCCTCTTCCAACAAGTTTGAGATTTATGTGTTTAACTTGAATTTCTGGTGTTCTTGTTGAGGATTTGTGGTGGTAACATTGATTTAGGAGCTTAGTAGCTATGTGGTAGATTGATGAACGACTTTGGAGGGCAGGACACGAACAAGAAATGGTACATACTTTAATTTTATTGAATTGTTTGTAGTCTTTGGCTAAAAGAGGAAGAATTAAGCATGGTATGGGTAAGCTAACACATAGAAATAGAAGTTAAATATGATTCCTGGATAGTTTGGGATTGCTTGGAATTGTAAATTTGATTAAAAGAGTATGGGTTTAACATTGTAGAATACTTGTTCATTTTACAGAGAGAAACTATGTTTCAGGTAGCCTATTTTGGCTCTTGACTATGAGTTCCTTTTGATCTAATATTGTGTGTTTTGAAATTAGACATGTCTGTTATCAAAACGTATATGATTTCACTAAATTCTGTTGAATTTTGATTGATCAAAATTATATCCAAAGTTGGGTCACTGGGCTGCTAGACAGCAGCAGAAAACTGGATTTCCAGTTTCAAGACTCTATTTTCTTTTTGGCATAACTTCCAATTTAGAGCTCTGTTTTCCACAAACTTTATATGCCTTTAAAGTACAGAAAACAAGCTTTAAAACCATATAATGTTATATGATTTGGTTTAGTTTTGATTGCTCCAAGGGGAGCCTAAACTTGGTCCAATAGTGCTGTTTTTCTGCAGATTTTGTGGAGAGATGTTGTTCTAGAATGCATAATGACGAACTACGAATGGCTTGATTCCTTCGCAGGGTATGTAGGTAGTCTAATGAGATGGTTAGATACAGTCATAAAAATAACCCCAAATTTAATATTTTGCTGGATTTCTTTTAACAAAAGAAATCTGTTATGGCTAATAGCGTGGAGATTAAGCATGACTTTATTTTGGCCTATCACCGGATTTAGCTTCCAAATCAGAAATATCGGGATGTTACACTACACTTGCTGCCCTTTCCTACAAGCAGCCCCACAGGTGTAGGGGCATTTGTGGAGCCAAAAATAATCAAGAAGAATATGGAGGCGACACGTAGATTTTTGGGTAAAAAGACAAGATTACCCTTGAGGCACACCGGGATTTCTACACGTATGTAGTAAGCAATCATTCCCCAATCAAGTCAAAAGTGCCCAAAATAGGTATTTATTCAAAACCTATTTTATCCATCCTCATCAAATCTTCTCCACAAGCTAACCCCCAAATCATTCCTTTCTAATTATATTAATTAGCTAACAAATCATGAATCTCACCCAAAAAACCATCCAAGTGGTCAGTCCCCATCCTCCCAAAGGGGCCGGCCACACCCCTATAAACACCATCTCATTTTCTCCAAAACTCAATTCCAAATCCCTTGCAAAATTCTCTAAATTCTCCAAACACTTTTCCCTCAAAATTCTAACTTTGACATCGGAGGTTCTTTGGCTAAAGGCCCCCCCCCCCCCCCACATTCATGCGTGAGGATCTCGGCCTTGACCTAAGGTGTTATTTGTTTTGTATGTGCAATTTTGTCCAAGAAGAAAAAGGAAGAAATTTGCATCCACACCGACCGCCTGGGCGGCGCTGGGGGTTGACCTTTCACATTGACCAGAGGAGGAGGCAGAGCAGCGACCACTGATGGTCAAGTGCGATGACATTTGTAATAAAAAATAAAAATAAAAAAAATCATAATTTCACATATTTCTAGAATTCTACCAAATTTTAATATTTTCCTACAAATTTCACAAAATTTCAAATATTTCTACAACTTTACCAACTTAAACATATTTCCTACAATTTCCCATATTTATACAGTTCCACCCAATTTAAACATATTTCCTACAATTTCATATATTTCTAGAATTTTGCCAAACTTTCATATTTTCCTACAAATTTCACAAATCTTCAAATATTTCCTACAATGTCACATATTTCTACAATTTTACCAAAATTAAACATATTTCCTACAATTTTCACTTATTTCTAGAATTTTACCCAATTTTCATATTTTTCTACAAATTTCACAACTTTTTCGCATAGTTCCTACAAATTTCACAAATCCACATATTTCTACCACCTAAAATTTTCACTTTACAACATAAAATAACTACCTATGAACACCTAAAACCACCTACAAATACCTAAAACCACTACCCCGTCCCCCACCCCACCACCACCGTACCCTCCCCCATCCCTCCCTCCAATACCGTGCCTCATCCCCCACCACCCACCCCGTCCACGTACCCATCCCACCACCTCGTCCCCTTACCATACCCACCCCACCACCACCGTACCCCACCCCACCACCAACCCACTTAAACCCACCCCCGTAACCACCTACCTCGCCCCCGTACCCACCCACCCATCACGCAATCACAACCCGCCAACATCGCTTCATAACTTCACAAAGCACCCAAATTTTCCAAAACTTTCACATTTATCCACCAATTTTAAATAATTACATCAAACGGACACGCATAATAAACCTTTTGACTTACTTAATCATAATTAATAGAAATAATAAAATTAAATTCTAGGGTTGTAGTTTCAAAACTCACCAAGTTCAAAATTGACTGTGGGGAATCAAATATGACATTTGTTTTCATGCAAGGACTATGAACCCAACTCCAATGAAGCAAAAAACATGTCCTTTCTATGGAACCGACTAGACACCCTTGAACCAAACTCCCTTGATTTTTTCCACTGCTGTCTGGAAGTGCAGTGAAGCCAGAGAAGACAAGCATAGCATAGCTACCACTGGGTTTGGAACAGGAAGCAAGTTTTTGAACGGGAAGGAAGTTTGAGCGCTCGTGGGAGATGAAGGGTTTTGGGAGGAGAACACAAATTTAAGAAGGTTACTATTGTTGTTGGGGAGGGAGATAGTTTAAATCCAAAGAAAAAATTAAATTGTTGTCGGGTACCGTTTTCATTTAGTGATGGATCAATTATGACCCAGTTTCACCATAAGCTCATTTTGATGGATTCGTTTTCGGCCATTCGGATTTGATCTAATGGACCACATCCAGTCTGCACCTTAGAAAACGCGTTCAATATATAGCTTTTGTGAGAACCCATATTTTAAGAAAAAGATTATACTTATACTATTATTCTTGCCCCATTTTTTAAAGCAAGCTTATACTTAATTAACCTTAGGATAAGGTGGATGATTTGTTAGCATGAGGTAGCTACTTTAGTTTGATGGTAAAGATGGCTTATTACATGAGGTGTGTTCAAGTGCATGTGGCGTTAATTGTTGCATGCAATTAGCTTGAGGTGGAGCTTTGCAGCCAATACATATATGTTATAGCTTCTTGGTGTCACCCCAGTAGATAGTATTCCTACGAGGTCGACAGACAACAGGTGCTTTAGGTGTCAACTTGCTAATTAGCTTACTCATCCCCTTTATACATTATCATATTAACCTTTGATGTTATCTCATTTGATGTTATCTTATGTACTTTTGCCGCCTTCCTCCAACAATATATAGGACTTTAGTTCTTTGTTTTTGATATTGGTTCGTTATTAGAAAGTGATGCATGCGCCGCATGCAGAGCGCATATATATATATATAGAGGGAAGAAAGAGAGTTTAGGGTAAGGAGTTGGTTGTGTGGAGATGGTTAGTGGGCTTGTTTTGTCAAGGTTCTGATAATCGAGGTGAGTGGTTTATCTAATATGTTCAAAATATTTTTATATTCTGATAAATGAAAATCATGAGTTATTGTGGGATTTTACTCTATTTTTAAATATCTCTCTATTTCAAGTCAAGTATATTGGATTAGTTGAAATGTATCGGAGTTATTATATATGGTGATATGTGGATTATTTGGAATGTTCATGGAGCATGAGAACTTTGGTGTTGCATTAATCCGAGAAATAAATGTAAATTGCACACGGGGACATTAGGGTAGAATGACTATTAGGAGTCACGTGGTGAGTTACAATTTATGATGGATATAATGAACACATGAGGGGACTATGTGATATGTGTGACAACCCGTTCCAAATTTTACGTTTTTATCTTATTTTAAAAGCGTGAATTTACGAAAATGCCATAGAGACAAAGATTTTGACTTATGTTGACCATCGTCTTGAGAGACGTATGACTTATTCTTTTAACATATTCTCGTAGTACTTGTTGGTGTGAACGCATAGGCGAAAGCCGTTTGTGAGTCCGGATTATAACGGTATAGTTATGGATGTTTGAAATTGGTTATTTAAATATTTGAATTCCCACCTTGTGGGATTAGTGGACCAATTAAATTAAAAGGACAAGGAACCAATTAGAAGAGAGGAGGGAAGCCTGCAGCCAATCAGAAAGAAAGAAGAAAAGAAAAAAAAAAAAAAAAAAAAAAAAAAAAAAGGGAAAGCTTCCCGTGCACCCATACCCGACCTATGTGACCACCCATTTTCCAAGGCCGATTCCGGCCAACTCCGATGGAATCTTTCGATGCCACCACCACCATATTGAAGCTCTCTTTCCCCTCTACAAAACCCACCCAAGAACCACCTTGATTAACCATGGTAGGTGGCGGTTTGAGGCCATGAAAGTTGACGAAAATCAATAGTACTCTGGCCACCCTTTTCGATTTTCCAGCAAATCGGCAAAGCGATGGCTGATGCCACCACTTGGGCTTTGTAGCCCATCATCCCAGGAGCAAAACCCAACCAACCTTGACCCCGTTGGACCACCGTAGACGACGAATCGACGTCGGGAAGTTTTAGGTACCCGCCGGCTTTGTGGGCAAAATTGACCATCTTCCGTCCACTTTTGGACTTTGTGGCAGGCGACGATAGATCGTGATGTCTCGATGTGTGTGCGCTAGAGAATCATAGTGTGGACTCCAGGTGAGTGGATCTTTTCCTTTTTATCATATATATTATTGAGAGTTCTATCGACACTTTTAAATTGATTAGGTATATTACCTTCATATAATTATTGTGAATGCTTGAAGTACCTATATGAACTACGAATGGCTTGATCCCTGTTTAGGGTACGTAGGCAGTCTAACGAGACGTTAGATGCAGCCATAAAATATTTGAGACAAAAGCCTTGCTTGGGAAATTAAGTAATGCGGAGAAAATTGGTAAAGGCAAGTTTTAGTTTTGTGAATTAGTTAGTTAAATTAGTGTTAATTGGGTTGTCATGGATAATTATCCCTGAAAATAAGTAGTTCGGGAGTAGGGCGTTATTGATTGTACACTTCACACCGTATTGTTTATAATTGAAAATGCTACGACATGATTGAGTATTAGATTGCATCATGGTATATCCATATGTATATTACTTGCATATAATTATTGGGAATGCTTTCAAGTGCAAAGGTGAACGCAGGACACCCAGGTAAGTTCAGGTGAGTTTATGGTATTAGTTGAATCGATTGCGTTATAGCATGACTACAGTTATGCGTTAGACAACTTCAATACTGTCATACTGGTTTCCATGAGTTGCACATGTTATATTGAGATGCATTGAGAGCTCATAAACCTGCACCCCGATGTTAGTGCTCCCGCACGTGGCTAGGGCACAGTCCTTCACATGATGTTCACCTCCCGCACCTTACGCTCACCTTGGATCCAAGGTAGGTGCACAGTCCTGTCGTACAGACCACTTTAGGTGGTTCCGACTCGTAGGTGACCTGCGATTATTCTCACAGTCTTCACGTGATCGTAGCACTTGAGCGTATTTATTTACACCTAGTCTTGTCGTACAGACCACTTTAGGTGGTTCCAACTCGTGTGCAGGTATACTTATTGAGCTATTGGCTAGCCATGATTGATGAGATATGGATAAGTCGTACAGGTCACTATAGGTGACTTCGACTTATATGCTAGCCATGATTGATGAGATATGGATAAGTTGTACATGTCATATTAGATGACTCTGACTGATATATCATTTTGTATTGATTAAGTTCATTTGGCCTACTTATTATTGCATGGTGGAGTTGATGGCAAACCGTGGTTTTGGTCATTTCTAAGTATGGTTTGGATATATGTATATATGTTGTACTGTCATATAGAAAACGATAAGGGAATTATTGTGAGGGGTTATTACTGTTAGAAAGGTAATAGTTTTGGGAAGCTTGGTTTTACTGCTTACTCACACTTTCTGTTTTGTACCCCTTCAGGTTTTAACTGCTGAGTTCGTATCGACGAGGATATATAGCTAATCTTAGTATTGGTGGCTACTTTTAAGGGTATGATTCTTACCCGCGCTACTGTACCTTACTTATGCTCTGACATCGCGTGTGAAATGGGTTCACTCCTACTTGTAGCGCACTCTAGTATTTAGACACTTTTAGATTCAAATTTATTCACTTTTTATACACTATCACATTTTATGGCTTCGTCACCTTCCAGGTGTTGGCCAGCACAACTCGATTCAGGTTCCAAGTGGACTTTCTGGGTCGGGGTGTGTCAATATGACACTAAGTGTGTATAATAATTTGATATTATTTTCTATTTTATAGTGTGGGTAAAACAGCACACTTGATTGATATTACATATTCTACTCACTCAACGACAGTGGTGGTTGCTCACCCTTCTTCCTATTATTTTTCAGATGAATTATTTGGCAAGACAGATGCTAGACAAACTAAGGTTGTGTTATAGGAGAGATTTAAGGATTTGATTTATCTTTGTACACCCTGTAAAGATTTTGGAGTTATTTGAATAAGAGAAGTTAATTTTTCGTTATAATTTTTTTTTAACTTTTACTTGTGCACCAGGTGCCAGGTTATTTTTTCTATCGACCTCGAGTCTGGGGCGTGACATCTTTAGAGCGGGATGGTCAAGATGAATTGAGCACATTTGAGCCGGGCTAGATTTCAAACCCTTGGCCCAAGCAACCCAACAACAGGCCAGGCTCAGGTAAGCCCACTTCGGGCCAAATTTTGAATACATGAATGAGAAATAATGTCCAAACGAGAAACCTAATTATATATCAACGTAACGAATAGCTTCAAGCATCTAAAAATATTGTAATACAAAAGCAACATACTAAACCCTAATCTATTTCTTGGTTAACCAATAGTAGTTGAAGTATTCCCTCAATAGTGTTGTCGTCATCATCAATACACCCCCAGATTAGGTAGACTACGAACTGCCTTGTTGATTCCGTCGACAGTCAAACTTTTTGCCGCAAAGGACGCTTCTTCTCTCCCTCCAAAATTTAGCAATAAACTAAGGAATGTGTTTTCTTCTGCCTCCAACAATGTTCCATGTTAGTAGAGTTGCGTTGAACGGTTATGTTCGAAATGATCATACGCATGTCGGGTTCTTAAGAATAACAGCACGCTTGAACCTAGCCCAAGAACAGATATGCAAGTCCACCCCACAAAGGTTAAGAAGTAGCAGTCCCTCCCCATGCACACAATCGAATCAGTCCTTAAGATGTTTATGTTAGACCTCACATTTGAATCATAAACAATCGCTGCAAGAAGGCCATAGACGAGCGAACCAATTGGTATGTTTGTAATAAGAATGTTGTGGTTAACACCTACGCTGTTGGGCCCGAACAACTCCGATGTGATGGAAACAGCAGCTGCGAAAATGAATCCGGAGCTCAATCCTATTAATGCAGTGCCTGTGTGCAAAGCGAAGCTACTGCTTGATGAAGCAAGCAACAAGAAGGCCACTGGGGTTGGCAAAAGTGCAATTGTCAGCCATCCTGTCCTAGCAAAATAAAACTTCCTGCAAAATGTTGATAAAACATTGTGTTAGTCAAAGATGTAACAAACCTCAAAAGTTTAAAATGTTGAATAGCATAAAAACGACATTTCAAGTGATGTCACACACTTATTTTGTACGTACATTTTATGACCAATTATTAATTACAGGTTAACTTACACATAATGTCATCAATTATGTAGTTTAAATAAATTAGGCAAAGAAGAAGTGCGCATTATCAATACTTACGCACGTATGTAGTCTGGTGCAGCCGAAAGCAACCGGCCGAAGAATGAAAATGATGAATAAAGTGTGACTAGTGTTGTAGTCTTGGAGCTCTGTCCTAATGATTGAGCTATCTGCCCCAGATTGTTGCTGTACACAAGACCAATAGTACCTCCACAAAAATATGCGACGTAGTATAGCCAAAAATCGAACCTTCGTACAAGTGCTCCTGCTGTGTGGTCTTCCCCAAGCATTGCCAACTGACCCTTGCCCACAATTGCCGCACAACAGCCTGCGGTGCTCTGATATCCGCTCTTATGTCTAAATGACAAAGTTGAAGGAGGTCTTTCATTGTTGTTGAAGAGGTGACCAACAGATGCATTCCCGTAATTCATACTGTTATCACGCGAAAGGAGCTCTTTGTGAAGCTCAAGATCTTCAACATCAACAAGAACGAAGCCCGAGCCTTCAAGGCGGATGCTAGAATGAAGGGAACGGCGAAACCAATCTCTAGCATAGACAATGCCAGGTATACACAGAGGAAAAATGAGTAGGAAAATGGCACCGCCTAAGAAGAGACGAGCTGTTGCTGTATCAAATGAGGTTGAACCAAAGAGAAGAAGGTAAACACCAGTTAGAACAGCTAAAATATTCAAAAGGAGAAAGATGAGGGAGTCACGGCGAACTCCATCAGGTGGGAGAGGGTCTAGACTGGGTTGGCGGAGAATAGGCATCAATGCAGCGGCTGAGGTGAGAAGGGGAATGACAGCATTCAAAATTAGAAATAAAGAAGTAGACGATGAGTCAATTGCACTGACTGCAAGGTTGTATAAGGCTGCACTTACACCATTGAAGCTTATTGTGAGTGATATTGCTAAGGGTTGATTAGCTGGGAAGTTCCGAATGCAAAGAACGAAGCATACGGTGTTGAACCAACAGATGCTACATCCAGCCAACAAACAAAGAAGAAATATCTGCCAGAAACAAGTTCCATAACAAGACAAGTTAGAGCTATATCCATGAAAAAACACTCAGGCAAAAATCACATCTATACAACTGTCTCCTATAGGTCCTGCTGCAATTTTCCGTTTAAAAAGTTGCACCAAGACCTATAGGTTGATTCTTAATTCTGAAAATTTGAATGTGATTTGTGCGTGACCGTTGAAAAGGGTCATCTTAGAATCACATGCAATTTTCTGGACGGTAAAATGATTGGTCAGAGACAGCACATTACAACAATATTTTAACTAAGGTGGCACGGTATTCAATTTTTATTTTCAGTTGCAAATTAAAAAAAATCTGACTACAACTATAGGTCATATGAAATTAGTATATATATAAAAAAAATAAAAAAAAAACCTAAAATAATTAAATGAAACAAAAAAAAAAAAACGATTAAATTAAAAATCTAGTCATCTATCACATGCAATGCATATTGACAAATACTCTTAGATTGATGTGAGGTTGATTAACAATACAACCATGAATCCATCAAATGGAATGCTTGGAATATTGGTTGGAGGATTAATAGTTAAAAAAAATTGGAGCAACAAACTGTTTTATTAACACATCAAACTCTTGTACTCGATCAAACGATGACATGCATGCAAATGCACGAAATTGTTGGTGGAGATTCTTGACCTCAACCTAACAGTATAAATACTGCATGCAAACTCTCACCAATCACCTTTCAATTACTATAATTAAGGAAAAAACAGAATTCAATTAGGTAGAGCATTTTTTCTTTATTCAGTTATTTTGTAAGCAATTAACAAAAATTCTATAATATGCTTCATATAGTACCCTATATTTAGAAGCACCAAAGAGAGTCTCAACAAAGAAATAAGAACTTCTTGGATTACTTGTCGAGAATCATGCAGTATCCACCACTATTCATAATCACAAGCCAAATTATAGACCAAATGTATATCTTTTTTTTTTTTTTTTTTTTTTGAACAAAGCTATGAAAAATATAACACTTGGAAAACTCTTGAAACTTAATTAGTTTTTATTTCTTTTTTTTCCAATTTACTATTCTCTAATTAACATTTGAAAACAAAACAGAAAACAGAAACTAATTGGTATGAAGATTTTGTTGTCCCAAGGACAGATGACAAAGATTTTATTCGTACTTAAACACCAAGGAAACAATAAAAGAAATAAAATTAGGGAAAGAGAAAGACAAGAAATAGTAAGGAAAGAGAGGTGAGAAAAGAAGACAAAAGAAAAGTGAAAACAAAAACCTAATATTGACAACTCTAAGAAGTTACCAAGTAGTCTAGTTCCAACAAGTCTGCTCATCAGAGCGAATGCTGTACCCGTTTTTCTGCAAGTAATATGGCACAAAATTGAATCTGATATTGAAAGGAAGCTTCTTCCAAACAACTTTTGTTTCATCACTAAAAATTTTAAAAGCAAAACTAGCTTTTGTTTCACGTGGACGGTCAACATGCTTCCTAAAATTTGATCATGCAGAATATATCAATTTACTGTTTGGGCTAAAGATAACAAACCAAATTGTGATGTACCTAATTAAGCTTGTAAAATCTCAATATTTTATAATTTTTGTTCATTAAAAAAATAAAATTGCTACAAGTGATATTATTACTCAAAGTTAGAGGAGGGGAGAGGGAAATAATTTTAACCCAAGTTATAGTATATTAAAGACGATGACCATAATCACTAGGACAATTCACCACTGTTGAAAACAAAATAATTCTCAACTAACTGGTGAAAACAAAATTGTGCATTTAATACTAAGGAAAGGAGCAATCAAGCGCTGAGTAAATTTAATTTTTTTCAAAGACATTTACTTACTTAAAAGAACAGAAGCAGTTATGCGAATGAGACATGATTGTTCAACTACGAGATGAACAAATTTTGTTGGTGATTCATACCTAGTTGTTTAGGTATGACGTACTCTAATTTCAATATATGAGATCAACTTACTTTTATGATATGTCAGGAATGTTCTTTTTAATAGAAAAAAAAAGTACTTATAAAATAAATACAAACATAAACACTATTAACTTTAACTAATTAATTTTTTTTTTTTTTTTACTAAGGCTTATAGTTATCTAGGAGTGGGAATGAAATTAAAAAATTAATCCTATATGAATCTTATTGGACTTGAATCCCTTGAAATAATTCCAACGAACTTTCAAAGAATTCGGAAGTGACTGATGTGCTGATATGCCTTTTATATACATACAGTTAGCTGGGACCACTTGATTCCCGACAAAAAGAATCTAGAAATTGCAATAAATTTTTAAAAAGTTGAATAAATTGTTGTCTCAAAAATTGAACACTATACATATATAATTATTAAGAATAATACTTTCTAAAGGAAATTTCATTTTGGTCCTCAAAAGGTGTATATATATATATATAGTAAGAATACCGTATAGCATTGCAGGGACCAGAGAAGCAACAGGTGGATACAATTTGTGCTTTCGCTTGTGATATAACAACGATTGTTAGTGAAAGTTAAAGCAATATTTGACAAATAAACTTTACTGAAACAAATAAAATAAAATTCAGGATCTCACGCAGACCCCACACTCCCTTTTTTGCAACTTTAATTTACATGGAAAATAAATAAATGAGAAAATTCATTTTTTTCGAGAAGGTTAAATGAACTTTCGAGTAAAAGGAAACAGCATAAACATCTGGTGGAGGATAGCAGTGATATTGCGGTGGTTAGAAGTGTATCCACCCCAAACAAGCAATATTTGTCACTCAGTTGTAACATGAAAACTACTACTTTCAACCCATAAGAAACGTACAAAATTGTTAGATTTTGCATCAAACAATCAAAAAATAGGAAAAACCCTAAACACGAAATTAGGTTGAAGAAGGAAATAGAACAAAAACACCAAATTGCAATAACAACATAAATTACATAAACTCACAGACCTAGTCGTAACCAAGTTGAGTACACCAATATGCACCTTCTACATCTAACGTTTAGTTTCTCTCATGGTATAGATTAAATTAAAACAATGCTCCACGTCAAAGGAAACAAAATATAAAGATAAGCACCCAATTAATTAGAAATCACATAAAACAAGGCAATGGCGTAGAATTTTAGTGTTGGAGAAATTAGAAAGAGAAGGAGAAGAAAGAGAACAAATATATTTTTTTTTAAGGAAGAGAAAACAAATAACTAAGAGAAAGATATATATTAAATTAATTGAAACATACGTACCAGGAAATAAGGCAAGCAGACGATTTGTCGAATGACGAGCCACTGCATGCCGTAACCGATAAATCCCATGAAGGCGGACATGAACAGCACCACCCACAGAGGAAAATACATGAGAGCCAGCCCCGACGACCACCCCAACACCTTCCCAAGGTCAGACGCCGTCGCCAGGTAATTCAACTGCACCTGCGAGATTCCCAGCACCAACTTCAACGACGACGAATACGACGAGAAATCGAAGTTCGTCCCTGTAAACGCCTGAATCCATATTGTGGCCACCAGAATCATCCATTTTCTCGACTGCCCCGCCATCAGAATTTCCTTAAAAATATTTGATTTTACAATACCAACGCCACCAGCGGCAGCGCCTCCGTTCCGCTGCAAAGACCACCACGGTTGTCGTTGTTGTTGTGTCTTGCTGCTGCTGGTGTTGTGTGATTTGCGTCTCTCAGTCTCCCTGCGTGGCCTCATTTATAAACCAACGATCTCATATCCCTTGATGTGGGCCCCCACTCTCTAGAATTCCTCTTCATTATAATGTTGACGTCCCTTCTCTCTCTTGTCGTTTAGTAACTAAGAATTGTTTCTTTTTGTTTTTTTAATACTAATTGAAGACTTTACACAGGCTTTGCAATCGGGTTAATTGCACATGCACAAGTGAAAAGATTTCGACCGTTGATGTATATAGAGCTCAAAGTGCATCAACGCTTTAAAATTAGTGCACGTCAGTTCGCTGTACAAAACCCAGAGGAAGTTAACTCAGGACCGTTGTTGTAGGAAACAGATCTCTCTCCGGATCTTTCCCCTCAAAACCCAGAAAACAAGTGATTCAGACCTTTAAAATTTGATGCAACAACAAAAAATTATTATAGCTTTTAAATTTTTTTACTAACTTCTTTGTTTTTAACCGTTGGATCAAATTTTAAAGATCCTAATAATTTGATCTCTAGACTTTGAAAGAAAATATCCAAAAAGAATCTCTTTCCGTTGTTGTGTGTGAGGTGAAGAACGCATTAAAGTTCAAGATAAGCGCTTATGCGCAAGGGGAGGGAACTGAGGGCAGAGTCCTTTTTTTACAATTTTTTTTCTTCCGGGTATGTTTTCAGACAATCTTTTTAGCTTACGTACACATTGCTCTTTTTTTATAGTCATCTAATTAAATAATACATCAAACAATAATTCAAACAAAAAAAATAGTAAACATGATTAAACAAGGGTATATATGAAACTAAAAGGAGTGTGTATCCTTTATCCGCTCCAAATTCATGATAATGTGGCAACAAGTGATCATGTGACAGAGGCATCCAAGGGCAGCCGAAAGACCACTTGTCTTGGATCACTTGGCGTTGGTCGGTACAAGATGTGTCGTAAGAACCCTAATAATTTTGAACTGTATTAACTGGGGGAGAATCCCCACGTCGTACATATGCTATATGCTGTGTGGTGGTGACCATGTCGATTGTTCGAGAAGGGGCAACCACCATCTCATTCAGTAATATATGTTTGTGTATATACATGTACATGTATATAAGTTATTCATGTGGATGCAAATTTCTTCCTCTTTGTTCTTGGACTAAATTGCATCTACAAAACAAATAACACCTTAGGTCAAGGTCAAGAGCCTCATACGCGCACGATGATTTTGGGGGGGGGGGGGCTTTGGTCGAAGAACCTCGGATGCCAAAGTTAGAATTTTGAGGGAAAATTGTTTGGAGAATTTAGCAAGAGTGTAGAACTTAGGTTTTGGAGAAAATGAGGGTGTTTATATAGGGGTGTGGCCGGGCCTTTTTGGAGGAGATGGACTTGCCACTTGGATGGTTTTTTGGGTGAGATTCATCATAATATGTAGCTAATTAATTAGCTAATTAATATAATTTGAAAGGGAAAGATTTGGGGGTTACCTTGTGGAGAATATTTGATGAGAATGGATGAAATAGGTTTTGAATAAATACCTATTTTGGGCACTTTTGACTTGATTGAGGGATGGTTGACCATTGCTCGCGCGTAGGAATTCTGGTGTTCCTTGAGGATAATTTTATTTTTTTTACCCTAGAATCCACGTGTCACCTCTATATTCTGCTTGATTATTTTTGGCTCAACAAATACCCCCACACCTGTTGGGCTACTCACAGGAAAGGGCAGCAGGTGTAGAGATCTTCTTGCTTTAGGAAACATAAAATTGTTTCCTAGTTTGATGTAGATTCCCTCTTTAATAGGAAATTGGACCCTTCTAAGAAAGGGAAATAAATTTCTCTCAAAGCCTATTTAAGTCCACCTTAAGTGGATTATTAAATCAACTTTGGAGAGTGTTATATTCTACCCTACAAGAGAGATAGAGCTTAGAGGATATTTGTTCCCCCTCCTCTAGCAATCTTCTATATCTTGCTCATGAAAAGGATCTTCTTTACCGCACTGCACCGAGGTAAGAAAAATTAATTTTCTTTGTCTTTTTCTTGGATAATGTTGTTGTGGGGCAGCCGTCGGGGTGTACGGCACGTTGGCTGGCAAGGGCCAGGAGTCGGCTTGACATGGGTCGATGAGATGTTATGGCAAGGATCATTGTTTGGTTTGCACGGCTTGGGTAGAGCCAAGGGTAGCTTGTGCGGCTGGGGAGCAGATTGAGGTGCTGGGGCGCAGTGCGAGGCGAGTTGTATGCTAATGAGACAAGGACTCTTAGACCTGACGCAGGCCAAGCCGGCAATTGAAAAAAATGAGGATGTCGCGGGTCTCATGGGCTGCTGGAATGTTGGGCATGCAGGCCTCCTGCCTGCTGGTCCGAGAGAAAAAATGAGGGAAAAACTAGTATGGGTTGAGCTCCCCTGTTGAGTACCGTGAATTGTGTCGGCTGCTCTCGAGCAATGAGGTAAAAAGGATCAAGGCGGATGCATTAGCTTGTCTGATCACTGTCGTGGAGCATACTGTGAATGAAGGTGGAAAGAAGAGATCTTCCCCGCCTACTCAAGAGATGCTGGTTGAGAAAAAACTGAATTCTTCCTCTGTTGCTTGATGCGAGTTTTATACGCGCACAAATTAAACCCTCTTTTTGTCAAATTGTAGTATAGGTGCAAGTAGGGATCATTCTGGACCGGGGATTAGGAGGGATTGTTAATCTCTTGGAAACTGACTTAAAAACGTAAAAACAATATAAAACACTAAACTAGACTCAAAGAATGTAAAACTAAACTTTAAAACACTAAAACAAATCAAAAGACTCAAAATGCTTTTAAAAACACAAACTAAAATGCTATACTAAACTCGAAGAATTCAAAACTAAAAATAAGAAAGATTAAGACTAAGACTTAAACGAAATATGGGGGGGTTGATTTTGGACGAATTTAAACTAAAATGGATAGATTGTAAAGAAAACAAATTGTAAATATGAAATTGACGGAAATGAATGGATGGTATGGCTAGCTAAGGGGTTCATCTCCATACATGTTACACTTGCATAATAAAATGATTTCCAATTGCACTTCAATAAACCATGAATTCTCAACACCCCGGGTTAATTAGGTCCGCTTAAATTAACCGTCAAGTTTTCCTTAAGTTAATGAATTGGATGATTGCATACGACAACCCAAAGCATTCCTCACAAGTTCCCTACATGAATTGCATAATAGAGAAACAAGCAAGAATCATTAAGCATCATGAAAACTATAAGTGTTGACGAGGCATTCGTTACTATGATTGCATGAAACTTATGCCAAGAATTCGTTTAACGCGATTGTTTATAAGCAACCTCCACTACTTGTGAATATAAGTTCATAACGATTAGGTGAAACTCACTTATATTCTAGCGTCATATTCATGCATGAAAATTAAGCGCGCATTCTTAATAAACATACATAAATAAGTTATCAATCAAACGGTTAAACAAATTGAATCCACAACTTATGAAACGCAATTAGAAGTAATCAAATCAAAATGCAAGCATAAACATATATTTCGAATCCCCCCCTAGCTAAAGGGGGGTTTAGTTCCTCATACAAAACAAAGAGAATTGAATTTAAACTTTGAAATCAAAGAAACACCTAAACATTCCAACAACTCACACTTGAATTGTATGAACGTTTAGGCCCTCTTATCTTCCTCGTTGTTGTAGCACAAGGTCTAAGGTGAGGTTTGGGGGATTATGGAAATGGATGAGGAGTGGTGTTTGGATTATAAGGGAATGGATGGGAAGCTCACGGCTAGGGAAGGGAGAATGTGTTTGTAATGTGTTGTGTATGAAATGAGATGTCTTTGAATGAATGAATGCAAGGGTATTTATAGGAGTAGTGGAGGGAACATATGGCTATGTCATTTGTAGGTGAAGTAGGTGGATGTTGTAGGTGAAGTAGGTGGATGTTGTAGGTGAAGTGGATGTTGTAGGTGAAGTAGGTGGATGTTGTAGGTGAAGTAGGTGGATGTTGTAGGTGAAGTGGGTGGATGTTATGTTAAGTGATAAGTGATAAGTGATATGATATGTGGTTATGATATGATAAGTGGTTAAGTGGTGATGATAAGTGATAAGTGATTAAGTGATATGATATGTGGTGATGATAAGTGATAAGTGCATGTGGGTTAACTAATGAAGGAAATGCATGTGCAATGACAATGTGTTAGAATGGATGTGTGTTATGCATGGCATGATTGGGATTAGGAAAGGTTTAAATGTCCTAAAACTAAAGAGAACAAGGTTCCAACACTTTGGCTCCAATTAGGTCATCAATTTCGTCCAACACTTTGGCTTCAAGCATAAGCTATCCGTCCTTAGCCCAAAAGTGCTCCAAAAGTCTCCAAAATGCATCTTTTTGCTCCTTTAGCCCTTTGGACCTACAAACACACGAAAATAGCTTAAAGTACTAAAATAACTAAAGAAACATAACGTAAATGTACGAGAACAAGCCATTTAAGTCGCATAAATATGCTCCTATCAAATACCCCCACACTTAGCTTTTGCTAGTCCTCGAGCAAAACAGAAAAACAAAACAAAAAGAACAAAACACAACCTACACCTTCCAACAATCGTATCAGGGACTTCCAATGCACATGACAAGTTAAAAATCATTATTCTCACAGATTTGAGCCATCTTTACACTTAAGTACATTCTTAATCATAGTCACCACATACTAGTTCACAATTAAGCAATTAAAACACATTTCAAATGTAGTAACATGCCTTTAGAGAATTCCCTCAATTTCTTACTAGATGTACTCTCGTTTTTCACACAGATTTTCTGACTACACACCCTACACTAGGTATATGTGAGAAGATTGATGTAAACATGTAGACGAACACTCACATATGTTATAATAAGGAAAGCATTTTCTGGAGTTAATAAGCATGTTTAGATATGATCTCATGAATGGAATGCTACTACTTAGACGCGAGAACCAGTGACACCATAAGCTCATACCAAGTTCAAACTCCACAATTGAAATACATAACACTCAATATAGAAGTCAAAGGGTAGTAACGGGGCTAGGGTATTGGCTAACAATGAAAGGTGAAGGATAAACAAACATTCTTAAAGCAATAGTGAGCAAAGTATTGAATTAGGCACTTAGAATTCCCTTAAGAACGCAGAAGTCAACTTTGAACACCCAAGGGAAAATCACACAAAACTTAGGGCCATATTCAACTTTTTGGACCCTTTCTTCAACCATCAACGCTCGTGAGTTCATTCTTACTTATTTTCACTCCTTTTTTTTTTTTTTTTTTTTTTTTTTTCTTTTTCTTTTGAATCGCAAAACATACATATAAACGTAAGAACAAACTTTTACTCCCCCACACTCATTTTCTTGCATAATGTAACTCAAAAGGAATTCATTTAAGTCATGCTCACTAAACTTTAAGAACAAGGGTATAGGAAAGTCCTACTCTAAGCTAGGTAAGGGGTGATGTGGGTAAACAAGGAATAAAGGCAAAACGAGGCTCAACGGGGTTAAAACTTACAACATATACGAAGTATGGGAAGTAAGGCTATTTGGCTATGGTGGTGGTCACTACACAACTTCTTCTTGAATATGTGTTATGCAAATCAATAACATGCTTTGAATGAAATGGGCATGAGTTCTAGCATTTGGAACTATATGATGAAACGCCTTCTAAGTAGTAACCAAGCAAAGAATAATGAGATCATGCAACGACTTTAGAAAACAAGAAATCACAGATTATACTCTCCAAAGAACGTTATAGGCTCAAGTCTCTCAGGGTTGTAGCGTTTGTTTGAGTTCCTTCCTTCAAGCATGTTACAAAAACGAATTTTTTTCTTTTATGATTGCATGTGAAGTCATACATTATAACCATAACCATGCATATACCAAGAGTAAATCAAACTTGTCTCTATGTTTATAACTCTTTCTAACCGTCATGCAATTATAAACCAAATCCTTATCATTGTGTTGGAAAGATTGAAGTACTAAAATAACTAAAGAAACATAACGTAAATGTACGAGAACAAGCCATTTAAGTCGCATAAATATGCTCCTATCATTGCTCGTGAGGGTTCGCCTACTACCAGAAAGCCTGCGATTGACATGACTTCTTCCAATGGGAAGAAAAATAAGGCTGCTAGATCTGAGCCTGTGGCACCTGCCATGTCGAAAATGGCTAGTACGATTGCTGATAAGATTACTTAGTGTAGAGGTCTTATCATGCCCCCAATGCCGAAGTCTATACCAAGATGTCCGTTGGGTGCTAAGTCCAGTTCACCTTTAGAGAAACTTGCTATTATGAAGAGCGATAAGGTGGACTCTGCTGTTAAAATGGCTTAAGGCCTACTTCCCTGCTGCTGAAACTGATTCGCCTAGCGGGAATGAGAAGATTGCTCTCGTGGGCATCTGTGAGAAATCCATTAAGCCTGTTTCTGGGGAGGTTGCTGAGATCTGTGCACTTTTGAAACCAGATTTGCTTAAAGACATGGACATTTGTGCCAAGTTTGTCGATGGCATTAGAGAGGTTGTTTGCCCAAGTTCCTTTGCGAAGCATGTGACCGAGTATAGGAAGGCTGCCCTACTTGCCATGATGCAAAAGGCGGCTATTCTGGCAGCCGAGTCTATGCTCCTTGACCAAAACGATACCAAGGCTGCCAAGGAGGTGGCAAAGGCTGTGGCAGCCAAAGCTTATTCTTCTGTTGAGAAGATCAAGAGGTTGGAATCTGAGCTCGTTGCTTTGGTGGGGTCTAATATCTCTGCCCCCACTTCTCTGCAGCTTGAGACCGCTCGCCAACTGATCGTTGGTTTGAAGATTAGGCTTGACGCGATCCAAGTTATGTATGAAAGTGCATGGAATGAGATCGAATGTTACACACCTCAAATTCAAGATTTTGAGCGTGCCATTTTTTAGCTTCATTTCATTGCTTATGCAAAGGATGAAGAGTTGATTGCTATTTATAACCAAGTGAACCACTTCAAGAAGGTCGTTGATAGGCTTGAACCCCAAGTGTTGGAACTCCAAGGTGCACTGAAGATCAATGAAAGTTTGAAGAAATAAGTGGATGAGCTGCAGCTCGTCTATGTTTGTCTACTCAAGGAGAACGAGCAGCTGAAGGTGAGAAGGCTGGGCTCGAGGCTTCCCTTGTTCAGAGTTATGCTGATTTCTACAAGCTGGGTTATGTAGATCATCTCTTTGGTAGGCCGTCTGACTTCGAGTTTGCTGGGAAAGACTTTGAAACCTTCTCTATTTCTCCGGAAAACTTGCTTGCCTTTACTTTTGAGGCTTCCATTGGTGAAGTAGTTGAAGAAGTTGGTGCCTAGGTTGGGGCAACCGGGGATGAAGCTCTAGATGATGTCGTTGCTGAAGGTACCGCGACTGCTAAAGGTATGGTGACCGAGTAGTTATGGAGCATCCAAGCTGCTAAAGAGTAGTCTTTTATGTAGTTTTTAGGATTTTCTTTATTTTCCTTGTTGTTTTTGCTTTGCTTGAACTCCTTCGGTCTTTGCTAGTCATTTATCAATTTTGCTAGAAAATTTAATAAACTTGCTTCCTTCGCTTTTCTCCATCTTTGCTTCTTTTGTTCATGCCTTAACCTTTAGACTTTATAGACCAATGGCAGACATGCTACTTTTCTATAAGCAGACATGCCACATAGCCTATGCAGCCGTAGATGTTGGTGTAGAACTTTGCAAAGTTGTTAGCCATAGGGTCGGCAGCCGGACGCCTTACTTACAGAAGCAGACAAGTGCTTGACCATTAGGCTGTTAACCTTGGCTTTCTCCAATTTCGTAAGTTGCATAGCAAGTATCACAACACTTTAGGACTTGGCAGAGGTGAAACTTATCGACTACGTAGCATGTCTGCAATGGATAAAGCTTCGTATATACACGCTAGCTTGTTTAACCTTTCACAAGAATGCGCGGTTGTATAAGTCTAGCGCGGCTTTACTGCTCGAAGGGCAAGTCGTAGGCAGTCTTCTGGAAGCAATAGGCTACCTTAGTGCACTCGATACTAGCTTTAGGATTCCAAGGCAATCGTCCCTAAGGCATACTGCATAATGTGCCCATTCCGTCTCTAGGGCCCGGTTTCCCCGCGGATTAGGCCAAGAGACCCAAAATCCTTCAATTAGCTAAGCCTTGAAAATGGCTACATCTAGGAATCCCAGCATAAAACATCGTGCACCTAGTTATACCAGGGTAGCTCGGCTCATCCACGTCTAGATATTTGGAGTGTAAGTTTATCCTTCTGCCTTGGAGAGCAGACCCATATGGGTGTCTGGGAATTGATTTACCCTCTCGCACTAGAGAACAATTAGTTTATCCTCTCGCACTAGAGAACAGACCCAGATAGGTGTCGGGGAATTGGTTTACCCTCTCATACTTGAGAGCATGGTTGGTCCCTTGGGGGGCGCAATTCCTGCGATAAGTCCCTAAGAAGGGCATGATCTTCTTTTGAAGTGCATAAGTGATCAATTGTTGTAAGCATGCAACCGAGCCAAGTTGTGGATTACTTCTGAATTCCTATTGAAAAACGAGTGAAACGAACGAGAACTTAGATGTAAGGTAGGACCTGCATAACAACTGGATAGTCCTCGGCTTGTGAGGTGGTACCTGTCGAGTTGCTTGAGTCTTTGAGCTTTGATGTGTAGGAGGTCACACATGGTACTTCCTCATATTGTAGGCGTTCCATTGCTTTTCGATCTTTTTGTCGTTCATGGTGGCGAGGGTGTAACAACCCTTGCCGCCTATTTTACTGATCTTCTACGGACCTTCCCAGATGGGATCCATCTTTTTGGAGCCTTCTCTGCGGGCAGTAATAAAGGCTTTTCTTAGGGCTAGATCTCTGGGTTGGAACTGCCGGATCTTGGCCCTTTTGTTGTAATTGGAGAGGAGCTGCTATTAGTAGGCTACGATGCAGGTGATGGTCTGTTCGCACTTCTCCTCTGCCAGATCTAAGCTTGTGGCCATCTCCTTACTATTATGCTCAATGCTTGGTAATAAAGTGCTAATACTTGGCACGATGACATTTGGGAGGAATGATTGCTTCTGAACCAAATGCTAAAGAGAAAGGAGTCTCACTGGTGGCTTGTCATTTGGCCATGCGTTATGCACATAGACATCCGGGGAATTCATCTGGCCATTTTCCCTTCTTGTCAGAGAGAGAGTTCTTTATTCAATCAAGAATTGTCTTGTTGGATGCTTCGGCCTGCCTATTGCCTTGAAGATATCTTAGTGTGGACATGTGCTGCTTGATGCCATACTTTTGGAAGAACTTCGTCAAATCTTTGCCCACGAATTACTGGCCATTGTCGGTGACGAAGGATTGGGGATGCCAAATTGGCAAATAATGTTCCTCCATATGAAGTGCTCTATGTCCTCCTGAGTTGTGGTTGTCATGGGCTCTGCTTCTACCTATTTGGTGAAGTAATCGATTGCCACGATCATCATGCCTCTAACCCCAGTAGCGGGCAGCATTGGCCTTACCAAGTCGATTGCCTACTACATGAACGGCCAATGACTTATCTGTGGGTGTAGCTCACTGGCAGGTAGTGCTGATACCGGCTTGTAACATTAGCAGCAGTCGTACTTTTGCCTTAACTCCTTAACATCTTGATGCATGGTAGGCCAATAGTAACTTGCATCAAGAGCCCTTTGCGCTAAGGATCGGCCTCCGGAGTGATTTCCATAAACGCCTTCGTGGATTGAGCTTAGAACCTTTAGGTAGTCGGGAGGCACTAGGGAGTAGAGATGTGGTCCAGTATAGGATGTTATTCCACATTTAGTAGCATGTTGCCTTTATTTGGAGCTTTGTAGACTCCAACCTTTCCGTGGGGAGTGTGTCATTGACCAGGTAGTGTATAATACTAACTTGTGACACTTCGGCTACCGACTCCGCCTCTATGCTTGGCTTGTCTAGATATTCCACCGAGATAAAGCGTGAGTTGGTGGTCGATGGCGGAGCTTAGGCTGGCTAATGCGTCCGTGTGGGCATTGTATGCCCGCGCAACTTGAGTGAAGGTGTAAGTCTGAAATGCCTCAAGTTGCTTACGTACTTTCTCTAAGTATTGTGCCATCCTTGAATGTTTTACCACGTACTCCCTAATAGTCTGGCTAGTGATTAGCTGGGAATTGCAAGCTTTTTCACCGCCAAGTCTTTTGCCATTCGGAGGTCTGCTAATAGGGCTTCATACTTTGCTTCGTTGTTAGATGCTTTAAAGTCTGGACTAATCGTCTGCTTGAGCATCAAACTGTTTGAGGTGATAAGAACCATGCCTGTTTCTGAGCCTTGGTAGTTGGATGCGTCGTCGACGTGCAAAACCCAGAAGTCTCTATCGGGTGAAGCAGGCATGGCTAGGGCGTGCTCAGCTGCCTCTGGAGCGTCTTTGGGTTGCTCTGTTGCGTTGCTTAGACTAAGCATGAATGCGCAATAGAGAGCCGTAGAGCTGGGGTCATGTTGTACGTAGCAGGAGATGCTTAACTACCGGTATCGGCTACTCTAGAGCTGAATTATGGAGCAAAGGTTAGCTGGGATTATGTGACGTATAGCAGGAGGTGGTGCTCAACTTGCCAATACATGTTGCTCTTATGTAGAATCATCTGAGGTGACGAGGACAAAACTTGTTTACGAGTGTCCTTCTAGTGTTCGTCTACCTTTAGCGTGCCTTTTGAGCTGAGTTGTTGCGTTTGTCAAAAAAACTTTGTGTCATCAGTGTCTGCGCCTTTATCATTGCATGTCTAGATTGGGAGGAATAATGAGTCATGAGGATGACTACGTGTGTCTGAAGGTATAACTTGAGTTTCTTGGTTCCAACAACTGTCGCCAAAGTTAGCTTTTGAATTTCTGGTAGCTGGTTTCTACATCGATGAGAGGTTTTGAACTGTAAATGATAGGTAGTTGGGCCTCCAACTCTTCTTGTATGAGGGTAGAGCTTATTGCTACTTCAAATGCAGTTGCTCGTCCAGTCAGACCTTGAATCTCCTTCAGAGTAGTGAGGGACTCCATATTCAAGATCGCTCGGATTTGCCTTGAATGTACATCGGCGAACCTCGTCCCAAAGTGCATGCTTCTTTGCCAGAGGGAAAGAGTTAGCCAGAGTTAGATCTTCTTTCATGATCAACTCTCTAAACAACAGGTGGTCTGCTGGGAGTTCTTTTTGGAAGACTACTCTAGCTATTGAGTCGTTGCATCCGACTATCTTTGCCTTCTTTGCTTTGATCCTCTTCTCATAGTCGCGAAGCAATTCTTTTAGGTTCTTCTAGACATTGAACAAGTGCTAGGACTTTTTCTTAATCGAGTGATAAGATGAATACTCTTTGGTGAAAACCAAAGAAAATTCATCAAAACTCCGAAAGGATTGTAGCTGCAAGGTGTAGAACCAATCTTGCGCCTAGCCTTGTAGAGTGGTGGTGAATATCTTGCACATAAGATCATCGTTGTTTAAATATAGGATCATTATGCTTCGATAGTGCTTTAGGTGCCTCCCCGAGTCTCCATCCCTTTTGAAAGATGTGAAATATGGCATGCTGAACTTGCATAGAGGCTCTACCTGTTCGATCTTGTCCGTGAAGGGTGACCTGCTTATGTTGGTTGTGTCCTATCATAGTGCCTCGTTAATGACCTTGTTGCGTTGGAAATCGTGCAATCGATCAGTCATAAGTTTTTCTACTTCTTCCTAAATTTACCTTTGTTGGGGGTAACAGAGCTCTCGGCTGCCCCCAGTATTGACCTATTGGTCTAGGCTGCTCTTTTACATGCTCGGCTCGTCTATACCTTGGCTACAATGCAAGTGGTTCGTTCTTAGCAACCGAGGGAATTTTTTGCCAGCTGCTGGTTAAGCTTGAGCTGGACTGAGTGACTGCTTCTTTCTGTCCTTCGTGCTGCCTACTCCGATGTAAGGTGGAGGATGCTCCTTGCGAGCCTAGCTGTGAATGAACACTTTGCCTGGAAGGTTGCTCATGTTGACTACTGAAGTGTGGCCCCAACCATGAATGTATGCTCGTCCGTGAGCCTAGTCGGGAGTGTACACTGCCCAAACGCTCGGTTCGTGGCTGGTCGAGTGGTTGCTTACCAGGACGTGCTAAAGAGGTTCTTTGTCTGCCATTGTCCTACTTTGAGACACCTCATCTGGAGCATGTTGCATCTCGATGCGCTACAAGAGCTGATTCACCAAGGTCTTTGATGTGCGCGGGCACTCATCAATTCTATGACTTGTCAAGAGAAATGTTGTTCTTCATTTAGGTTGGAAGAGCTTGGAAGGAATGCGTCTCCTTAAGCAGTGGAAGTGTGGTAGACTCCGGGCGCAAGATTTGAGTTGGAAATGCCCCCGATTTAAAGTGTAGTGAATATGCCCCCGATTCTATCATAGGCCCAAAATTTTGAAGCTAGGACGATTGGACTATTCTTAGACCGATTTGGGCTGCTTGGAAGGCCATGGGAGCAAGCTGGGCTGCAGGAGCAAGATGGGCCATCGGAGCAGGCTAGGCCACGGGAATGGGCTGCTTGGCGTATGGCGCAAGTGGGTGCAAGGCTAGGGCTCGGCTTGGCAACGCGTTAGGTTCGTGTTGGGCTTGAGTGGCTCAGGCCGTCTCGCCTTGGGCTTAGGCCTATGTGGGCTTGAATGGCACAGCTTGGGCCGTGGGCCTTGCCAAGGGTGGCTGCCGTGATGGTTGCCACGATGGTGCCCCATAAGGGTGGTGCCGCTTCACTCATCATTGTCTTAATCCTTGAACGTTGGAATTTCCGTTTGTCGAGGTTTCCGAATCTCTTGCCATTGTACTTTTCTTTTATATTTTATCAAGAATTTTTTAAAAATAAAAATTCCAAGAATAAGAACGTACGAAAAATCTACAAGTGAACAAGAAAATGAAAAACCTTGAATGCGAGAGTCTTCTATGAGCGTTTGATCAAGGCTCCCAAAACAAACAACACCTTAGGTCAAGGCCAAGAGCCTCACGCGCCCACGATAGGTTTTGAATAAATACCTATTTTGGGCACTTTTGACTTGATTGAGGGATGGTTGTCCACTGCTCGCGCGTAGGAGTTTTGGTGTTCCTCAAGGGTAATTTTATCCTTATCGCCCTAGAATCCACGTGTCACCTCTATATTCTTCTTAATTATTTTTGGCTCCACAATTCCGATCGCTGAGGTTAACGTCTTTAATGCACATGCAAATCCTCAAAACATATTCTCTTTCCATTTGTTTGCGCCTTAATCAATTTGAAAGGTTAACGAATCTAATATATGATTTCTGGCATTAATTATTGTTTGAGCCACATTTTAACACATGGTTTGGTATAGTCCATGTGGTTGACAATAATATAGTTTTGAGTTAATTCCAAGGAAACTTCCGACAAAGAGCCTTTATTCTTGAATACCCCTAAGGCTCATGCGACCAACGAAGAGTTTTGAGGCAAAGATATTCACACAAGAAATAAGCCGGAAGGTCCAGCGAAGAGATTCAAGATCAAATGTATCCCCACGCGTCACAGTTAGTCGAGGAAGAGTTTCTAGCTACAATAGAGGGCTTCCCTCAATGTTAAGATCCATGCATCACTTTACTCTATGTTTTTGTTTTGCATTCCTAATTGATTTTGTTTATACAAACGAAAGGACCTAGACAAGTGGGTCTTTGTTTGCTTCTTGTGTAGGAGTTTGAGACCCTTTTGTCCCACATTGGTCAACAGTATTTTTTCACTAGCCTTTATATAGGCTTATTCCTTTTTTTTTAGTAATTAGAACTTGGACCATTTAGAAATGGATTGAAGGCTAGTCATACCCTTGTGAGTTCTTCTACTTGCGTCTAGAAGATGTATACTTTTGATGTAATTCAACTTCTCACATTTCTCCTTAGTCTTTGATTTTTATCCCACCTTGGGTTTTACCATAGCGAGATTTTGTGAGTTTTACCTTTTATGCATTCTTCCATTGATTTGAGACTCGCATTCGCTCATTGGGCTGACAAATTCATCAACTGTACTTACTTCATCGTTGAAGACCTGATGCGCCATTTAGTTGAGTATTTACACACTCAAGGGGGAGTGTTGCAGTCCTATTAGATTAGGAATGTGATTGTGTAAATCCTAGTGTATCTAGGGATATCTTGGACAAAGGCCTTGGGGCACTTAGGGCCAAGGAATTAAAATTAATCTGATCAATTAGTTTTAATTTCAAATTAAGTTTTTAATTAAATTAATTAAAAACGTTTTGATTAATAGACACAACTCTTTGGAAAGAGTTGTATCTCTTTGGAAAGAGTTGCATAACTTCAGATACGTCCAAAAGGTGTTTGAAGAGGTATGAAAGAGCCTATATAACTGGAGTCCTCAGTTCCATCAAACATCATGTTTTTCTTCCCCCTTGTCTTCCGTACAAAATTTCCAGAGAGTAAACACACAAAGCAATTCCCTAGAGTTCTATAATCCAATGCGGGTTGTAGAATTAGGTAGTTGTACCCTGGTTGAGCAAACGTTGTAGAACCACAAGCACATGAGTGGGACGGAAATACTGTTCGAAGGACATAACGTTTGTGCTAGCCTCTATCTTCAATTCATTCAAGTTAGTATCATTTTAATTTTTTTTTTACTATAACATAATTGCATTCTGTATTACAAGTATTTTTGAATAATAAAGTATAAGTATTTCGGTTCTGTATTTCTATTATTTTATTGTTTCTAAATTGTTCTCCAACATCTTGTTCAATTACTTGATTAGAAGTTCTTATATTTGACACATTCTGCTTTTTTATGTAGGGTAATTTTAGAATGCATGATGATTTTTAGAGTGGTAATAACAACTCTCTTTTTGTATTACATCTCTTTCTATTGCAGGTATTCCAAGTCGACCAAAAGGAATAAAAAAAGTCTATGTGAGACGGTTTTAAAATGCAAAGAAAATGAATTAAATAATTATAAGGGCAAATCGAAGTGAGAATAATGCAAAAGATTTTCAAAATAATTTAAGTAGTTAAGAATTTTTACGTCTGCATCATTTTCACTTCGATTTGCCTTTTCTCCAATATCAGTTCTTCCAATTGAGAGTGTGATTCCTACATCGATGAATTAAAAGAACCTTGCATAGGCTTATAGTAAAATTTTAGCCACTCTCGTTGTTTCCGATTGGTTTTTGGGTAAAACCTCAATTTATTCATGCTATCAAAACAAGTTATCCATGTAATATATATTGCCCTAGCGTCATACAAGAAGGAATCACTACAAAAAAAAATCCTTTGCCAGACGGAATAATTTGTTGGGCCAAATACATTTTCGTCGCCTAAACTTTCAGCCGAGGAGATTCGTTAGTGATGTAAAAGCTGTCTCTCAAAGTTTACCGGATGAAACTTTGAAACCGTCAGGCAACGGCATTTTCCTTGACAAAATTTCCGATGACCATTTTGTCGGCCAAAAATGCATTGACCAACTATACTAGATGAACTACACATGCCCGACCAAAGTTTTTTTATTGAACAAAGTTTAAATTTACAGAAAAAAAAAAAAAAAAAAGAGGAAATATATTTAGCCTGACGACATTTTCGCTGGGTAAACTTTATGCAACAACAAAACCTTATCCTACTAAGTGAGGCTGGCTCTTATTGGATATTACTCCGAGATGAAATATGGTTCGTCGGACAATATTTAGTTAGGTAAATAGTATTTTCTAGTACTGAATGAGCATATTAAAAGTATAAATCACACATTAAAATTTAAGAACCTTTGCATGCTTATAAGAATATTTCGTCTTACAAATAGTATTTTTTTGGTGGTGAATGAGCATATCCAAATTATAAATCTCAGATTAAAATTTAAGAACCTTTGCAGGCTTATAAGAAATTTTGGTCAGTCCCTCTTTTACCAATTGATTTTACGACCGTTCGACTTCTTTCACTTCTGTTCAGATAATGGATGCCAATTTTTATTTGTGGTCTTCAATTTGGCATCGGATTTGCCTTATAGGATAGAAATTTTCTAATTTCTTATTATCGAGAACCCAAAAAGGAATAAAGAAAATAAAATAATTGAAACATCTCAAGAAATGATACCTTCTTTACGTTGAACAAAATAATGATACCTTATTTCGAGTCTGTAGTTGTATTCAAATCGGAAACGAAGGGTTACAAAACATCTCACCAAAGCAAGTTCTATCCTAATTTCCCAATCCTATGGAAATAGATTTGCCTCGCACAGCGTCCACCAATCCTATTGATTTGATTCCTACCTTCATCAACATCATACATCCAAGTCCCAACATGCTACAACACCTAATTCACCACTTGCCAAAATAATATAATGACCTTTTGGGTCAACATCGGATCCAAAAACAAAAAATTTAACTTTAGTTCTGTTTTTTCTGTTGTGTTTCAGATTGTATTTTCATTCAATCTCCTTTATTTCTTCCTCTCTTCCACCACCATATACTTTTCTCATATCTTAAGCATAACCGTTGATGTTAGTGAAAATAAGGGATGAAGAAAAGTTGATGAAGGATGATGGGAGAAATGTATAAGAAAATGGCCATAAAATAAAAACTAAAACAAAAAACTATTTTGAGTGTTTCAATTTCAAGATTTTATTTATTAGCACCCAACGTAATGTTGGAAACGAGAAAAACTTGTGTAAGGCTTAACTTGTCACTGGACCATGCTGAGTGGCATTACACACCGCTTGTAACTTATTACTAAGTGTTAAACATAAATATGATTTCTTATTTTTTGTTTTATATCAAAATAAAATTAAAAACGTAAAGCACTATTTCTTCAAGAAACTAAAATTGTTAAAATAAAACTCACAACCCCAGTCCAACCTTCCTCCATCTGCAAACCCGCCCATGGACTCTTCTCTCTCGTTGGTCGGTGTCCCCAACGCCGTCAATTCTCCTCCCTTACTACTCAGCCTCCCCCTTCCCTGATTCCCCAATCTTTCATATTTCGCTCTCATGATTGCTTATAATTAAAGAAAAATTAATGAAAATGGCTTGAAAACTTTGAGTTTTAATGACAATGACAAAATAAAAGGTAAAGTGAATATTACTAGGATTGACTTTTTAGTAAAAAAAAAATGTGGTTTTTCATTAAAGTGAAGAATATTAGAAACTTTTTGTTAAAGTTCCCTATAATTAATTCAATTTCACATCAATAGTCCATAGTATTTGAAAACCGGTGAAAGAAGGCCTTTTAAAAATTTAATTTTTTGTCCTATAGTTCTTTTTTTATATAAATTTTATTATCTATGATATAAATTGCAAATAAGAAATTATACTAATGAAACAATGCTTAACACATGGCAAGTTATGAAGGGCATGGTAGTGCCACTCAGCATAATCTAGTGGTAAGCCAAGATTATTTGTCTTTGACTCTTAAATCCATTATCACTCTACATTGTACAACAAAACTTTAACCAATGAAACTACAAACACATTGAATGAAAAAAATTATGTTTGATGAATGAAACATGAAATTGACGTTTCAGAAGCTTCACATGAAGTAAGACTTCATATTTAACATAGAAAAAAGAGATGGACATGAAATGAAGAATGTATGCACAAGATTGATGTGGTATGACAAATTTTTCGGATGTCTAAGAAAGAGATTTTTTCTTCACTACGTGAAATATGTCTACAAGACACTAAAAGCTATATGTAAAATTGATGGGTCATGAGATTCACTATTATTTCTTCACAGAGAACAGAGAGGTTTGTGTTAATCATATGGCCTCTGAACGTTTTGCCAATTCATGATGCCATGAGTAATCTTTGTTGGATGTTTACAATTAATTGAGGGGTGTGCTATCCGCACACTTCCTTTTACTTCTTATACACTCTTTTAATTTCCGACCATCAGATCGAATGAATTGAAGAAGATCAAATGACAAAAATTAATAAGGAATGTGTGAGAAGTAAAAAGGTTGTGGATATCACACCCCTTAATTGAAATCATTGTTTGTCTTTAGCTTGGAATTGGATCAAAAAAACACTGTTAGGTTGAAGCTTTCATACCATGAATATAGAAGAGGGTGGAGGAAAATCCAAGAGAAAGTCCAAGAAAAAAATATAAGCTTCAAAGAAAATTCCTGAGGTGAAAAGTATTGGAGAACCAATTATTATTATTTTTTTTTGGTTACCTTAATTACAAGAACAACTAAATATACAATTTAAGCTTTAGGTTGCAGACTGAAGCTGGTTCGAATAATTATTTTGCGCCAACGTTATTCAACCATAATCTGGTTGACAGTTTGAGATACCGCTGGACGAAGTATGTAGATTTCAGTTCAACAACTGCGCGTGTACTTTATTGGGTGCAAACATTTAAATACAAGATATGAATTGCTCATGTTTTTACGCATGTATGGAGTAGCACCGTATTCTCATGGCTTCCGGAGTCAAATGAACTAGGGTTTGTCCCCCATTTTCTTAGTCTTAAATTGCTATAGGACTCAGAAGCTCATATTTGATTATTTATTCCAATACATAGCAAAAGTGGGAGTCTTTTTATTTTCATTCCAGACGGGTAAATGGGTAAGGAATTTGGGTAAACCGGTAAAACTGAAGAGTGTGGATGTATGTAGAAAAGTGGGTGTATGTAAAAAAATGTAAGGTATATGTTGAGAAAGTATGTAAGAAGTATTAAAATATAGGATAAATTAAGTTTTCAACCGTCATTTTCTTTTCTTATTAATTGAAGCCTTATCACTTTTTTTTTTTTTTTTTTTTTATCAATGTCCGTTGACTTTTATCTATGTCATTAATTGCATTTGAAATTATTTACATGTCATTAGATGTCAATATTAAGAATGAAAAAAAAAATTATTAACCATTTCCAAATATATCTTTTTATTATTTTTCATATATTTCTATTTTTAATTTGTATCCTTTTTTAAATTTATATCAAAATTCTTTTTATTTTTTATTTTTTACCCATATTTTAAATTCTATTATGTACCCATATTTTTTTGCTAAATGTACCCATACTAATTACATTTATTTTTGTATGTTTTAAAATATATCTATAGTTATTTCTTAAAGTATATTAATTATTACATGGGTACATTATATTTTTCGTATAACTATATGAAGAACAATATTATTATATTATTGATTATTACATGGGTACATTATTTTTTTAGTATAACTATATGAAGAACTATTTTATTATATTTGTTGCTGTCCTATTAGATTAGGAATGTGATTGTGTAAATCCTAGTGTGTCTAGGGATATCTTGGAATATTCCCTACGGTTAGATATTATCCTATTAGAGTTATAATATTATTAGGGTAACGAATTAACCTTCCCTCCTACTATAAATAAAGGCACAATGGGTGAAATAGATCACACCTCACAATTACACATATCTCTCTTCCTTCTCTATGTGCCTCACCCCGCCTCTCTCTGGCCTCCGTAATTGTTCTGTAAATTATGCCTACAACACGTTATCGGCACGCACGCTCTTGACTCTGCGCTAAAGAGAGTTTATACTTCAATCATAGAAGTATTATGTTTTAATCATTTTTTATGATTAATTCTTTTATTAAATTGATCTACATGCTATTGATTCAATTTAATTTTTCTTTGTTAAATGTGATACAACGCATTGGAGATGCAATTCCGGCTTTCCGAGAAGGATCTTCCACAAATTCAAAAGCTTTTTTTGTTTTCTGCCAATCAGGTACTCTTAAAATAAAGGAAGATATTTGAATTAACCATGAAGCATGAAAACATTCACCATAATGCATGAACCCTTTACATTTATATTTTCCTTCCGATATATATATTGTATATGTTTCATGTATTTGTCAATATATATACGTTTCATGCATTACACAATTTTTGCTATGTGGAATTTGTAAGTCAAAGAATAGAAAAAAATTAGAAGCATTTAGGGTTATTCAAACCCTAAGAATTTCGAAAAAAATTCAAAATTTATGGGAAATTTGCGGCTGAGCAGTAGCCTACAGTCGCTCCACCATGCCGACTTGACACTAAGCCGAGCCTGCAGCTCGAGGCTTGGGAGTTAGAATGACGTCCGTGTGAGACCATTTTTTTTTTTTTTTTTTTTTTACTTTGCTGTATGCGTAGAACAGGCTTTCGGCCTGGGTTTAAAATTTTCATGGGCCTGCAGCCTCTCCAAGTAGCATAATAACCTCACTGGGCCCCATTCTGACAAGCCAGCGGTGCTGGCTTGTCACGCTCACTCGGCCCACCAAGCCAGCATTGCTAAGCTTGTCCAGCACTACATTGAAGCCAGCGAAGCTGGGCTTTTCGCGCACCAGCCCAAAGCCTGTAAATGCTAGGCTCCCTCCCATGTTTTTCGCCCGCCTCCAGCAGCCTATGAGTTGTTGGGGGTTTCCTATACCTTCGGCCTAAATGTTGCAACAAGTCTGCAGCTTACCCTGCAGTGGACTAGGCTACTTGGCAGCCGTGTCCCCAAGCCCAATGACCTACAATATTTTACTTGTTGCAGGGCCGTGTATTGCAGCCAGCCAACACACGCTAGGCTACATTCTTTTTTCGACCCAATGCCATAATTTGGCATCCTCAGCTTCTTAATCATACCCAAATATTTTTGGGACATTTTTTGGTTAACGCTAATTAAGCTATAATTCACTTGTCACTAGGCCCACCGCCAATTGAAGCTAATAAGACCCGAATGCCATTATTTTGCTTCCACGATCGACCCCGTATGGTCCCGATTTAATGAATTAATTAAAAGTGATCAACAATCCATTAATCTGACAAGAAATTCAAAATTATTAGCCAGAAGCTCACTTTTGAAGTTTATAAATCCAATCAAATTTTGACTTCCAATTTTTTTAACTCTCCTGAAGCAGCATTGTAAAGAGTGGAAGTTTACCAAATTTACTACCATAAATGTGAGAAAAAGGTATAGACCCAGCCTCGGCTAGAGTCTACCGAATGGCTCGACCCAATTCGGTCAAGGCCTACCGATTGGTGGTGCCCTGCTTCGGCAAGGATGCACCAAAGGGCATGCTCTACTTTAGTAGAAATGCACCAAACGGGTATTGCTCTGCTTCAGTAGAGGCCTACTGAACAGGCCCTTCTAGCTTCGGCTAAGAGCCTACTAAACCCAAGTCTGGGTCTGTTTCTTTCACAATCCAATTTCGAGTTCATTTTTACAACCTATGGGAGAATCAGGGATTGCCAAGGTGTAGCATCATGCCGAAGCATGATCCTTGGCACCTAAAACCTAAAACTTCAAGAATTAGGGTTATTGTTCCCAAACCTTAACCCTGCAGAATCTACTTCCATCTCGATGGAATAAATCATTGGTTATGCACTTGTTTATGCCCTTACCAATGTTGTTGAGGAGTACCATTCTAGTAGTCAATATGTGAGATTGATTTTGCTCCACCAAACATTGTTGGAAAAGCAGAATTTTGACATGAATGGCCATGTTGGCCGAATCCACCTTAGTAACCATGGTTTACTTTGTGAACATTTTTCTATGTTCTTGGATTCACATTTGGTGTTTGTTGTAGTTATGGATAAACTTATTGATATCCTCGAATATGAATTAATTGAATCATGTTTCTTAATATATGTGACCAAATTCATTTAAACATGCGATTAGGTAGGAATGTGGGAAATTAGTTGTCTGGATGAATGCGATACTACGCACGCTAACTTTATACCTAAATCACATCCTTAACAATGACTTCAGGTCTATCTAACCTGATTAGGAGCATTGGCACACTCCTCGTTGTATGAATGGCACTAAAGTACCATTTAAGAGACCTTATATTCTCCCCGTTCTGGAAGAACGTTGTTCAGTTTTAAGGATATTTGAGAGAACAATGATCATGAATGAAACCACTGAAGAAAATAGAGTGAAATATCCTTGCACCACCTCCAAAAAAGAGCCTGAAGCTTTGATTTGGGGCCAATGGGCTATCTCCCAACTGGGAACACACCACATGTGGTTAGCCTGGAGCCTCGTGATTAAATAGTTTACTTGCCTTGGCAAGACCGTTTGGGACACTTAGGTCGAATAAAGATGCCACAACGCATCTCCTTACCCGAAGTAATGATGTTATGCTTACAAGCACGCTTTGCCAAACCTACTCATTTAAGGAATTTGATTTTTAAATCATCCCTAGCAAAGATAGGAAATGACCCTCTTTTCATAGTGGATTCAAGGGAATATATGTGGACTAATCCAACCAAAATGCGGACCATATAAATACTTATAGTTTTGGTTGATGAATTGTCAAACTGGTCACATGTTTGTCCACACACATTGCTGCTGAACCTCCTGCCCAATTTTAAGGGTTCACCACCTACTTATCCCATAAAGTCTAGAAAGCTGGATAATGCCGAAAAGTTTATACCGACAGTTTTTGATAAGTATTGCATGTCTTTTGGGTTTATAATTGAACATCAAATTTCCATGTTCACCCCAAGACAACCTTGTAAAGCGATCATAAAGCATAATTTAATTGATCGCCTGGACCTTAGTGAACACCCCAAGTTTTCGGTTTCTGCCAAGGGTTATCAATCTTGTACGCATCTATGTTGGTCCGCCTTAAGGCCTATTGCCACCCAAGCTATTCAACGTTACAGTTGGTTACTGGGTACGACCCTGACATTTGTACTTACACGTTTTGGGTGTGCATTCCATGTGCCAAGTTGCATCGCCGCAGCGTACCAGTTTAGGTCCTCACAGAATGTTGTGAATCTTTATCGATCATGATTCTCCTTCACACTAGCTCCCTTAGAGCTCTTGCAAGTGATCATTTTATCGATCATTTGCAGATTATCACTTCAATGAGACAGTCTTCTCGTCATTAGGTGGAGATAAGAACGTCAACATTCCTGTAGAACAACGCAAACTTGCATGGATATTGTCCATTATGTCTCATCTCGATCCTTATACTGCACAAGTGTGATGAGCAAGTGCAATGAATTCTAGCTTTCAGAATGTTGCTCCAGACATATTCCGCTGATCTAGCTAAAGTGACGAGATCATATACCTACTGTAAACTTGCCTCCAAGGATAAATGTACTTAACGGATTTCGAGTCAACATCCCCGAATAATGTGCCACCTTTGTTGGACGGTTTGGCTGCTCTTGTTGGACGATCTGGTCCACTGGCGGATAACCAATCAATTTGTCTTAGCTTGAAGCATGGCATATCACTCTGTTTATCGAATTCACTTCCTAGAAGAGGAAGGTCACGGCACACAATGAATCCATACTTGATCGTTGTCTCAAATCATTTCCATCTCATGAGAGTAATCCAAATTACTCCTAAGACTTGAAGTTCTTGGTCCAGTATACTAGTTTGGATGAGATAATGGAATTGGAATGAGATTATCATCGACGATATTTTCACTCATTTGGTAGCTACCGACTTAAATGAAAAGCAACGATATCGAACCGTGTTTTGTTGATCAGTGACAACGCAAAACTGATTGGACAACCGAAATCACAGTCTAGGTTTAAATTTCTTACCAAAGTGTGTTTGGACCTATCGTTCATACATTACACAAGGTAATGCTGTTGTGTTACTTATGGGAAAGGAAACATACCGAGATGAATGAAATAATGCGATATGATGCATGCCTTACGACGCAGGTTTCTCTCAAACGCCCTGTGATTGATTGCAGCATTACGAATGTGGTTAGTCTTTCTCCATAGGGATATAGATACAAAGATTTATATGTAAGTTCCCGAAGAATTACATGGACTGGTGTAAATATATCAAAACCACAGAACACCCTCTTAACTTGTTTAAGGCATTCACTTACGGATTGAAACAATCCAATGGATGTGATATACCTGTCTAAGTGATTATTTGATCAGTTAGAGATGAATTATGCCCTTGTGTGTTAAATTATGAAGTCTTATTCCGAATTGTTAGAGTTAAAGTTTATGTTAATGACATGCATCTCACTAAGACTCTGGAAGAGTTTCAGGAAACTGTCTCACACCTAAAGACAAAATTTGAGATGATGGATGTTAGGAAAACTCATCTTGACTTGAAGTTCAAGCGTTGTTTTGATGCGACATTGGCCTACCAATCAAACTACACCCCGGTGTTACCTTTGAAGAGTTTATGGAAGAGGTTATGGAATCTGAAGTTCCATATCTGAGTTCAATTTTGTGCTTGTTGTACTTAGCTCATTGCAATTAGAAAAGACGTCTCCTTCACTGTTGATCTATTGATAATGATGCAGCACTGCACCTACACACAACCACTGAATTGGTATTAAGGACGTTTTTCCAATACCCTGAAAGGTATTATGGATTTGGGCTAATCCCAACGCATCCCGATTGGATTTAATCCTCTTGATCCTCGAAATAATGCTTGCCTTGTTTGTTATGATAACGTTGGTTACTTATCAAACCTACACAAGGTAAACCCCCTAATGGTTATGTCTTTACCTTTAGGGATACCGCAATATCTTGGAGGTCCACAATTCGACCTTAGTTGTGAAATCTTCGAATCATTCCTAGGCTCACCTTAATTCACTATGCCACATGTGAGACATGGTTAGGAGTTCTTGTTGAGCATATTCGAAGTACTTGTAGTTTTTCATCCATTGTTGAGTTCCGATGATGATCCATGAAGACTATGCCTTATGTATCCACCCGACCAAGACATGTTACATCAACGAAGTCAACACCAAGACATATTGTGTCTATATCATATCAACAAAACGTCATAAGATTAAAGTCATGCAAGCCGATCCTAGACAACATTGTCGACCTTCACACAACATCATTACTGAAGTCAACCTTGCAGAAGCTTGTCCGAGGAATTGGTATATCTAACTATTCGTATGCAATGCTTGTAGTTCTCATTTGGAAGTTCTGTCAAACTCAGGGGCAGTATCCAGAAGTATACTCACTTGAACTTAATGTACTCTTTTTCCCTATGATTAGGAGCATTTTTCCCATTGGGTTTTTGCTACCTAACTAGGTTTTGACGAGGCATCCATCCTAGGCTGGTCATACCCTTGTGAGTTCTTCTACTTGCGTCTAGAAGATGTATACTTTTGATGTAATTCAACTTCTCACATTTCTCCTTAGTCTATGTTTTTTATCCCACCTTGGGTTTTACCATAGCGAGGTTTTGTGAGTTTTACCTTTTATGCATTCTTCCATTGATTTGAGACTCGCATTCGCTTATTGGGCTGACAACTTCATCAACTGTACTTACTTCATCACTGAAGACTTGATGCGTCATTTAGTTGAGTATTTACACACTCAAGGGGGAGTGTTGCAGTCCTATTAAATTAGGAATGTGATTATGTAAATCGTAGTGTATCTAGGGATATCTAATATTCCCTAGGGTTAGATATTATCCTATTAGAGTTGTAATCATATTAGGATAAGTAATTAACCTTCCCTACTACTATAAATAAAGGTACAATGGGGTGGAAGAGAACACACCTCACAATTACACATCTCTTTCTTCCCTCTCTATGTGCCGCACCCCCTCTCTCTCTGGCCTCCATAATTGTTTAGTAAATTGTGCCTACAACAATATTATTGATTTTTAAGTAATTTTTATGTTGTAAAAATATTATTTGAATTTGTTTAAACTTCATAAGTGGGATATTAAATGCATAATGCAAGAGTTAAATTTCTTGAATGGTTTTAGGGACCTCAATTAAATTATTTAAACAAACAAGGTTTTATTCTAACAATTAGGTTAACTAAGGACCGGAACTAAAATGACCCTAAATTTTAATTGAAAAAGAAAATGTGGAGTGTATTAAGTATGTGGAGTGAATTCAATAATATGTGGGGTGTTAAGATAACAAGCCTTTTATTTTCCTTCATTAACCTTTATTTTTTCCTCCCTCACTTATCATTATTTTTCATCTCTTCTACGGCCCATATAGTTTTCATACATCTTTTGGACAAAAAGTGAAAAAAAACAAACAAAAAACTGTCGTACGCCTGTTTAACTGAACAACTAAAAGGATAGAGAGAAGGGCTACAACACGACAAGAAAGAGAAGAGAGATGTTTGATTCTGAGATATATCTAATCTCAGCCATTGTGCCTTTATATATAGTAGTAGGGAAAGTGAATTACTTAGCCCAAT
This sequence comes from Pyrus communis, assembly GCF_041283825.1. Lineage (NCBI taxonomy): Eukaryota > Viridiplantae > Streptophyta > Magnoliopsida > Rosales > Rosaceae > Pyrus > Pyrus communis. The sequence continues at coordinate 29,161,638 of NC_142580.1, forward strand.
AGAATTACAACTCTAATAGGATAATATCTAAACTACAAGATTTGGTAGAATCCCACAAGGATATCTCAAGATATAATAGGATTTACACGATCACATTTCTAAACCATTAGGACTGCAACACTCTGCCTTGAGTGTGTAAATACTCAAACAAGACGTCACATCAGGTCTTCGGCAAATAAAGTAGTTGATGAAATCGTTGGCACAACGGGCGAATGTGAGTCTCAAATTAACTAAAGGATGCATTAGTAGTAAAATTCATAAAACCTTGCTATAGTAAAATCCAATATAGGTGAAAAACCTATACACTAAGGAGAAACGTGAGAAATATGCATAATATCAAAACTAAACGTCATACAAGACAAAAATAAGAAACTTCACAAGGGTATGACCAGCTCAGGATGGTAGCAAAATAATGATGCTTGGATCATAGATCATATTAGTTTTGGAAGCCAAGCAGTTAGAAAAATATAGCCTAGTGTGACTTTAGCCAAGAACACGCCAAAGTATATGGGTGTGGCTAAGAAGCGAAGTTTCCAAAATATGGCATTGGGTCAAAAAATGACGCAGCCCACCACGTAATGGCTAGCTGCATGATACACAGCTTTGCAGCAAAAGTTGCAGGCCTATTTTTTCTAGGCTAGGGACATGGGATGCAACTAGCAGCAGGCCGAGGAAGGGTGATGCCCAGCAACACAAAGTTGTTGAAGGTGGACCGAGGCGTGGAGAAGCCCAGAAAGCATCAGGCTTGCTGGTAATGGGCTGGGGCTGAAGACGAAGCCTAGTAAAGCTCAAAAGCTTGTTGGAGGCGGACTGAGGCTGCATGCCCAAAGGAAGGAAAAACCCAAGCCTTAAGCATGGTTGTCTTCACCCGCAACAAGCCCAAAGGTTGCTTCCTTGGGTCACGTCGAACAACGCGTCCAGTGGCGCTTGCCAACACAACTTGATTATAAGCTAACTAGCATGGCTCAGCGAGTTAGCATAAAAACTTCGAGATTTTATATTATTTTTTCGAATTTTTAGGGTTTGGAAAAACCTTAAATTGCTTCCATTTTGTTTCGATTCTTAAACTCACAAATTCCATATAGCGAATTTATAGTTGTGTTATGCATGAACGTGTGTGTGTATATATATATATATATATATTGACAAAGATATAAAATATACAATATATATATAGGAAGGTAAATATAAATGTAAGGGGTTCATGCATCACGGTCGTTGAAAATACCAAACATGGATTTTAAGAGAACCTGATTGGAAGAAAACAATTAAGGCTTTGGATTTGTAGAACAATGTTCTCCATGAATGATCAGTTCCTTAGTCTCAGTGTCCTTAGCGTCAGGTTAGAGCGTATTGATAAAATGTTGTAGGCCTATTTAACTGAACAACTAAAAGGTCAGAGTAAGGGGATGCAGGATGGCAAGAGAGAAGAGAGAGATGTGTGATTCTGAGGTGTATCTGATCTTACCCCATTGTGCCTTTATTTATTATGGTAGGAAGGTGAATTCCTTAACCGTAAAGGATTACAACTCTAATAAGATAATATTTAATCTACAAGATATGATAGAATCCCCCAATGATATCCCAAGATATAATAGAATTTACACGATCACATTCCTAAACGATTAGGACAAGAAGCCCTAAGTATTATCAAGCCATATTATATACAGTAAGAAATTATCACACATCAATCATGTAGGTCAATTGCTAGTAATTTTAGGGCTCTACATTGAAGCCTTTAATAAGATTACACTTCAAGATAAATGCTTCAAATTAAAAAAATTTGGCTACAATACGTACATTATAACCATCTCAACAGTCTAATGACAATTGTATAACATACATACAAAGGTGAACAAAGGTGAACAAAGGAAGGATCGGTTAGTTCAGCTAGTAAGAATGGCAAGTACTCAGCTAAGTCGGGGTACCGTTGGATTCAATTGAGGACAATTGGATTGAGGGATCATCGTCAATCAGGCGTTCAATTGGTCCCAAATGAATTATGGAGAGTTGTTTGGCAGTTGGTAGTGCCCCCAAAGATTCATCATTTCCTTTGGTTATCGCTGCACAATGGCCTCGCAACTAGAGTGGCTTTCTTTAGAAGGCGGTCCTTCCCTACCCAAACTTTTCCTATTTGTCTTTGTCAAGAGGAAACTATTGGGTATTTTTTCTCCTTTGTTTGTGGGTGGAAACAATTTGGTTTGGAAGAGCTCTAAACTATAGAGTTGATAGATCAGGTATTCAATCATGGGTGCTTTGGTTGCAGGTAGATTTATCTTCAAACCTTAAATCCATGGCCAACAGGAAGTGGGTTCAGTCATATGTTGTTTTCACTTGTTGGTTTATTTGGAAAGCCCGTTGTGATTTTGTTTTCAATCCAGTACTAATCAATCCCACCAAGGTGGTGTTGGCTTTATCAAATGCAATGGGATCATTCTTGGATACGGTGAGGGCATCGGGGACTATTAGGTCTGCGGTGAATGCTCCGAAGGGTTAGGTATCTGGGTGGCTTGTTCCTAACTCTCTGTATTCACAAATTAATGTTGATGCTAGCTGGTCTAATGAGACTAAATTAGGTTTTACTAGGGTGGTGATGTGGGCTTAGGGGGATCGCGTTTTTGCAGCAGCGAGGTACTCTATTATGGCTCACAATGTTGCGGTGGTTCAAGCATTAACACTGCTTCATAGGTGTGAATTGGGCACCTCTTTGGGTATTAGATCAATAATTCTCAAATCGGACTCTCTCGAAATCGTATCTTGTCTCCTGATTTTCTTGAAAATGGCTATTAGAAAGCTTACCTGGCAAGGGTCAAACAATTGAGTGGGCCTTTCTAGAATTGTCGCTGGTCTTGGGTGCTAAGATCAGCCCATATGGCAGCGGATGTTCTTACGTCGATTGGTTTTCTGGAGATGTGTGATTATGTTTCGGTTGATAGGCCCTCATCTTCATTGGTAAATGTTTTAAGCAAGGATGATCTTCCATGTCCGCATTAATTTTGTTGTGGTGGTGTTTGGGGTGACGCTTTCACTTGGTTGAAGCGTCTTCTGGATGTATCCCCTTTCACTGCTTTCGCCTTAGTCTATCTTCCTAGGTGTTTGCCTCTCAATAGGCTTTCGTGTACCTTTTGGCTTCTTAGCCCTGGATTGAAGTTCCTAGTTTCCAGAAAAAAAAAAAAAAAAAAAAAAAAAAAAAAAAAAAAAACCAAAAACAGAGAAGGAGTTTGTAAACAAATCAAAATAGCACATTTGGCTTTGACGACCAAATCCCTAATAAAATAGCAGATGTGTGAGCATGATTGGAAGCTAAGGCCAAAGCATCCACATGAATAGCATTAAAGCAAAGCACATGACGAAAAGAAAGAGAACACAATACCTAACACAACCTCACCAAGTTAAATATCTGGCCTTGTCCAAGTTATATGATGTGTCAATAATATTTCACATTTTTTATGCATCAAATTATCATCATTTTTCTAGTTTTGTAACATTTTCCATAAATGTTTGTTAATCAAATGATTGAGTGTTTACTTTTGCCCATGAGATTATGTTTCTCGATTTGTAGATGAAAACACGGATTAACAATGGTCCTCAATAGTTTATTAATAAAATGATAGCTTTTCCAAACTTTTCTAATTTTAAAAGAAAGGGTTAAAAGTTATAAAGTCATTGTTGGCTTCAAATGTTCAAGTATAATAATCATCTTCAATGCATACAAAGTCAAATTTCACTTTTAACTCTTGTGCACGAGAGAAGTATTAAGTCACTTTTAAACTTAAATATAGTAAAACCACTATGTAGTAAAAACCTCCATATAGTTGTAAAAATTTCAAGTCCTAACTTAGGCCAATTATGTATAAGAATAAACTCCACATTGTATTAAGTTATTATTTTTATAGGTCACGTATTAAGGAACTCACCTCCATATGGTAATGATTGTCAATAAGTACAAAAAAACACAATATCACAAATAAAAGTTTAAGATGAACTTGTTATAGGGCCTATTTCACTGAAGAATTATAGTGAAGTGCGGCAAGCATAGAGAGAGAGAATTGGGTGAATTTTGAGGTGTGATTTCTCACCCCATTATGCCTTTATTTATAGTAGTAGGAATGGTTAATTCTTTACTCCAAGAGGATTACAACTCTAATAAGATAATATCTAAAGTATAAGATATAGTATAATCCCGTAAGGATTTCCTAGGATCTACACAATCACATTTCTAAACTATTATGACTCGAAAGCTCCCCCTTTAGTGTGTAAATACTCAAGTAAATGGCGCATAAAGTCTGCAATGATGAAGTAAGTTCAGTTGGTGAAGTTGTCGACGCAATGAGTGAATGCGAATCTCAAATCAACGGAATAATGCATAAAAGGTAAAACTTACAAAACCTCACTATGGTAAAACCCAAGGTGGGATAAAAACCCATAAACTAAGGACAAAGGTGAGAAGTTCCATTCGGTCTAAAGTGTACGTCTTATGGACGCAAGTAACAAGCTCACAAGCGTATAACCAGCCTAGATGGATGCATCGTCATAACCTAGTTAGGTAGCAAAAACCTAGTGGAAAAAATGTTTCTAATCATAGGGAAAAAAAAGTACATTAAGATTAAGTGATTATACTTCTGGATACTTCCCTTGAGTTTGACAAAACTTCCAAACGAGAACTAAATCCATTGCATATGAATAGTTAGGCATACCAATTCTCTGGACAAGTTCTTGGAAGGCAAACTTTGGTAGTGACGTCGTGAAGAGGTCAGCAAGGTTGTGTGGGATCATATTGCTTGACTTCAATCTCCTGATATATATGATGTAGACGCAATATATCTGGCATTGACTTCATTAATGTATCATGTATTGGTCTGATTGATACATGTGGCATAGCTTTCATGGATCGTTGTCGAGACTCATCGATGGATGAAAACCATAGGTACTTCGAATATGCTCAACAAGAACTCTCAACCATGTCTTACGTGTGTCGTAATGAAGTGATGTGAGTCTTGGAACGATTCAAAGATTTCGCAACTAAGGTCATATCGTGGACCTTCAAGATATTGTGATGTCTGTAATGATAGAAACATAACCATCTAGGGATGTGCCTTGTGCTGGTTTGATAAATAAATGAGCCTTTCGGTTCAAAATATTTCATATCACAATTTCCTTACTTATGGCTTCGGCATTAAGCTGATGGTATTTCGTCACCTCTACGGTGGGGTTTCATTGTCAATTTAGTGATAGCTAGCCCTTAGCTAGAAGGCTAATCGGGTCGGGTGTGTTAGTTTGGTAGTAAAGCATAGTCAGTAGAAAATACATTTGCATTGAATGATGCCAGTATATTGTGATGGGATATTGATGTTGACTTGACATAAATATTCTATTTTCCTGTGAGTGAACTGCTGTACTTGGTTTACGACAACTAATTGAGGTATTAGACCAACTAATCCCCATTAGAAAAGTAAGGTTGTACTTAGACAGAGATTTTCGTAAGTCATGGAGCATGTTCAATTGATGACTGAAGATCAAATGACGAAGCTAAGTTTTGGCTAGAAAACAGAAATGATGTAGTAGAAGTTATGAGATGTACGGAAGATCAGAAGATGTGCACCACAAAATTCTTTATGTCAGGAGTGCTAAGTATGGGTGGAAAGCAAAAAAGAGGATGATGTCGGTGAATAGCCAATGACTTGGTTTTTATTCAAGGCAAATTTAAGACTAATTTCTTAAGTTCTAAACTTCAAGTGGTGTGTAGAGACAAAAGTTTCCATCGCTTAAGCAAGGAAATATGTCGGTAGCCGATTAAGAGCGGGAATTTCGGAGATTTATTAATTTGTGTTCAGGATTCAGAAATAACAAAGAAGAAACTGAGAATTAGGTTATAGTAAAATTAACCCATAAATTTTATGTTTGTTTTGTGGTTAATGGTGGAGTTATTTAGGAAGTTGCTTTCTATATAACTCTGAATGTGGAGCAAAATGTAATTTGCAAGAAGAAAGATGAATAGGTAGTGAAGATGGTGTTTAAAAAGAATGGACAACTTTTGGGATCTGCATATGGTAGATCTAAGGTGACTACTGCTCCAGTGAGTAGGATATCAGCGGGTAGTGTGCATTTCTTTGGGAGTGAATCATGAAGTGGTTCTTTCCAAAGGGTTTCTATTTCTTTATGCACTACATGTTTCATTTAATGGTGACAAGAACCGTAGACCGAAGCACATTTACAATTAATTGTGGTTAGCCAGGACATTATTGGAGTAATTTCCCAATTCTAGTAGAATACTGGAATGTCCTTTGGTATGACTTAGCAATTGGACTATGGTTATGGCGACTTACCATAATCGATCGATTTACCAGTTCAATCAATATATTTTTCCTCGAGGCTCAACAACCTTTTCGACAATGGCAACCTCGCAATGTGACTTGGGATAGACATGGCTTAGGCAGCAAATAGGATAGGAGAAATGAAGATCAGTGTGCACGTGATGATTGCAACTGAAGGGAAAACAACAATTCGAACGACATAACTCAATGACACATGTTATGATGAATTTGCAGTAGGTTTTTAAGGATGCATAAATTGAGTCATTATTACCCAGTGTTCATTTTCTTCTTTTTAGATGGTATGTGTTCTTATGAACAATGCATAAATTGAACAGTTTATGCATATTACCCAAAGAGGGGCAAAATAGTAACTTTGCACTCTCAGGGGTTTATAACTTGTTTATCAACTACCATTTTTTTCTCTCCCTCCTTCATTTTTTCCACTGGCCTCACCCCCTCTTCTTTCTTTCTCTCTCTCCTCTCTCTCCTCCATCAGTCTACTTATCTTCTCTCTAATTTCTCATCTCTCATCTTCCACTTGGCCTCGCCCCCCTTTCTCTCTCTTCTCTCCCCATGTTCATTCTCTCTCTTTATACAAAAAAATATATATATACAAATCCTTTAACAAGAGAGATCCCCATTTTTCTAAAAGACATAAGGAGCAGCATCTTGACCTTTAGATTAGCCATAATGAAGTTGTGTGGTTGAGATTAAATAGCTCATAGAATCTTTTTTATCCTTTTTTTTTCCTTTTCATATTTAATTTTCCCTATTTTCTTTTTCTTTTCTGGTTCTCTTCTCTTCTTTGCGACAGAGACGCACATGCATCTCCCACAAACAAAGCTTCCCGCTCAGCCAAATCACAGGCCTTCGCGTCTAACCTTTCAAATTTCAGGTAAGGGTCTCCTCCTCATTCACTATTTTAGGTGATTAGTTTGGATATGGGGTTGAACTATTGGGGTTTATATTTTTTGAATTCTAAACGTAAAAACCTATTTCCGATCTAATTCAGGATGGTTCCAATTTCGAATGGGTCCATAAATTTGGTGGTTTTCTTTCAGGTTTTAGGGTAAAAACCTTTTGAGTTCTAATTCAAATTGGTTACAGATTTGGATGGGTCCATAAATTTGGTGGTTTTCTTTTAAGGTAAAAACCTTTTGAGTGCTAATTCAAATTGGCTTACAAATTTTAAAGTGTTAGTGGAGTAGTTGAATAATTTGGCTTTTGTTCTTCTTTTCAAGTTTTGTTGATGCTTTTTATTATTCTTTTTGGTGTTGATGTTTGATTGTGCTAATGTTCATGTTCAAGTTATGGAAGCTAATGAGATGGCTATTGAAGTTATGGAAACTGACTAAATGCCTATTCAAGTTGTGGAAGCTAATGAAATGCAAGTTCCCATGGAAAATTAGTCAGAAATTGTAGCTGGTATTTGTTTTTTTCTATCCTCAAGTAACGGATGAGTTCAAGCCTACCATAGGTCAACATTTCGAAACATTAGACGAATTGCTTGGATTTTACAACAACTATGCAAGGGAGGTTGGGTTTTAGTGTCCGGATGCATTCAAGTAAGAAAAATAAGGATGGTGAGATCATGAGAAAGGAGTTTGTGTGTAACAGAGGGAAGTAATACAAAAGAATGGATTGGTGATGAACAAAAGTGTCGTGGATTAACCAAAGAGGGTTGTAAAGAAAGATTGATAGTTGTGAGATTAAACTTGGTGGGTATGCAATCACTATATTTGACGAGGGTCATAATCATCCAATAGCATTCCCACGAAGATGCCACTTGCTAAAGTCTCATCGCAAAGTTACTAAGTGTCATAAAATATTAGTTGATCAGTTAGACATGGCAAACATACCTCCACACTAACAATTTGACTTTCTTGGATTGCAGGTAGGTGGAATTGAAATTCGTTGTACACAAGAAGATTTATATAATTATCGAACACAAGTGCGAAATCAGATGAAGGGGCATGATGGAAAAATGTTGCATGATCATTTTTTGCTAGAGCAAGAAAAAAATTTTGAATTCACATTCAAGATTCAAGCAGATGAAGAACACAAGATTACTCAATGTTTTTGGGCCGATTCAAGTTTTAGGCAAGCATCCAAGTTTTATGGTGATGTGGTCATTCTTGACACTATATACAATACCAATCCGTATAGTATGATATTTGCCCTATTCATGGGTGTAAACAATCATGGTTAAACAATCGTTTTTCCTGGGTTTAAACATGATGGTTAAACAATCATGGTTATTTAGAGAATTTTTGAATGTTGTGCCAGGTGATGCTCTAAAAATGATTATTACTGATCAAGATTCAGCAATGACAAAAGCTATTCCCTATTGTTTTCCAAACACGTTTCACAGATTTTGTACGTGGCATATTTTGGATAAGTTTTTGAGCAAGCTTCATGTGATCAAATACAGAGATCATTATTTAGATTTCAAATCATGTGTTGGGGGTCAGAGACTAGAGAAGAGTTTGATGTGAAATGGATGGCCATTGTTTCAAAAAGTGGATTAAGCTAGTTGCAATCGATGTATAGGATTCAATCAACTTGGGTTCCAACCTATGTGAATGATGTTTTTTTCTGCAAATTGGTCAACTAGTCAGAGAGCTGAGAGTGGACATTCATTTCTAAAGAAATATGTTTCCAAGAACAACTCCTTCCTCGAGTTTATGGTTAAATATAATAGGGCATTAGTACGCTAACATCATTTAGAGTTGAAGGTAGATCACATTGATTTCAACGAAAGGCCAAAACTCAAATGCTCTATTAAGATGGATGCGCAAATGTCCAATATTTATACACGTAGCTACTACCTTGATTTTCAAGAGCAGTTGTGGGAAAGTTACAGCGATAATATTAAGCTTACAAGTGAAAATAATACTTGCAACATGTTTAAAGTTTTGCCCATTGATATGACAAAAAGGGTAGAGTTCATGAATTTTGTATGAAAAATCTAGGGATTTTGCATCATGTAGCTGCAAGCAATTTGATAGTTAAGGAATCCCATGCAGTCATCCTTTGGCATATTTGCATAAAGTACATGAACTTTAGATATTGCCAGATGAATACATTTTGAAGAGATGGACTAAATCTACAAAATCTTCGGTTATGGTAGACAACTCTAGTGTGGAGATATTTGTTGACAAATCCGTACTTGAAAGGCATGGTACATTATTCCAATAATATTCGCATTTGATTGATAAAGTGATTCTAAATGATGAGGCAAGTAAACTCTTTTGTGAGACGATGGATGCTATGAATGATAAGATTCAGCCATTGGTTGGTAGTAGCAATGAAAATATGGAACCTCCTGCAACCAAAGAAGATGTGGAACGTCCTGCAAAAAGAAAATGCAAGAAGAAGGTTAATGGTAACCTTTGTCATGGGTGTGGGCAATATGGAGTTAATCATGACAAAAGAAATTGTCCGAAGCTCCACAATCGGTAAGAATACATAATCCGCGTGTTTTTCTATGTATATCGTGCAATTAATATATCAATAGTTGAAATGCATTTGTTGTCTATGATGTAGAATAGCCTCTGTGGACCAAAATGTTACATGAAAGTGTTATTGATGACAGGTAACCCTTCTAACAATATTTGTAGGTATAATAACATTATTATTGTTAATCAACATTTTTATGATTTCTATTTTTGGTTAATTACGGCATGCTAATCTCAATTTTTTAGTTCCTGATTTACATGATGTTAATGGGGTTCCTCTGTTTTGTATAAGTTTATTCCATGAATTTGGAGGAATTGGCCATGAACTTGAAGGAATTCAAGTATTTTGTACGACTTTATTTAGAAATTTATATTCAATGCGAAATGAACAATAGCATACCAACTTTGGGGGCAACATGGAAGACATCAAATGCCTTTTTTTATTTCATTAAATATTAATCCAATTCTTTTACAATGCTTCTCATACATAATGAAAAACAATACCAATTTACAAAAATTGATAAATATAGACTTGAAGGGTTCCCGCTTGATCAAGCAGCAAGTGATGGATAGTCCATATTCATAGTAAATACGTGAAGGGCTCCTACAAACAAACAAACAAAAAAAAAAATGACAAGTATAATCATTCATGTTGTTTGATAGAGAATTTTATAGTGGGAGGAACACCAAAGGATCAACTACATCTAAGAAATATACCCAAAAGCAAATGGCAACCTTAATAGAAAGCAAATGTTCAAACAAGTAATGCAAATGGCATGATTGGCAAGATATGGCACATACATAGTCAATTTAATAAGTAAAAGCGAATGGCAAACAATTTAATTATAATGAAAATGGTAGCCTTAATATCAAGTCCTTGCCAATCGGTGGCTTTCCTGCAAAATCAAAACCCAAAAGGTTATAAGGTCCCAAGTTCATACTTTATTAATTCAGTCCATTCATATTAATTTAGTCCATTCAAATCTATAAGCCTATTTGAATTAGAAATCAAAGGGTTTTTACCTTAAAACCCGAAAGAAAACCACCAAATTTATGGACCCATTCAGATCTGTAACCAATTTGACTTAGAACTCAAAAGGTTTTTACCCTAAAACCCGAAAGTGGAGAATTCATAAAAGGCATTGCAAGGAGGGAGATGGAGGTTACAGTATTCTCATGTTTTTTTTTTCTTATTTTTTGATGTTTTACGCTAGGTTCAAAGCTTGATTATTGGTTTTTTTCAATTTCATCCTATTAGATATTAATTTGTAGGGTAAATTACATAAAACTACCTCAACTATTGGACCAATGACAGTTTCATACCTCATCTTTAAAAAATGTCAATGTCATACCTCATCTTATGAATTTGTGACAATTTCATACCTTCCGTCAGTTTGTCTGTCAATCTTCCATTACATGGTCACGTGGCTTAAGAAGGGACCCACTTTCTATTAAAAAATTAATAAAAATAAATTAAATATTAAAAACTAAAAAAATAAAATCTTTTTTTTGCATGGGGGACCCACCCCCTATCTCTCTCACCCTTTCTTCTCCATCCATCTGTGTTCCCCCCAACCTACCTTCAACGCCAAAACTAGACCCCCTCTCCCCAGCGCCGCCCTCTTTTTTTTAGTTTTTAATAATTTGTTAATTTTTTTATTAATTTTTTAAGCCATGTCACTATTTAACGGAAGATTGACAGACAAACTGATGGAATGTATGAAATTGTCACAAATTCGTAAGATGAGGTATGACATTGACATTTTTTAAAGATGGGGTATGAAACTGTCACAGGTCTAATAGTTGAGGTAGTTTTATGTAATTTACCCTAATTTTTAATTTAGATAAATTTTTTCTTTATTATAATCCACATCATCATCCAAGTCATTTACTATCTAAAACTCTCCACATTTGTGACGACCCGTCCCTAATTACCCATGTAATTTTCTCCTCGAGTGTGTAAATTGACATTTATGCCCTTGTGGGCAAAGTGACATAGACGTGGTTATTCAGCTTTAATTTATTTTTCTTGTTATCGTAATTAAGTAGCACTTGTTGTTAAGATCGCGTGAGCGCGAATTAGACCCGATTCGGATCTATAACGAAAAGGTTACAGTTAAAGTACACTAACAATGGGTAGAATTGTACACGCGTGTGTTAATTTATCAGTGTTGGAAACACTGTTTTTGATAAGGAGATGGATTTTTTTTGTACACTGTACAAAATCTGAAAACCTTATCGTTTTTCTTCTTTAAAATTGACCCATGTACCCATTCCCCTTACCAATAAGTTCATTTCCTCAATTCCCTCACCCAATCAGATTTTCTTTCTTTTCCACCAATTAGATCACTCTCTCTCCTCTCTACCCAATCAAAAAGCTGTCATTCTCTCTCTCTCTCACCTTCTCCTTCTCTCTCTCCTCACCCGTGACTCTCTCCCTTCTACAACACTCACACACACACCATCATCAAAACTTGCAGATCAAACCCAAAAACACCACCATCATACTCATATCGAACCCACGGACCCAACCATACAAGACAATTTGAAAATGATCGATTTTTGACTCGTCAACTCGAAAGCTTCGACTCAGTGGGTTGTACTCCGATGTGTTTCCAGCTGTGTTGCACAATTTTGGGAGTCTTGGAAGCTTCTAGGTAACTCCTCGAGGTCATTAGCCTAGTTTTGAAGTGGAGCTGACAAGGAGACCCTCGGGTTTGAGACAACAAAAGTAAGGCCGAGAGTGTCGAGTGGATTTTGATCCATTTCTATCCACCATTTGGACTTTTGAAGGTAAAATCTTATTCTCCTCTTCCCGGGCTTCAAATTCATATAATGTTCGTTAAAAATGGTTGAGAAATGAGCAAGATATGAAGATTTGAAATTTTTCCAAAAACCAATGAAAATTCCCCAGATTCCGACGAACCAGATAGTGGCGGAGGTCCATCGGAGAAGAAGACAGAATATTCCATTAGTTAACGGCATATTCTAACACCGTTAAAGGTAACTGACGCCGTTACCTTTAATGAATTATTCTGTCAAGTTTGACGGAATATTCCCCCTAGGGTTACTGTCAGTCTGTCAGGCGTGTGCCCGCGACCTAGCAGTGTGTGGCGGCTTGTAAGGGCGCGTCCGACCACTGGCTAGCGAGTGGTTGACATGTTCCATGTTGTCGAGTAGAATGTTTTCGTATATTTAAACCCTCCGTCTGAGCAAATTATGGGGTTTTTCCCTAGCCTTTTCATTATGTCCTTATTAATTAATTAGTTTAGTTACTTCGCATATAGGTGAGACTTATCCCGATGACGTACGAGGTCAAGTAAGGTTAGGAGGTTACGATCCATCAATGTATCAATGAGTGGGCATTTGTTTTCGTGTGTGTGTGTGTGTATATATATACACACACACACTTTATAGTTTCCACAAATGCTTTTGAATTGATTTATGCATATCATGCCATGATTAAATAGCGTTATAAGAAATGTTGCACTGTTGTGAAATGCAAAAATAATCCTACAGGATACGCAGGTAAGTTTATTATGCTGACTAGAATTATTGAATTGTTATGGCATGCTTATATTTATGTAGTTTGCTCATCATAACTGCACTAGGTGTTAGTGCTCGCCCAGGGCCAGGGCCAGTCTTTCACATGTATGTTCACATCTGCATCGCACGCTCGCCTTGGATCTAAGTACACGTCAGTCCTGTCGTACGAGTTGCAATAGGCAACTCCGACTCGTATAGGATCGCGAATAGCTCCAATCTTCACATGATTGTAGTACTGTAGCGTACATTATGATTACACCCAGTCCTATCGTACAGGTTGCGTTAGGCAACTCCGACTCGTGTGTCAACATAGATTGATGAGCACCTGATTTTACTTATATTACTGTTGAGATATTGTGATGTGGAATACTTCTGGATTTACTATTGATTTGCATTTGATTTCATACCTATACGTAGTATGATTTTCTGGAAACTATATATGTGACATCCCGTCCCGGAAATACCGAAACGTACGTATGAAATTACAATTTTACCCCTAGTGTGCTTTCGTCACGTTTTGGTTGTTTGGTGTGTTGTGGCAGGTGTTGGAACCTCACACACTCCCACACACACACAGACACTATCCTTCTCTCTCTCCTTCTGTCTTCTCCCTCTCCCCCGAGTCCTCTATCCTTCTTCTTCTTCCTAAAACGTACAGACCAACACACATACCCTCAAACCGTAGCAGATCGAGGAAACCAAGGACACCATTCAACTCGTGAGGTCGAGGCGAGCTCAGACATACCATTTTCAGGTGAGAAATACTTCGTTTTCACGTCGATTCAACAATGGCCGATTTGAGTACTGTTCATGCAAAAATTATACACTGAGTTTTTGGGATTTCTGAGCTCGTAGGTGTCTTAGTGAGGTCCTAAGGAGCGTCGGAGTAGTTCGTTGGACAAAATTGGACGTTGGGAAGGCTTGGTTCGAAGTTGGCCGAGTTTTGAGTTTTGAGACAGGTATGATCGCGTGGTTTTTAGCTTTTAAAAGTTGTATAACGTGATTCTACTAGTTTAGGGCCTTCTTTTGGTCCAAGAATCATAGAAAATGGTTGAGAAACGAAGGAGAATAGTGAGTTTAAACTTTTCCCAGTTTTCCGGCGACCGGAGTCCGGCGAGAGTAGATCGGAGAAGAAAGGAGAATATTCCGTTAGGTTTAACAGAATATTCCTAACGGCAGTGACGGCGTCAGTTAGGTTTAACGGAATATTCCGTCAGTTTAACGGAATATTCCTGACGGCGTCTGTTGACACCGTCAGTGTGCAGGGCACGTGGCCGCGCGTGGGGGGCGCGTAGGTCCGTGCCTTGGCCGGCGCGTGGGGGCGCGTGCGGCGGAGGAAAATTATTTTTAAAATATGGTTGTGATCTTGAAGTTGTGTAGAGCACGTTGGTATATTCATTTGTCCATTTTGAGCAATGTATGAGAAGTTATTACGAGAAATGGGTTATGTGCTCTAAAGTTAACGTTTTTATAGTTGTTTCGCATTTAGGTGACACGTACCCCGAGGACGAGCGTGCACACGCGAGGCAAGGGGGCTACGACCCTTCTACATACCAGTGAGTGGGCTTTTGTTTCCGTATATACCTATATACATTTACATTCCCAGAAATTGATTTAAAAAGGGTTATTTACCTTATGCCATGCATGTTATTATTATCGTTTATGCATCATGGTACGCATTAGTAGTGGCATACATATATATATGCATATTGGGTGCTGAGGACGTACAGGTATGTGCCAGGTAAGTGGTAATCATATTTACTTTCAGCAGTAGTTTGAGAGACCTAGAGAGCTCATAACCTGCACCCCCGGTGTTAGTGCTCCCGCCCAGAGTAGGGCACAGTCCTTCACGTGATGTTCACCTCCCGCACCACACGCTCGGCTTGGATCCAAGTTAGGTGCATAGGCCTGTCGTACAGACCACATTAGGTGGTTCCGACTCGTAGGTGACCCGCGATTATTCGCACAGCCTTCACGTGATCGTAGCACTAGAGCGTATATATGTATTACACCTAGGCCTGTCGTACAGACCACCTAGAGTGGTTCCGACTCGTGGGCAGGTTCAGTTGTTGAGTTTGAGATTGAGCTCTATATGCAGCCGTACAGGTCACGTTAGGTGACTCCGGCTGCCAGATGTTATGTTATTGATATGATTCATACCTGAGCACATACACTTCATTACGAGGTTTTGACATGGCATATCTTGAGCATGTTGGGCATATCTATACATACGTTTATATGTTTATTTTCTGGGAAGTATACGGGTTTTACGGCGAGGGGTTAGAAAGTATTTTATAAATGGTTTTCAAAGAGCTTTGTTTTTGCCCACTCACGCTTTTGTTTTGCGCCCCTCCAGGTTCTAGTTGCTTAGCCGTTGCGGTGGTTTCCTTTGAGGGCTTTCCGGCGTTCTGACAGACACTCCCCATTGTAGGGTCGCCTTCGGGCGTACTACTGTTGTCGTTTTGTTTGGGCTGCTATAGACCTGCTCTGAAATTGTATCTCACTTACTAGCACTTATCTTAGTACTTTGTATGCTAGTTTTTAAATTATTCGTACTTTTATATTACTATTTTATTAGCTTCCGCACGTGCACATGGCTACGTCACCTTTGTGTGACGGCCAGCACGCTCCGATCTCGGTCGGGGTGTGTCAATATATGTTTTACGGCGAGGGGTTAGTATGTTCAGAAAATACATGAATTTTATAAACTTGTTTTTTTTTTTGCCCACTCGCCCTTCTGTTGTTCGCCTTTCCTGGTCCTAGTTAGCTAATTGCGAGGAATATTCGACGGTTCTGACATATCCATAAATAATGTAGGAACTTTTCCTGTTGTGTAATAAGTACTTAACTAGTTTCAACTACACTACTTATGTCATCTATGCTCTAAACATTTGTGCTTTATGGGTTCTTCCCACTGCTGCGCACTCTCTACCTTAGATTAATTAATTGTTAGATTTGGTTTAAATTTATCCATATTTTATGCTTCACTTTCCTTGTTGGTTACGTCACCTTCGGGTGACAGCCAGCATGCCTCAACTCCGGTTGGGGTGTGTCAACATCACTCTTAATCTAGACCATTGAATGTTATAAAATCTAAAGGCTACAAGGAAGTGTAAAAATATTTTTCCCTTGATCCTATCCTTAAATATGTATAGGGTCAATGGACAAACATTTTGACAAATGTTTTTACACTCTTTGGTAGCCTTTAGATCTTATAATATCCAATAGTGTTGATTAAGATTTATGTGAAGACTTTTAAACATTAAATGACTTGAATGATGATGTGGATTATAACTAATAAGGAAACTACTAATTAGCTAGAAAGAAAAATGTAATAAAATCTTATTGAATTTTTATTTTGAGGGAAAAAAAAAAACAAAACAAAACAAAAGAGGAAAGAAGAGTTTTGTAGACCTCATCGGCAAACAAGGAGGAAGGAGGAGGTAGCCTCTTTTTTTTTTCTTCTTTTTTTTTTTCGTCAAAGGATGTAAACTCTTCTTGACTTTATCAAATAATGAACCCTAATGAATAATAAAACATGATACTAGGCAAAGAGAGAGTTTTGCCTTAAGAAAAAAGAATTAGGGTTTTGTTTTGAGAAGGTTTAAGTGCCCTAGTCCTGGGCTAGTGACTCAATCACTTTGTCACCTTCATAGCATAACCATGTCAACCCAAGATCCAGGAATGAAAATAGGCGTTCTTCATCGTGGGCTTCTAGTTTTTTTTTTTTTTTTTTTTTTTTTTTTTAATCAGAATTTAGCTTTTTTCTATTTTATTTTTCAATTCTATTCTATTATATATTTCTTTTGTAGAGTTTTCCTTATTAGTTATAATCCAAATTATTATTCAAAGTCATTTAATGTTTAACATCCTCCACATAACTCTTAATCAAGACCGTTGGATGTTATAAGATCCAAAGGCTACAAAGAAGTGTTAAAATGTTTGTCAAAATGTTTTTCCCTTAATCCTATCCCCCATATATATATATATATATTCAAAGATTATAACTTATTTTTGTAGTTTTATTATTTTAGAACTTTTTTTGTCAATTTTTAAAATATTAAATTGAAATTATTATTAAGTGTAATTGTCTGTTAAAAAAAAAAGATTGATATAATATGGAGAATTTTAAAAAGTATAATTTTGTAAATTATTTTTATTAGAAATAGTGTCACTGTGTGGCACCAACTGACACACCCCGACCCAGAAAGTCCACTTGGACCCTGAATCGAGCTGTGCTGGCCGACACCTGGAAGGTGACGAAGCCATAAAATGTGATAGTGTATAAAAAGTGAATGAATTTGAATCTAAAAGTGTCTAAATACCAGAGTGCGCTACGAGTGGGAGCGAACCCATTTCATACGCGATGTCAGAGCATAAGTAAGGTATAGTAGTGTGGGTAAGAATCATACCCTCAAAAATATCCATCAATACTAAGATTTGCCACAGATTCTTGTCGATACAAACTCAGTAGTTAAAACCTGGAGGGCACCAAACAGAAGGTGTGAGTAAGCAATAAAATCAAGCTTCCCAAAGTTACTACCTCTCAAAAAGTAATGCCCCTAAATGTAAAACCCGTATCGTTTTCCATAAGACAGTACAACATATATACATATATCCAAACCATACTCAGAAATGACCAAAACCACGGTTTGCCATCGACTCCACCATACATTAATAAGTAGGCCAAATGAGCTAAATCAATACAAAGTGATATATCGGTCAGAGTCATCTAAAATGACTTGTACATCTTATCCATATCTCATCAATCATGGCTAGCATATAAGTCGGAGTCACCTATAGTGACCTGTACGACTTATCCATATCTCATCAATCATGGCTAGCATATAAGTCGGAGTCACCTATAGTGACCTGTACGACCTATCCATATCTCATCAATTATATGTCGGAGTCACCTATAGTGACCTGTACGACTTATCCATATCTCATCAATCATAGCTAGCATATAAGTCGGAGTCACCTATAGTGACCTGTACGACTTATCCATATCTCATCAATCCTGGCTAGCCAATAGCTCAATAAGTATACCTGCACACGAGTCGGAACCACCTAAAGTGGTATGTACGACAGGACTGGGTGTAAATAAATACGCTCAAGTGCTACGATCACGTGAAGACTGGGCGAATAATCGCGGGTCACCTACGAGTCGGAACCACCTAAAGTAGTCTGTACGACAGGACTGTGCACCTACCTTGAATCCAAGGTGAGCGTAAGGTGAGGTGCGGGAGGTGAACATCACGTGAAGGACTGTGCCCTGGCCACGGACGGGAGCACTAACACCGGGGTGCAGGTTTATGAGCTCTCAATGCATCTCAATATAACATGTGCAACTCATGGCAACCAGTACGACAGTATCGAAATTGCCTAACTCATAACTGTAGTCATGCTATAACGCAATCGATTCAATTATTACCATAAACTCACCTGAACTTACCTGGGTGTCCTGAGTTCACCTTTGCACTTGAAGGCATTCCCAATAATTATATGCAAGTAATATACATATGGATATATCATGATGCAATCTACTACTTAACCATGTCGTAGCATTTTCAATTATAAACAATATGCTGTGAAGTGTACAATCAGTAACGCCCTACTCCCAAACTACTTATTTTTAGGGATAATTATCCATGACAACCCAATTAACTCTAATTTAACTAACTAATTCACAAAACTAAAACTTGCCTTTACAAATTTCCTTCGCATTACTCAATTTCCCAAGCAAGGCTTTTGTCTCAAATATTTTATGGCTGCATCTAACGTCTCGTTAGACTGCCTACGTACCCTAGACAGGGATCAAGCCATTCGTAGTTCATATAGTACTTCAAGCATTCACAATAAATATGTATGAAAGTAATATGCCTAATCAATTTAAAAGTGTCGATAGAACTCTCAATAATATGTACGATAAAAAGGAAAAGATGCACTCACCTGGAGTCCACGCTATGATTCTCTAGCGCACGCATCGAGGCGTCCTGAATGATTGGTCCCTGTGACCAATTATCAAATCACATCTCAGAACTCTTATCCGTAGAATATGTAATTCACATAAAACACAACCACAACGACATTCTAAAATAGTTTGATACCCATTGACCACAAGTCAACCGTCGATCAAAGATCGACGGTAGGGTTTACAACCCTGTATAACTTGACCCGGAAGATCCGCATATCAGATTTCCAATCTGTAACTCCCAACGATCCACAATATGTTTCTAGAATAACATATTAAAATTTCATTACGATCCAACGGTCAGATCTCCGCCAATTGCCTAAAACAAGTGGCCGTGAACATTTATTTTACTAACTTACAAATCCAATTCAGGAAGATCCGTAAGTCGGATTCCCGATCCGTAAATTCCTATAATCTTTAAATATTACGTATTATAATGTATCCAATTTTGGTGACGATCCAACGGTCGGATCATTGATTCACATTTTATCAAGTTACGTATCGTAACGAATTTAGGTTCCAACTATCAACCTACGTCATTCAAATGACAAAACTGAATTCAAGACATTTGACATAGCCTAAAAATAGCATTGGCGGCCCACTGGCCACGCGCCGCCGCGGGTGGCGGTCGGCCGCCCCGACTCGCTGGAAAATTCAACTATTTCCAAAACTTCTCAAACTTCACAGAAATGAAGATCTCAGTGAGTGGAGCAACTTTCATACCTGCCACGAAGTCCAAAAGTGGACGGAAGATGGTCAATTTTGCCCACGAAGCCGGCGGGTGCCTAAAACTTCCCGACATTGATTCGTCGTCTACGGTGGTCCAACGGGGTCAAGGTTGGTTGGATTTTTCTCCTGGGATGATGGGCTACAAAGCCCAAGTGGTGGCATCAGCCATTGCTTTGCCGATTTGCCGGAAAATCGAGAAGGGTGGCTGGAGCACCATTGATTTTCGTCAACTTTCGTGGCCTCAAACCGCCTCATACCATGGTTAATCAAGGTGGTTCTTAGGTGGGTTTTGTAGAGGGGAATGAGAGCTTCAAGATGGTGGTGGTGGCATCGAAAAACTCCACCGGAGTTGGCCGGAATCAGCCTTGGAAAGTGGGTGGTCGCGAGTGGGAAAAACCCACGGGAAAGCTGGGATATTTTTTTTTTTTTCTTTTCTTTTCTTTTTCTGATTGGGCTTCACCTTAAATAACCAATTTCTGATTGGGGATTTAATTTAATCAACACTAAACCTTGAATAACCAATTTCGAACGTCCGTAACTATACCGTTATAATCCGGACTCGCAAACGGCTTTCGCCTATGCGTTCACATCCACAAGTATTACGAGAATATGTTAAAAGAATAAGTCATACGTCTCTCTAGACGATGGTCAACAGAAGTCAAAGTCCTTGCCTCTAGGGCAATTTCGTAAATTCACGCTTTTTAAATAAAATAAAAACGTAAAATTTGGAACGGGTTGTCACACCAACTCCAAAAAATAGTATCGTCGCTTCTAATTTAGTGGCATCGATTGTAGATATAGTGTCATCTATTTTAGAAATAGTATCATCGATTTTAGAAATAGTGTCATCAATTTTAGAAATGGTGTGACCATTTCCAAAAATAGTGGGATTGATTTTAGACATAGTGCTATTGTTTCTAGAAAAAGTGTAACCATTTCTAAAAAAAAATTAAAAAAAAACAAAGCCTAAAAGAAACTGAGTAATAAAAAAAAAGGCTTGAATTTTCATTAGTTTTCTTTGAAATTTATTATTTTTAACAAACAATATTTCTTATTAATAAAATTTTATTTGTTGATTAAAAAATTTTAAAAAGGGAGAGAGAAAGGAGTGATGGGTGAAAGAAGAGAGAGAGAGATGATGGTGATGGATGAAAGAGAGGAGAAATTATTAGATGGTACAGTATTACCACATGGCATTGACAGATGGCAGTACTCACTAATAAATAAATGACACATGGCATAGTATTTATTAAATAAAAAACAATAGTTGGGTTTTCATCTTCCCTAAATATTTTGCCTGTTTCTTTTCGCTTGAATCGCATCCCCTACAATTAAAATCCACAAACTGCAAAACCTAAAAATCTCAGGCTACAGGTACTAGAACTCTTTATTTGAATCTAACTATAATTTTTTTTCTTAAATTTTGTTTTATCTTTTGCTTTCCAACTTGCGTAATTTCCTAGGATTCAGTTTTCATGAACTAACTCATATTCTTTTTGAGTTGAAACCCTAAAAGGAGGCTCTGCACCATTCTCAAAAAAGCAAAGCTTCACCAAGTGGAAGAATATGGATACTAGTAAGATATTTAACCTATCAGCCTATTTGGTTTGGCTTTTTTGCATTTTCTCTTTTCATTTTTAACTTGTTATTTGGATGCTGTCATATGTCTACTATTTTGCATCCATTATTTAACCGTTCAATTATGTGCAGATTTTTCATTTACGTACAATTTTTCTTGTACAGTATTCGTTGATACCGATAGTGATGAAGAAAGGGAAGAAGATCCAGTCATTGATATAGAAAGTGATGAAGAAAATAACAGAGAAGAAGATCCAATCATTGTGAATCAAACGGAGAATTATGATGACGTTTTCTTGGGAAAAGCTATACTCAATGAAAATGAAGCTTATGATCTCTACAACAACTATGCTACGACAATTGGATTTAGTGTTCGTAAGGGACAAAAGAGATATAATAGAAAAAATCAACTAAGACAAGTTTGTTATCTTTGTTCAAATAGAAAAATTTCTGAAGCTCATTTGGGTGTGATTAAAACAATGGTAGTTGCAAGAATAAGGACTACAAATACAGATTCTTATTTAGCAAAAGAAGTTGGCGGGTCTCAGAATGTAGGTTTTACACAAAGAGATTGCTACAATATTGTGAATAAGGAAAAAATGGTCATGTTTAAAGCATGGGATGCTCAAAGTTTGATCAAACTTTTCTGGCACAAGCAAGCAAAAGATCCTATGTTCTTTTACATTGTGCAAGTGGATTAAGAAAATCGAATGACAAACGTTTTTTGGAGAGATGGAAGGTCGCGACTTGACTATGAGTGTTTTGGGGATGTTTTAGCATTTGGTACTACATATCATACCAATAGGTATAACATAATTTGTGCTCCCTTTGTCAGCGTTAATCACCATTGGAAAAATGTATTGTTCAGTTGTGCATTTTTATTGGATGAGAAAACAGAAGCGCTTACTTGGTTATTTGATACTTTCTTGGAATCAATGGGAGGTCAAAAGCCAAAGACAATTTTTACTGATTATTGTCAAGCTATGGCAAATGGCATTGAAAAGGTTTTCTCTGGGGTATGTAATTGTTTATACTCATGGCACATATCTCATAATTGTGCAAAATATATGTCAAGTCTCTATGTGAACCCTAATTTTAGACATTTGTTCAATAAATGTCTTAAATATTGGGAGACATAATTGGAATTCTAGGCGACTTGGGATGAGCTAGTTGCATAAATCAACCTTACTGGGTACTCACGGATGTGCTCACAGATGAATATGTTGTATGCACTTCATGCCAAATGGTGTTCGGAATTTAGCCATGATACTTTCACATGTCAAATACAATCTTTACAAAGAAGTGAGAGCACGAATAACATTTTCCACAATATTTCTACCAAGACAATGAGACTAATTGAATTTGTGCATCATTATGATAAGCAAGCAACAAAAATACATACAAGTGAATCAAAAGAGTCTTATCGTTGCAATCAGGGTCTCCTTCTAGAGTTACCCAAATGAGTGGAATTTTGAAGCATGATGCTACTATCTACAGTAGGAAAATGTTTAAAATATTTGAAAAAGAGTTTTTCAAAAGATTAGCAGTGACAATGCATGAATAAGAGAGTTGTGGTACAGTTCACTCCCTCGAACTTAATGAAGAGGGTCGCACAAGAGTTTACCTTGTCCAACTTAACTCGTCAAATGGCACAATTTATTGTAGTTGCAAAATGTTTGAGTCCATGGGTTTGTTGTGTCGTCACGCTCTAAGGGTACTAAAAGTCAAATCTTGGATTGAAATACCTTCACAACATATATAACGTTGGACAAAAAAATGCAAAGAAAGGATTGGATGCAAATGAACATAGTCAATTATTGTAGGTAAAAGGTAAACTATCTATTACATTGCGTCGAAATACGTTGATGTGAATGGTTTATAATATATTGAAGGAAGCAGAGTCAGAAAGTGATACTAAAGTTGCTATGAAAAAATTGAGAGAGATGGAGGAATTGATTGAAAAGGATATGATCAAGTCAAAGGATGAAGTTAATAAAGAGAGTAATGACATACTTTAGAATGATAACAATGACGATGATTGTAATGAAAATGGTTGCTCAGTTGATAGAGCCACCTATATTGAATCCTTTGTTGGTAAGGCCGAAAGGAGTAAGCAATGCCAAATTAAAAAGTGCTATAGAGAAACAAAAAAAGAAGGCATCAAAAGATACTGTCTCATCTGGTACGTGAAATTTTATATTTTTTTTGACTATCATATGTAATTCCAATATTCTTTTTTACTTAAAAAGTTTAAATTTGTTTTATAGGGAAAACCAAGAAGCCAAGCAATATAGGCCCTTCACATAGCTTAGCACCATATGAATCAAATTTTCTTAAACAACTCAGTGTACCCACTAGTACAAATGTTACGCAGGTTTACCCAGCTATGATCTTCTTAAAACAAATAGTCATGCATTGTCTCCATCAAACCAAGTAATCTAATCTGTTACAGTGATGTATGTTTTAAGAACTTGAATGTTCTTATTTTCTCTAAATTCGACTAATTGCTTATCATCTTATAAATGTTACACAGGTCTTCTCAGTTGTGAGCTTGTTAACAACAAACAGTCATGCGTCGCCTCCATATAACCAAGTAATCTAGCCTAGTTTTTCATTTACAAGTATATATGCTACAAGATAGTTAATTTATGGTGAGTCAGGTATTGATCGATTTACTTTGAGAATGAAGAATTTATAAATACACATAGTAATTCTTGTTTGTTTTATACATTTGTTATACACATGTGGCAGAATTCATCCTCACGTTCTATTGCACATGAACCCCTTGGACTAAATCCTCAACTCAGCCAGGTTTGATTTGTTTATCACACAAGGCATATTTGTTTTTTTAGCATGTAGTTAATGTGAAGCTATATGTAATGCAGGATTCACATCCATATGTTTATGGGCAACAACAAAATCCAGAGGAGTAATTTCTACAATACAATGAGAGTAAATCACTTTTCAATGCTTTTAAGTTACCCTAAGATATTTCTTGTTTTTCACCACTAAACTTGATTTATAATTTTTGGGTGCAGTTGGAAGATGATATGCTTTGGGTTGGAAACCTTTAAATCTTTTTTTTTTTTTTATTAGAAGCCTTTACTTATTTTGATTTTGAACCGGATGTATACTGTGGTGAATATTTGTTCGACAACTTCGTTATTTTGGAGAGTAGGAAGCATTGAGATTACAGTCACTGGAAACAATAGCTTTGCTCTTAATTATTGTTCCATAACTTTCTCATTTTAAGATTGAGTGTGCCTGTCATTTGAGTAATGTATTGTCATGCTATATATCATAGTGAATAAAGGATATAAGGAGCAAAGGGCCAAGGCATAAGAAATCATGTCAGCCATACGATGAGTTGTATAAGATATCATTTTGTCTTATTACAATTTACAACCACAGGCTCACTTGTACTTTTAATAGTATTAAAATATTTTATGTCACTGCAAAATTGTAGCATTTGATACAAAAAATCCAATTCTATATATCAACCTAAAATGAACTGTAGCTATAGCTGAAAGTAGTAATCTAAAGCAACCCAAAATCCAATTCAAGCTGTCATTCATTCTTGCAATCTGACACCCCCTAAAAACATTAGAGAGAAAAGCTTAATCAAATGAAAAAAAAATTCCCATAGAAGTTCTCTTTCAATCTTGCAATCTCCAACCATGGACATTATACCCAAAGGACAGAGGGCACTTCCTAGAGTCTCATCAAACCTTGATAGACATTCTTTTAGTTCCTGGTACATACCAAAATCCCACTCAATCAAATACAATGAATTAGTAAAATAAAGACACTTTAAGATCCAATTTGTTTAACTAAACTCATAAATTGCCAAAGTCTTACGAATCGATAAAAAATAGAAAGGACACAAACCATAAAACAAAGTATCCAAGTCTTTCGTATCGCGTTTGTAATTCTTTCAAGTACCTCTACCTTTTACTTTCTCTCTAAATCTCTTTGTTAAATGGAAAACTGGCATTGCCGTAAAATTTATAATACACAAATTTCAGGTTTAAGAAGAAAAAAAGAACAAAGACAAAGTCGGTGCCCTAATTAATTGAATAAACAGAGCAATCACTAGACATGTAGCAATTGTAAAAAGAAAATGTAAGCAGCGCAAGGGTATCCTCCAAATAAGAAAGAAAGAAAAAAAAAAAAAAAAAAAAAAAAAAAACAATCTAAGATGACCCAAAACCCCAGAATTTACACAAGCTGGAATCCAAAAGGGTAAAACAAAATTCAAGCAAGAAATTGCAGTCAGATTCAAGCTTGCTTAAATCAGACCAAAAATTCAAGCAAGCTAGAATCCAAAAAGGATAAAACAAAATTCAAGCAAAAAATTACAGTACATGTAGCTTGAGATTTTTTATTTTTGCAGTTTGTGGATTCAATTTCAAGCAAAATTCAAGCAAAAATGGATGAGATTCAAGCAAAAAGGGAGGCGGAGGGAATTTTATGTTTTTGTGGAAAAGAAAGATTGCAATTTGTGGATTTGATTCAAGCAAAAAGGGTGGTGGAAAATAAGGTGGAATACAAGGGGCAACAATTATTGGTTTTGGCAAAGAACTCTAATGGCGTTAAGGAAGATGAAAATCCAGCTATTGTTTTTCATTTAATAATTATTATGCCACGTGTCATTTATTTATTGGTGGGTAATACCAGTTGTCAATGTCATGTGGTGATACTGTACCATCTAATAATTTCTCGTGGGAGAGAGGGAAAGGAGGGAGGGTGGTGAGGGATTGGGACGACGGGTAAGTTTTTATAGTTTTTCTTTTTAATTTTTTGTTATATTAAACTTTTTTGTTATTTTCAATAGAATTCAAGCTTTTTTATTAAATACATTTATTAGGTGGTTTTTTGTTAAAAGAAATGTAGCCATGTACAGAGTTGTGGAGGCTTCAGATTATCAAGTGATTACCGGAGTTGGAATCAACGACCTAAAGTTTGCAAAGAAGGCATGGATTCTCCCCGGCCAATCATGCACCATCTTCAACATGTTCCCCGTAAACTATAGCCAAAGCTCGCCTTCACCCTCCCTATGGTCTTTACCATCGGGCCATGCACTAACGACATGACCAACCTCCATAAGTATGCTAAGCTCCTCTACCACCACGACAAGCTCTCCAACCACTTGAAAAAGCTTGTCTAGGGGATCATCGAGGAGGAGACGCGTGTCCTTGCCGCCTTAATGACCACGGAGGAGTTGTTCATGGGAACAAAAGAGTTTAAGCAAAAGGTGTTTGACAAGGTTTAGTTGGAACTGAATCGATATGGGCTTTTGATTTATAATGCAAACGTCAAACAACTGGAGGACATTCCCAGCCATAAGTATTTTAGTTACTTGGAGGCAGAATATACATATGGAGGCGGCAAATCAGGCTAGGGTTGACCTGGCAAAAGTGAAGAAGAAATGGGAGATATATAGGGTCGAAAGAGAGGCAGGGGTTAACACTGCAGACTGCAGCATAGATTGATGCCGAGGGATGGAGAAGGGAAGATGAAGGAGATTAAGACTAGGATGTAGGTGAAGGTGTTTGAGAATATGAGGGAGGCTGAGATAGCGAAAGCCGATGCTGAGCTAGCGAAGAAAAATATGAGGAGGCGCATATGGTGGAGGTAGAGGCTGAAAAGGCGGTGGCATCAAGAGAGGCAGAGTTGCGAAAGGAGGTGGAGATGATGAAGGCCTCGACTAGAATGGAGAAGCTTAAGGGTGAGTTATTGATTAAGGTCAGTGTTGAGTATGAACCCAAGGTACGTCTTGTGCTTCTTTCTTTTTCCTTCTTAAATATTATATAGAATACATATATGCATGCATTGGTTTTGCACGCATGAATACAGATGAAAAATTATGTAAACTAGTGTTCTACCTATATGAAATAGTTGATGTATCAGGGTCGTATTTTCAGATAACAAGCCGTTGATGGAAACTTTTATGCAAAGTAAAAAATGACCGAGGTAGGACTCTATGCTCGTCAACAAGCTGCTAATGCAGAATGTTATGCAAAGAAAAGAGAGGTTAAAGGACTCATGGCCCTCGGACAAGCCCAAGGCGCATATCCACGCTTTCTTTTGGACACGATTGGAGGCAATTATGCAGCTATGAGGGACTTCTTGATGATCCACAATGGCATGTTTCAACAAGTTGCCCAGATCAATGATGACGCCATGTGCGGTCTTCAACCCAAGATTAGCATTTAGACTACTGGTAGCGCAGAGGGCAATGATGGCGGAGTTAATGGGGCTTTCAAAAAGGTTGCAGGTGTTTACAAGACGTTGCTACTGTTGTTCATGACAGTTGATGAGCAGAATGACATGTTGCCACCGCCTTGGTTGGGGACTTTGTCCAATTCTCCTTCTACCAAATTGACTCTCAACACATCAAACTAGCATGTTGTCAGCAATTGAGCTCTGAATTCATTTCAATTCAAACTACTTAGTTTTTGAATTACAAAAAACTACCTCAACTATTGGGTTAATCACAATTTCATACCTCATCTTTAAAACATTTCAATGTCATACCTTATCTTTGAATTTGTTGCAATGTCATACATTCCGTCAGTTTGTCTGTCAATTGCTCTATTAAATGCTGGCGTGGCTTGAGATGAGACCCACTTTCTATTACAAATTTAATTAAATATTAAAAAAATTAAAATACAATTATTTAAATATTTTTATAAAAATAATGTGGGACCCACCCACCTTCTTCCTATCCCACCTCGTCTCCCCCCACCATTCCTCTCTTCAGTCCAAAACCAAAACCACCTTCTTCCCCATCCACCCGTGTCCCCAACCCCCAACCTTCCTTCCCCATCCACCTTCTTCGAATTTGTTTAAAGTCTTGGAGATTTTATGCCTTTTGGAAACATGTTTAGAGAGAGGAAGATGGGGGAAACCATCAAATATATGTAATCTACGATCTCGACTAGTTGCACACAATTCTCTTCCTTCTCTTCAACGTTGTCCTATTTACCGTTCTATCGCTCTTCCACCTCACTTATTTCAACCCTGTCGCCCTCTTCTTCCACCACCTTTTCCCCATCAACACAGCCTATTTTGTCGCCGAGTTCACTGGCTCCATCACCGCCCTTTCCGCCTTCTACCTCTTCTTAGCATATGGACACTTCCTATTCTCCTTACTTCCCCTCCACTACGACGTCGCCCAGCGCATGGTCGGCTCAATCAACGAATGGTCGACCATCAAGCACGCCCTCGACCTCGACAGCAGTCACGGCATACTCTTAAACGCGGTGGCGACTCAGAGAGTTCGGGTCGGGGTGTGGACCTAGACTGGTCCGAGATGATAAGCCTTTCGTCGACGCTACGAACGGCGAAGATTTAAGGTGTGGGGGAGTACGTCACTGTGGAGAAGATGATTGAGTGGGGAGGATGAGGGCAAGGTAGAGTCACGGTGGGGTTTTGGTTTTGGAGTGAAGGGAGGAATGGTGGGGGAGACGGGTGGGATAGGAAGAAGATAGGTGGGTCCCACATTATTTTCATAAAAATATTTAAATAATTGTATTATAATTTTTTTAATATTTAATTAATTTTTTAATAGAAAGTGGGTCCAGTCTCAAGCCACGTCAACATTTAACAGAGGATTAACAGATAAACTGACTGAATGTATGACATTGCAACAAATTCGAAGATAAGGTATGACATTGAAATGTTTTAAAGATGAGGTATAAAATTGTGGTTGACTCAATAGTTGAGGTAGTTTTTTTGTAATTTAACCTTATTATTTTCATTGACTATTGGTTTTTTTTTTTTTAGTTATTTTCTTTTTATTTATTTATGGAGAGGTCACTTCATTAATCAGAAGTCATACCAACTACATTCCTTGTTGAACTTTTGGAGAAATTTTTATGTAACACCCAATGTCCTAAAAGTCCCCTGCCTAGCGCCACTTAGGCGAGCTAGGCAGCTGATTATCGCCACGGTTAATTTCTAGGCGTTTGAAAAATAAGAAACGATGCCTACACCTGCCTAGGTCGCGACCTTTACTCAATTAGAAAATAGATAACTCCTTTATTGCATTTTCTTTTTTTTTTTTTTAGTAATTATATGAGTTGTTGAATACTTAGATGAATACTTATTAATATGCATATTCCCATATTTTCATATGTTCTAGTCATTTATAATTTATGTCATACTATTTTATAGTTTGCAATACAATTATTTATTTTTAAAAATATAAATAGACACTTCATTATCCTTTTATATAATGAATTTAATTTAATAAATAAATAAATAACCTAGACTCTTGCCTAAGTGCTTGTCTCCTGCCCACAACCCGACTAGCACCTTTTAAATCTTGTTAACACCACTTGTGAACATGCAAAATTATGAGAAGGCACCTTCCTCTCTTTGCTCCTTTTTTATATATATATATATATATTTTTTTTTTTTTTTGTCAGCACTCTTTTCTTCATGTTCTCTATGAACGAAGCACTACAAATATGAATGGGAAATAACAATTTTCATAACACGGATGCATCACTATGTTGCATTTTATGTTAATGAAATAAAGATATATAATACTTATGTCTTTATTTCATTGGCACAGAACGCCGCTGTAACAATGTAGCTAAATCATTCTTAATTAAGAGAGATTCAATCGAAATGCTTCGTTCTTCGTTTAGCATTAAAACAAAAATCCACCTAAACAACAAATTTCAATTTGATTTATTTTTCAATATTTTCAAACCAAAAAATAAAATAAATTTCCCATATAAACAAAGGAGAGAATTCAAATCATGAATAAAAAAAAGTGTTATTTCAACCCATTTCCAGCAACAAAAGGAAGAATATAAACCAACTTTTATTTAGACGTTTGAAAAATAAAAAGCGATATTTTGAGGTAATAGATCAGATTCAAATTGGTCATCCAAATAATAGTATCTTGTCGTTTCGATCATGTATATTTTGTATCTATTAACATTATGGACCATTACATGAGGCAGGTATCGATTTAATGGTTCTGTTCTCTAAGAAATTAGAAAACAAAACTCAAAATCCCTACCTGTAGATGATCGCGTCTCCACCAGAAAGGAAACGCATAATACCCAAATAAGCCCCGGTCAATCAGTTGCGTGAAAATTCACATAATCCGCGCTGGAAAAGCCATCCTCCTCAAAAGATCGCACAACAACAGAATACAGGCATCGCATCCTGCAGGGAGTTGTAAATCTCATGACTTCCAGACGACAGCAAGCGTCTGGAGCAGGCAGGAGCGTTTGGGAGGTCTGTTGCAAATGTCATTTAAGTTCTGCAAAGTTACATTTGGATTGTGAGGCTTTAAATCTAATTTCTCTTCACAATATTAGCCATCCATGGCATGATTCACAGCTAGTAATGATATAGCTCCATTAAGCCAACAAGAAACAAAAAGGTAGAATGCCAACTACGAAAATAAAATAATAGACGAGCTATGAAATTAGGCCTAAATTAGCAATCCATGATCAATTTAGTTTAAAACAATGTTATTACTATACAGACGAATTCAAAGTACATCTTTCATTTCTGTAGTAGCAAAAGCCAAATCAACAATCACCCCCAAGTAACCTTCAGTAATTTGGTCAGTACGGTCCGTAGTTTATACGGCTGAAAGCCAAACAAAAATGCCAAGTTAATCATTCAAACTTGTTATGTCATAAACTTAGCGTCACTCAGGATATCCAGTCTCTGTTGATATCATCAAATCCTAAATTCTGGGAAAAGAAAAGAGAACTTAAATATCAAAAGGAGTTGAGCAAAATATCAGTTCTGTTATATCCAAGCATGACTTTTTGATAAACAACTTCTAACCTCATATTTGACGCGTGACCTTGTAAACCTCAATACTAGCTCCAAAGATCGGCTGAGGAATTGCTAGGTCAGGAATCCAGGAAATTCTGATTGAAAATGAAAGAAAAGAAAAATTAAATGGTTCTGCGTAATACAACAGAATTCAACAGAAGCAGGAAGGAGAAGAAGAAAAAAAAACCACTAACAACTCGAAATAATGATCACAACTGTTGTTCACCAAATTCAGCAGCTGTGGTTTGCGGAATGAAAACAATAAAATAGAAAGCAAGCAATATTATTGATAAAATTGCTAGAGGCAGGTTTGCTTGCCCGCAGTTATCTATAAAATATCTCTTCCCCCGGCTTTATGCAACACAATTCGCGTAGCAATTTTTTGTTTATTCTGTGATTCACCTCAGAACAAGTTCTCTAGCCTCCATCAACCACATTATATATCGAGGGGAAAATAAACTCATGCAATAAACCTTCGAAAGATAGAGATGGTCTAAAGTGCAATACCTATTGATGTTTCAATCATTCGGTATGGCCATCTGATCCAGCTATGTGCCTCATCAACAGAGTAAACAGGATTCAAATTTGAGACAGCCGATTTCTTACTTTCTTTTGTAAACATAGCCAGTCCCAAACTCAAATGAAGTAGGATTGCAACTGGGGACCACCATAAGAGTAACAGTCAATTGATGCAGACACCTTGAATTAATAAATTAGGACATCCCTACTAGGAATACTATTGGCGCTCAACCATTGAGATGGGAAATAAAGGATATATACTACAGCCAAACCGCTCAATAGCACTTAAGCAGTTAACAATGGAAGTGAGCACACAAGTGTAATTTTTTTTCTCAGAGAGGCCACTTTATGCAGTGATGTTAAAAGTTTGAGCATGTGTAAACTTAATGGAAGGAGAGGCACTTAAAATATGAATCATCACAAAGTCTTGAAGTCTGTAATATTTGGGAGCTTAAAGAAAGTCTTGAAGTCTAATATTTGGGAGCTAAAAGGAGTTACAACATATAATGTGATTATGTCATGATGTTTAAGTTTATACATAACTCAATAACTACTAGCGGATGAAACTCTGTAAGCATATGTAACAGTGAGAATCTTTAATAAGTTAGCCAAACAAGGAAGAAATAATAAGACGAAAAAAGAACATGGGAAAGCAACAATTGTGCCAGCTATTTATTTTACTCCCAACCCAGGAATAAATTTACTAGTGAACCAATGTCATATCATGGCGGTACCTTCACCCTACTAGTGACGATGCAATAACATATATCAACTCCACATAGTTAATGAATTAGAAGTAATTAAAGAATCTTCATATAAATATGAAGCAAAGAAAATGAGTAATGTACAGATCTACCAACCTCCAAATGTTCAAGAATCATTTTAGTGACGTTAAGGAGATGTATCCCATGGTCTACGGCCATCAGTTTTAAGAATAGGAATATGCACCTGTGAATGAACCATATTACCTTCAGAACATGGCGCGCAAACATGGTGCACAAGTTAAATATCATAAAACTGTTCAGAAACAGAAGAATTCTTCATGCAAAAAAGTAAAAACCTAACCTTTTGAATGTTTCCAATCATTCCTGATTTGTACATGTAGTAGGCTGATGCAACCCATGAACCAATGTCGTATATGTAATTTCATCTAAAGCTACTCCTTTACTGGCCATATGATCACATACTTCAAAAGCTTCTTCCACCTTCCCTTGCTTACAAAATCCATTTGTTAACGCATTATAGGTGACGGCATCTGGGACAACTCCCATTTTTGTCATCTCAGATAGCAGTCTAGTTGCTTCTTCCATATTGCCTAGTTTACAGTACCCATCAATCATGACAGTGTAGGTAATCTTATTCGGTTTTATGTTAAATGAAGACATCTCCAGCAAGACATTCCCTACTTTATCTATTTGTCCTAGCTTAAAATAACCATGAATTAGTGCTGTATAACATACAACATCTGGCAACAAGCCATCGTTCCTCATTTCATCTAGAAGGCATTTTGCATCCTCAACACTGCCAATTTTGCAGAGTCCATCTATAAGAGAAGAATACGTGGCACAAGTTGGTTGAATGCCTTTCTTTTTCATGTCCAAGCGGAGACCAAGGGCTGCAGTCATATTCCCATTTTTGCTGTATGCTCTGATTAGTGTATTATAAACAACAGAATTTAGCTCCACTTTTTTAGTCACCAACTTACTGAAAAGGTTTTCACCCTCATCCACTCTGCCAGCTTTACAGTACCCATCTATCATCACCCCATATGTATAGACATTCGGAGCCAGACCCCGATTTTCACACTCATCCCATAGTTTAAGTGCATCGTCCACTTTTCCCATATTACATAGACCATGAATTAACAAATTATAAGTATAAGTATCTGGTTCAATTCCTTGCTTAGTCATCTCTTCTTTAAGCTTAAAAGCTTCCTCCACTTTTCCCTCCTTGCAACAACCCGAGATAAGTGTGTTGTATGAGATTTTATCCATTACCAAACCTCTCTCCAGCATTGGTTTCAGTCGCAGAACAACATCTTGTGTGCTACCAGATTCACAAAGCCCATGAATTAAGGCATTTGAAGTTGCAGTGTTGGCTGCAAATCCTAGGTCATATAGCCTAAACCAAAGTTCAACTGCCTCAGAATGCTTTCCATCTTTACAAAGCCCACAAACCAACGTGGTAAGCAAGCCATCACTGGGCCTACAGTTTCTTAAAAGCATTTCTATAGTAAACTTTAGCGCAGAATCGAACCTAGATTTCATGCATAACCAGTGAATAGCTGAGAAACAAACAGCTTGATTTATGGATAAACAATGGGACAGCATCTTGTCTAAAATCTGCTCAGCATGCTCCAACTGATTAGTTTTACAATATCCCTGCAGCAGAGAATTAAGAGTAACAGAATTGGGAGTTAATCCATTGGATAACATATCATCCAATATCTTTAGTGCCTCACTAATATTTCCCGTTTTACAATACCCATCAATCAATGTGTTATAGACAACCTCATTCGGGACAAATCCCCTATTGGACATTTCCTTCAAAACACAATTTGCCTCATAAAACTTTTCCAGCTTGATCAAACCATTAATGAGCACACTGTACGTTATAAGACTCGGGTTCACATTGTTTTCTACCATCTTCTTCTTGAACTGGAAAGCTTCGTCTAATCTCCTGCTCTTACAAAGCCCGTGAATAACATTATTGTATGTAACAACATTTGGAGCAATACCCCGCCCTTCCATTTTTGAGAGCAAACCTATCGCTTCATCAACCTTCCCTCCCTTACAGCATGCATTAATTGCAGTAGTAAACAAGTAAACATCAGGAGAAACACCTCGAGACATAACTTCAAATACTTGATAACTCTTATGAAGTTCGCTGGCCTTCACTAACGAACTCAACAAAAAATTACAAATCTTCAACGATGGAAAGAAGCCCTTATCAGAAAAACACATAAACATATCAACGGCGTAACCAAAACCCATACTCTTGAATTGGGTGCAGTAAACATGAATCAACAAGTCCAGTGCCTGAACACCAACAGCTCTTTCGGCCACGGTATTCAATTCCAACATGGTAATGGCTATCTCCATATGCCTGTGACTGGGGTTAGTATATGAAACTGGCATATTCCCATCAATTGAACGGATCAAAAGCAATCTCGCAGGCGATACAAGATTTGAATTAATAAGCAGACGAACCAAAACACAAAGGGATCGAACAGTAAACCGAAACTTAAAAGATTCAGAAGCAAAATAGAAGAAATGGAGAGCTGTTTTGGGGTTTACATTGGAGCTAATGGAACGGAACAACTGTTCAAATTGACGAGGCGACAAAAGGGGTACGAGAGCTTTACACTTAGAAGAATCTAGAGCTGGTTTTGAGAGAACAGAAGATACCCAGTTGTGCAAACTCTGATCGGGCGGCTCCGGTTGATCCGGAAGATCCATTGGCGGTGGCTGAGGAGGCTCTTGGGGGCGGCGTTGGGTGGTGCAGGTCACGCACGGGCGGTTGATGGGAGAGAAGAGAAAAAGATGGGGTTTGGGGATTGAAAGCCTCCTCAAATCCATCGGAAAATGCATGTAATTAGCTCTTCTGGGTGTGTCGATTTTGTGGGTTTCACTGCAGGGTTTATGAGAGTGAAGCTGCCATGGATTTTTACTTTGAGATTCAGAGGATGCGAAAAAGCCACGATAGTGTGTGTGAGAGAGAGAGAGAGAGAGGCCTTTGAGGTTTGCTATTCTGTTGTGGCCCTTGTGGGTTTAAAGCTGCGCCGCAGGCAGAAGGCACAAGCAACAACCATGTCAAACCAGGGTGAGAGGGGGAGACAGACCGGCAGAGAGAGAAACGAAGAGAGAGGTGTAGGCCGAAATTTGGGCTTTCTATTGGGCTTACTGCGCAGACTTCAATATCCCTAACCCACTACACGTTCATTTTTCTATTGCAACCCTCAATTTATTTAATTTTTTTTTTTTAGTATAATGACATATTTTATACTAAAGATATAGGAGAGTTTAGCAAGCTACACAATGGGCAACCTATTTGGTATCAAATTCGCAATCTAACATATTTGAATCTAAGTCATTTCACTTACATGTGAAAAGAAATATCACTAGACCATATTACTGAGTAGCCCTCGATTTATTTTTTAATTTTAAACAAACGATAGAATATGACATTAAAGTCCTCTAAAGCATAGAGAGGAATATTCAAACTTAAATGTAGAATACGAAGCATAATGCTCTAATTAACTTGCAAACCAATGTCGGCAACCCTTAGTTCCTTGAAGGCACCCTTTTATTTATTTTTATTTTTTTTATATATATACGAGGGATATTTGGGGAGTTAAAACCAAACCACGGATATAAGGTGCAAGGATGAATACCTTTAATTAACTAAGTTACAATTTAATATAAGAAACACATGGTTAGTCTAAGAATGATATTATTGTCCATGGTCAAAAATGGAGGTCAGTCCTCTTTAGATGTGGGTTGACCCTCATCAATAGTAAGGCTACCTTAAAGGGTGAATGAGAGATCTTATGGGGTGTAATGGTAGGATCAACACAAGGATATATAGTGGTTCGCCAATAAAGGGTATGACCATTCCAAAGTAAGTTTCTCATCAAAACCTCATCAGGTTAGAAAAAACCTTATGAAAAAAAAAAATACTCCTGATCATAGGAAAAAGAGTATATTGAGGTCATGCAAGTATACTTCAAAATAATCTCTCAAGCTAAGCATGTCATTCTGTACATCCCTGTCAAAGCATGGCATGACTTTTCGTGGATCGCAGCCAAAGTTATCAATGGTCCTTTGCTAGATTCCTCCCCAAGCAGGGTGTATACCATTCGGTAGTTCCCACCTAAAACCCTGAAATAACCTCTCTCTCTCAACAAAATACCATGCTCAACATTCCAAGCGGTGTGTGAGGTTTCAGGGGTCAAGCTAGAAGCTCCAGACTTCACCATCAACCTCGATTAAGTCAAGGGAGGGAATATCCAGGCAAGGTTCAATCCTTGGGCTCTCAGTGGAAACTCGAATCCTCCGGAACGAAGTAATATCGATGTCAAAGCCTGACCCTCAGTAAATTTAATGACTATTCTGCCTACCAAAGCTTAAAATCCGACAGTGGGGATGATGGTTGAGAAGGGCAATTTTGTCCTCTAAGTTTTGAGCGAATTGGGGGTAGGTTTGGCTTCATTGTCATTCGATGAGGGTTTCAAGGATGCAGGCTATGCTGCCTTTAAGATAGAGAGAAAGAAAGAAAGAGAGAGAGAGAGAGAGAGAGAGAGAGAGAGAGAGAGAGAGAGAGATGGGAGGATTTGTTGCGAGGGATTTCAGAGATTGCATAGAGAGGGAGATAGGACAAGGGTGTCTGTTGCAGAGATAGGCCCCTTGACACAGATGCGCCATTTCTCTCTCATTTCTCTCAAATTCGAGAGACTTGTCTTTCTCTCTCTTCATTTCCCTCAACCTCTAGCCCCAACGCCGCTCACACCCTTTCTTCTTCATCATCTCTCATATATTTCATCTTCTCTAAAAGAAAATCCGAGCCACTCAATTTCTCTCAACCCTAGCCGTCCCTCATCCAATTTCTCTCAAACATGGCCTCCATTTTAGGCCTCGAGTTCACAAAATCTGGAGAGCTTTCTCTCTCACTTGCAAACGAAGGTGGCTGAGTACGAGGGCCCTAGGTGGACCACCGCAAAAAAAAAAAAAAA
Organism: Pyrus communis; assembly: GCF_041283825.1. NCBI lineage: Eukaryota > Viridiplantae > Streptophyta > Magnoliopsida > Rosales > Rosaceae > Pyrus > Pyrus communis. The sequence goes on from NC_142580.1 coordinate 29,199,300, forward strand.
AACCTTTAAATTTTAATAAATAAAAAAATCAAGCTACAAAAACAATGGGCTGTTTTATAGCTAATTTGTAGGGTTTTTTTTTTTTTTTTTTTTTTTTTTGGCAAAGAAACTCAGTGGTGGTTGTATTACTAACTACCAATACTAATTATGTATTCTTATGAGTACCGTATTAGTGTTCTGTGAGTTTGGGCATAATTGAGTATCACCGCCACCTCTTCAGCTTGCTTCTTTCCTAAATTCAATATTATCAATCATCTGAATTATGAGTTTTTTTTCATAAACTTCTTTAGGTATGCAAGAACGCGCCAGCCGTAATTCTACCTGCCTTCAAACTTCAATGTGCCGCATTTGTCGGCCACTGATAGGATTGAACATTAACGAAGGAAGGTCAAACTATTATCCATGCTTAATGAGGCATGTAATCTCTCTATCTCTCTTCAAAGACTTCTGGTTTTCAATCAAACACCCCATTTTTTTTCTCCCAAGTTACTGGGACAAACATAGAAAATCCCAGCCACTTACAATTATAGTTGTAAAAAATTCTTTCTTTTATATATCTAGATAATTGATGTTTGCTTTTTTTTTTGTTTTTTTTGTTTTTTGTAGTTTTGGTTGTTACATCACACATCGTAGCCTTATATATATATTCTCATCTTTACCTAACACGAGGCCTTTTGGGAGCTCATTGGCTTCGGGTTCCGCAGGAACTCTGAAGTTAAGCGAGTTCGCGCGAAAGCAATCTCATGATGGGGGACCCACTGGGAAGTTCTCATGTGAGTTCCTAGAAACAAAACTGTGAGGACATGGTCGGGGCCCAAAGTGGACAATATCGTACTACGGTGGAGTCGAGCCCGAGATGTGGTGGGGGCCCGAGCCAGGATGTGACATTTCTATTTTTAATTTATCCTTGGGTAAGCAATTTTGATGAAATTACGTTTTTGCGCCACTTTTCGGTATTTTCAGGCAATTAAAGTTGAATATGAAGAAGGTTTTGACGCATTTAGACCTGTTGGACTCTCAAGTTTGATATGGTAATGAATTTATTGAGTTAAATGTTTATTAGTCAAATTGTGTTTTATGTTATGTTGAATATAATTTACTGGTTATACTTTATGTTGCTATAACTTATTACTGTTAATTTTTACTTTGAGTAGGATTTTTTGTACGACAAACTGCAAGAAGGTTTTCTTAAATGAAAAACAATATGACATGAAACCTGGTGATCTAATTGCGTAATATTTAGTATTTTTTGGTGAGGGATTTCGAGTTTTCCGCCAAGTCTCTATCTTATTTTTAGTTTTTAAGTTGCAGGTAGTACTTTATGGTCAATGTGATCCTATATCTATTTAATTAATTATATTCTTAGATCATGTAGTAAGACTACCAAGTAGCAATATTGTTGCTTTTTAAGTTGTTTATTCCTTTTATTTGGATTTGATGTGAGATATCCGTGACTGGTTGTTCAACCCAAAATCTAGGATTGTTGTTTTTACGGTTTAAAAAGATGATGATTAGAGGAGTTTAAATGCTTTAGTTGAAGAAGGAAAACTATACATATTCATATATGACCCATATTGCTTCCTCTCTCTTTCACCTATCTGATATGTTGGGAGTTTAATGTCCACCATTACTAATATCCATATCTACTACCATTGTACACACACACACACACACACACATATGTATATATAGTTCCTTATTCTTCCTATTAATAGTTACTTGAAATAATAGTATTGGTATGTATATCTATATGTATAGAACTTAGAACCTAGAGTGAGAGTGAGCGACTGTTGTGAAGTGGCCTAACCCAACATTCATTCGCAAATCTGGTTTATAGAAAATTCTGTCAGACTGTCCCTATTGCCTTCCCCTGCCTTTCTTCTCTAAAGAAGAAAAGGAGTGTTAGACTAAAAGCTAAGCATTTCAATGCTTTCCTGATTGTATCCTAATATCACCAGTACTCCTACTTGATGCGAGAATTACTTGACACTCAAATTAAACCCTCGTTTGACAATTGTAGTAGAATGGATAAGTGAGGGATCGTTCTAGACCGGGGATTAGGAGGGCTTGCTAAAACCTTCTAAATTGACTTAAAAACATAAAAACTAAATTAAAATACTCTTAACAAGACTACTATGACTCAAAATGGCTTTGAAAAACTCAAATTGTCTAAAACAATCAAATTGACTCAAATAGAAGCTAGAACTTGATTTAGATGAATTTGCAATTGTTTATGACTCCAAAAGCTTAAAGATACAAAAATAAAACAAATACGAATGATTAAGACTTAACAAAATAGGGGGGGAATTGTGGTTGGACGATATTAAATTAAAAAGACAGAATATAATTAAAGGCAAAATGTAAATATGAATGTGATAAAAATATGGATGATGGAATAGCCAAGGGGTTCTTCTCCACACATGTTACACTTGCAAACAAAATTGATTCTCAGTTGGTCTTTCGATAAGTTGTGAAACTCAATGCTCCAAGTTAATTAGATCCGCTTAGATTAACTTTCAGATTTCCCTAAATTCGTTGGATTGAATGGAATACGCATTACAACCAAATTATTCTTAATCAAAGTCCCTAACTATGGAATACGCATGATAGAGACATTTAACCAAGATCATTAAGTTCAACGGAAATCATAAACATCGACGAGGCATTCGTTACTATGGAATACGCATGAAACTTATGCCAAGAATTCGTTTAACGCGATTGTTTATAAGCAACCTCTACTACTTGTGAATATAAGTTCATAACGATTAGGTGAAATTCACTTATATTCTAGCGTCATATTTATGCATGAAAATTAAGCTTGCAATCTCAATGAACATACATAAATAAGTTATCAATCAAACAGTTAAACGAATTGAATCCACAACTTATGAAATTCCAACCAAACGTAATCAATTCAAAATGCAAATATAAATATAGTTTCGAATCACCCCCTAGCTAAAGGGGGTTTAGTTCCTCATAACTTTGAAATCAAAGAAACACCTAAACATTCCAACAACTCAAACGTGAATTGTATGAACGTTTAGGCACTCTTCTCTTCCCTTCTCATACGTACAAAACAAAGAGAATTAAATTTAAACTTTGAAATCAAAGAAACACCTAAACATTCCAACAACTCAAACTTGAATTGTATGAACGTTTAAGCACTCTTTTCTTCCTCGTTGTTGTAGCACAAGGTCTAAGGTGAGCTTTGGGGATTATGTGAATTGTTTTGGAGGGATGGGAAGTGGTTGGATAGTGGCTGCAATGAAGGAGAAAAACTGCACAGAAAATGGAAGTGTTTGTAACTGAAAATGTGTATGGAAGAGTGAATGAATTTTGAGGAGTGTTGGATGCTTATTTATAGGTGAAATGGGGGAACAAAAGAGGGAATATTGCAGCTAGGAGGGGATGAATGATTATGGGTGCATGTGTTTGGAATAATGAAGGGGGAATGTATGTAATAAAACAACTAGGAAAAGTTATGGAAAGTTGGAAATGGGAGTGGGAACTCACGGCATTGTTGGGTTGTTTATGGGAGAATAAATGTATGATAATGGCTAAATAATTAAAGGGAATGAATGGGAGTGACACTAGGTTGGTTATGCATGTGAATGCAAGGAGGAAAGCTGAAAATGCAAGGGAAGCTCACGGCACAATGTTGTTTTGCTTCTTGAAATGCATGTGAATGCATTTGAGTGTAATATGAAAAGAATGACTAATTAATGTATGTAGGGTTGATATGCATGTGAATTAGGTTGGAAAGAGGTGGAAGTGGAATGTTATGTAATGATAATGTCTTGTAAAGATGCTAATAAATAATGCATGTAGGGTTAGCTAGGTTGGCTTTGTTTGGGTGCATGTATGTTAATGGTGGTTTTGCATGTGAATTGATGGATTGTTTTTGATGGAATGGATGGTTCTTTGCATGGCTATAAGGGATAGAATAAGAGAGAATGGGCTAGGCCCTTTGTTTTATGTCCAAAATGAAAATAAGGCCTTCAAATTCGTCCAAACTTTGGCTCCATGGATAAGCTATCCAATCCATGCCCAAAAATGCTCCAAATGGCCTCAAAATGCACTTTCTTGCTCCCTAAGCCCTTAGAACCTGAAAACACACAAAAGAAGCATAAAGAACTAAAATAACTAAAGAAACATAACGTAAATGTACGAGAACAAGCCATTTAAGTCGCATGAATATGCTCCTATCAAATACCCCCACACTTAGCTTTTGCTAGTCCTCGAGCAAAACAGAATAAAAACAAATAAACAAAACGACACTAAACACGTAAAACACAACCTAAACCTTCCAACAACCGTCTTAGGGATTTCCAATGCACATGACATGTTAAAAATCATCATTCTCACAGATTTTTAGTCATCTTCACACTTAAGTACATTCTTAATCATAGTCACCATATACTAGTTCACAATTAAGCATTTAAAACCATGTTTTGAATGTAGTAACATGCCTTAGAGAATTTGCTCAATTCCTTACAAGATATGCACTCGATTTTCACTCAGAATTTCTAACTACACACCCTAATCTAGTCATATGTGAGAAGATTGATGTAAACATGAAAACGAACACTCACATATATGTATCATAAAGAGAGCAATTTCTGGAGTTAATAAGCATGTTTAGGTATGATCTCATGAATGGAATGCTACTACTTAGAATGAGAACCAGTGATTCCATAAGCTCATATCAATTTCAAACTCCGCAAATTGAAACACATAACACTCAAGATAGAAGTTGAGGGAGGTAACGGGGCTAAGGGTAATGGTTTAACAAAGAAAGGTAGAGTACACAAACGTTCTTAAAGCAATAGTGAGCAAAGTATTGAATTAGGCACTTAGAATTCCCTTTAGAACGCAGAAGTTAACTTTGAACACCCAAGGGGAAGTCACAACACTTAGGGCCATATTCAAACTTTTTGGGCCCTTTCATCAACAATCACACTTGTGAGTCCATTCTCACTTATTTTCACTCTTTTTCTTTTCTTTTCTTTTCTTTTTTTTTTTTTTTTTTTTTTTTTTTTTTTTTTCCGTGCCTCCTTTAAGACTTAGGCACATACATACACACAAAAATCCCTTCCCCCACACTTATTTTCTGCAACATATTAATAAAAAGGAATTCAATTAAGTCATGCTCACTATCCTTTAAGAACAAGGGTATAGGAAAGTCCTACTCTAGGCTAGGTAAGGGGTGATGTGGGTTAACAAAGAATAAAGGCTAAACGAGGCTCAACGGGGTTAAAACTTACAATAAATACGAAATATGGGAAGTAAGGCTATTTGGTTATGGTGGCAACTACACAACTTCATCTTGATATATGTTATGCAATTCAATGTCATGCTTTGAATGAAACGGATATAAGTTCTAGCATTTAGTTCTATCATGATACAATTGCATTCTAAGTAGTAACCAAGCAAGGAATAATGAGATCATGCAACAACTTTAGAAAACAAAGAATCACAGAAAATAACTCTCCAAAGAAGGTAATGGCTCGAGTCTCACAGGGTTGTAGCGTTTGTTTGAGTTCCTTCCTTCAAGCATGTTACAAAAACGAATTTTTCTTTTATGATTGCATGTGAAGTCATATATTATAACCATAACTAAGCATAAACCAAGAGTAAATCAAACTTTTCTCTATGTTTATAACTCTTTCTAACCGTCATGCAATTATAAACCAAATCCTTAACATTGTGTTGGAAGGTATCCTAAGACACAAACTCACAAAAACGACTCAAAACACTCTTTTTAGGCTTTTCAAAACAATTTTTCAAATTTTTATGTGCTTTTCGGAGTTATAAAACAACACACACTAAAATAGTTTTAAAACAGTGAGAAACAACATGTGAAGTGATAGGTGATAAAATCCAACGAATTTGCATCAAATATACTTAGTTACCCCCCCCACACTTAAATCAAACATTGTCCTCAATGTTTTAAGCATAGATTCACACAAAGCATAAGTAAATACACAAAAAGCACTTAAACATACTAAACATGGCAAAATGTAATTAACAAAGAGAAGAGTTTAGGGACGCAAATCTGGTTATGGAGTGTAAATTCCATCTTCTCTTTGTTGATTGCAATGAGGCTTGATCTTGATGATCCACAGGCTTACTCTCGAACTGGTTTCCGCCCATCATTGATTTTCCTTTGTGCTACTGGGCTGGAGGATTCTTTTGGTCTTCCCCGAAGGTCTGAGCTTATCCCTTTTGTCTGTTTCTTTGTTCAATCTGTGCAGGAGTGGTCCCTTCTCTGGAAGTGTATCAACCGTTGAAGATGACTACTCGAGAGCAACGCTAGGTAAGCAATCAGGAATAGGTTCCAGGCAGTTGGCTCCAGATCGGAAGACTGACTCCAAGTGCCGGCTGATTGCTTCTTTCACTTTGCCATGCGAGTAAGAACAAGGACAAAGAAAAAGACAGGGAGAGAGCATGATATGAGATACTTTTGCTTTTGACCTTGATGATATGAGATACCTTTGCTTTTGAAGAAGCGGTGAAGGAATCAGCGCATGTATTTCCTCCTGGGTCATATGTACTCCAGGTATCTGGTATCATCTTTGGGGAAGAAGAAAATTTTGAGTAATTCAAAAGGCTTTGCTGGGAGTGCGCCCTCAGAGGTGAGAGAGAGTTGGGCATTTTTCTTCAGGTTTACCCTGCCATAAAAGACGAAGGTCGACATATATAGAGATAATATCAAGTGGTGGTACTTTTTACCTTCGTCGACAAACGTTTTGATCCCGCAAATCCGGCTTTTTGAAATAATGGCGCCTCTTCGATCTCTGAACACGCCTCTTCGATTTCTGAGCAGGCGCCCCTTCGAGTGCTGAACGACACGTGGTAGTGCAGATGCGGCTCCTTTTGACAAAGCTGCACGCGTCTTCTGAAAAGCTGAGAAAGTGTCGCCGAACTTTGCGCTTGTCGGCTAAAGACGTGTAATTGAGATGATGGCCTCCACGTGTTATCAGCTTTGTCAGATATCTTTTGACAAAGCTGAACGCGTTTTCTGAAAAACCGCGAAAGCGTCGTCGAAATTTGCGGAGGAAAATCCGGATCTCTGAATCGGTGGACGCGTCGCCATGGCTTTTTATGGAGCTATCGATCACCCCAACAAATACACTCTGAAGAAATCCCATTCTTGAAAAATCGACTCCGGCCCTTTGAGAATTAACTCCAACCACCCCTTCTTTCTGAACACTTTTGAAAAATGGCAAACTCATCGAACCTTAGCTTGGAATTGAGCCTTAGCAGTGATACGGGCGCGCCGCGTCAAGGTAACGTATGGCGCCCTTCTTTCTTTTCTTCTAACGGTCCTCTCACAGGTGAAGACTCCGTGATGCAGGACGCCACAACAGCTACAATAGTAGCTAGGAACCTCCTCACTCCGAAAGATAGCAGGCTGCTGTCAGGACGGTCCGATGAGCTGGCCGTTCAAGAGTCCCTCGCACTTAGTGTTCAGTGTGCGAGTTCTGTGTCCAACATGGGCCAACGCCTGCTTGCCCGCTCCCGTCAGGTGGAATCATTGATGGCAGAAGTGGAAAGTCTCAAGCAGGAGATCCAGCAGCTAAAGTATGAGAATAGAAGTTTGCACGTGCTTGCAAACAACTATTCGACGGGCATGAAGAGGAAGCTTGATGAGCTGCAAGAGTCTGAAGGTCGGATTCACAGTGACCGTCAAAGGTTCTCGTCTTTCCTCCAGAGGCAACTTTTTCCTGGCTCATCCAGCGCTTGGCCAAGTATTGAGGCCTGGAATGCTCTATCTTCGATGCCTTCTGCTCCTATGCCTTCTGTTCCAACGCCTTCTGTTCCTACGCCTTCCGCTCCGATGCCTTCCGCTTCAAGAGTAAAGCCACGTAGTGGGGCCTCAAGCAAACACCCTTTGTGAAGCACCATCTTTCTTTGTTTAGCAGTGCCTATCAATAAATCAAACATTTTCTCAATGTTACAATCATAGACTCACATAATTAATAAACAAACAAACAATAACAACTAAACAACCTAAGTAGCGCTAAGACACAAACAAACACCAAAATGACTCAAATGACTCTAAAAACACATATTTTTGGGTTTTTCAAAAGATCTTTTTTTTTTTTTTTTTTTTATTATTTATTTTTTTTTTTATCAAATTTTCGAAGTTTTATACCAAGACACTATAAAACACTCTAAAAACACTCTAAAAATGCTTAAAACAGCAAGAAACAACATTCTAAGTGAAAGGTGAATAAATCCCACGAAATTCATGCAAATACAAATTGTTTACCCCCCCACACTTAAATCAAACTTTGTCCTCAATGTTTTAAACAGAAAGTCACAACAGAGCAAGCAAATAAACAAATACGAGAAAGAAAGCAAAGTAAAGGCAGTAAAGAAAAAGAAAGGAATAAAAATAAGTCTCTTAAAGGGGTTTCCAAGTTCTTCTCTATTCGGATGCATGGGTTGCCTCCCACGAAGCGCTTTCTTTTACGTCTTGCAGCCGGACGGTACCTCCGTTTAAGCTTGACTAGGTTCCACGGCATGGAGGGGTACCTCCTCCACGACATGCTCCTCAAACATCTCGTAATAGGGCTTCAATCGATGCCCATTCACTTTGAATTCTTGCTGCGTCCTTGAACTTTTGATTTGCACTGCACCATGAGGGAAAACATTAGTAACAACAAACGGGCCAATCCATTTAGAACGCAACTTACCAGGAAACAACCGTAGGCGAGAGTTGAAAAGTAACACTTTCTGCCCAACTGTGAAGGTCTTGGTTCGAATCATTTTATCATGGAATGCTTTGGTCTTGGTTTTGTACATCCGGGCATTCTCATAGGCTTCATTCCGAATCTCCTCAAGTTCATTCAATTGGAGCTTCCTATGAACTCCCGCTGCATCTATGTCCATGTTGAAAATCTTCACGGCCCAATGTGCCTTGTGCTCTAACTCTACGGGCAAATGACATGGCTTACCATAGACGAGCCGAAAAGGTGACATCCCAATGGGTGTTTTGTATGCCGTACGATATGCCCACAGTGCATCATCTAAACGTAAGCTCCAATCCCTCCTTGTTGGTCCAACGGTCTTCTCCAAAATTTGTTTGATTTCTCGGTTAGACACCTCGGCTTGGCCATTTGTTTGAGGATGGTAAGGTGTGGAGACCTTATGGTTGACATGGTACTTTCTTAGCAACGCCTCAATGGTCCGATTGCAAAAGTGAGACCCTCCATCACTTATGATTACTCTCGGCATTCCAAACCTAGCAAAAATGTTAGTTTTCACGAAATCTGCAACCACCTTAGAATCGTTAGTACGGGTGGCTTTTGCTTCCACCCATTTAGAAACATAATCAACGGCTAGCAAGATATAAGTGAAACCATAAGATGGAGGGAAAGGGCCCATGAAATCAATGCCCCAAACATCAAAAATTTCAACATTAAAGACAGGGGTTTGCGGCATTTGGTCCTTGGTACCTATGTTACCCATTCGTTGGCAACGATCACAAGACATACAAAAGGTTCTAGCATCCCTAAATATAGTCGGCCAATAAAAACCACACTCTAAAACCTTGAGGGCAGTGCGTTGTGTGCCAAAATGACCACCACATGCATATGTGTGACAAAAGCTTAGAATTGAGTGAAATTCAGAATCATGCACACATCTACGTACAATTTGATCTGAGCAATACTTCCACAAATAAGGGTCATCCCAAACATAGAAACGTGCATCATTTTTAAGCTTATCACGTTGGTGCTTGTTTAGTTCATTTGGAATTTGTTTAGCCACCAAGTAATTCACTAAATCTGCATACCATGGTTCACTTACCTCAATGGAAAGCAGCTGCTCATCGGGAAAAGTTTCAGGGATAGGTACGGCATGTTCATGCTCCTCGTGGATCATTCGGCTTAAATGGTCAGCCACTACATTCTCGCTTCCTTTCTTATCCCGGATTTCAATATCAAATTCTTGAAGAAGAAGAATCCAACGGATAAGCCTCGGCTTTGCTTCCTTTTTCGTGAGCAAGTACCTCAAAGCTGCATGATCAGAATAAACGATTACTTTAGTACCAATTAAATATGAACGGAATTTATCTAAAGCAAAAACCACAGCTAGAAGTTCTTTTTCCGTCGTGGAGTAGTTCAATTGGGCATCATTGAGAGTCCGAGAGGCATAGTATATGACATGCGGCCGCTTGTCTCTTCTTTGTCCTAGAACAGCTCCTAATGCATAGTCGGATGCATCGCACATGAGCTCGAACGGAAGGCTCCAATCTGGAGGTACAATAATGGGGGCCGAGACTAGCTTCTCCTTGAGTTGGTTAAATGCCGAATTACACTCTCCATCAAACTTGAATGGCACATCTTTTTGAAGCAATCGGCAAAGAGGGTTGGACATCTTGGAGAAGTCCTTGATAAAACGCCTATAGAACCCTGCATGGCCAAGAAACGAACGTACCTCTCTAACCGAAGTAGGAGAGGGTAAGTGACGTACAAGGTCTATTTTTGATTTATCTACTTCAATTCCTTTTTCTGAAACAATATGTCCTAAAACTATACCTTGTTTCACCATAAAGTGACATTTCTCCCAATTCAAGACAAGGTTAGTTTCAACACATCGTTTCAAAATTAAGGTCAGATTATCCAAGCAATTATCAAATGAACTCCCAAATACACTGAAATCATCCATGAAAACCTCAATGATCTTTTCAACAAAATCGGAAAATATACTTACCATACACCTTTGGAAAGTGGCCGGTGCGTTGCATAAGCCAAATGGCATGCGACGATAAGCAAATGTTCCAAAGGGACATGTGAATGTGGTCTTCTCTTGATCATCCGGGGCTATCACAATTTGGTTATATCCAGAGTATCCATCAAGAAAACAGTAAAAGGCATGACCGGCTAACCTTTCGAGCATCTGGTCGATGAATGGCAAAGGAAAGTGATCTTTCCTAGTCATGGCATTTAGCTTCCGGTAATCGATACATACTCGCCATCCAGTCTGAATGCGTGTAGGCACGAGCTCATTCTCATCATTCTTGATAACAGTTACTCCGGACTTCTTGGGAACGACTTGAACTGGAGAGACCCAACGGCTATCGGAGATAGGGTAGATCACTCCGCAATCCAAAAGCTTGATTATTTCCTTCTTCACCACTTCCATCATCGGAGGGTTGAGACGGCGTTGAGCCTCTCGGGATGGCTTAGTCCCCTCCTCAAGAAGTATACGGTGCATGCATGTGGTAGGGCTTATTCCTTTAATGTCGGCCAAAGTCCACCCTATGGCCGTTTTGTGCTCTCGCAGCACCCTCTCAAGCTTCTCCTCCTCCATTGCCGTGAGACTTGATGAAATGATGACGGGCAATGTTTCGCCTTTTCCCAAAAACACATACTTCAAATGGTCCGGCAACGGCTTAAGTTCAAGCGATGGTGCCTGAACAACAGAAGGTAGCATCTTAGTGGAAACTGAATTTGAAAGTGAGAGTGGAACCTTACCATATTGTTGTGGTAATGACTCAAGGGCTGCCACAACCTCAATTATTTCTTCACTAGAACCCATTGCAAAGAATTCCTCCTCCTTGCCGTGGCCTTGCATTGGCCCAAATCCTTCATTTTTGCGCTCTATGGCCTTAGTGATGGTTGTTTCCAGGGCGTCCTCATTCAATTCTTCAAGGTATACCTGCGCCAAAGAATCGATAACATCAATGGAAAAACAAGAATGGTCATCAACGGGATATCTCATAGTTTCAGAAATATTAAAATCAATCACTTCCCCATCGAATTCCATTGTCAAGGTGCCTTTGTATACATCAATCTTCGTTCGGGCCGTCTTCATGAATGGCCTACCAAGGAGAATCGGCAAAGATGTAGAATGGGCTGAATCCTCCATGTCTAGGACGTAGAAATCAGCCGGAAAAATTAAATGGTTCACCTGCACAAGCACATCTTCCAAAACTCCTTTTGGATACGCGTTAGAACGATCGGCCAATTGTATAATTACACCATCTTGTTTTAATTCACCCAAATTCATAGATGCATAAATCGAATAAGGCATGACATTTATGGATGCACCTAAATCAAGCATGGCATGTTCAAAACGATTATGTCCAATCACACAAGGAATCGTGAAACTACCGGGGTCTTTGCACTTGGTAGGCAGTTTACGTTGCAAAACAGCGGACACATTCTCGCTTACCTTCACTACCTCTTTGTTTGCCCTTCTTCTCTTTGTATTGCATAGGTCCTTGAGGAATTTAGCATACTTTGGAACCTGTTTGATTGCATCGAGAAGTGGTATGTTCACTTGCACCTTCCGGAACGTTTCAAGAATGTCCTTCTCGCTTTCTTCCTTTTTTTCTTGCATGAACCTACGAGGAAAAGGTACATTGGGCAGATTAGGACGTGAAGTACATGAATTTGAACTTAAATTACCTGATTTGGCCGAGTTAGGGTGATCTGCCTCAGGTTGTGTCTTCTCTTCATCTACTTTCTGGGCAGATGTGGGATTGTTTGGCTCGGTCCCAACTTCTTTTCCACCCCTTAGGGTGATGGCCTTGGCGGATTCGAATCCTCCCTTTGGATTGACTGTGGTTGAGCTAGGAAGCTTTCCTTGCTCTCTAATCTGTCCAAGGAACTCAGAAATCTGCCCTATTTGTTTCTTCATATCCATCATCTCCTTCTCGTTATTTTCTATCCGGTTGTTTTGATTTTGCAACCCCTGCGAAATAGAGGTTAGTAATTGCATAGCTTGATTACTTTCCAAAGACGTACCTGAATGAGATGATGCTGAAGGTTGTTGGGATTGTTGGGGTGCATACGACTTGGAATAAAAACCAGGGGGGTTTGGCCTAAATCCTCCTTGTTGGGCAGCTTGTTGTGGCTCCCTCCATTTGAAGTTTGGATGGTCCCTCCATCCGGCATTATAAGTGTTCGAGTATGGGTTGTTTTGATTTTGTCCTTGGAAACCAATTGCATTGGCAGATTCCCACCCACCATTCTCGATTAGTTGAGGGCACTTGTCGGATGGATGCCCTTGAATTGAGCACACGCCACAGACTTGGTGTTCTTGTGCTTTTGGACCAATCACAACCTGAGAAACAAGAGAAGTAAGATTAGCAAGTTGTGATTGAATTTCAGAAATAACACTCACCTCATTTACACTTTGTTGCCGTGGGGCTTCCCTTTGGCCCACTCCTTCATATTGTTGAGCGTTGAGCGCTCGGTTGGCTATGAGAACCTTGGCATCCCTTGGTGTTTTGTCCACCAATGCTCCTCCCGCTGATGCATCAAGCATTTGACGTTCGATAGGAAGGAGGCCCTCATAGAAATATTGAAGGAGAAGTTCCTCCTTCATTTGATGTTGAGGACATGAAGCTACAAGGCCCTTGAAGCGCTCATAATAAGCCGGGAATGTCTCACCATGATTCTGTTGAATACCACTAATTTTCTTCCGTAGGAGAATCACTCTCGAAGTAGGGAAGAATTTCTCCAAGAAAGCACGCTTCATACTCTCCCACGAAGTCACAGTTCCCGGGGCTAGTTCGTAGAGCCAATCTTTGGCCTTGTCCATAAGTGAAAATGGAAAGGCCTTCATCTTCAATATACTCCCATCCACATTGACGGGGGTCATGCTCGAACAAACCACCTCGAACTCCTTCAAGTGTTTGTTGGGGTCTTCCATAGACAAGCCATGGAACTTCGGAATATGGTGTAACAAACTGGATTTGAGTTCAAATTCATCGGTCTTGCCTTGGGCAGCCGTGGGGTATTGGATACAAAGAGGCAATGCATTATCCAGACCCGAGGCCGAAAGCTCCTTGATGGTTCTATTATCTGCTGCCATGGCTTGTTCTTCTTCAAAAATCTGATCCGTGGGCTTTTCTTCTACACCTACTTCGTCTTCTTCAAGCCCAGGTTGTGGTGGAGGTTGTGGTGGCTCTTGTTGACTCCTCGTTCTCCTCAAAGTGCGTTCAAAATCACCGTCAAAGTCGGAGATGTTCTCTATAATAGGCCGAGAGCTACGAGTCATACACAGTACCTAAAAAAAAACAAGGAAACAAACAAACTAAGAATTTGAAATAAGAATGCACGAAAAACAAAATATAAAAATAAAGACAAAGGATTAGCAAAGTTGCTAATCCCCGGCAACGGCGCCAAAATTTGATGCGAGAATTACTTGACACTCAAATTAAACCCTCGTTTGACAATTGTAGTAGAATGGATAAGTGAGGGATCGTTCTAGACCGGGGATTAGGAGGGCTTGCTAAAACCTTCTAAATTGACTTAAAAACATAAAAACTAAATTAAAATACTCTTAACAAGACTACTATGACTCAAAATGGCTTTGAAAAACTCAAATTGTCTAAAACAATCAAATTGACTCAAATAGAAGCTAGAACTTGATTTAGATGAATTTGCAATTGTTTATGACTCCAAAAGCTTAAAGATACAAAAATAAAACAAATACGAATGATTAAGACTTAACAAAATAGGGGGGGAATTGTGGTTGGACGATATTAAATTAAAAAGACAGAATATAATTAAAGGCAAAATGTAAATATGAATGTGATAAAAATATGGATGATGGAATAGCCAAGGGGTTCTTCTCCACACATGTTACACTTGCAAACAAAATTGATTCTCAGTTGGTCTTTCGATAAGTTGTGAAACTCAATGCTCCAAGTTAATTAGATCCGCTTAGATTAACTTTCAGATTTCCCTAAATTCGTTGGATTGAATGGAATACGCATTACAACCAAATTATTCTTAATCAAAGTCCCTAACTATGGAATACGCATGATAGAGACATTTAACCAAGATCATTAAGTTCAACGGAAATCATAAACATCGACGAGGCATTCGTTACTATGGAATACGCATGAAACTTATGCCAAGAATTCGTTTAACGCGATTGTTTATAAGCAACCTCTACTACTTGTGAATATAAGTTCATAACGATTAGGTGAAATTCACTTATATTCTAGCGTCATATTTATGCATGAAAATTAAGCTTGCAATCTCAATGAACATACATAAATAAGTTATCAATCAAACAGTTAAACGAATTGAATCCACAACTTATGAAATTCCAACCAAACGTAATCAATTCAAAATGCAAATATAAATATAGTTTCGAATCACCCCCTAGCTAAAGGGGGTTTAGTTCCTCATAACTTTGAAATCAAAGAAACACCTAAACATTCCAACAACTCAAACGTGAATTGTATGAACGTTTAGGCACTCTTCTCTTCCCTTCTCATACGTACAAAACAAAGAGAATTAAATTTAAACTTTGAAATCAAAGAAACACCTAAACATTCCAACAACTCAAACTTGAATTGTATGAACGTTTAAGCACTCTTTTCTTCCTCGTTGTTGTAGCACAAGGTCTAAGGTGAGCTTTGGGGATTATGTGAATTGTTTTGGAGGGATGGGAAGTGGTTGGATAGTGGCTGCAATGAAGGAGAAAAACTGCACAGAAAATGGAAGTGTTTGTAACTGAAAATGTGTATGGAAGAGTGAATGAATTTTGAGGAGTGTTGGATGCTTATTTATAGGTGAAATGGGGGAACAAAAGAGGGAATATTGCAGCTAGGAGGGGATGAATGATTATGGGTGCATGTGTTTGGAATAATGAAGGGGGAATGTATGTAATAAAACAACTAGGAAAAGTTATGGAAAGTTGGAAATGGGAGTGGGAACTCACGGCATTGTTGGGTTGTTTATGGGAGAATAAATGTATGATAATGGCTAAATAATTAAAGGGAATGAATGGGAGTGACACTAGGTTGGTTATGCATGTGAATGCAAGGAGGAAAGCTGAAAATGCAAGGGAAGCTCACGGCACAATGTTGTTTTGCTTCTTGAAATGCATGTGAATGCATTTGAGTGTAATATGAAAAGAATGACTAATTAATGTATGTAGGGTTGATATGCATGTGAATTAGGTTGGAAAGAGGTGGAAGTGGAATGTTATGTAATGATAATGTCTTGTAAAGATGCTAATAAATAATGCATGTAGGGTTAGCTAGGTTGGCTTTGTTTGGGTGCATGTATGTTAATGGTGGTTTTGCATGTGAATTGATGGATTGTTTTTGATGGAATGGATGGTTCTTTGCATGGCTATAAGGGATAGAATAAGAGAGAATGGGCTAGGCCCTTTGTTTTATGTCCAAAATGAAAATAAGGCCTTCAAATTCGTCCAAACTTTGGCTCCATGGATAAGCTATCCAATCCATGCCCAAAAATGCTCCAAATGGCCTCAAAATGCACTTTCTTGCTCCCTAAGCCCTTAGAACCTGAAAACACACAAAAGAAGCATAAAGAACTAAAATAACTAAAGAAACATAACGTAAATGTACGAGAACAAGCCATTTAAGTCGCATGAATATGCTCCTATCACTACTTCCCTTTCAGTTGTCATTGAATTGCATAGCGTTTCACGATTTATCTCCGAATCCAGCCAATGTCTTGGTTGCTTGGATTTCTCAGAAACCCCTTATGTGATGAACCATATGAAAAGAATCGGTTTAAATCAAATAACTGTGAGATAAACTTATCGAATATTGACTCTTATCAATTGGTATTTTCTACAGGTGGCATGATGGGACAGTCCCATCAGAGTTCCATCGTGCTTGACGTGGGCTCCTCGCATAGCCATGTTTGCTATATGATATCAAGGTTTGATTTTCTGATGCAATTGCTATACACATTAACCACAAAATTTAAATACAAAACTTTATTATTGATTTTTGCATTATCTATTGGGAAATATCCATTCCCGTCTGTGCTTATAATTTTTTTATGCAAGGAAAACAAGCAAATAGGGAAATATTGTGACATCCCACATCATCCAGGGGAGTGATCTTTATATGTATATTCTCATCTCTACCTATCACGAGGCCTTTTGGGAGCTCACTGGCTTCGGGTTCCGTAGGAACTCCGAAGTTAAGCAAGAAGGGGGCTAGAGCAATCCCATGATGGGTGACCCACTGGGATGTTGCTCGTGAGTTCCCAAAAACAAAACCGTGAGGGAATGGTAAGCCCAAAGCGGACAATATCGTGCTACGGTAGTAGAGTGGGCCCGGGAAGTGATCCGCCCCGGGCCGGGATGTGACAATTTGGTATCAGAGCCTAACCCTGGCTGTGGTGTGTCGACAAGGACGTCGGGCCCCTAAGGGGGGTGGATTGTGACATCCCATATCGCCCAGGGGAGTGATCCTTAAATGTATATTTTCATCCCTACCTAGCACGAGGCCTTTTAGGAGCTCACTGGCTTCGGGTTCCGTAGGAACTCTGAAGTTAAGCGAGAAGGGGGCTAGAGCAATCCCATGATAGGTGACCCACTGGGAAGTTGCTCGTGAGTTCCCAAAAACAAAACCGTGAGGGAATGGTAAGCCCAAAACGGACAATATTGTGCTACGGTGGTAGAGCGGGCCCGGGAAATGATCTGCCCCAGACGGGGATGTGGCTGACGAGGACGTCGGGCCCCTAAGGGGGTAGATTGTGACATCCCACATCGTCCAGGGGAGTGGTCCTTATATGTATATTCTCATCCTTACCTAGCACGAGGCCTTTTGGGAGCTCACTAGCTTCGGTTTCCGTAGGAACTCCGAAGTTCAGCAAGAAGGGGACTAGAGCAATCCCATGATGGGTGACCCACTGGGAAGTTGCTCGTGAGTTCCCAAAAACAAAACCGTGAGGGAATGGTAAGCCCAAAGCGGACAATATCGTGCTACGGTGGTGGAGCGGGCCCGGGAAGTGATCTGCCCCGGGCGGGGATGTGACAATTTACTTCCCGGGCTCGCTCCACTACCATAGCACTATGGGCCTAGTCTTTCTGCTATCGTGCTCTCACAAGTGCTTTTGATGGATCAACTTTAGTATCTGATACTGGGCCTGGGTCACTCATTAATTGCTATAAGGGATCTGTAACTGCTTCAATTTGTGCTTGAACGGATACTTACTCCCATTTTCACCCCCTCGTCTGGTCAAGAAGAGACTGTGACTCTTCTATTACATTACGGAGAAGTCCATTCTCGTCTGGGATCGATCCCCTTTACTTTAGCCAAGGAAAGCGGGTCAGTTGATTGGCAAGCCGACTAGAATATAGGCGGTTAATCGGGGGAAAGCTATCGTCCAAGGTTCCCAGAATATGGATATTTAAGGGGTAATGGTAAGATCTTACCGAGTGTGCATCATATCAAGGTGATGGGCCGATAATGCAAATAGAAAACATCGTCTGGGAAAACCTCACGGCCTGGCGGTCGTCGTAACAATAATGACATTTGTCGATATGCCACCGCCTGTTTACTAAGATTATCATAGATTATTAATGCGTGCATTCCATTATCGCGGAAATATTCCCCCATGGCACAGCCAGAACCAGCGGCTTATTTTTTAGTAGTGCTATTAAATCTATAGATTGAAGGGCTACGCCCGTCTGTTTATCCGTTGCTCTGATCTGTCTGTCGTTCCTCTGTAGCATGCGGTCGAACCTACTTTAAAGATCCTGCAGCCCCCTATTCTTGCCGTGAAAGTGAGGAAAGGTTAGAAGCAGCATAGCCTCAAACCAGGATTGAGAGTTTTTCTTCATCATCAGCAGCTTATCTACCCACCTAAGACGGAACTATTTTCATAGAGAGAGAGCACTAGACCGAGAGAATATTATTAGCCAAAGTAGATAGGGTTCGGGGGAATAGGAGAAGGCTAATTGGAGTAAAAGGAAGGCTTGAGTTCTTTTGATTACTCTTCTGGCTTCGTCATGAGTAAGTTGGTGTTCAGTGTACCTGTTGAAGACCTTAACGTAAGTAACTTAGTGCTTCATAATACTCTTCTGGCAACCTTCTCCGAAGGGGAAGTCCCCCATCCTGCAGTTATGATCCTCCTCGCCCGGTTGCTCCGGCTCCTGCTCTTATCCCTGAAGTGGTTCGTTCCGGTCGCAGCCAAGAGGCTTTTTCCTCTATCTCTGGTGGAACCTTACGTAAATCCAGAGCTGATAGAAAGCTCTGGGCGCCAGGGCCAGAAATTTCATTGGACACGAGACGAGTTGGCATGGCCCGTCGAGTTCTGGAACTTAAGTCTTACCGTGAGGTTTCCCCCCATCTCTTAAAGACTTCTCAAAAACTACCAAAACGCCCTGGGTTAGGATTCCAAACTTGCCATATCCCTTAAAGCCCCGGAGCTCGAGGTCTACTTCTACCTAGATACATACAGCTTGCCTTACCACCATTTCAGAGCCAAGCCTCCCTTTCTGATAGAAGGGGTGAAAAAGATCTTTTTTTTTCGGATCGCCTAATTCAATAGCTCAAAAATAGGTGGAGTTCGCCCTTTGAAGCACATAGTTAAGTGTTGCAACAGGGGGGTTGTTCAGCGAACGGGAAGCAAACAAAGTCTCCATACCAACATCAAAGGCTTCGCATCTATCCAGAAGAGAGCCTTTCTCTATAGGGGTGCTAACGCTTTACTAATATAATATCAAGTAAGGGCTCTTCTTCTGTTCTACGAATCTAACTAATCTATACTACTACTAACTATAGTCAGACTGAGTCTTCTAAAGGGAACTAGCATAGTATGGTTTATATATTTTGTGCTACTAGAACCATAAGCCGCACTATACTTGCGTGAACCTCCTAAACGAAGTACGCTTTGGTGAGCGAGAAGCAGCCGGGTATAGGAGAAGGGGCGGTTGGCTTAGTAAAGATAGTCAATAGTTCAACTTGGTGGATAGTTCGCTCGGCTCGCAACGGACTTGTTCTAGTGGAAAGAGATTTCTCTCTGGAAAAAACACATAAGATTCGTTCGTTAGAGCTTCATCACTGAATAATGGTGGCTTAAACGCCCAACAACCAGCACAATTTCCCGCAATTCGGGGTCTTGGTAAGGAAGATTCAAATAAAAATCTAGTAGCTCCCGTTCAGTAGAAAGAATTTTAAAAGTTCCAATAAAGGGTAAAAACCCACTAAAAAAAAAAGTAAAAAGAGAAAACGGGTCGCCTGTAATAAGAAGAAAAAGAAGAGAGACTTGTTCTTGCTCTCCCAATTCAGGAAGAAGGAAGTCGTCGTTTGGGCTGGTCCAACCAAGAAAGGCATGGGGCATTGCTTGTTCTGTTAGGTTCTTAGTAGAAGTCATCTACCTTTTCTTCTTTTACTTCACGGTTTCCTTGATAGCTGGAAGTTCTCCAAAAGTATGAAAAGCTAGAGGACTTTGTACCATCCATTCCAGTGTGGTTGAATTCTATTCAACAGCCCAAGGACTTGGAGCGCATCTTTTGTTATTTCCACTGCTTGAAGTGATTGTTACGACCACGAAGAAACGACGAATCCCAACTACAGATATGTAAAAGCCAAAACTGCTAATGGCATTCCACCCAGCGTAAGCATCCGGATAATCTAGAATGTGACGTGGCATACCCGAAAGGCCTAAGAAATGCATTGGAAAGAAGGTCAGATTAACCCCGAAAAAAGTGATCCAAAAATGTATTTGCCCTAAAGTTTCAAGGTATGTCCGACCAAAGATTTTACCCACCCAATAGTGAAATCCTGCTTCCCCCGACGGGGTTGTGACAATTTACTTCCCGGGCCCACTCCACTACCGTAGCACGATATTCCCAGACCCGCTCCACCACCATAGCACGATATTGTCCGCTTTGGGCTTACCATTCCCTCACGGTTTTGTTTTTGGGAACTCACGAGCAACTTCCCAGTGGGTCACCCATCATGGGATTGCTCTAGCCCCCTTCTTGCTTAACTTCGGAGTTCCTACGGAACCCGAAGCCAGTGACCTCCCAAAAGGCCTCGTGCTAGGTAGGGATGAGAATATACATATAAAGATCACTCCCCTGGGCGATGTGGGATGTCACAATCCACCCCCCTTAGGGGCCCGACGTCCTCGTCAGCACAACACGGCCAGGGTTAGGCTCTGATACCAAATTGTCACATCCTGGCCCGGGACGGATCACTTCCCGGGCCCGCTACACTACCGTAGCACAATATTGTCCACTTTGGGCTTACCATTCCCTCACGGTTTTGTTTTTGGGAACTCACGAGCAACTTCCCGGTGGGTCACCCATCATGGGATTGTTCTAGCCCCTTTCTCACTTAACTTTGGAGTTCCTACGGAACCCGAAGCCAGTGAGCTCCCAAAAGGCCTCGTGCTAGGTAGAGATGAGAATATACATATAAGGATCACTCCCCTGGGCGATGTGGGATGTCACAAATATTTTTGTGTTCCTTAAATGAGAATGCAGCTATGTAAAATCTACTTAACTAATGGAAAGGACCTAGTGTTTGGCTGTGATAAAGTTTTGGTTGGTAAGGACCTAATGCGACTCATGTGAATCAGTTGCAGAATGATTTGAGTGTTTGAATTTCATCTTTCAAGCATTATCTAAATTGCTTGAGTGCTTCAATGTTTGAATTTGATCTTTCAAATTGTATGTGAATTGAAGTCCATTAGGGAAATTTTTATTAAAATGTAATGGATGCCTTTTGGGTAATAATGCATATCAAGACACTTGAATTTGTTGATTCGGATGTTTGAACACAGTTGAAACTCACTATGTTGTTTTTGCAGTTTGATTAGCTATTGTTAATTAGAGTTGGCTTCTTTTTTTTTTTAATGAGTTTAGGGCCAATTAACAAATCTATTGAGTGATTGGTAAGAGTCTAGAAGCAAACTTTTTGGAGAAGTTGATGTCATTTGGAGTAATCTGATAAAATTTGACTATCCTGGCCAACATATTTTTTGACTATTGACAACTTATTGATCATATTTACTGATTGCAAGAACTAGTTGCATTTGAAACTCGCAGCATTGCGCGGGTAATTTTTGTTAGTATATATCATAAAGTGTATGAGTATTGTGAATAGAATTATCAATTAGGAATGTGATTTTGTAAACTTAAAATAGAATTTGAGATTAAAATTATCATAGATTTGTATTATTTGCAATGCAAGAAAACCCATCAGAATTAATATAAATGAAGGTACAATGCCAAGCTGTGAGGACACAATTTTTATAGGCCTTAGTTTTTGTTAAGGTTCCCTTTTTAAAATTAGTTTCACACACAATTTTTATAGACATTGTTTACTGTCGAGGTTGTGATGGGGAATAACAGAATTAAGGAGATTCCTTGCGAATCTTGTCTAAATCCACGACCCAAATTCTGTTGAACCACCACCGCCGTCCGTCGAAGCCGATGACGACCATGAGGATAGGTCTACAGAGTACAGACCCTAAATTCAACACCACCACAGTAATATTTGATAGGGTGTAAAAATGTGTGTCAAACAACGTATGTCCCCAATACTAGCTCTATATACAAAAGTTATCAAAAATTATACTCTCCATTCCAGCTACTCCTTCACTCTAAGAAAAGTTGTAACATATTTCTGGTTGGCGGTGACATATTATTAAATACACAGACTTGGTGGTCCAATTTGATCTCACAGAAATCATATGTTAAGTCAGATTTCATGCATCAACACAGCGTGAAGGCAATAGAATGGATCTACGTTCATTTGCTACTCCTTTCTCAAGCTGATATTTGCCAACCGCCCATTGGGAGTGAACGTCTAACCTGCTTGCCTTAATCTCTACACAACCAATCACTTTAATACCTTGCTTAATTACAAGCTCGCGCTATACGCTTGACATTCAATTCTTAGTCCTCAGTCTTCAATCTTCCCCACCACCCATTCAGTCACCTTCTACGTAAATAAGACATTGTAACTTTCTTCCATTCACTTCATAACACTAATCAATTCAGCTAACCTATCATGGCCGCCCAACTCCTATGCGTAGCCGAAACCAATCAGTCTCCAATCGTTTCTCTTTCCCTCTTAAGCGATGAAATGTGCAGTTCAGTGTTAATTATAAAACACGAGGTTTAGAAAATAAGAAGCATAAACCTAAAAATGCAAAACAAAACTTTAAAGGACCCAAATGTTACTTTCCGTATCAAGTAATTTATTGTTTTTTTTTGGTCAGAAAAGAAATCTATTCTCTGGATATCTCAAATTCCACACCAATTGGTAAATGATCACTTGGGTGAAAGAGGTTTGGTAATCCACCATCCACATCAGAGGAATCCGGTCCCGGAAGCTCAAGAAAACTGACTGGTTTTATGTGGTCAGAAGGGGAAAAGAATATATAATCAAGTGTACCAGTGAATCCAGGGGTGCAATTTGTAAATGGCGGTTCACCTCGTGTATAAGCATAGGTGCTGCACAAGGGAATAGGCAGATCTTCTAGAATATCCATTGTTGGTGCAGATGAAGAGTTGCCTGAAATAAGGTACTGGTAAACCTGGAATACAAGAGAAGTTAGAACTGGGGGAAGTATTTTGCATGCACCAGGTCCCCTAGTGGACTAAGACAAAAACTGAAGAATCGGAAACAATGCAAACCAAACCAGTACAAGAGTAAAGTAGGTGAATATTAAGAAATTTGAGGGCATCAGACCTTATCCCCGGGAACTGAATTGAAGTCACCAGCCACAATCAATGAAGGAGTGCACTCAAATCTGTCAGATACTAATGTTTTAAATTGAGCCAAACGTGATAGAAGATATTTAGCTTGTGCAAGCTTAACGTCTACCCAGCTAGGATCCCTGAAGCATAAACATCAATGTCCTTAACAATTTGAACAAATAAAATATAAACCACACGTCTATATGCAAGAAGCATAAACACAACACCGCATAAAAGAGTAGGAAACTAACAATATAATAACAAACAACTTTACCAGTAAAGATGTGTGTTTGCCACAATAACAAAATGATTACAAGGATGTTTTAACTTGAATGCTGCCATAATTCCAACACAATCACGTCTTAGTCTGACACGAGGATCATTAGGATCTCCACGATCCTGAGTGGTCTCTACTATTGAACCTGAAGAGAGTGAAGAAAATGTCACAGTCGACCAAATCTCTAGTTCTGTGGAGAAAACTGTATCAAGACATAAGGAAGCTATGATCAAGATTAATAACACCAATAGAAAAAAACACAGAGCAGAAGGGAAAAAGTATTTAAAATGTCACCAACAATAAGAACATAGATAAAGTTGCAAATGAATGAGTTCC
Organism: Pyrus communis; assembly: GCF_041283825.1. Classification (NCBI taxonomy): domain Eukaryota; kingdom Viridiplantae; phylum Streptophyta; class Magnoliopsida; order Rosales; family Rosaceae; genus Pyrus; species Pyrus communis. The sequence continues at coordinate 29,223,373 of NC_142580.1, forward strand.
TCTAAATACTTGAAATTAAAGACATACCTATGCATTAGCATAAATCAAGATTCTAACATTTTAAACATTTGAGACGGTACACCATTAGCAACATGAATTCAGCAACAGATTAGATATTAAAACAGCATGGAAGTTACCATTTTTGGATCCGGCATCTTCATTTCCTGTGGCTTTCTTATCATTTGGTTTATCATCACTGGGTATATTTCCATCTTTAATTGAGTTTACAAGATCATTGTATTCTATTTTCTCCTCCAACACCAAATCTGCCCTGAAGGATGAAGGACAATTAAACCGGCAATTGAGATAGTCGTGCATTTAAATTTGAAATAGATTTAAATAGGTAACGCTCTGCTGCAAAGTTTAAAAAAAGTTGGAAAGAAATTATCCAAATTTGTCCCGATATCTATATGCCAATGCAGAGACAATGCTATGGGTTTTGCCATTTCATATGAGTCCACGACATGAACGGGACGGTTTAGTCGCTTCAGATTGAATTTTTTAATTTTGATAACAAACAAAACTCTATTAAACAAAGAAAACAACTAAAATTGTGTGGATAGGGTATCCACTAAATACAAGCAACTAACTAATGCATCAAGCTCTAGCTAACATACAACAAAAACCATAATATCTAGATAAGAACAGCTTTCCAATCTGCAAAGGTAGCAACGAAAAGAAATGAAATTTCCCAAGACTCAGAAGCAATCAAAGACCAAAATGCAGTCGGGAGCCTAGTGCTGCTCCCCTCTAAAATCTTTAAAATCCTTTTGTTCCTTTCCAATCACACTACCCAAAAATTTGAACTCCCATGCACATGATACGTCACTGGGGGCAAAGAAGTGGCCTTTGCAAGTTGAAATTCGCTCTCAAGTTTCTGTGGAGACCTACATCCCATTATAAAGAAAGGAACAAACTGACCACATTCTAACTATAGGAACACTATGCTATATTACTGCGATATTACCAATCTGTAGAGACATTGAAAAGTCATGAACAAAGTTTCCACTGCCAACTCTCGTCCCAAAAACTCCATTATCCACCACAAAAAAGACAGCAAGACACAAAAAAAGTTCAGACCTTGCTAAATGTCTTTCCAAAGGGTGATAAAATGAAACTTGTACTACTGGATTAGAATCCCTTTAAATTCCTGTCTACCTCATAACTGTTTCTAATGACATCATGTCATACAGGTTTACTGGATTAGAATCCCTTTAAATTCCTGTCTACCTCATAACTGTTTCTAATGACATCATGTCATACAGAAAAACCTCACCAGCTGAAATGTCCTTAGCCATTTTCCAAGCACTGCCTTATTTCTCTTTACCAAAACCTTACTCAAAACCTTGTCACACAAATTCTCCTCCAGCTAAGTTCTCCACCTTCCCTTACTCAAAACCTTGTCACACAAATTCCTCATCAATTGCTCTATTCTATTGGGTACTTGTGCTGGAATTTTAAAAACACAGTGCCAGTAGGTTAGTAAGCAGCTTAAAACCAAATCAATCAAAGTCAACCTACCTCCTCTTGAGAGGAATTCTTTCTTACAATCTTCCAATAATCTTTTTCACTTTCTCTGCCACCAGATCCCAACCTACCCGTGATTACCTCCTAGTGGAAGCCACAAGTATTTCAACCGGCTAAACAAGCCACTTTGTGTTCTCAAGCATCTATCCTGAAATTGAACCCTTCTCCTTGTTATTTTCCAGCACCGATTACTCACAATGTCTAACAACACTTTGAAGATGCTAAGACTTGCTCCTTACTTGGCGTTGTTAGATGTTAAATACTTGTTCTTTATTATTTTCATATTTTTCTTGATGGCTCATTCTAGTCAGTAAGTATGTAAATTATGCACATTAAACTGGGAAAAGGAGTCGATTTTTAACCTACATTTCGTGTTTATAAAAAATTCCACATCCGTCACGCTTTTGCCCACTTCTCTGAATATACGTACTAGAATATCCATTGCTCTCCATATTTCCTTTGTAAAAGCTGTCATACTTATCAACTTCCTGGAAAGAATTTTATATTGTTCAAAACAACAGGTTATATAAATGGCAAAGAAACTATTTATCTCCCCTTTCAAGAAAAGCAGAAAAATATAACAAAGAACATAAAAGGAAACCTGTAGACAGAAAAAGTCAGCTCCAAGGTTCTTTACAACACTCAAAATGGCCTGCGAGCGAGCTTTCCACCTATGGTAAGCATATTTCCAAACATAAAGGGAAAAACTCACATGTGAAAGACTTTATATAACATGCAGAAGAAAACATTACCAAAAAGGGAAAAACTCATCTATTTCTCCTGGAACTTTGCTCAATGTGTAGAATATTACTAAGCAATCCAGCCAAACATCAGAAGAAGGTAATTGACATCACAAAATTAGATGGGTAAAAAGGTAAAAGGTATGTTGTAGACACATGCAGTGTACTGATGTACCGTCTGGGCATGCCAAAACTTACTTTACATGTTGTAGACAACAAACCAAACCAACAGACTATCTGATACATAGGTCTAAGTTCCTGCTTATAATTCCATGTTCATAGCAGGTTAGCTTACGTGCTATGCATCACTATAAGCCAACATTATCCTAATGTTGCGCCAATTAAATGGAACAACTATTCTAATGTTGCGCCAATTAAATGGAACAACTAGTAATAGAGACTACTTATATCAATATAAGCTAACAATCGAGCAACTTATTCACAAAATGCTTAAGTTATGATTTATATTATACCTGAGACAGGAGGATGGAGAGTGTGGAAACAATGAGCTCTTTACGTACACCTGCAAATACAAAAAATAGAGAGATATTTTAGACAAACGGTAAAAATATAAAAATAACATTCACAAGGAATTCATATTCCGATATGTAACTTGTAAAGTACTTCCTCAACATCAAATGAATTAGGAAATATTACAGAATAACATTATAATAGAACCAACTGAAGCAAAATACAAGAAAATTAAATTTACTATTAACAATAAACATATCATTTAATGAAAAAATACAAAGATAATATGGGCAACATTGCATATAATCAACACATTCACTTCATTAATGATCACAAAACATAGAAAACAAACAATCACATTGGCATAGAAAGATAAAAGGAAGCTGGATTCAGTTGTAACATGTAATTTCCGTTTAGTTAAATAAAAGTTCATTATTATTTCATACACTTCTTTGTGGATACAAAGCGATAATCGAATACCGATTCATATAATAAACCCCAAAAGGCAAAAACTAAAACACGGTCAATTAAGCACGAAATCGGAAATTGTCAGAAAAAAAAGTGTGATAGTCATTCATACCTGAGCCAAAATGTTATATGACACAAGACTAAACCTGATAACTGCAAAATCACAATCATATAGAGAAGCTTACAGCAATTTTTTACGAACCTTATAAAACAATGTCCAAAAATTCAATGCCCAAAACAAATACAAAATAATGAAATGAAAACAAAGGGTAAAAGGGGTTACCATCAGCTTTGCTTATTGAGCAGATCTTACTCTCTTCCACACGAATAAATTTTGGGCATTTTGGTGATGGGGTTGAGCTCATTCTGCTAAAAGCACTTCTGCGAAAAGCACCCAATAAAATTACAAATTAGTCAGAGGAAAAAGAATACAAAAAGAAGATGAAGAAGAAGAAAAGGGAGAAGAAGGTAAAAGTGAAGCATTGACGTTACGTGGTCTTATTACTTATGGGGAAAGAGGGAATGGGCAGGCGGGAAAGGGCAGGAAAAGCCCTCAGCATTGGTACAAATAGAGGTTGAGAAATATGCGCAGAGCAGACGAGGTGTTCGTTAAAAGTCCGAAGAGGGAGTTGGGAAGGGCTCGAATAAAATAATATAGGCGGCGAGTCGGCGACGGCTGACTGAACACTATGAATCAATTGTAATTTTGGACCTTTTAACTCAAAAAATTCATTACTGAAATTGAGAATATGAATGCAGTGAAATATAAAATAAATATAATATAATATTTACGAGATTCGGTAAGTGTGTCTATGTCTTCAAAACAAGATAATAGGATTACAAAATAACTCACTATTTTCTCTCTTCTCTCTAGCCTAACTCATTCGTATTTTAATCTGCTTCTCGTTCTTCCTTTCCTTTCTTTCTCTCTCTTCTTTCTTTTCTCTCTTCCTTTCCTCTTTTCTTTCCTTTCCGCCGTATGTTTCTCACTTCTCTTCTTTCTTTTATTTTTCAATCTTTTATAGGCAAAATGTCTTACAAACCTACCAAACCAACTCTCTTTGACGATGTTGTAAATGTTTTTATCATACATTGTTGCTTATTACAATGAGCATTCACACCTCCATTTACAACAATTAGATTTGGTTTTTAAACTTGACAAAATATGGAGCATTAATCCTTAATTTCAACTCTTCTTGTTTTTCATTTATTTTTCTTACGTGACATGAAATGAGATTTACAAATTGTAATTAAATTCATTTTTTAAAGACAAAGTAAAATACAAATTATGCACCCACGAGGCTACAACTTCCCATTCTCTCTTCGTCACCTTCACCCGCAACGACCAAAATGCACGAGCATAATTGTTAGCTGCTAGAGTTGAAAAAGAAAATGAAAAAGAGAGAATCCTGAGCTTTGATTAATCGATTGCAATTGAAAGTAGCCAAAAGTGGCGGAGAAGGGTGTAGGTTGGGAAGTTGTGGAAAGGGAAAAAGGTGTGAGCCTAGAGAGAGGAACAAAAATATAAAATTTATTTGTTTATTTATTCTTGTGCTATTATAATGGTGTCTCTTCTCTTCCCTCTATATAAAAGAAGGCACAATTGGTGAAGCATTTTAAATGCCTAACAATGCCCTTTGCTTAGGTACACATTTTGTATCAGAGATAAAATGGTAAAATTACATAAACAACCACACCTATGGAGTTGTTACTTACTTCATTTTTCTGTTTCTTTTTTTTTAATTACTTTAAATCAAAACCCACGCCCCCCCCCCCCCCCCAAAAGAAAGAATTCTTTTAAGCCTTAAGGCATCTCCATAAATCAACTAAATATGGAGCCCACATACTCAACATCAACACACTAATGAAAATTTTCAGAGTCAGCACAAAAGAACTAATACTCCACATTTTGTATATTTTATGAACTTTTATTTTTGTGGACCAAATCCACAATTTAATTATAAACAATTGCTCCAATTTCCTATATTAAGAATTAAGGGGATGTAAAAAGAATAATACTTACATTCTCCCTTGAGGTGATAATTTCACAACTCAACTTACAAGTAACGTATTTTCACCGTACAAATTTCATAATCGGAATCGTCAACTTTTTAATCTTCATTCGAAGTTCAGCTCTGCAAAAATCATTTAAATCGGAGATCATTTAGTCTTTCAAATGTACCGAATCACCAATTGTGTATCAAGTAACATATTTGTGAAACCCCATCCCAAATTTAGTATATTTTCATATTTACGGACTTATGAAATTACCATTTTGCCCTTGAGTTGACTTAGTTTGACCGTCTCGTTGGAACGCGTAGTTTTACTTTTTCTAATTTATTCTTAACGTACTTATAGCCACGAACGCGTAGGCGCGAATAGATTCGGATTTATAACGAAGATTCTACGTTCGAACGTCGAACGTTTCCAAATATTTTTGTGTTTCGTTCTTTACGTTATTAATTTGTGAACCGTAGGACCCACTTAGGATTTTTGTCCCCTATCCTCTACCCAATCCGGATCCCCTTTTTAGATTTCCTCCTAACTCTCCCACTCTCTTTGATTGCCATGTGGCAACTCCCCCTCCCTCTTTTCTTTCTCTACTTCTCTCTTCTCTCCCCTAAGTACTCTCTCTCCCTCTCGCAGATGTCTCTCTTTGTGCTATCACCCCTCTAATGACACACACACACCAACCTTCGAACCCACGACCCACAGACACCAACCCTCGAACCCAGGACCAAGAAGGTAGCACCAAGGGAACTGGTGCAAGGGCTTAGACTTCAACGAGCCCCATGGATTTCAGACAAAACTCCTGCCGACTCTGGCCACCTCACAGCGTGTTGTAGGTACGAATCTTTTCTTCTCCTCCTAAGCTTCAATTTGATAGCTAGATCGCACCCTAGGGTTGAGTAACGAAGACGATCGGAGCTTGGGAAGCTCCGGTCTTCTCCTTCGTCAAAAACCGGGTCATACCTGACTTGAGACCCTAAACCAGGTCTTCTAGTCCAGAACTTTAGGCCGGGCTTTCAAGCCCAAAACCCGTTAGAACCGAAGCCCAAAATCCCTTTGAACCCAGGCCTTTAGGCCGTGCTAACTAAGGCCTTAGGCCCAATAAACCTAGGCCCAAACCCATTAAACCCAGCCTAGGAACCACAGGCCCAAGTGTAGAACCCCAAGCCCAAGCCCAGGACCCCAGGTCAAGGCCCAAACCCAGTCGGAGCCTAGACCCAACCGGCAAGTAGGCCTACGCATGGGCATGCATGAAGGCCAGCCAGTACCAGCCCATGGAGCACACGCGCTGACAACTTTTCCGGTGAACTTTCCGACGACCTATCTCACACGTGGCCGTCAGAGTCGCCACCTTGCAGCGGCGCGTGGGGGTACCTGAGGTCCCATCTTTATGTTTTTCAACGTCCTAAATCCGTTTATGACGTCCGTTTTCAGAAATTCAATTATTATGGTAGAGTTTTAATAATTGGACCCTTTATGCCCTTAGGTGCGATTATTAGCAGCATTTCCATCCCTCATATTTCGTATGGCCCTTCAACGACGAAGTATCTGTGAGTGGACCCCTTCTGAAATGCATATTTTACTATTAGAAATACATACATGAAAAGCATGATTTAATGGTTACGTTTTATGAAACGTTTTATGAGTAAATTAGATTTTATTTATTATGAGACATCATGCTTTACTGAAAATATTTTGGAATACCATGCTTTATCTATTTTCATATTCTTTGTAGTATATATGATGGATGATTGTATATTATGAAGATGTTTTGAGATATGATGTTTGAGCTACTGAGCTCTGTTGAGATATATGTACTTATGTTGGAAAGATTATATTCAATGTTTTTGTGCTTATCCAGTGATCACTATTCTGCCTACGGGCGATGATACTTATATTGGCTTCGGTCGGGTGATGTAGTGGCCTACGGGTCGGAAAATATTCATATATTTGGCCTACATGTCGGGTGATGTAGTGGCTTCGGTTAATTATGATACCACTATTTAGCACATTATATACGATATATGTTTTATGACAGGTTTTATGGCATGCTAGGGTTTTCGGAAAACCTATTACATAGTATACTACTGAGTTTTCGTAAACTTTGGGAATTAGTACGTTCATGAATAAATGTTTTAGTATTATATATATCAACTTGGTCCACTCATATTTGTTTTGCGCCCCTTCAAGACATAGTAACAAGGCATACGATCTGAGCTACTAGACATTCCCCTATCAGTGATATCATGCCATCCTCTCTGCTTTTGACATCACTTGTAATGGCACTTTCTGTCACAACTTCTGCTTGTATTTTGAATTAGATGTATGCTCTGAACATGTCATGCATTATCACTATCATTTTATTGACTGTTGAATATTATTATTATATTATTTTGGTAAGGTTTGTATTTGAATATTATATTGTATAGTTCGCACGAAATTTATATGCATGTTCCATATATTCTCGGCATATGCATTCATTAAATAGCTTGCATCACCCTCGGGTGTCGGCCAGCACGTGGCCATCCCGCTGTCCCCCAGACATCGGGATCGGGGCGTTTCAGATTGGTATTAGAGCATACTTAGGACTTCATTCTTCCATTTGGTAATCATAATCTTTCGTTCTTCTAAATCATGTTTGCCTCTTATCAGAATCATGGATCCTACTAGTGGGAATGTACCTCGACAACCTCGTTCTGGTCTAATAGGAGGAATTCAATAGTTGACCTCTGCTCTACGAAATACTCTTCCTGGGAGTAACAGGCCAAGTTGTACTTATATGGAGATTGCTCGTAGCCATGGCATTACAGAGCTTAATGTAGTTGGAGCTTGTGAGGAAGCTGAGGATTGGCTAGAAAACATGGAGGACACCTTAAAGAGTATGAGATGCCGAACGTCTGAATGGGCAAAATCGTTGGTTACTTTCTTCAGGGGAATGCAAGATATAAGTGGAAGTCAGTGACAGGTTCTCACCCACGTAATTCTTTGATGACTTGGGCTACATTCAGGAGATTTTTCAGCGCACACTTTTTGAGACCCGGTTATCAGCTGAGGAAGACACAAGAATTCCTAAAGTTTTACCAGGGTAATCTAAGTACTACAGAATTTGATAGCATCTTTCGACGGTTGGCAAAAGAACCTATGGGAACCAGCAGGAAATGATGATACAACTACAAATTGCTACAAATAATGACATTTGTGAGCTTCTGGCACCACAGAGGTATGCCTCCTACGCGGATATAATTGAGGTGGCTTTGAGGATTGAACAAACGAGGTGAAGTAGACTTAACCAGAATCATCCTTAAACTCATAATCAACCTCGGAACCAGAACCAACGGGGTCGTTGATTCCGATCCTGGAGTATGAGGGAGCTTTCTACTTCTTCTAATTCATTCGGCCTTAGACACTCTTAGTCGTTCAAGCGACAGGGTTAGGGTTTGGGATCATCTAGTGAGGGCTCAAGCAATGAGTTGGTGTGGCGATCTTTTAGCCATTTTAATCCAGGTGCGGCTAATACGGCCAAGTGTTACAGGTGTGACAGCTTTGGACACATAGCCCGTGATTATGCTACTCTGCATTCATCTAATGGTTTTGCTTCCGGTTCGGGTTACGGTGGGGGTAATAACCTGAGCACTTCGAATTACGGTGAGGAAATTATTCGACTACTCAGATTTATGGTGGGAGTAGCAATTCGAGTACTCAAGTTTCTACTTGGAGATAGCCGCAGTTTTCTGGTGCACCTTCGAGCATTCGTGCTTAGGGGAACCGAGCAAGTCGCAACAACCAGGGTCTTAGGACTCGTGTGGCCCGTAATAGTGGTTCGGGACGTCAGGCTCATGGGCGCATCAACGCCATGACTCAGCAGGAGGCAGAATAAAAACCTAGAGTCATCATTGGTACGTTACTTGTTTAGGGTAATTGGGCTCGTGTTTTGATTGATTTGGGTGCCACTTATTCATTTATATTGTCACAATTTGCACGAGTTATTAACCCACAACCTACATCACTTGGTTTTGATATGTTCATACCATTGCCACCTGGAGATCTCATTTGTGCACAGTGAGAGTTAAGGAATGACCAATTATTGTCGAAAGGGAACTTATGGAGGCCAATTTAATTCCTTTCAACCTTGTGGAGTTCGATGTCATTCTGGGAACAGATTGGTTATCTAGGCACAATGCCTATATCGGATGTAAAGAGAAATTGGTGACCCTTGATCGGCCTGGACGACCAGCGATCCATTTCAAGGTGAGCGACAGATCTTCCAGAATAATATTATTTCCGCTATCTAGATGACGAAATTACTACATAAGGGTTGTGTAGGATTCTTAGCTATGTGCTAGAGATATGCCAGTGGTGAATGAATTCACCGATGTATTTCCAGAGGATTTGCCAGGGTTACCACTTGCGAGGGAAATCAAATTCACCATTGATCTACTTCCAGGCACTAACCCTATTTCATTGGCACCATACCGAATGGCACCAACTGGGTTGAGAGAATTGAATATTCAACTTCATAAGCTTGTGGAGAAAGGTTATATCCAGCCCAGCATGTCTCCTTGCGGTGCTCCTGTATTGTTTGTCAAAAAGAATGATGGGTCAATGAGAATTTGCATCGACTACAGTCAACTGAATTGGCTGATGGTGAAGAACCATTATCCTCTGCCTGGATTGATGATCTGTTTGACTAGTTAAGCGATGCTCAAGTGTTTTCTAAGATTGATTTTCGTTCGGTTTACCACCAGTTGCTGATCCGGAATGAAGATGTACTGAATACTACTTTATGTAATAGGTATAAACATTATCAGTTTCGTGGCATGCCTTTTGGATTGATGAATGCACTTGCAGCTTTCATGGATTTGATGAATAGAGTCTTCAGACTGTATCTCGATCGGTTTGTGATTGTTTTCATTGATGACATCCTGATCTACTTCAAGAGTAATACTGAGCACAAGAAATATTTGAAGTTGGTGTTGGAGAAGTTGAGCAAACATCAGCTGTATGCAAAGTTCAGTAAGTGTAGATCAGTTTCCTTGGGCATATAGTTTTCGCTGAGGGAATTAGTGTGGAACCTCAGAAGATTTCGATAGTGTCTATGTGGGAGGAATCCAGGAATGTTACTGAAGTGATGAGCTTTATAGGGCTGGTTGGCTATTGCCCACGTTTTGTGCAGGATTTCTCGGAAATCGCCCCACCTCTCACTAAGTTAACCTGGAATGGGGTCAAATTCGAATGGGATGAGAATTATGAATGGAGTTTCCAAGAGCTTAAGCAGCACCTTACTCAAGCCCCAGTCATTGCTCTTCCGAACGATGGCGATGAGTTTGAAATGTACAGTGATGCATCCTTGTCGGGATTGGGTTGTGTTTTGATGCAGCATGGGAAAGTCATCGTTATGCTTCCAGGCAGCTCAAAACCCACAATAGAAACTACCTAATCATGATCTGGAGCTCGGAACAATGGTTTTTGCTCTAAAAATCTAGCAACATTACTTGTACGGTGAGAAGTGCCACATCTTTATTGATCATAAAAGTTTAAAATATGTCTTCACCCAAAAGGAATTGAATTTGAGGCAGAGAAGATGGATAGAACTCATTAGTGACTACGATTACACTATTGAGTATCATCATGGTCAAGCCAACGTCGTAACAGACACTTAGCCAGAAATCATATGGACAGCTTACTTCTCTTTGAGCTATCCATGTTCCGCTACTGTTTTCTCTTTGAGAGACCGGCATTACCGTGACACTAGATTCACAGGGAGCATTGTTGGCACATGTAACATCCCACATCGACCAACGGAGAGGGGGTGATATGCCTTATATGTACATGCCCACCTTCATATAGCACGAGGCCTTTTAGGGACTCATTGGCTTTGGATTCCATCGGAACTCTGAAGTTAAGTGAGTTCAGGCGAGAGCATTCCCAGATGGGTAACCCACTGGGAAGTTCTCTTGTGAGTTCCCAGAAACAAAATCGTGAGGCTGTGGCTGGGTCCCAAAGTGGACAATATCGTGCTACGGCGAAGTCAAGATTGGTTTGTGACAGAATGGTATCAAAGCCACTCTGTCGTGTGGTACGAGTGTGTCGATGAAGACATCGAGACCCTAAAGGGGGTGGATTGAAACATCCCACATCGACCAACGGAGAGGGGGTGATGTGCCTAATATGTACATACCCACTTTCTATAGCACGAGGCCTTTTGGGAACTCATTTATTTCAGATTCCATCAAAACTCCAAAGTTAAGCGAGTTCGGACGAGAGCAATCCTAGGATGGGTGACCCACTGGGAAGTTCTCGTCTGAGTTCCCAAAAACAAAACTGTGTGGGAATGGTAAGCCCAAAGCAAACAATATCATGCTACAGCGAAGCCGGTCTAAAATGTGACAGAATGGTATCAGAGCCACTCTGCCAAATGGTGTAAGTGTGCCGACGAGGACGTTGGGCCCCTAAAGGGGGTGGATTATAACATCCCACATCGACTAACGAAGAGGGGTAATGTGCCTTATATATACATGCCCACCTCCATAAAGCACGAGGCTTTTTGGGAACTCACTGCTTCGGATTCCATCGGAATTCCGAAGTTAAGTGAGTTCGGGCTAGTGCAATCCCAGGATGGGTGACCCACTGAAAATTGCTCATGAGTTCCTAGAAACAAAACCGTGAGGACGCGGCCCAAAGCGGACAATATCATGCTACGGCAGAGTCGAGACTGGGATGTGACATCACACTTCCAAATTAGTCATGTTTTGGTGGATTTGGTTCGGGAAGTTCAAGAGCTCAACCAACATTGTGCAGACTTAAAGGAATAGGTGCGGAATGGTTCTAGGCGAGATTTGAAAATCCAGAAAGATGGAGCCTTAGTGATGGGAAGTAAGTTGTTTGTGCCTAAGGACAATGAAATGGTGAAGAAGGAAATTCTGGATGAAGCCCATATTTCGGCTTATGCCATGTATTTGAGGAGTACAAAATTGTATCACATTATCCATTCATTCTACTTCTTGTATGGGATGAAACGGGATGTGGTAGATTATGTGAAAAGACATATAATTTGCCAGCAGGTGAAGGCGGACATACATCACCATGGATTTTGTGTATGGTTTGCCGAGCATGTGGTCAAGGTTTGATGGCATTTGGATGATTGTGGATCGACTAACCAAGATAGCTCATTTCTTACCTGTTCGACTGGCCTACACACTAGAGAAGTTGGCACAGTTATTCATTGATAACATTGTTAAACTTCATGGTGTACTTGTCACCATTGTTTCGGACAGAGATCCAAGATTCACCTTCAAATTTTGGAGAGTTTTCAATGATGCCATGAATACTTAGTTGTTGTACAACACTGCCTATCATCCACAGACCGATGGTCAATCTAAAAGGACAATTCAGACTTTGGAGGACATGTTGAGAGTGTTTGTTCTCCAGTGGAAGGGTAATTAGGATAGCTATTTGTCATTGATTGAGTTTGCCTACAACAACAGCTACCACTCCAGTATCAGCACTGCACCATTTGAGGGGTTGTATGGGAAGGCGTGTCAAACACCTTTGTGTTAGACTGAGGTCGATGAACGAGTTTTAGTAGGGCCAGAAATTGTACATTTGAACGAGTAGGCGCGAACTGATTTGAATTCGAATTTATAACGAAGATTCTACGTTCGAACATCGAATGTTTTCAGATATTTTTATGTTTCATTCTTTACGTTATTAATTTGCAAACTGTGAGACCCACTTAGGATTTTTGTCCCTTATTCTCTACCTAATCCGGATCCCCTTTCTGGATTTCCTCCTAACTCTCCCACTCTCTCTGACTACCACATGGTAGCTCCCCCTCCCCCATTTTCTTTCTCTCATTTTCTTTTCTCTCCCCCAAGTACTCACTCTCTCTCAGCTCACACTCTCTCTCATTTTCGCAGATCTCTCTTTCTGTGCTCTCACCCCTCCAACGACACTCACACACCAACCTTCGAACCCATGACCCACAAACACTGACCCTTGAGCCCAGGACCAAGAAGGTAGCACCAAGGGAACTAGTGCAAGGGCTTAGAGACTCCCGCGAGTCCCATGGATTTCGAGCTAAACTCCGACCGACTCCGGCCACCTCACAGCATGTTGTAGGTACAAATATTTTCCTCTCCTCCTAATCTTCAACTTGATAGCTAGATCGTACCCTAGGGTTGAGTAACGGAGTCGATCGGAGCTTGGGAAGCTCCAGTCTTCTCCCTCGTCAAAAACTGAGTCATACTCAACCCGAGACCCTAAACCAGGTCTTCCAGTCCAAAGCTTTGGGCTGGGTTTTCGACGACCCATCTCAACGTGTGGTAGTGCATGGGGTTACATGAGGTCCCCCCTTATGTTTTTCAACGTCATGAATCCATTTATAATGTCTATTTTCAGAAATTCAATCGCTATGGTAGAGTTTTATTAATTGGACCCTTTATGTGCTTAGGTGAGATTATTAGCAGAGTTTCCATCCTTCCTATTTTGCACGACTCTTCGACGACAGAGTATCCGTGAGTGGCCTCCTTCTAAAATGCATATTTTACTATTAGAAATACGTACATGAAAAGCATGATTTAATGATTACGTTTTATGAGTAAAATAGATTTTACTTATTATGAGATATCATGCTTTATTGAGAATATTTTGGAATACCATGCTTTATCGATCTTCATGTTCTTTGTAGTATATATGATGGATGACTATATACTATGAAGATGTTTTGAGACATGATGTTTGACTAACTAAGCTCTGTTGAGATATATGTACTTATGTTGGAAAGACTATATTCAATGTTTTTGTGCTTATCTAGTGGTCACTGTTCTGCCTACGGGCGATGATACTTATATTGGCTTCAGTCGGGTGATGTAGTGGCCTATGGGTCAGAAGATATTTATTTTGGCCTACGAGTCGGGTGATGTAGTAGCCTACAGGTCGGAAGATATTCATATATTTGGCCTACGGGTCGGGTGATGTAGTGGCCTACAGGTCGGAAGTTATTCATATATTTGGGCAAAAGGTCGGGTGATGTAGTGGTTTCGATCGATTATGATACCACTATTTAGCACATTATATACGATATATGTTTTATGAAAGGTTTTATGGCATGCTAGGGTTTTCGGAAAACCTATTACATAGTATACTATTGAGTTTTCATAAACTTTGGGGGTTAGTACATTGATGAATAACTGTTTTAATATTGTATATATCAACTTGGTCCACTCATGTTTGTTTTCTGCCCCCTCAGGATATAGGAACGAGGCATACGATCCGAGCTATAAGGCATTCCCCTACTAGTGATATCATGCCATCCTCTCTGCTTTTGAAATCACTTGTAACAACACTTTCTGTCACACCTTCCACTTGTATTGTGAATTAGATGTATGCTCTAAACATGTCGTACATTATCATTATCATTTTGTTGATGGCTGAATATTATTATTATATTATTTTGGTATGGTTTGTATTTGAATATTATATTGCGTAGTTCGCGCAAAATTTATATGCATGTTTCACATGTTCTCGGCATATGCATTCATTAAATGGCTTGTGTCATCCTTGGGTGTCGGCCAGCACATGGCCATCCCACTGTCCCCCGAACATCGGGATCGAGGCGTGTCAATATTAATGATGAACCGGCCATTTATTTGATAGATTTGGATGACTAAATGACCTCAATTTGTTTTATTTTTTGGTAAGGATGATCTTTAAATGAAGACTAAAAAAATTGTACGGTTCCGTTTATGAAATTTGTACGATGAAAATACGTAATATCCAATGTGGAACCATGATTTTTCATGGCCAAAGTAAGGCTGATCGGAATACAATTACCTCAAAAGTCCGATCATAGACTCAATAACTTTGAGCGAAGCTGGATTAACGGAGCAATGGTGCCACCCTCATCCTATTCTGAAGTAGTGGGCGAAGTTCGAGCTACTTTGTCGAGATTGACCATTATTGTTCTGCAAGACGTATGGAATCATCAAGATCCTTTGTATGTCTTTGAGTTCCTATAATGTAGGAATCAGCGTGCACCACAAGTAATCACACTTAAAAATGATGCAATATCTGCTTTTAGATATCCTTTAGGATTCTCCCGGCATTGTACAAGGATTATATCCTAAAAAAGACTCTATCTCAGCTAGTATAAATACACTCATCTAAAGTTCATCATGTGTAACGCAATCATCGCACTCTAATTCTCTTGCCCACTTCTTGAGTCTTATACTTGCTTACTAACTTCAGCATCGGAGAGCCTTTGGCCAGCACACTCCCCCTTGTCTCAGAATTGCTCACGGTTATTTTCTGCTTGGATTTATGCCTTCACCATTCGCGACGATGAGCGAATTTGATTCCAACAATTGATGCTTTTAGTGAGAGTGAACTCATATTCCTCTCGACCAAATCACTTTACACCTATGGAGATCCTTCCCAAGCAATCATACTGCAATTGCACAATCTCCCCGCACGGCGCTAACCCTGATAATGGTGGAGTTTCTGCGATAGACCAAATGGGAAGATTTGATAGAGGTATGTCTATCTTTGGAAAATATTTGAGAAAACCCACTAGCCAAAGAACCGACAAGATTCGCTGATCTAAAGATGCAAGTGAAAGAACTTAAGGATGCCTTCTCTTGTTTTAAGGAGGCATCGATCTAGGCAGCACCTACCAAAATCCCAACAGTAATTGTTAATTTCAGTCAAAAGGCATCACCTTAACGACCTCCTCCCGAAACACAATGAAGAAAGTCCAGAAGGCTTTGAGGTCTTTATCTTACCCAGCATTTCAGGGAAGAGATACTTCCCGGAGTCAACTGCATATCCAGGGAATAGGAATATCTGTAAAAGAAACTCAGTAATAAAGGAAGGTGGTGTGCAAGAAGCAACAAACGGTGACTTCCATCAACAAACCCCTGATCATCAACTCTAACATCTTGATGTTCTTTGGTCAAGACTTGCAAGATGTTGTCCCCATGACAATGCCTTTGCAATCAAGATATAGATTTCCAATACCTTAGTTAGTCGGGTTTTGGTGGACAGTGGATCAGGGACCCTATCCGGTCCCTAGGAACGATGAAGCTGGCAATTCAGGAAAAACCTTACTACCATCTAGTGACCTTCCACGTTATCGATTGTTCGACTCCCCATAACGCCAATCTTGGCCGGAATTGGCTACACAAGATGAAAGATGTGTCATCGACTTACCATCTGTTGCTCATTACCTTGCTTTGGATGGGGTAAAAAATATAAAAAGAGATGGAGTGGCAACATGTTGATGTGTTTTCGAGAGTATTAACATGATCCCAAAGGGAGAACGGAGCTTCAGCGCTCCCATGGACCAATCATCATAGCACTCACAGCCCGGGGGTCAACAAACAAGTTATAAGGAATTCGACCTAGATCTTTACTCCTAAAGAGACAGCATTCCGAAGTCAAAGGCCGATCAGGACACTATGTACATCAGCCTTGATCCTAACAAGCCAGAGCAGAATTCCAAGATCAAATCAAAACTAACATATCAGGAGAAAGAATTGTTCGCTAATTCATTATTTGAGATGATTATGGGTGCCTTATTGTTGCGGGAACAAGATGCTTAGGAGAAAATACAATTTCTATCGCAAAAGTTGTTGGCCTTAAAGATGCTAGGATTATGGAGTGAAATAGAGAATTTAAAAACATTCGTGTTGAAGGAGATTCCAAGTTGGTCATTGATGTAGTCATTGGGAGATTTGTGATTCCGTGGAGATTCAAGAATATTGTTTTGGATATCAAAAACCTAGCAGGGTCTTTTCTCAGTATCTCTAGGAAGTATATTTTTAGGGAAGCTAATTTTGTTGCAGATGCAATTACTAGTGTATGTTTCAGTAGTCCAAACACTCTCATTTGAGATCATACTATCCTTTCTACTGCAATCCAAGCTCTAAACTTTGATCGCAATGCAATTGGATGTATTCAAGGCTTTTCTCTTAATTAAAGTTTGTTTTGGAGCAAAAAAAAAAAAAAAAAAAAAAAAAAGAAATTGTGTGCATGATAAAGAAAGTCTCCCTCATGAAAAAAGCTCTCTTATAATGTACAATAGAAAAAAAAGTACGTAATACATCTTTTGAGGGGTATAGCGACTGTGAATAAAAAAAAGGCCTCTTGCGCTCACGTTGTGTGTGCAGAGAGGCTAGGTCAAAATTGATCAATATGCATAATTGGATCAAATCAAGCATTACATCAAGATTTTTAAAAGTTATTTTCCATATTTACTTCAAAAGACAAATTTGTCATTAAAATAAATAATAGATTATCCAACCCTAAAACAAAAAAATCAATGAACATTAATTAACAAAAAAATTAATTTGGGTTTTTTTTCCCTAAAATGTGCATTGACTTGGTCTAAATCAAAATACTATTTGGAAGGGGCAATGTAGTTTACATTGTGTGTTTTTTGGATCTAAATCAAAAGACCATCTGAATGGAGCAAAGTATGTAGTTTATGTCAAATTATCACTAACAAGGTAAATCCGGCAACCTCGTTCTTTGTCATCAGGATGATAGTTCATTACAAAGAACACAACAACATATCGACCCCCATAAACAAACACATATATAAACATTACGTCGATTGAGTAGCCAAGATTAGTAATAGCATCTACAAGGAAATTGGCATCTCTAAAAATACGGCAGCATGAAATCCATGTAAAACTAAGTACAAAGAAGCAGATGTTAGCAATTATTAGTTTAGGACATCAAGGAATCAAATTACGACCGTTCTTTCTTCTCTCCAATTCATATCTATTTTGTTAACTCGGAAAACTCTAAATCGTAAAACCTATTGAATATTAAATAATAATAAATAAATAAATGTTCTTTTGGTAATCTGATGATCAAGAAATGTACGACAACCCACAACTGAAATTGATATCAATGGAGATAAATTGATTTGGTTTTGATGTTTTAATCTCAACCCTTGATACAAATCAAAAGAACTCCACACGAGATCACCCAACATTTGCGCATGTGGTAATTAGCCATTATGCTTGCATGTTAAATAAAAGTAGACATACGAAGCCCATTCAACCGAACTAAACTGAACATGAACATGACACATTTCTACTAAAATCAACCGTTAACAAACTCAGGAAACATCCAGTATGCACAGAATTTGGGATACAACAATGGGGGCTCTCCTTTCCTCCGTTTCCCTCTTGCTGGAGGTGATGCTGATTGCACGTAGTTCAGTCCATTTCTAGTAAAGTTTAACATATATAACATTTTGCAATGAGAGCAATCAATGGCAGGGCAGCCATGATGATACACGCATAAAAGGACTGAACTTCCTAAAAGATGATACAAACATTTCTTATCGTTGCCTCGAAAAAGCTTTGCTCCGTATTTGTTTGTCCATAGGCCTTCAGAAGAAGAGTTAAAAATCACCGTCTCAGTTCTCTGCAGGCGATGCATCAGATCTACAGATATCCCTGCGACAGAGTGGGCATACCCTGCATACAGCATACCAGTTAAACTAATCCGGTAGAAGTAGCATCAAAATATGAATACAAACTGAAAACGTCAGCAACTAGAGGCACTGATACTTCCGGCACAAAAAGTTAGCTTATCAGTAAAACCAGTTAAGCTTATTAGTTCGTACTTATATTAGTTAGAGCGGTGGCACGAGGAAACAAATGGCTCTTATAATATCAATGGTTTTCGATAAGATCCATTTCAGAAATAAAATATCCTGAGGCATCCTTTGGAAGTATTACATTTAAAATTCCATTCTATATTGTTAGGCCAAAAGAGGAAAACTGGCTGCTGCAACAAGCATGAGAATCAATTACCAAGAACTGGGAAAACTCTAAAACTTATCATGGAAACAAAATAATGGAGCTAATCAGTGTTTCATTAGGTGCAATAAAAAAACCAGACAATCAGTGGCAGTGAGATACATAGGACTTGTGTTTCCAGAAAAAAGATTTGAGCAATGAGTTCAAGTAGAGCTCAGAGAGGGAAATGAAAAGGTAAATCAAAATCAGAAGTTATCTCCAACTATAAAACATACGGGGGAATAGATCAGTAATTAATGAAAGATAAAATCGGAGAGTTACTGGTCAGTTAAATATATCAAAACAAGCAAATTTTGGCCATCCAGCAAACAATGGAAAGGAATTTTCCTTTTTTTACAAGTTTTGGACCTAGGACCTAAACATTTTACCCACTCTCCCAATGCCACCTGATCTAAAGGTCTGGGGTATAATATGCATTCTCACCATCCGTCTGGTTAACTTCAACATATTACCATGAATAACCACCATTTTCTAATTCAAGCTTACCCTACCAATACCATCATGTATCAGACCACCAAGTACTACCATGCGAGCACTACTACTAAACACGCAAAAAGCCAGAAGGACAATTTATCTTTTCCAACCCAACTAGTATACTAAATTTAGCAAAACCACTTTCAACAGTATCATGGCCAGAACATATAAAGTATATTGCAAAAGCACTCATCGTACCATGTTATTCAGGTCAATAAAGTATGTATCTGTTTAAAATGGTCATACTAGAAGATTCAAAAGCAGAAAATTTATTCGAACCTGTGAATCTCCTTGAGCCACTTGTCAATACAAGTTTTATGAAACTCATGATGGCAAGGCAGTATTCTCATTCTGTCTCCTTCTTCATACTCCACAAGGCATATGTAGCATCTGTTGCATTACAGGATACGCAAAGCAAAAGTTATTAAACTCATTCCATATTAAAGAGATGCAACTTGCATTCATTTTCTTAACCTAAAAAATGCCATTTTGGAAAGAAAAAAAAAAAAAAAAATCAAACATAGATATCGAATTCATGTTATAATTGGCCCATAAAAAATTGTCTTTCTAAAGACACTTCCTTTTGCTAACCAAGAGAGATGATGTACCTCCAACAACACACATCAGATTATAAATTTAATATCAACGCACACATGTATATTACATCCACATGTTTACACACAATGCTAACTAATTTTCGGTACCATTTCTAAAAGCTAATGTTAAGTCAAGTAGAGATGAACAAGGAAAGATAAAGATATTCATAACCCAAAATGTATAAACCATTGCATTAGGAACATCCTCTCAATCCACTAATTGACAGTCATCTGGATGCTCACGGATTGCAAATTTATTGTACTATTTTTAGGTTGCTTGAAAATCTTATCCATTCTTGCAATTTATTTCTTGTAGAAAAATGAGAATAATCTAAAACAAGGATGTAGAACTCGACTCAGGAGGTTCAAATATTAACTGCAAGCCAATATGCTTCTTGAAATTTTGAATGCTTTTCAAATAAGGACAGATACTGAGATTCCACATATGGTTAGGCACTCAGGAGCCGCTCAGCACTCAATAATGCTGTATTTATAGCTGTTTTCATGCTTGTAGTGATTTAGAATGCTTTTCAAATATGGATAGAAACTACTGGGATTCTACATATGGTTGGGCATGTAGGAGCGGCTCAGCACTGAACAATGCTGTGAAATTAGCTGTTTTCATGCTTTTGTTCCAACTCCATAAATCAAAAACCAAGATAATAACCTTAGGTATTTTTGTTTGAACTGGACTCTCTGAAGAATGAAACTTGCACAGTTGTGCTAGACAACCCAAAATGTTATAATGCACCTACAAGTGATACCTAATTTCCTAAACTGTTGGCGTCAAACACTAAACCTAAAATACTGTGGCTTTGTCTATGTTTGAGTCAACATGAAGTGATGACTATGATAAGAAAAGAAGCATGTAACCAAAATGACCAGAAGTTGGAAGTTATTTTTTAATTTATATACACACACACAAGCTTGACTCTCTTATTAACTAGCACTACGAAAATCTATGTTAAATTCTCAAATAGTTTGTTCAGTGATTAAAGCAACTAATGGAACAGATCTCCTTGGCTAAACATTCACTTGCATCTCAAAAAGCGCAAGCAGATAAATTCTTGTACACTGGCAACATACTGAATCAGGTCAGCAACTCCTTCAAAGATACACAGTGAACTGAATGCTGAATATTAGATAGACTTGGATACTTACTGTGCAGCCTCCTCATACTGATCTTTTTGCAACTTCGAAAACAATTTGACAGGCAAAGATTCTACAACTTCATTCGGAGCAGGAACAGATCCAATTGAAGATACAGAAGGCCGGGAAGATAAAACCACGGATTGCTGGTGAATTTCATCCAGAACCTAATTAAATTACGTCCAAACTGTTCAAGTTATATAATTAATAAGGAAACTGAACGACAAAAAGGTAATCACATATTAACATTACCTCAAACAAAGCCTCAGCTAACATAACTATTCTTGATATGCTAGCCCTAGCACTGTTGTCATCATTTGGACGGGCATCTCGATTACTCGTACGACACGTACAACGACCTGTTCTCTGTTGACCAGATAAGATACAAGACCTCTCATGTCCAGACGTGTTTTCGAAGCGGCTCCCCAACCGCTGAAGTGCACGAACCTACAAAAAATAAACATGTGCATCAGCAAACCAAAAAGTTTCACAAGGTAATTAAGTAAATTATAAATTTATATTAAGAAATATATGAGAGAGGAAAATGTATCAAGAACAGATTGTAAGTTTCAGTGCTCCCTTTAACAAAGTTCCACACAAGTTATACCTATAAACTAACCACCAGGAACAATGGGCATAGTAATGTCCATAAGGGGCAGCCAACTGGTTGGTGCATTGGATTAGCAATAAAGGTAAGGTTGCAATTATTAAACATCCGTTTAGAAGATTATGAGCCTAAATGCTATTTATTATTCTATTCAATCTCACTCAAAGCACCAAAAATTACTGTGTGAAAAAGAAACAAACCTGAGATCGTATTCTTCTCCTCCGCTCTAGGAAATTTGATCTGTGTTCAAGTAGATCATGATACCTAGCTTCTCTTGGTCTTGATGTTTCCACTCCATAGTCTTGAATGCCAAACAATGAACTAGACATATTAGGAGAATAACCAGACCCATTTTCAGAGTTTACAACATTACCTTCAGGTTCCAAACTCCGTGTATCATCCCTCTGATTTGTATCTCTCACTTCTTGTTGCAAAGAAGAAAACGTTAAATCAGATAATGATGATCGACGAAGTACCCTGTCACGAAGTCTTCCAACACTTAAGGTTCTGCTGAAACGAACATTCCGTTCAACAGGTTCCCGAGCTCCTGAACGCCTATCAGAAGGTCTTGTTCTGTTGCTCCCTATTTCATTATGAATTCTAGTAGAACACAAGTTTACACCAACCCCCATTATTGCACTGTTAGCATTTCTACCAACAGCACGTCTAGAAGAATTTGTTTGGCTATCTTGCAAGTGGTCTGAAAAAACAGATCCCAGAGTATTTAATTGTACATTGCCAGAAGTGTGGTTATAAATATGTGTTGGCATCCTATTAACCCTTGATTCTGGAAGAAAGCCATTGGCTTGTTGGCTTTCATCTGTATCTATCAAACTGCTAGCAGGCCTTGCATGTAGATGAAGCTCATCCTCATTGTTCAGTATTGTGAGACTTGTCGAAGATAGAGGATAAGACCTGGATGACCCTACACTTGTTGCTCGGCTCAACCTAAAGCTTACATTACCTGGAATGAAGCTAAAGCGAGAAAGGAAACGACTTGAAGTGTTCAAAGTTGGAGTAGCAGAAGGTTGGGCAGAGCTGCTAGCAGTTATGGAAGCAGTATCAGTGATACTAGCCTGAGCCCATTCATTCAGCTCAACATTTGGAGTTATACAAGGCATTTCATCAGGTTGTTCAACTTTAACCTTTCTGAAACATTCAATGTTTGCATGATCTGGCTCTGTGTCATTCAGGCTTGCACATGGAGCATTATTCCTGATTTCTTTGTTCCGATGATCACAAACCTAAAGCATGAGTCCACTTTAGTTCCTTTAATAATTTGTGGCCAATTAACACCAGCCATATAGATAGATAAAAATTTCAAATGACAGCGTACCAGAAACATTTTCCAAATACCTATGTTTGGTAGCAGGGAAAATATAGAAGTCTTGTATCAGGAAAACAGAAGCAACCATGAATAAAGAAAATCCCATGTGAAAAACCTGCTACTTTTTTAACGGTTAAAGGTTTACAAGTAAATGTGATTCCTGGTTTATAAAATACCCTAAATGTACGGCAGGCATGCTCCTCTTTGAAATACATCTTTGGTGAGAAAATTTTCCATAGTACAAATGGATATTAGGATTCAATATATAGTTGGGTTTCATTCCAGAGTTTCTTCGCTTGCTAACAAGATAGAAAAGCTAAAAGATTTGATGTCGGTGAACATTTTTTAAGGGTTAGGAGGTGTAACATTTAATAGATTTCCAAAGATCACATACGAAGGTTACTAACTTACTACAAATCTATTCTTTAAGATTTGGGTTAGCTTTCGAAAGCCATTATATTTTCCTGACAGTTCTTACATAGGTTGTTGACAGGGACGGTGGTGGGAAAGAAGGACGACCTAGGTTGGAATAACAAGGACTGCTAGGTTCTAGACAGATTCTCATCACGAGGAGAGATCCTCTCATGCAAACAATATTTAGTCCTACTAGCGTCACATCCAAAGTGTTCAAAAAGTGCACTACCGTAGACAACTGACACGTGGTAAACTAGTTACATGAGAGAATCTCTCCATCACGAGGCCTAAATACAGCCGAGAGTAGATGTGTATTGGAAGTGTTGCTAAAAGTAGCCACCCTTAACAATGCAGCCTTGGACAAGATTGCTACATTATTGATTTGGGAGGGAACTTTCTACATGGGAAAAATTAATTCAACTTCACAAGAGCTGAGGCAAAATAACCAAAGCTTAATTAACAAAATCCTGCTTTTATTCCCGTATTTTCGCTATATAACGAAAGCAAACCAAAAATAGTTTAACAATACCAAGTTGAAAACATTTATTAGAACGAAACGCAACTCTCCGATCTTCTTTCCATCATTTTAACACTCTTGTACAAACCTTGACACCTATATACTTACTGTCCAGAACCACAATTATAACTTCTAAAGCATTTATTTAATTAACATGTATATGATTTTAAAAAAATAGTGTAAGAAATAATTAACCTATTATCCTGAAAAATAGTTGAAAATTATTATTAATTTCTTTCTGTTGCTAATAAAATGAAGTAAGATTAAAGATTGTGGTCCAAACGCCAACGAAAATTCAGACATTCATGCTCAAACTCAAAGAAAATTGAATAAAAATTCAGAATACAGGGGTAAAACAGGAATTAAATTCAAAAAGAAGAAGAAAGAGGGACCTGGTGTTCATTGTCGCAGTCGTGAGATCGAGATTTGGTTCTAAGTCGCAGACAAGATGACGACTTGAATAGTCGGCGGCATTTGGATTTGGATCGACGCCTCCGGTTCCGGTCATTTCCACCAAACGACGACGTCGAAGAAGGCAATGCCGACGACATCGTCGCTTTGCTGCCGCCCGATCCCATCTTCTTCCCTCCGTCTGCCCAGGCAGGCTCCACTACTCCAATGCCCTTGGGACTTGGCCCTCCAAATGTGATTCAAATGACATCACTAACCACGCATGTGAGATCTGGATGCATGGAGCGGGAGAAGATTGGGTTTTTATCACTTTTTGATTTTTTCTTATCGATATAAAAAATTGATAAATTTAGAGAGAGGGGAGCGAGAAGAAGTTCTACTTACTTGCAGAGGGAGGAGAGAGAGATGGCAGATGTGGAACTTTTGGAATGATGTTTTAGTGTGAGTCGCTGACAGACGACTGACTCGTGTTTTTGAGAGGACGACATCGACATGAGATGATGAGAGCAGAGAGAAGAGACAGTGGCGTTCCCTCTGCCCCTTTTTGTGGGATTCAAAATACAAAATCGGTTTTTGCCGTCCGTTTATTGGTGTATTTCTTTTATTTGTAGATGAGAGGTCTTAAGTTGAATTTGAATTATATTATTACTAACTCATTATAACGCTAAGCTCACATTTCCTATAGTACATATATCGTTTGTTCAAAAATAAATAAATTAGTTATCACCCCAACTAGATTGGATGCTTCTTCTTCACCCTTAGGCTTTGGGCCTCGCGTCCAACCCCACTTCTCTCTTTCCATCCTTTTTAATCTCAATTTACTACCTAAAGTTTTTTAGTTTTCAACATTTGGTAATGAAATTTTTTTCATTCCAATCTGGTATTTAAAGTTATAATTATGTAACACTTTCATACATCCATTAAGTTTTCCATTAGAACACCCACTAATTGATGACGTGGTGCGCACATAGACAATAACTGGGTGTCACGTGTCAATCCCACGTGGATATTAAAAAAATTATAAATAAATAAAAATCCTTATTGACCCACTCGTCTCCTACCTCACCCCCATCCCTTCTCTCCTGTGCAACCCGCACCCATCTGTTCTCTCCTCCACAACCCGCACCCACTTCTTCCCTCTTCACCTACCCGATCCACCTTATCCCTCTCATCCACCCTCTTCACCTCCCCTCCTTTCTCTCTCCCTAGATCAAGCTGCACCCAACCCTAATCCTCAAAATTTTATTTGCCCCAATTTTGGGCATTGGATCGAGTTGACGCGGAATGACTCAACTTCGGGCGGCTAAAGTTTAGAATTGGAGGCCGAACAAGAAATTTGATGGGGGTGTTGAGCCAGGTGTCGAGGATCTCAACGCCGGAGTCGGCGATGACGTTAGAGTTGTTGATGGAGCGGGATTTCTAGGCGTCGAAGGGGGTGAGACAAGTGGTGGCATGCAAGTGAGTTACCGGAACGAGAGATGTTGCAGCGGGAGGAGAGAAGGAGGTGATGGGCTTTGTTTGGCCTTCACCTTCGTCCCCATAAATGGCCGATCATTGTCCCTTTTTTTTATTTAATTTTTTTTAATTGTTTAATTTTTTTTTTAATTTTCACTTGGACCCTAATGATACATGATGCTTAGTCATTGTCCACATGGGTATCACATCACTAGTTTAAGGCTAACTTACCAGCCAACTTAAATGATGTATGAGACCGTCCCAAAATTAAGACTTGAGGAATGACTCTGTGATGAAAAAAACTTCATGCACAAAATGTTGAAAACTACAAAACTTTAAGGTAGTAAACTAATATTAATCCTTATTTCTATTTGGGATAAACAACATTTTACTACCTCAATTTTGGGTCACCCAATAATTTGATATTTCGTGTTTGGAATATTACAATGTCATATATCAATTTACAAATTCGTTGCAATATTAGATCACCATCACATATTCCGTCAAATTGTCTGTTAATTACTATCATGGCAGGCGCGAGACCCACCCCTTCTTCCAAGTGTATTGAGATATTAATTAATGAAAGATTTTTTTTTTCTTAACAAAATTAAATTAATGAAAAAAAACTCTCCCACTCTTCTCCCTCCAATCCATCTTCTTCGTCCTCTCTCTCTCCACCCATCTTCCCCGTCCCTCTCTTTCCACCATCGACACTGGCAGCGAGCTCTCCTGGCTCCGCTGCCAAAAATCCCCAAAAGTCAACTCTGCTTTCAACCCACTTGCATCCAAGTCATATTCCCCGTCTGCTGAACGATGACCCGCGACTTCCCAACGCCCGTTTTCTACGACCCGAAAAAGCTCTGCCAAGCCATTCTCTACTACTCTGACGCTTCCTCCATCTAAGGCAGCCGTCGCATTGAACAACGAAGAGGAAACCCAGACAACCGGGTTAATGGACATGAACCGCGGGTCGAGCAACGTGGAAGATGGGTGGGAAGAGAGGGACAGGGAAGATGGGTGGGAAGAGATGGACAAGAAAGATGGATTGGACGGAGAAGGGAGAGAGTTTCTTTCATTAATTTAATTTCGTTTAGAAAAAGGAAAAATCCTTCATTAATTATACTAGTATATGCATATACATTTTATGTATATGAACATCATTTTGTGTGTATGAACACTTTTTATTTTTATTTTTAAAATAAGAAGGAAAGAGAGAGAGAGAGAGAGAGAGAGAGAGAGAAGGTGGGTGGGAGTGGGGATGGAAGGTTTTCGTTTTTGTTTTTTTTAATATTAGATATATCTTAACATCATCTATAGATGATGTTTCAATAAAAAAAAAGTAAAATTTGGATATTTGAATTACATATTGCCCATCATTTTTTGGTGTGATAGAAAACTAAATAATATTTTCACTTTCTTTTAATTGACAAAAAAGGTTCTATTAGTAGATAGTTTAGATTTAATTAATATCTCAATATGCTTGGAAGAAATAGTGGGCACAACGTTTGCTAAGTCAGCAATTAACAGAAATATGTAAATGAGGTCTAATAATTTGTAAATTAATGTCTGACATTGTAATCAGTGAAATCGTAAAGTGATATATGACATTATAATGTCCAAAATATGTGATACTTAAAGTTGAGGTGATAGAATGTAATTTACCCTTCTCTTTTATTTTCTCCTGAATGAATTGAAATTTAATTCTAAACTATTCAAGTTTGACATCCATATTTTCGTTCAACATTTATTAAATTTATGAATTATTTAATGCAAGCCAATATTAGTATCAGACCTATAATACAAATCTGAGCTCACAATAATCCATTTGAAATTCAAGCTTAAAAATTAGGAAATAAAAGCGTCATTTGATTTTCAAAAAGATGCGGTGCTTGAATACCAGAAAGTATTTTTGCTCACTATCCTGAACTATGATGTATGCTCACCATCTATCTAATCATCTGTCACGTATCTTTTTACTTAATTCTAGTTAACTTTTACATTAAATGTTACCTTTTCAATTTTGAAAAAAAAAAATAACCAAGGTTAAGTGTAAGGACACGTCACAAATGATTAAGTGTATAGTGAGCAAACACCATTGTTTAGGGGTGATAAGCAAAAATGCTCCATGAATACTATCAAGCAGCATAACACAAGAAATAAACAAAAGACACGTGCACCAATTCGATCTCTTAAAATTCTTTCTTTCTAACTATCATGATACATTAAGTGTTTGGTAATTATTAATTATCAATAAACACGATATTACTACTAAACACTACTCATGCACATGTGATGCCCTAGACATACTTTGCGAATGTAACGCTAAAAATTGGTATGGTTATCAAAAGACTTTGGCAGTCAAATATGGTGACCATGGACGCTTTGAAATGGTGTACTTAACAGTAGAAGATTAAGTGGTTTGCCGGGCTTTCTTTTTAGTATATTGTTTTTTACCCTTTTGGTTTTTAGACAATAAACATTGTTTTCGGCAATCCTCTTGGTAAACAATCTATAAAAACAATAAAACCCCATTAGTAAGTTCTTAAAGAGATTTGTGATATGTCCTGGATCTGGGATGAGGTAGCCTCCCCTCCCTGCAAAACTTTTTTTTTTTTAACATAAAAAAATAAATAAAAATAAAAATAAAAATTGTTATTTAATCATAAAATCTGAATATTTATTGTGAAACAAAAACTAATGAAATTTGTTCTTACACCAATTACGATTTCAAAGTCATTATACACATTACAAGCAATTTGAAAAAAAATAAAAAAATAAAAAAGAAAAAATAAAAAAGAAGGTGATATTAAACTATCAATCAAATTCACTTGAATTCAAGTACAAATTTAATTGGTGTCTCTAACATTATTTGTTAATGTGGAGCACTTTTAGTCTCGCATAATAGTGTAGGCCGAGAAAGAGGCCACGAAAAGCCCAAGGTAAAGTCAAAGCCCAAGGGAGATCAAAAAGCCCAAGGAGCTTAGAAGAGAATACTCTCAAGTGCTAAAGTTGGCCCCCGACTAGCTCAGCCTGACTGAGATATGTAAAGTGTTTTCGAACCACCAAAGGCACATGGGAAACCTGACAACTTTATAGTGCAAGGTTTCAGGGGCAGGTCCACTCAGATGTCAATCAAGTCACTTGGCAACTCGCAATCAGGAGTAGAGGCTTAGGGTGAGACTAGGCCTGGCAATTCTTGACACAACCCAATAATCCGATACGACACGAAATTAATAGGTGTTCGGGTCGACATGATAACGAATCGGGTCGTTATCAGACAACCTGATAAGCACCTGTTAAGATAAAGGGTTGGTTCGGGTATACACGTAGGTAACACGATACACGATAAGCAAAATATTAATTTAATAATTTTATAACCCTAAAAAATACTATAATTATATATATATATATATTTATTAATTTAACAATTTTATACCCCTAAAAACTATAATAATTATGTGTATATATATATATATTAAATTAAATATTAAAAATTGGTGACCATTGGATCGGCTTAAATATACATACCATTCAATTTCTTAAGTGTTATACGTACAAAATAAATAAATTTAAATCTACTTAATAAATATATATATATATACCATTGAGTTTAATGGGATACGAATTCTAGGAAACTAATTTCAACGATTCAACCGTCGAACTTGTTTGTATATGCTTCGAGATCGCATCAGAAAAATCACAAAAAGCAAACATTTAGAGATCAAGTAACTGGACAAAAATTTTCGACGGTTATCAACAAAAATTCACGCTTTAACGGTTATTTTAACTCCGATTTTGATGATTTTTTTACAGCTACACTCCTTGAACCTATATGAATACAATGAATGAACTCGATCTTCAATTTAAGATATTTACACTGGTGGATTATGTTATAATTAAAGAAAGTATGAATAAACTCTTTAAGTGTTAGTGAATCTATTGTTTTGATGGGATACGCATTCTACGAAACTAGTTTCAACAATCCAACCGTCAAACATGTTTGTATATACTTCGAGACCGCATACGCCAAAAATTGCAAAAAACAAAAAAAACATTCAGAGATCAAGTAACGGGACAAAACATTTCAACGATTATAAATGAAAAATCACAATTTAACGGTTATTTTAACTCCGATTTTGATGACTTTTTGCAACTACACTCCTTGACCCTATATAAATACAATGAAAGAATTCAATCTTCAATTTAAAATATTTACACTAGTGAATACCACAAAATCTTATGTTATGCTTAATGAAAGTATGAATAAACTCTTAAGTGTTAGTGAACCTATTGTTTTGATGAGATACGCATTCTACGAAACTAATTTCAACGATCCAACCGTCACACTTGTTTGTATATGCTTCGAGATCGTATACACTAAAATTTTCCAAAAACAAACATTCAGAGATCAAGTAACGGGCAAAACTTTTCTACGGTTATCAACAAAAAATCACGATTTAACGGTTATTTTAACTCCGATTTTGATGATTTTTTACAGCTACACTCTTTGACCCTATGTGAATACAATGAATGAACTCGATCTTCAATTTAAAATATTTACACTGGTGGATACATCTCATGTTGTACTTAATGAAAGTATGAATAAACTCTTAAGTGTTAGTGAATCTATTGTTTTGATGGGATACGCATTCTAGGAAACTAGTTTCAACAATCCAAACGTCAAACATGTTTGTATATACTTTGAGATCGCATACGCCAAAAATTGCAAAAAACAAATACATTCAGAGATCAAGTAATGGGACAAAACTTTTCGACTATTATCAACGAAAAATCACGATTTAACGGTTATTTTAACTCCGATTTTGATGATTTTTTTACAGCTACACTCCTTGACCCTATATGAATACAATGAATGAATTCGATTCTCAATTTAAAATATTTACACTAGTGGATATCACAAAATCTTATGTTATACTTTATGAAAGTATAAATAAACTTTAAGTGTTAGTGAATCTATCGTTTTGATGGGATATGCATTTTACGAAACTAATTTCAACAATCCAACCGTCAAACTTGTTTGTATATGCTTCAAGATCGCATACACCAAAAATCGCAAAAAAAAAAAAGATTAAGAGATCAAGTAATGGGACAAAACTTTTTTACGGTTATCAACGAAAAATCATGATTTAACGGTTATTTTAACTCCGATTTTGATAATTTTTTTACAACTACACTCCTTGACCCTATATGAATACAATGAATGAATTCGATCTTCAATTTAAAATGTTCACACTAGTGGATACCATAAAATCTTATGTTATGATGATCAATGAAAATTGAGGATTTTGTAAAATGAATAATGACACACCCCGACCGAGATCAGGGCGTGCTGGCCGTCACACAGAGGTGACGTAACCATGTGCACGTGCGGAAGCTACTAAGATAGTAATATGAAAAGTAAGAATAATTTAAAACTAGCATACAAAGTACTAAAACAAGTGCTAGCGTAAG
The DNA here is from genome assembly GCF_041283825.1 of Pyrus communis. Taxonomy (NCBI): domain Eukaryota; kingdom Viridiplantae; phylum Streptophyta; class Magnoliopsida; order Rosales; family Rosaceae; genus Pyrus; species Pyrus communis. The sequence goes on from NC_142580.1 coordinate 29,254,843, forward strand.
TGAGACACAAGTTTAGAGCAAGTCTACAGCAGTCCAAAAGAAAAGATGCGACAATAGTACACCCGAAGGTGACCCTACGCTGGTGAGTATCTATCAGAAAAGCCGGGAGAACCCTCTGGGAAACCACCGAAACTGCTAAGCAACTAGAACCTGGAGGGGCGCAAAACAAAAGTGTGAGTGGGCAAAAACAAATCTTTTCTAAAACCGTTTAGTAAAACACAATCTAACCCCTCGCCGTAAAACCTGTATACTTCCCAGAAAATAAACATATATACGTATGTATATAGATGTGCCAAACATGCTCAAGGGTATGCCAATCATGCTCAAAAATATGCCATGTCGGAACCTTATAATGAAATGCAAGTGCTCAGGTATAAATCATATCAATAACAAATAATCTGGCAGTCGGAGTCACCTAACGTGACCTATACGGCTGCATATAGAGCTCAAATCTCAAACTCAATAACTGAACCTGCCCACGAGTCGGAACCACCTAAAGTGGTCTGTACGACAGGCCTGGGTGTAACATATATATACGCTCTAGTGCTACGATCACGTGAAGGCTGTGCGAATAATCGCGGGTCACCTACGAGTTGGAACCACCTAAAGTGGTCTGTACGACAGGACTGTGCACCTAACTTGGATCTAAGCTGAGCGTGTGGTGCGGGAGGTGAACATCACGTGAAGGACTGTGCCCTACTCTGGGCGGGAGCACTAACACCGGGGGTGCAGGTTATCAGCTCTCTAAGCATCTTAAACTATTACTGAATGTAAATATGAATACCACTTACCTGGCACTTACCTGTGCGTCCACAGCACCCAATATGCATATGTATATATATATATATATATATATATATATATATATATATGCAACTACTAATGCATGTGATGATGCATAAAGAATGATAATATGGTGCATGGCATAACACAAATAACCCTTTTTAAACCATTTATGGGAATATAAATGTATATAGGTATATATGGAAAACCAAAAGCCCACTCACTGGTAAGTGGAAGGGTCGTAGCCCCCCTGCCTCGAGTGACCACGCTCGTCCTCGGGATACGTATCACCTATACGCGAAACAACTACAAAAACGTTAATTTTAAAGCACATAACCAACTTCTCGTAATAACTTCTCATACATTGCTCAAATTGGACAAATGAATATACCAACGTGCTCTACACAACCTCAGGATCACAACCATATTTTTAGAAAAAATTTCCACCGCCACACGCGCCCCCACACGCCGGCCAAGGCACGGCCACACGCGCCGGCCACGCACAGGCACGTGCCTGGCACGCTGACGGCGTCAACTGACGCCGTGAGGAATATTCCGTTAGTTCTAACGGATTCCGTCAACGGCGTCAGGAATATTCCGTCAGATTTGACGGAATATTCCGTCACCTTCTCCGGCGAGCCTCCGGCGACGTCGCCGGCGCCGTAAAACTGGAAAAACTTCAAATCGTGTTTTCTCACTCGATTCTCAACCATTTTTCACGATTTTTACACCAAATTGAAGCCCTAGACTAGTAGAACAACGTTATACAAGTTTCAAGGGCTAAAAATCACTAGATCATACCTGTCCACACAAACCAAAACCGGCCAACTTCGAACCAAGCTATCCCGACGTCCAAATTCGTCCAACTAAGTACTCCGAGACTCCTTGTGACACCACCAAGCTACCTACGAGCTTAAAAATCCCAAAAACATGCTACAATAAGTTTGCATGAATAGTACTCAAATCGGAGCTTGTGAAATCGACGTGAAAACGTCGAAGTTCTCACCTGAAAATGGTATGGTTGCACTCGCACAAGCTTCACGAGTTCGAAAATGTACTTGGTTCCTTCAATGTGTCGACGTTTGAGTGAGTTGTGTGTTTGTCCGTACGTTTATGGTGAATGGGAAGGGAGAGAGAGACACGGGACAGAGACAGAGAAAAGGATAGAGACAGAGAGACAGTGAAGGTGAGGGTGTGTGTGTGGCCCAGCACCTGCCAACACCACACCAAGTAACCAAAAACATGACGGAAACGAACTAGGGGTAAATTTGTAATTTCACACGTACGTTTTAGATAATTTCGGGACGGGATGTCATAACCTACCCACCTTAATAGAATTTCTTCCCGAAATTCAAAACAACCCCTAGTGGTCAAAGAACAATCTAGGATACAAATCCCTCATCTGATCTTCTGTCTCCCACGTAGCTTCCTCAACCGAATGATTCCTCCACAGAACTTTCACTAAGTTCACCGTCTTGTTCCTCAGAACTTTCTCCTTCCAATCGATGATCGTCACCGGTTCCTCGTCATACGTCAAATCTGGATTAATCTCTAACGGTTGAGGAGGTATCACATGAGATGGATCAGCAACATAATGTCGGAGCATAGACACGTGAAAAACGTTATGCACTCTAGCCAACTCCGGAGGCAACTCCAACCTGTAAGCTACCTCACCAACTCGTTCTGTGACCATGTATGGTCCGATGTACCTGGGACTCAACTTCCTCTTCTTTCCAAATCGCACGACACCTCTCCATGGTGAAAGCTTCAGAAATACCCAGTCTCCGACCTCATACACTCTGTCCGTAGCATGCCAATCTGCTAAACTTTTCTGCCTGTCCTGAGCTGCTTTCAGGTTAGACTTAATTACCTGAACATTCTGAGTAGTCTCCTCAACAATCTCCGGACCCACTAAGACTCTTTCTCCAACCTCTGACCAACATAATGGAGTGCGACAAGATCTACCATGCAATGCCTCAAATGGTGCCATGCCGATACTCGAATGGAAACTGTTGTTGTAAGCAAATTCCATCAAATCTAACCGCTGGTGCCAAGCATCACCGAACTGTAACACTGAAGCTCGCAGCATATCCTCCAACGTTTGAATGGTTCTCTCTAACTGTCCGTCTGTCTATGGATGATACGCCGTACTGTAAAGTAGTCTCGTGCCCAAAGCTTCCTGAAAAGCCACCCAAAACTTCGATGTAAATCGTGGATCACGATCCGAGACAATACTCACAGGGACACCATGGTACTTCACAACCTTCGAGATAAACAACTCCGCTAAACGGCTCAAAGAATACTTCTCTCTCACTGGAATAAAATGTACCGATTTAGTGAGCCGATCAACGATCACCCAAATGCCGTCAAAGCCATTATGTGTACGCGGGAGCTTGTACACAAAATCCATAGTGATATTTTCCCATTTCCACTCTGGAACGGGAAGCAGCTACAATAACCCAAACGGCTTCTTCCTTTCTGCTTTAACCTGCTGACAAACAGCACACCTGCTCACATACTCGGCTATCTCCCTCTTCATACCCAGCCAATAATAAAATGGTCGAATGGTATGGTACATTTTAGTAGCTCCTGGATGCATGGCGTAAGCCGAGATATATGCTTTATCGAGAATTTCTTTCTTCAACTCCACATTATTAGGCACGAACATTCTACCCTCTAGCATCAACATGCCATCCGAATCACGAACTCTGAGGTCTCTTCTCCTTCCTTGATCTCGGGCTTGAATTAATTCTTGAGTCTCCCGATCAACTACCTGAGCTTCAAGCACCCGATCAACAAGTATTGGTCTAACTTGGAAATTAGCGAGTAACGCCACTTCTCGATCTTCTGCCTCTAACCTCACTCCCGTAGCACGCAAGTCCGCCAAAAGAGGAATACGACTAGCGTACAACGCATTAATACGGCCCTGTGACTTCCTGCTAAGTGCATCAGCCATTACGTTCGCACGACCAGGGTGATAATCAATCGTGCAATCGTAATCGCTGAGCAACTCTAACACCTCCGTTGATGAAGATTAAGTTCCTTTTGAGTAAAGAGATACTGAAGACTCTTGTGATCTGTAAAGATCCTGCATTTCTCTCCGTAAAAATAATGTCTCCACAACTTCAACGCAAAGATGATAGCGGCCAACTCCAAATCATGTGTAGGGTAATTCAACTCATGGGGTTTCAACTGTCGTGAAACATAAGCAATCACCCTACCATGCTGCATCAATACACATCCCAGACCATTCAAGGAAGCATCGCTATAAACCTCGAAATCACCACTATCGTCCGGGAGTGCCAACACAGGTGCATGAGTGAGACAATGCTTCAGCTGCTGGAAACTCTGTTCACACCTATCATCCCACTCAAATTTAACATCCTTCCTTGTTAACCTCGTCAGTGGCAAGGCAATCACCGAAAAATCCTTAACGAATCTCCGATAATACCCCGCCAACCCAAGGAAACTTCTCACATCGGTGACGGTTCGCGGTTGCTCCCAACTCTCCACAGCTGCAACCTTCTGAGGGTCCACCAAAATACCCTGAGCAGAAATGATGTGCCCCAAGAACGCAACTTGATCTAACCAGAACTAGCACTTGCTAAACTTAGCATACAATTGGTGTTCCCTCAACCTCTTCAACACCAAAGTAAGATGTCGAACATGTTCCGCCTTCGACTTAGAATACACCAGAATATCGTCGATGAAGACAATGACAAATCTATCCAAGTAAGGCTGGAACACCCGATTCATTAAATCCATGAAAGCAGCTGGTGCATTCGTCAACCCAAACGGCATAACCAGAAACTCGTAATGACCGTAAGGAGTCCTGAACGCCGTCTTAGGGACGTCATCCCTACTAATCTTCAGCTGATAGTACCCAGACCTCAAGTCTATCTTGGAGAACACATAAGGACCTCGAAGCTGATCAAACAAATCATTGATACGAGGCAATGGATAACGGTTTTTAATCGTCACCCGATTCAATTACCTGTAGTCGATACACAGCCTCAAAGTTCCATCTTTCTTCCTCACAAACAATACTGGAATGCCCCAAGGCGAAGTACTAGGCTGAATGAATCCCTTATCCACTAACTCCGGCAACTGAACTTTCAATTCCCTTAACTCCGCGGGAGCCATACGATAAGGAGTTAAAGAAATAGGATTAGTACCTGGAAGCAATTCAATAGTGAACTCCACGTCTCGATCTGGGGGTAAACCAGGTAAATCCTCGGGGAATACATCAGGAAAGTGTCTGACCACTCTCACGTCCTCAACTCTGTTAGGAACAGCCTCATCTAGCACCACATGAGCTAGGTACCCCTGGCAACCCTTAGACAACAACTTTTTCGCTCGCAACGCTGAAATAACGCCGTGTCTCACCCCACTCTGCTCACCCACGAAAGTAACCACAGGTAGTCCAGGATGGCGAAATGTAACTACTTTCCCGTAACAATCAATGTTGGCACGATAGAAGTGCAACCAATCCGTGCCCAGAATAACATCAAAGTCAACAATATCTAACGGGATAAGATCGGCTGACAAAACAACACCCTCTACAATCACTGGACATCCTGGGTACACACAATCTACAACACATCTCTCTCCTCTAGGCATAGCGAACTCTAAATCGTACCCTAGAGGTGTGGGGTGAGGTTGCGTCACTTGAGCAAATGTATGAGAAATAAGGGAATGTGTAGCTCCACAATCAATTAAGACTCTAGCAAAACAACCAAGAATGTTTAACGTACCCATAATCAAGTCTGGGTTGTTCTGAGCGTCCTGCAGGGAAATATTATGAAGACGCCCCTGGCCCTGCTGACGTCCGCCGCGGCTTCTACTTGCCTGAACACCGCGACCCTGAGCACCACGCCCCTGACTGGGCTGACTCGACTGTCTCGAAGACCCTGCACTGCTGGTGGCAATCTCACCCTGCTGATACTGTCCTCCTTGGTACCACTGAGAACCACCTACTGGAGCTGGAGGATACGGCATGTAGCCGCCAGAATACTGAGGATAGCCATCCTGGGAATAGGGATCCTGGGGATACTGATACGGTCCCGGAGCATAAGGGACAGCATCACCCTGATAGTGGTAAGCACCACCTCGACCTGCCTGGCCGTAGCTACTCGGACCCTGGATCTGCTGGATCGGTGCATGTGGTGGCATAAAAGTCTGCTGCGGTTTCTGCTGCTGACTCTGGGGACAATTTGCAGCTCTATGTCCCACCTGTCCACACGTGAAGCAACCACTGCTGCCACGCCTACACTCGCCGAAATGCCGGTTGTTACACCTGCGGCAAACTAGGGCTCGGCCTCGGCCACCATCACTCTGCCTCTGGCCTCTATCACCACCAGAAAATCTACCTCCACGACCCTGTCCAGTGGCACTGAAGCCACCGCTAGAAGAACTAGAATTAGCGCTACCCCTCTTGAAGTTTTGAGTCTGACGGGGCCCGAGCGACGCTTGACCTTTACCCTTGTCATCTTTCTTCTGATTGCCGTCTTTCTCTTCATCACTGTCGCTCGACATATTCTCAGAGTCCTCAATCCTCAACAATATCTCGTAGAAATCCTGGTAGGACTCACAGTGTGTAGTAGTCGCCATAGAACGCCACCTCTTCCTAGTACCTAAGCGGAAACGACGAAGCATCTCCGCTGGATTACCAGCAACGTCAAAATGGTAGCGGGACAGATCAGTAAACTTGCGATAGTACTCATTAGCCGTCATCTTCCGCTGCTTCAACTCGGTGAACTCCTGCTTCTTACGATCAATGTACTCAGGAGGCACAAACCTCCTCTTGAACACATCCTTGAAAACGTTCCAATCAGTCCTCTGAGCTGGAGTCAACCGACGAAGCTCCTGCTCCCACCAGGCTGCAGACTCCGTCTCCAGAAACCATGAGGTCGTCTCGACCCACCTCTCCATAGGAAGGTTCCCCTGATTGTGCAACACACGAAAAGTCTTCTCAATGTGCTCTAACCATCGCTCTGCGCCCTCGTGACCCTCATTACCTTTGAACTTATCCAATTTCAGATTGTACATAGTCTCCAGAGGAGTCCTCTGGGGAGGGCGGATAGCTGTCTGAATAGCGGTGACAATAGCTTCCCCCATCTGAGTAAAATCGGGGAAACTAGACTCATCAGAGCGACGTGGTTCCCGACGAGGCGGCATAATTCTGACAGAAGACACCAAAACCATTAGAATACTCACACAAAAGCACAGGACTACCAAACCTAAGCTCTGATACCAAACTGACACACCCCGACCGAGATCAGGGCGTGCTGGCCGTCACACGGAGGTAACGTAACCATGTGCACGTGTGGAAGCTACTAAGATAATAATATGAAAAGTACGAATAATTTAAAACTAGCATACAAAGTACTAAAACAAGTGTTAGCGTAAGTGAGATACAAGTTCAGAGCAAGTCTACAGCAGTCCAAAAGAAAAGATGCGACAATAGTACACCCGAAGGTGACCCTACGCTGGTGAGTATCTGTCAGAAAAGCCAAGAGAACCCTCTGGGAAACCACCGAAACTGCTAAGCAACTAGAACCTGGAGGGGCGCAAAACAAAAGTGTGAGTGGGCAAAAAAAAATCTTTTCTAAAACCGTTTAGTAAAACACAATCTAACCCCTCGCCGTAAAACCTGTATACTTCCCAGAAAATAAACATATATACGTATGTATATAGATGTGCCAAACATGCTCAAGGGTATGCCAATCATGCTCAAAAATATGCCATGTCGGAACCTCATAATGAAATGCAAGTGCTCAGGTATAAATCATATCAATAACAAATAATCTGGCAGCCGGAGTCACCTAACGTGACCTGTACGGCTGCATATAGAGCTCAAATCTCAAACTCAATAATTGAACCTGCCCACGAGTCGGAACCACCTAAAGTGGTCTGTACGACAGGCCTGGGTGTAACATATATATACGCTCTAGTGTTACGATCACGTGAAGGCTGTGCGAATAATCGCGGGTCACCTACGAGTTGGAACCACCTAAAGTGGTTTGTACGACAGGACTATGCACCTAACTTGGATCCAAGCTGAGCGTGTGGTGCGGGAGGTGAACATCACGTGAAGGACTGTGCCCTACTCTGGGCGGGAGCACTAACACCGTGGGTGCAGGTTATGAGCTCTCTAAGCATCTCAAACTATTACTGAATGTAAATATGAATACCACTTACCTGACACTTACCTGTGCGTCCACAGCACCCAATATGCATATGTATATATATATATGCAACTACTAATGCATGTGATGATGCATAAAGAATGATAATATGGTGCATGGCATAACACAAATAACCCTTTTTAAACCATTTCTGGGAATATAAATGTATATAGGTATATACGGAAAACCAAAAGCCCACTCACTGGTAAGTGGAAGGGTCGTAGCCCCCCTGCCTCGAGTGACCACGCTCATCCTCGGGATACGTATCACCTATACGCGAAACAACTACAAAAAGGTTAATTTTAAAGCACATAACCAACTTCTCGTAATAACTTCTCATACATTGCTCAAATTGGACAAATGAATATACCAACGTGCTCTACACAATCTCAGGATCACAACCATATTTTTAGAAAAATTTTCCACCGCCGCACGCGCCCCCACGCGCCAGCCAAGGCACGGCCACACGCGCTGGCCACGCACAGGCACGTGCCTGGCACGCTGACGGCGTCAACTGACGCCATGAGGAATATTCCGTTAGTTCTAACGGATTCCGTCAACGGCGTCAGGAATATTCCGTCAGATTTGACGGAATATTCCGTCACCTTCTCCGGCGAGCCTCCGGCGACGTCGCCGGCGCCGGAAAACTGGAAAAACTTCAAATCGTGTTTTCTCACTCGATTCTCAACCATTTTTCATGATTTTTACACCAAATTGAAGCCCTAGACTAGTAGAACAACGTTATACAAGTTTCAAGGGCTAAAAATCACTAGATCATACCTGTCCACACAAACCAAAACCGGCCAACTTCGAACCAAGCTATCCCGACGTCCAAATTCGTCCAACTAAGTACTCCGAGGCTCCTTGTGACACCACCAAGCTACCTACGAGCTTAAAAATCCCAAAAACATGCTACAATAAGTTTGCATGAATAGTACTCAAATCGGAGCTTGTGAAATCGACGTGAAACGTCGAAGTTCTCACCTGAAAATGGTATGGTTGCACTCACACGAGCCTCACGAGTTCGAAAATGTACTTGGTTCCTTCGATCTGTGAACGTTTGAGTGAGTTGTGTGTTTGTCCGTACGTTTATGGTGAATGGGAAGGGAGAGAGAGACACGGGACAGAGACAGAGAAAGGGATAGAGACAGAGAGACAGTGAAGGTGAGGGTGTGTGTGTGGCCCAGCACCTGCCAACACCACACCAAGTAACCAAAAACATGACGGAAACGAACTAGGGGTAAATTTGTAATTTCACACGTACGTTTTAGATAATTTCGGGACGGGATGTCACAAATAACATGCAAGCTTTAAGTTCCATTCGCAAGCTTTAAACTTTTCAGAAAGGCTTCACAACCTTGAAAACAAAAACTCTTTCATTTTGCATATCCTTGCACATTTAATATTTTGCAATAGACTAGTAGTGTATGGATGTTTGTTTATTAGGCTCTTATTTTTCAGTGTAGATGTAGTACTTAAACGACAAATGTGTTTTAATATTTTGAAGTAATATTTATGTGGCAATGTGTGGTATGTGCAAATTTAAGAAAAAAAATATATTTTTCTTAAGGGGTTATAACGCGTTGGGTAAAGTGACTTGACCTGTTAAGGACTCGTTAAGATAACGGGTGTGACACGACACGACCTGTTAAGATAGTAGGTGTTACACGAAAATGACACGAACACGACCCGTTTGCCAGGCCTAGGCGAGATGTAAAGGTGGTTGGGACGGTGCTTGAAGAGGCGTGGTTGGATAATCGAGACCAAACAAAGTCTTTCGGCACTCATCACTTTGAAAATGCATGCCATTTTGACTAAGCACCTATCAATTCATCGCCGAATACCTAGTCAACATGTGAAAAAGTGTCAGTACGCGTGTCTACATAGGTGGCGCATTAAATGCCAGATTGGGGAAACCCAAGGCTAGGGGAATTCATTAAGGGCCTTTATAAATGGGTGGGAACCTCTAGTTAGGGGGTCAAACAACCGGGAGAAGAGAGAGTTCATGTAAATTGCCAAGCGATATTTGTAGTCTTGAATTCATAACAATTCGAGTAACATAATGGATGTAACCCAGTTTTGAAGGATGAACCTTAAATCTCTGAGTCTATTTTTATTTTAGTCCATATCCCAAGGTCACCAAGGGTTTATTATTTTAATTTGTTAACCTGGATTGAGCGTTAACATCATAAATATAAAAAATTCCATTTTAATTCCTACGTCAACATAAATGAAATGCTACATATTTGTTAGAATTTATCAAAGGAATACGTCCTATCATTGGGTTAATTTCACAAAGATCCCCGAGGTTATCCTTGGGTTACGTTCAAGAAAAAGAATATCGGGCATCACTTGCAAGAGATTTATGTCGCATAATTCTGCTCGAACCTTTTAAATAATCAGATGCTTTCTCCCTCCCTTTTATTCGATGCCACTAAATTGGCTAACAAAAGGCGATTTTGTGGTTATAACATTCTATATTAATTGTCCAAAGGGGAGTTTCGAACAAAAAACGTATGAATAAAGACCAAAAACTCTATCAACTAGGATACGTAACCTTGTATTATTGTTTTTGGTCTAGCTACGCGTATTAGAATTTGAATGTACAAAAAATTGATTGAACAGTTGCAATTCAAGGTGATCCGGACCATCCATTTTTCTACTAGGATACGTAACTTTCTACCATTGCGTTATAAAATTCAGATTTCAGATGGTTTTATGAGGCCTATATCATTCAATCAATTTAGATAGTTTTTGGGGCAATACAGCGCTAGTACGGTTGGTATTAAAAGAATTGCAAGGTACCAGAGAATACCACGCTATCTGCATCTTTTTGACAAGGTTACATATTCTTTCGACTTAATTGCCATGCAAACTGATCAACAGCGGCCATAGCACGAGATGCTGAGCCAATAGAACCATCGTACCTGCACAATTGAATGATAATTCACAAATGATCATACATATCTTGAAATTCACGTCCAAAACCCCGTCCGTTGTTTAGAGTAAAATTAAAGGCAGTATGTGCTTACAATCCAACCAACAGAAATGCTGCTGTTTGCATAACGATGGCACCTTCACCAGAATGTTTTGATGTGTTCATGCATCTTGCACAGAACCAATTATCATGAATTGATGTCACCACATCTGTCATTATTTTAGATCCAGCAATATATACCACAATTAGATGTCAAAACTAGGTGAGGTGAGGTCTACACTACTATAATTGGTAAACTAACAAAGATTCATACACGATCGAATCCTTCCTGGTATGCATATATGAGCACTTCTCATGAACTGATATGATAACATCTATCATAGTACCTGCAATGTTTATTCTATTATATTTTTTCTTTTCATTTCCGTCATCGGTTTTCTGTTCTCATAAACACCCAGTTTCTTGTAATGAAAGAACGCACATACGGTTAACAACAAAAAAACACACAAAGTTCATATATTGAAAACCTTACTGTCAAAATTCATCACAACTTTTCAGTTTTCAGTACTTCCATACAAGACCACTTCAAATTCCTTAATAACAGAAAGCAAAATCATGCCCCTCCTCCCAATCCTCCAGTTAAGCAGACAAATATTAGGAATTGTGATTGCACATTGCACCCACAGGAAACACTTACATTGGTTTGTTCCAATAACGAAGCTCTCAGTCTGCAGCTTGTCACATTTGATGAAATCAACGAATTGACTCAATTCGATTGGATTCACTTTTATTCCTTCCTCTTCAGCGCTGCATGCATGCAATCAACCTTCAGGTAGTGTATCCAAACAGAACAACATGATAAGCATGACAAATTTTAAGTAAAATTCTCTTTTCACCTAAACCAAGCATCCAGTCCACAGAATATAAAAGCAACAATAGATGTGAAGGTGAATGTTCCGTTCCGTTCCGTATCATATACTTCAGAAAGAAGGAGCACATAGGAAATATGACATGCTAAGTGAACGTATATATTTTTCATGCAGGGATCCATAAACAAGTCATGAGCAGGATCAAAATGAACTGGAAAAATAATGCCACATGTGGATCAGAAAATAGAATCACATGTGTGAAAAAGGTGGACAGAAAATAAGGATTCAGAACGTCAAGGAGAGCCTGATTTTAATCCTTATACCATCAGAAGGAGAACAGTCAGATGTTCAGAACAGATAAGAGAATTTGCTGATCCTTGCATTCCTCCTTCAACGTTCAAAAGTTTCATTAAGACTACAGTTTGTGTTAAGAGGACGGTTATCCTCTAAATAAATCCAGAAACAGCTAAATTACATCCATAGTGCCTTACTCTTAAGTATCTGACGTATACCCCTAAACCCTATACCCCTATACTTGAAACATCATTTACATACTCCCTGCTTTTTATCTTTCTCTGGATGTATATGTAACAACAGCAACATGTAGCATAACCAATTTGCACATATCGACCTCCAACAAGAATCCAATACTGATAAGAAGGGACTGGGGAGTATCTAACATCCAATTTGACTGTTAAGCAAATGCACTATTATACTAAATTTCCCAAGAAATTCCCCCCACATTTCTGCATTGAACAAGGTATTTTAGAAGTCCTATAATAAATATTTCTACAAGTCCCTAAAATTTGAACTGATGAAATTCTAATAATGAATAGGAGTTGAAAAGCTAAACTAGTCCTAGCGTGTAACTTTTTTATTTTGGAAAATGAAATTCGAGCACGTAGTACAACACTACAACTGAATGTTGCCCTCTCGGTAATCTTGGGGATATCTTGGCCATAACGTATTCAGATATGAAACCAAAATTAATCATCTGCAATGGCTGCAAATTGTTATTTAAGGCACATGAATTTAAGAATATTTTACCAAAATGCAGGCGGTTCAACTTCAAATCAAATTTGAGAAAGGGAAAAAAATTGAGTTACTAATGTTGAAGAGGGTAAAGATGATCAAGTCAACAAGTCAACTCATATGAACCCCCAAAACTTAAGCCGTGACTTGGTGTCTGTCAACTCATATGAACCCCAAAACTTAAGACGTGACTTAGTGTCTGCATGAGATTGAGCAGACTAAAAATATAAACATGAAAATTGAATCAAACCTATGTCATAACCCTTGCAAAGATACAAATTTTCCTTGGAATCAAACAAAGATAGTTCTCAAAGATGAAACCAAAAAATTGGAGGAAATGTGAAGTCGGGTAGTCCAGCACCACAATGAAATTTAGACTATAGAGAAGAGAAAACAAATTCCTTAAATGCTACAAATATGAAAGTTCCAGAAAGTATAATGCCAACTTTGTGAAAAGCCGATAGATACAGCATGACACTCCCATTGACAGAGAAGAATATCATGTCTTGTGCGGCTGTGCCAATTCTTTTATAATAGACACACCTAAAAAGATGCTTTTAACTCGATCGTTCCAGAACAGGCACACAGACACTTATCGAGGTCATCAAACCCGGGCTTTATTAGTCTTGTGGTCTTGAAGAAAGTAAATAACAAAATTCATAGATAATAATCAACCCCTGCTCATGACACTAGCAAAAGTTTTACTAAACACATCTTAAAACTCAGGAGTCCAATATTTGCACCAAATGGAACCATTCTTGTCAAACACATTATCCTTCTCCTTCTATCGCCTCCTGTTTATTTTATGAAGATAATTTATGAGACTAATTGACAATGACTAAACCCTCAATCCACCATCAGCTCAATCTCTGGAAGAAATTGGATAAACAATGTGGATTCGAACAAAAATTTCGAGGACGAAGTTATAAATCGAATTCCATTTGGACAATCTGGAACACAAATTCATAAACAAAAAACAGAAGACAGAAAACAAAAGCAAAAAATTAATGGAATTGAAAGGAACATACATGGTAGACAACAAGCGAGATGGTCCAGTTGGGTCGTAGTTGATGAGTAAAGCTGCTTTTAATGGCTCATCTGCAACCATTTCAATTCAACGCTCAATGCCATGAACGAAAACCAATATATAACGATTCAGCCCAGTCAGTAGGAGAACCAATGTTGAGAGGAGCTGCTTTTAGTGACTCAGGACTCACCAGGAGAAGCAATGTTGAGGGAAGCCCACTTGTCCCAAGCTTTATGCACAAAACCCCAATCCATTTCTCGCCTCCTATGAAGTGGTGGCGAATTGCCCTCCCGGAGCAGGAAACGGAAGCTCCGGTGTTTCGCCCCAATTCGTTTGAGTGACAGTTCGGAGCGGCTTGAAACTGTTTTCAGGAATCGATTCCCTCTTTCGACGCAATTCGACCATTTCCACCCCTAAAAAACCGCAGACAATAGACAATTAATTTTCAAAAAATCTCGAAAATTTTGACATTTAACGATAAGGGTAAAGTAAAAGGTAAAATAAATAGTATGAGGATTAATTTTTTAATGTAAAAATGTGATTTTTCGTTAAAATAAACAATATTGAAAACTTTTTGTTAAAGATCCCTTAATTTTTTATTAATTTATTTTATTATAGCTGATGTCAGTCTTTTGTTTTATGGCTTAAGAGTTAGGTTAGTCTATTTTTGCCTAGGTGGGCAGCTACGCTCCCCCAGAGCCCAATGGATTGGAATGGGGTGGACGAGTTTTAGGAGGAGGGAGGAGATTTAATCCACTATCACCTAAGGAATTTGAGAGGGGTGAAAGTGCTCTTAAATCGGTGCTGCTCCCGTAAGATGACAATTTTTAGTTTTTCTGTTATGTTAATTAGTGAAACCGGAGTTTTTTTAATATCTTTGGGTTAATACTTGAAATTTTTAATCCAGAAAATTTAAATTTTAATCCAAAAATAATTTTTCTGCTTCAACCCTTCTAAGTTAAATTTTTAACCCAAGATTATTAGATAATGAATTTAGACTAATTTTGCTACCACAGTAAGAAAGTAAGTGCAGAAACTAAATCTGTGAAGTCAAGTGTGATTTGAAAATGAACAAATTAGAATTAAAATGAAATTGAAATAAAGATAATTAAAAGTGTTTAAAACAACAAAGCTTAAAGCAATAAATTTATAGCTTATTTATTAATCCGTAATCAAATTGAGAAAAATTGAATTGAAGAGGAATTGGAATGAGGTGGAATCCGAATCAGATTCCTATTAAAGTTGTTTACTAAAACTATCTGGAATCGGAGTGCAATAATGCATATTCTATATTAACTGTTTACCAGTTCACATGAATCAAAATCAAAAGCAATTTGATTACTACAATACCCTTGTACAAAATAGATATAAATTTTTTTAACTAATTAATAATACAATTATTTTGTATATATAAAACTAATACAATTATTTATCCTAAAAAAGCCTTTAATTACCATATAAAAAGCCTTTAATAATACAATTATTTTGTATATATGACACTAATACAATTACTTTAGTCTAAAGAAAGCTTTGAAATTGCACCATACAAATGAAAAGTTTTTGAACCCCAATTTCACTCTATTTACGGACATGCCATTCCCCTAAGGATTTCACCTTTTTTTTTTTTTTTTTTTTTGCATGTTTAGTTAATGGCCTTTGTAGGTTTGGGCTGTGACTGGGTTGGTGGGTTTTTTTTGTGGTTGGGTTTTTTGGATGGAGGGCCGACATGGGCAGGCCTAGCCTGCAACGATGCTAGTGAGAAGAGAGGGGAGGTGTTGTGTGACGCGAGAGAGGAGAGAGAGAGGAGGAGTCGTCTGATGGCAAAGAGAAGAGAGAGGGGTCGTGCGATGCCAGACAGAAGAGAGAGGAGGACTCTTGAAGGAAAAATTGGAGGAGAGAGGGAGGGGTAGGATGAGCAAAGCAATAAGTAGGGCTGCTCAGAATTTGGGTTTTGTTTTTTCTCTGTGAGCTCTGCTTAGAGAAACGGTGAGGCAGGAAGGGACGCCTAAACCTAGGGTTGGTTTCAGAGATTTGGTTCCAGTTGGAAGCTATCTCTGCAAGCATTGATGAGGATTTCTCCCAGCTGGCAGCTTGAATTCCTTTCAAAGCTAAGCCTAGTTTGGTACTGAGGTGATTCTGAAAAAACATGGCTAAAGAAAAGCTAGGAGCTTTTTTTATGTTTGGTAAACATTCAGTTTCAACTTTTTTTTCACAATTTTAAGTGAAAAAAAGCCAAAAACATAAAGCTGCAAAACTCAGCTTTGAAAAACCAGCTTTTTTTTTTCATATTTGTTTTACATAAAAGTTTATCAAACACTATAATATTGTTTTTTTTTTCTTTTCAAAAACAGTTTTACAAAAAAGTTTATCAAACACTCTGTTGCTTTATTTCACAGCTACTTATTCTCACAACACAGCAGAAGTAATTTTTTTTTCAAATTACAGCAATACCAAACCAGCTCTAAGTGTCCCTTTTGAACCCAATTTTCCCTTGTTTCACTGTTTCTGGTTTGAACCTGCTTAGAAACCTGTTTGTTTTCTTGCTTTGTTTTATGTTTGGTTATGGTTCGGTTCTTCAACTTTTAGCTGGGAGTGCAAGATCTATTTTTAAATTATTAAATTGGGACAAAAAAAAAAAACAGATATTTTGTGCTGCTTTCTTCACTGTCTAATAATACCACTTCCTCTTCATTTCTCTTTTTCTTCCTGTTGTGTTGGTCTTTTAGTGTTATAGCTTTTCTGCAGAAATCAAACTGTATGCATTTTGCCTCTTTTTGTTCATTACCCTATTATTTGTTGTTGTGCTAACCTTGTGAATCAAATGCTCAGTTTTTTTCTCCCTCTAAAATACATTATGCATCTGGTTTTTGTTCATTCACATATGATGCACTGTGAATCGTTTCCTAACAAATCTGTTGAGATATGTTATTTTTGGTATGAAATTATGGTTGCTGTTGTTAGAAATAGATTTAATTTTTTAGTTTGGTTTGATTATATCTTATGTCTTTGAACAAGCATGCTTTTAAAGTTGCTGTAAAGTGTTTGTCATCGTAAACATGATCATCAACTTTGGCTTTCAATGCGTTTTGCATGAGAAAAACAACAAATATATTGGTCTTCAAAACCAGGGTTTAGGGTTGACTGCCATTCGATGTATAGAATTTTACCCCTTTTATTAGTTTTTTTAATATTTCAATCCTCTTTCAGAATACTAATCCCTAAACTTATTAAATTTATTGACCATGTGATTTTTCATTCAATCCCGAAGTTCGTATTTCTCGCATTGGTGTTGGGTGCAGATTACTGGTGGTCAGCTTGCTAAAGCATTGCATTTGGGTGAAGGTATTTGACATTCCTGTTTTAAACTTTTCAGTTCCTTTCTGTGATTTGAATTGGAACAAAATCAGTAAACAGAATAGACTAATTTACAATATGTGATTTTTTGAAGAAAAAAAAATTATTTTTTAATTGAGCTCTGTTTTAACTTTTTTGTATTTGTGCTTGTGTGTGTGTTTATGTGTATATCTACGTGTGTGTATTTTTCTTCCTGTTGTGTTGGTCTTTCAATGTTATAGCTTCTGCAGAATTCAAACTGGATGCATTTCCCCCTTTTAGTTCATTGCTCTATTATTTATTTTTGTGCTAGCCCTGTCAGTTATCTATCCCTTTAAAATAAATTATGCATTTGGTTTTTGTTCATTCACATATGAAGGACTGTGAATTGTTTCCTAACAAATGTGTTAAGATATGTTATTTTTGTTAGAAAATTATGGTTGCTAGTATTAGAAATACATTTAGTTTTTCTGTTTGGTTTGATTATAGCCTATATCTATGAACAAGCATGCTTTAAAAATTGTTGTAAAGTGATAGAACAAATATGAAAGTTTAGAAATTAGCAAATTGGGAGCTTTAATTTGTGCTAGTAATTGATCCTTGCTCAAGAAGGTTCCATCTTTCATTTCACTCATCTTAGAATCTACAAGATCATGAATTTTGGATCAGAACGAAGATTATGTGCAACTATATGTATCAATATATACCTAAGTATATGTCTAAATATATGTATAGGCATTTATATAGCTATATCTATATGTGTGAGCATATATACAGGTGTATGTATATACGTCTGTATGCATCTGTGTGTGTATGTACAAGCCTATATGTGTATGCATGCATGCATTTGTATATATGCATCTGTTTGTGCACGTACATGCATATGTATAGTTATACTTTATAGTGGCTGCCTATAAGCATGTTAGAAATTCATAGTGGCAGAACTTTTGCATGCTGCACACTATGACCTATAGTTCACAGTTTTGTAAATTATATAGCAGATGCGTGCATGCGATTTGGTTTGGGGTTCTAAGAGAGAGAGCTTTAGGGTATCAAGAGAGGATTTCAAGGATTATATTTCGGGTTTGATTTGTACGCTTTGCAAGGACAGACAGATGGAACAAGGGTGAGAAAAAAATGGGAGGATTTGAAAGATTTGGTTTGCGGTTCTGACAGAGAGAGGTAGGAGGTGTCTAAGAGAGGGGATTTCAGGAATTAGGTTTGGGTAGGATTTAAGCGATTATATTTGGGGTTTGATTTGTCTGATTTGCACAGAGAGAGAGAGAGAGAGAGATGGAAAAAGGGTGCGAGATAGAGAATGTAAAAGTTGTTTTTAGCGGCCATTTCCAGGGATTTGTTTGCCTGCCCTTAATGGATAATGTGTTGGTGTGTGTCTATGTTTGTTGTCTTGGTGTATGTTCTCTTGCCTGCACACGGATGGTTTAAGATGGGCATCCGCAAGTATAAGTTGAGACACCCCAGTGAAGATTTCCCACCTCCACTTGGCTTTTGACAACACAACTGAACTTTTTCTACTTAAACCATTGAATTTTGGCTTTTGTTTTTTGTTGCCTTGATTGTGGTTATCAGAATTTGTTGTATCTCTGTGTACATGTATGTTTGTGTACATGTAAAAAACCCTTTAACTAAACATGTTTTTACAAGTATGTCAGTTCTTCGTTTTCTTTTCTTTTTGGAAAGCATCACTGAACTTTGATCACTCAGTTTGACAAACAAATATATTCAAGTTTTCAAATAGACTTTAAATTTATCCCATGAATTTTTTTCTTTTCTTTTTCTTATTGGTATTGTCATACTGAGAAACAAAGTATAATAGTCTGTGTGATGCTTTAATAGGCTGGATTACCTTAGACGCTAGCCTTCCGTAACTGCCTTGATTTATGCATGATGAAACTAATTTACTTTAGAATAGATAATTTTTCTGGTTTTCTTACTTGCAATGTTTTTTCAGCATTACAACCTCTCTGCAAAAATGCATTTTATGTGTTTTGCCTGTTTTAGTTCATTTTTCTATTGTTTGTTGTTGTCGTGGTCACATTGTGAATGGAATTCTCAATTATCTATTCTTGCAGACTACATGATACAGCTATTTTTTGTTCATTCACAAATGATACCACATGCTTGAAATTTTTATGTCATCACTTTGTTGGTTATTTTGTGTGTTCTTTCCGATTACTTTACTTTTGGTTATCGGTGTCTGCATCATGGCTTTTTGTTAGTGAAAAGCCAACTAAATTTGATGGTTCATAGTCTTACAGAGGGCTTTTAAACAAATTTGATTTGGGTTTCTGTTTGTGGCATTTTGTTGGGTTCAATGTGAGTGGTTTTCTTAGGGTTTACTAACTTTAGTTACTTAGGGTTTAGTAACTTTACCTTGTTCACTTATGTGTTAGAATTGATACTCAGAAAGCTTGAATAAATGGAACTGTGCTAGGGCTCCTTTGATGTACTTCTTGACTGGAGGTTGAATACAAATACTTTTTGCCTCTTTTGATGTCTAAAGTTAGATGCTTCAGTGGTTTATTGAATTCTGCTAGGAATGTAAAAAATTGGATATTTAGTTTAGCTTTCTTGATGTCTAATTTTCATTTCCCAAGACATTGATCTAAATTAAGGGTGATTTAGTTTAATTTGCTTTGCTTTTGATAGGGTATCATCTTAATTTGTGGTTTAGGCATCAATAATTGAATTTTTAGTTGCATAGTATCTAAGAGAGTCGACTTTTGCATTACCATAGTCTATCACTTTGTTAAATTGTGGTTTAACAACATTAACATCATGTATCACTTTAGTTTCTTCATTCGTGCAACAGTGCTTCCATTCCGTTACTAAATTAGCACTAATGGATTTTCGATACTGTTTCTAAGCTATTATTTTCATCAGCACTTTGTTAATTAGTGCTAATCGATTTGCTAGATTTGTTAATATCAAAAATTCGGATCGTTGGAGGGACACTTTGGGTTTTGAGGTATATTTATTTACAATGCTTTTTACATTATGTAAACTGTCAATTTTACAGTTATTTGGTAAATTAGATATATAATTTAATTGGGTAAATTATACTTTATCACCTTAGGTTTGAGGTCTATTGCAACCTCATACAACATCTTCAAAACATTTCACTTTCGTACCTTAAGTATTATTTTATTTCAATGTAATACATCAGTTACATTTTCCATCTATTGATCCGTTAAGAGTTGACATAGCTGTTACATTTGTGCCACATGGCTGTCAAATTTGTGCCACATGAAATTTTTTTTTTTTTTTTTTATACATTAAAAATATTATAATAATTTACCTATTTAAAAAAAAAAAAAAAAAAAACCTGAAAGCCTAGAAACCCATTCCCTCGACCACCTCCCTATCCTCCACTCTCTTTCACCTTCCCTCCCATCCAAAAACCTACCCCATCCCACCCCACCCCCACCTCCCCCGCAACACCCCCCACCCCATAAATTTGGCAGCCACGTTGGTGGTGGAAACTAGTACTTTCCGTTCGACTAACAACTTTCGCTCCTCTCCGACGTATAGAATTCTAAGTCAGATCGATGTGGATCCTAGAGCAGTGGGCCGACCTATGAGTGAATACACAACTGCGATCCCGGTCGGGCTTGAATCGGAAACGACACCAAGTTGGAGATTGAGATCCTGGACGAATGAAATTGGCATCTCTAGGTTTCTTGGGCGATGAAATTGGTGGCGGTTTGTGTTGGGTTTGTGGTTTGTGGATGGAGATTAATGGCAGCTCCTTCCAGGCGGTACTGCAGACGGGGCATGGGAGGAGGTTGTTCTTCTTAACGTGGGTGGAGATGCCGGCGAAGTGGAAGGAATGGGAGCACTCCGCCGTAAAAATAGCGGTGCCCTGATCACACTCTGTAAGCAGATTTCGCATCTACTCTGCAAAAGGAAGGAAAAAGAATCATCACTTTAATGTTTTTGGTACTAAAAGTTGAATTTTTTTTTCTCTCTTTTTTATTTTATGTTTATTTAAAAAAAGGAAATTATGAAAAGGGGATTGTGGAAAAAGTGTTAGATTATTAGGTTGGTGGAGGTAGTGGCTCTATCCACTACGTAGACTTAGGGTTGTTGTTGTAAGTAGTTTTAACTGCATGACTGAATAAGCCCTAGCTTTTAGGGATCAATAGAAGTTGTTTTCCTTTTGACTTAGTCATATACCACGTTTAGGTTAATGTTTAACGTGGGTTGCATGTTTATCTTCTCCTCCGTTTTGTAAGGCTTATATAGCCTATTTATTCTATGATTAATGTTATGCGAAATTCCTCCCAGCTTACAAAGTTCTCATTCGACAAACACTTGGATTTTACATTTGGTATCAGAGCCCCCACCTGGGGCTCCTGATCAAAAGCTTGAGAGACAACAATCTTTTGAGTGCAGAGGTACGAGAATATGGCAGGAGAAGGAAGTGGTTTTATGCAGGCATCTATTCCAAAACTGGATGGGCACTATGACCACTGGGCAATGCTTATGGAAAATTTCCTACGTTCAAAGGAATATTGGAGTCTTGTGGAGCATGGAATTCCTGCAGCAGCAGAAGGAGCTTCACTTGTAGAGGGACAACGGAAAGTGCTCGAAGATCAAAAGTTGAAAGATCTGAAGGCCAAGAACTATCTGTTTCAAGCAATTGATCGAGCTGTCTTGGAAACAATCTTGAACAAAGATACGGCTAAGGAGATTTGGGATTCACTGAAACAGAAGTATCAAGGGACTGCTCGAGTTAAACGAGCACATCTGCAGGCACTTCGAAAGGAGTTCGAGATGCTTCACATGAAGACAGGAGAAACTGTAAATGAATTTTTTGGTCGAACTCTGACCATCGCCAATAGGAGAAGGATCAATGGTGACAAGTTGACGGATGTAGAAGTCATTGAGAAGATCTTGAGATCAATGACTCCTAAATTTGACTATGTGGTTTGTTCCATAGAGGAATCCAAAGACTTGGATATTCTCTCAATTGATGAACTGCAAAGTAGCTTGTTAGTGCATGAGCAGCGGATGGTTGGACATGGCGTAGAGGAACAAGCACTAAAGGTGACCTATGAAGAGAAATTTGGAGGAAGAGGACGTGGTCGAGGAAGCTTTCGTGGAAGAGGTAGAGGAAGAGGTCGACAGAACTTCGATAAGTCAACGGTTAAGTGCTATAATTGTCATGAATTAGGGCACTTTCAGTATGAGTGCCCTAAGAAGGACAGGGAAGCCAAGGCTAACTATGCAGAGGCTAGTGAAGAGATGTTGCTAATGGCGTATGTGGATACTCAGGAGATCAAAAAAGACATTTGGTTCCTCGACTCGGGTTGCAGCAATCATATGTGTGGTAAGAGGGAGTTGTTCTCTGAATTTGTTGGAAGTTTTAGAGAAACTGTGAAACTAGGAAACAATACAAGTATGGCTGTCTTGGGGAAAGGAAATATTCGACTACAAGTGAATGGCATGACTCAGGTGATCACAGGAGTGTTCTATGTACCTTCTTTGAAGAATAATCTGCTAAGTATTGGGCAGCTTCAGGAGAAAGGTCTTGCTATTCTCATTAAACACGGGAAGTGCAAGATCTATCACCCTGGGAAAGGACTAATCATGGAGACGGTTATGACTACAAATCGCATGTTCATTCTTACTGCTCAATATCAATCCAATGATCAATCATGTTTCAATGCCCTCACAGATGATCCAGTTCAGTTGTGGCACTGCCGTTATGGGCACTTGAGTATTGGTGGTTTAAAGACTCTACAACAGAAGCAGATGGTGAGTGGACTGCCTCAAATAAAGGACTCCTCAAGAGTGTGCGAGAATTGCTTGGTAGGAAAGCAACCGAGAGATCCGTTTCCAAAAAGAAGTACTTGGAGAGCATGCCAAATCCTACAACTCGTCCATGCAGATATTTGTGGACCGATCAAACCTACATCCAACAGTAAGAAAAGGTATCTCCTCACCTTTATCGATGATTTCAATCGCAAGACTTGGATCGACTTTCTAACTGAGAAGTCAGAAGCCTTTCGAACTTTTAAAGCTTTCAAAAGTCTAGTTGAAAACGAAACTGATGCAAGTATTAAAAGTTTGTGCACGGATCGTGGTGGGGAGTTCTCATCACATGAGTTTGATGAGTTCTGTGTTGAGAATGGGATTCAAAGACAATTGACAGCAGCTTACACGCCACAACAAAATGGAGTAGCTGAGTGTAAGAATTAGACTATCATGAATATGGTACGTAGCTTATTAACCGAGAAGAACATACCTAAGACTTTTTGGTCAGAAGCAGCAAACTGGACAGTTCATGTGCTCAACAGGAGTCTCACAGTTGCAGTTAAAAACAAAACACCTGAGGAGGCATGGAGTGGTACGATACCATCTGTAAGTTATTTCAGGGTTTTTGGCTGCATTTCATACGTACACATTCCAGATAACAAGATGACCAAGCTAGATGATAAAAGTAGGAAGTGTGTGCTACTTGGGATAAGTGAAGGATCAAAGGCCTATCGGCTATTTGATCCAATCTCGCAAAGGATTCTAATCAGTCGTGATGTTCGATTTGATGAGAATAGTAGCTGGGATTGGGATGAGCATCATCATGAAGCTGTCATAGCAGATTTGGAATGGGACGATGAAGCAGATAAGGAACTTGAGGCTGATGAAGTTGACAGTCAGGGATGAGATGAAGATGGACCACATGGAAATGGAAGTGAAAATGGAGATGGAAGCGGCACAAGCAACAATAGTGGATCAGATGAAGTCTCAGAAGCAAACATATCCAGCCCATTAGAAAGAAGACCTAGGGCTCCACCAGTATGGATGAGAGATTACGTGACAGAAGATGGATTATCTGAGAAGACATGGTGCATTTGGCTCTCTTAGCAGACAGTGATCCAACTTATTACAATGAAGCTGTGAAGAGTGCAAAATGGAGGAAAGCTATGGATGTCGAAATAGAAGTTATTGAGAGGAACAACACTTAGGAATTGACAGATTTACCTCAAGGAGGGAAGACAATTGGAGTTAAATGGGTCTACAAGACTAAACTGAATGAGAATGGAGAGGTGGACAAGTACAAGGCACGACTGGTGACTAAGGGGTATGCTCAAGAATATGGAGTCGATTATGTTGAAGTTTTTGCTCCTGTGGCTCGGTTAGATACCATCCGAGTTGTTGTTGCACTTGCTGCTCAAAAGGAATGGACAATCTATCAGTTGGACGTGAAAAATGCCTTTTTACATGGAGAAGTTGATGAAGAGGTGTTTGTAGAACAGCCACCTGGATATGTGCAGAGAGGTAAGGAGCAGAAAGTTTACAAATTACGGAAAGCTTTATATGGACTTAAGCAAGCCCCTCATGCTTGGTATAGTCGTATAGAAGCTTACTTCTCGAAGGAAGGATTTGTGAAGTGTCCCTATGAACACACTTTATTTATCAAAGGTGGAGATGGAGGTAAAATTCTCATTGTTTGTCTTTATGTTGATGATCTCATTTACACTGGCAATGATGAATGCATGTTCATTAAGTTTAAGCAGTCGATGATGAATGAGTTTGAAATGACCGATCTTGGTAAGATGAGATATTTCCTCGGAATTGAGGTATTGCAGCAGGTAGATGGAATATTTATTTGTAAAAAAATATATGCTTAGGAAGTGTTGGAAAGGTTTAAAATGTAGAACTGCAATCCAGTGCACAATCCCATTGTTTCAGGCACCAAGCTAACAAAAAATGTAACTGGTGAGAAGGTTGATAGCACCTTCTATAAACAGATCGTGGGAAGCCTCATGTATCTCACAGCCACTCGGCCGGACACTATGTTTGTGGTAAGCTTAATCAACAGGTTCATGGAGAGTCCAACAGAAATGCATTTGGCAGCGGCAAAGAGGGTTTTGAGATACTTGAAGGGCACGATCAACCTTGGAATTCTTTACAAAAAGGGAGGACACACTGAGCTCAGAGGCTATTCAGATAGTGACTATGCAGGTGACTTAGATGATAGAAAGAGCACATCGGGGTACTTGTTCATGCTAAGTTCAGGAGCTGTGTGTTGGTCTTCCAAGAAGCAGCCTGTGGTCACGTTATCAACAACTGAAGCCGAATTCATAGCAGCAGCTTCATGTGCTTGTCATGCAACCTGGTTGAGGAGAATAATGAAGGAATTAGGTCAAGCTCAACAAGATTCTACAACGGTTTTCTGTGACAACAGTTCGACAATAAAGCTCTCCAAGAATCCTGTGATGCATGGCCGAAGCAAACACATAGATGTACGATTTCACTTTCTTCGTGAAATGACTAAGAACAAAATCGTGCAGCTGGTTCACTGCAACACTCAGGAGCAAGTAGCAGACATATTAACCAAACCTTTGAAGACTGATGCTTTTCTGAAGATGCGTGGGCTTATGGGAGTATGCCTGGAACCAGGTGTAAACTGATTGCTTAGCAATAGCAATCAGTTTAAGGGAGGAAATGTTAGATTATTAGGTTGGTGGAGGTAGTGGCTCTATCCACTACGTAGACTTAGGGTGTTGATGTAAGCAGTTTTAACTGCATGACCGAATAAGCCCTAGCTTTTAGGGATCGGTAGAAGTTGTTTTCCTTTTGACTTAGTCATATACCACGTTTAGGTTAATGTTTAACGTGGGTTGCATGTTTATCTTCTCCTCCGTTTTGTAAGGCTTGTATAGCCTGCTTATTCTATGATTAATGTTATGTGAAATTCCTCCCAGCTTACAAAGTTCTCATTCGACAAACACTTGGGTTTTACAAAAAGATGCTTACTTTGGAGAGGCGTAGGGTGGACTTGAGGAGGGAGAAGTTGGAGGGGGATTGTAGGAACGATGGGTTGGAGCGTTGTAAGTGCAAAAGCAATCTAGGGCTGTAGCTGCTGGGGTTGCAGGGGAGGTTGGGGTGGGGTGGGTTTTTGGATGGGAAGGGAGGTGAAGAGAGTGGAAGAGAGAGAGGTGGTCGGGGGGAATGTGTTTCTGGGCTTTCAGTTTTTATTTTATATTTTATTTTTCAATAGGTAAGTTATTATAATATTTTTAATGTATAAAAAATTAGTATTTTGCCACGTGGCACAAATTTGGCAGCCACATCAACGCTTAACGGATCAATGGATGAAAAATGTAATAGATTTATTATATTGAAATAAAATAGTACTTACGCTATGAAAGTGAAATATTTTGAAAATGTTGTACGATGTTGCAATATACCTCAAACCTGAGGTGGTATTTTACCCAATTTAATTCAAAAGGATGAGTTGCCCTTCACTTTTGTTAAATTACATAGTTTAATTGCTTCCCCTTTTTTCAATCCATATGTATCTTCTTCACTATCTGATAATACCACTTCCTCTTCTATCATTTCCACCTTTATTTATATAACAAGTTGCTGCACTGAGTTGAATAAATGGTTGATACATTTGGTTTCGTATTTATTGGAAAATGAAAAATGGAGAAATGAGAACACAATCATATATAGCATTGCTTATTTTTCTTCCAAATCAAATATGTACCCATGGTGATGAGGGCGACATCTAATTTAGTTTGACTGTTCCCATTTCTTTGAGTTTTTAAATTGCATTTTTTTAGCCAACATAGTTTTCTAAGTTCGTTAGAATTTATGGTGTTTTTTAAACAAGTTTTAAAAGATCGTGGTCATTTTGATAAATTAAAGTTTTAAGATATCATCATTCGTTTAACACATATGAAAATTAAGCTTTTTCATATTTAGAGTTTTAAATTATCATCATTCTGTTCAAATGCACCATTTTTTTTTTCTCCCTTCTCTCATCTTGCAAGCACTCATGGTGTCCATTACCCTTTAATTTCGGTTAATAGAGGTTTTCAAATTTGTGATGGTTATTTTCGTATTTCTATAAGTTTTGAGATTAAAAAACATGTGAAAAATGTCACATCCCGGCCCGGGGCGGATCACTTCCCGGGCCCGCTCCACCACCATAGCACGATATTGTCCGCTTTGGGTTTACCATTCCCTCACGGTTTTGTTTTTGGGAACTCACGAGCAACTTCCCAGTGGGTCACCCATCATGGGATTGCTCTAGCCCCCTTCTCGCTTAACTTCGGAGTTCCTACGGAACCCGAAGCCAGTGAGCTCCCAAAAGGCCTCGTGCTAGGTAGGGATGATAATATATATTTATAAGGATCACTCCCCTGGGCGATGTGGGATGTCACAAAAAACCACATTAGTCTCTAAGTATAAATCACATTAATCAAATCATAGCTAGGAAAAAAAAAACATCGAATCAACTGTGGTTTGGTTACATTGTGACTTGAATTTATTTACAAAATTGTAATCCTTTTAAAATTTTTGAAAAGGGCACGTTAAAAGACCAATATTCTTAAAAGCAACTTGAATGCAAATTAGCCCATGAGTAAAAAACCACCAGCAAAGATTATGGTGATTGACGAATTTAAACATGAACCAACTTTGAGAGTCATACTTGCCCATTGTTGATTTTCCAAAGCATGCCACATTTGAAACTTTGAATTCTTGAGTTTATACAAATTTATTTCTCATTAGTTAATGCTTAACATTTGCCTTATTGTTTCGAGATTAGAATGAAATCATTCTAATTTTTTGCTGTATTTTAATATGGGATTTGGAATATAGTTTGTGTGACAGCTCGTCCTAATTTTTGTACCGTTAGTGTGAAATGACAATTTTGCCCCTGGACGTTAATTTAGCGTTGTTGGGTGTTGTTTGAATTGTTTTTGTTTGTGGGCTGCCATTAGGACCGCACAACACACACCCTCACACCCATGGACTCTCTCTCTTCTATCTCTCTTGAATTTTCTTTCATTTTCGTCCCTTTCCTTTGCAAGTGCACGGACCACTTCCATCCAACCATTTCAAGTATGGATCGTGTCTATTGTTGGTGTTTTTGGACTCCTTTCGAGCTTAGGAGTCAATTCGTGGTGTTGGTTGGACGTGAAACCTTCGAAAACCCGAGAACTCAGTTTTGGTGCACTGTTCATGCACACGCGATCCTGAGGTTTTTAGAAGTTTCTAAGGCGCTAGGGAGCTTTAGGACGTCTTCACAAAGCTTGGGGAGTAATTTTGAAGTGTTTTGGACATCGGGAAGCCCAATTTCAGGGAGTTGCAAGTTTGGCCGGAATATCGTGGGTTTTTCCGACGAGATTCCGTTGGTTTTTGGTCCCAAAAGTGGTAAGGTTTTGTTCTACTCGTTGTAAACTTCATTTTTGGTACAAATTTCATGGAATTTGGTTGAGAAATGAAGAAGATATTAAAGGTTGAAGTTTTTCCTAGTTTTCGGCAAGAATTCGAGTTGCAGGCGGCGGCGCTGACAGCGGCGACCGGTGAGGCTCACTGGAGAAGGAGAAGAATATTCCATCAGAGTTAACGTAATATTCTAACGGCGTCAGGTAACGACCGTTAACGTCTGTTAGGGTTTTAACGGAATATTCACTAACGCCGTTAGGGTTCCACATGCGTGCCAGGCAGGTGGCGGCACGTGGAAGGTCAGAAAATTATTTTAAAAATATGGGGATGTTCGTGGGATTAAGTAGATCACGTTGATATATTCAAACACCCCAATTGAGCAATGTATGAGAAGTTATTATCTAAGGTTGGTTATGTGCGTTAAATTGACGTTTTTATAGTTGTTTCGCATATAAGTGAGGACTATTCGGAGGATGAGCGCAACCACGTGAGGCTCGGGGCTTACAACCCTTCTATGTATCAGTGAGTGGGCTTTTGGTTTTCCGTATATATCTATATACTTGAGAATTTTTCCAGAAAATGCAATTAAATGTTTATATGTTTTAAAATGCCATGCATAAGTGTTTGCATATTTACTTATGCATTAGTTGTTGCATATGTGTATGCTTTGGTGCCGCAGACGCTCAGGTAAGTCAGGTGAGTATATTGTTAGTGATAGATGTGGTGTTGTTGAGATTGAGTTATAGCTTACATTCCTGCACCTCGGTGATTGTGCTCTGCCAGAGTAGGGCCTAGCCTTCATGTGATCGTTCACCTCCCGCACTGTAGGATCACCTTGGATCTAAGGTAGGTGCCAGCCTGTCATACAGACCACTTTAGGTGGTTCTGACTTGTAGGTGACTTGCGATACTTCGTACAGCCTTCACGTGATCGTAGCACTAGAGCGTATTTATTTACACCCAGCTTGTCGTACATACCACTTTAGGTGGTTTCGACTTGTGTGCAGGATATTGGTTGAGGAGCTATAGTTTCGGTCGTACAGGTCACTTTAGGTGACTCCGGCTGACTTATTGGTATCACTGGCATATTATGATTTGTTTTATCTTACTTACTTGATGCGTATACTAATTGTTTAGATATTCTGACACAACATATTTCTGGCATGGCATAGTTGAGCTTTATTGTTTTTGAGCATGATTTGAGTTACGAGTACGTATAATATTTTCTGGAAAGCATATGGGTTTTACAGAGAGGGGTCATTACTTGATATTGAAATGGTTTAAAAAAAAAACTTTGTTTTTGCCCACTCACGTTTTCTGTTTTGCGCCCTTCCAGGTTTTAGGTAGCGGGGACATAGGTGATAAAAGAGGCATCGAGGCATTTCTGATAGAGCACCCTCCATGTAGAATTTTTTGGTTATCACTTGTGTAGTGTTTGTTTATTCTGGACTACACCTAGGATACTTGAACTCCTACTTTGCATTTTCCTTCTGTGTTTGTCACTAG
The DNA here is from genome assembly GCF_041283825.1 of Pyrus communis. NCBI lineage: Eukaryota > Viridiplantae > Streptophyta > Magnoliopsida > Rosales > Rosaceae > Pyrus > Pyrus communis. The sequence goes on from NC_142580.1 coordinate 29,284,725, forward strand.
CACTCACTTGATCTTTTTATTGTAAATTATTTTATCGACTTAATTTTCATTCTTTTGCTTCCGCTTTGTGCACTTGACTACGTCACCCTCATGTGACGGCCATCACGCTCTAATTTTTGGATTGGGGTGTGTTAGTTTGGTATCAGAGCCTACGTTTGGCAGTCCTGCATTATTTTGGTGTTTTTTGTTAGAACTATGCCGCCTCGTCGAGAACTATGTCGCTTAACTGAGCCTAGTTTTCCCGATATAGCTCAGTTGGGGGAAGCTATAACTCATGCAATTCAGTCTACACTCTGCCCTCCTCAGAGGACTCCTCTAAAGACTATGTATAATCTAAAGTTGGATAAGTTTGAGGGTCATGAAGGTTATGAGGGAGCTGAGCGGTGGCTTGAGCATATTGAAAAGACCTTTCTATTGTTGCAAAGTCAAGGAAATCTTCCTTCTGAAAGGTGGGTAGAGATGACTTCATGGTTCTTAGGTAAAGAATCGGCATCCTGGTGGGGACAAGAGGTTCTTCATTTGACCCTAGAGGAAGCTGCTGACTGGGAAATGTTTAAACGGTTGTTTTGGAAAAGGTTTGTTCCCCCTGAGTATATTGATCGCAAGAAGCATAAATTTACTGATTTGAAGTAGGGGAAGTTGACGACAAATGAGTACTACAGAAGATTCACTGATTTGTCCCGTTATCATTCGGAAGTTGCTGCTAATCTGGTTAAGATGCTTCGTCATTTCAGATTGGGTACTAAGAAGAAGTGGCATTCTATGGCGACCACTACTCCTTGCGATACTTATCAGGAGTTCTACGAGATTTTATTAAGGATTGAGGATTATGAGAATATGCCTAGTGAAAGTGAAGAAGAAGAGAATGATGGCAATCAAAAGAAAGACGATAGAGGTAAAGGTCAGGCATCTTAGGGACCCAGGAAGACTCAGAGTTTTAAAAGAAGCAAGGCTAGCTCTAGTTCATCCAGTGGAGGCATGAGTTATACGGGTCAACGTAGAGGTGGTAAGTTTGCCGGAGGCCTACGTTTTCAGAGGTAGCGAGATGTTGGCGGTTCTGGTGGTTCAGGAGCTCCGTTTTGTCGGAGATGTAACAGCCAGCACTTTGGCGAGTGTAGACAAGGTAGTCGAGGATGTTTTACTTATGGACAAGTCAGACATCGGGCATTAAATTGTCCACTGGGTCAGCAGAGGCCCCAATTGCCTTTTTTACCACCACTAGTTCCTAGTCAGCAGGCTCCAGCGCCGAGCGGCTATGGTCAAATAGGTCGTGGGGGTACTTACCATTACCAGGGAGATGTTGCTCATTTTTCATTAGCGCTGTACCCGTATCCTCAGGATTCGTATTATCTGAGTGGCTACTAGAGCGAATATCAGCAGTACCCTAAAGGGTATACTCCATATCCTCCTTATCCAGCCGGCGGATAGCAATGGTATTCGGGAGTACAGCCTTAGCAGAGGCAGGTTGCTTCTAGTAGCCCAGGGTTGTCAAAACAGACTGGACAGGGCTGTAGTATCCCTGGATGTAGTGGTCAGTTGAGTAGAGGTCGAGGTGGTCGGCAGCAGCCTCATGGTCGTATTCATAACCTCACAGTGCAGGGTGCCCAAAACAACACATATTTGATCATGGTCACTTTGCTAGAGTATTGATTGATTGTGGTGTTACTTATTCGGTTATTTCTCATACATTTGCTCAATTGATACAACCTAATCCCACACCTCTCGGGTTTGAGTTAGAGTTTTCGATGCCTAGAGGAGAGACGTGTCAGGTGGGTTGGATGTACCCTGGGTGCCCAGTGTTAGTGGAGGATGAGGTTATGCCAACTAACCTCATTTCGTTGGATATTGTTGAGTTTAATGTCATTTTGGGCACTGATTGGCTACACTTTAATCGAGCTAACATTGATTGTTATGAGAAGAAAGTTACGTTTCATCGCTCGGGGCTACCTATGGTTACATTTGTTGGCGAGCGTAGCGGCGTGAGACATGACATTATTTCGGAAGTGAGAGTCAAGAAGTTGCTCCAGAAGGGTTGTTAGGGATATCTGGCACATGTTGTACTGAATGATAACGTTTCTAGCTATGTGGAAGACATTAGAGTGGTCAGGCATTTTCCCGACATGTTTCCAGATGATTTACCAGGATTGGCAACGAATCGTGATGTAAAGTTCGCTATCGACTTATTGCCAAGTACAAACCTTATATCCTTGACTCCGTATCGGATGGCTCTTGCTGAGTTAAGAGAGCTAAAAATTCAGTTGCAGGAGTTATTAGATAAATGTTTTATACAGCCTAATACTTCGCCTTTGGGAGCTCCAATCTTGTTCGTGCGAAATAAGGATGGTACCTTAAGGCTGTGTATAGATTACCGGCAGCTGAACCAAGTGACGATTAAGAATCGTTATCCGTTACCACGTATCGACGATTTGTTTGATTAGCTACGAGGAGATCGCGTGTTTTCGAAGATCGATTTAAGGTCAGGCTACTAACAGCTGAAGATTAAGAGTGATGATGTCCTTAAGAAGGTGTTTAGAACCTGATATGGTCATTATGAGTTTTGGCAGGCTATTATCGACGGTTTGTTCAGGATTTTTCCGTTATTGCGTTACCACTTACGAGGCTAACCCGAAAGAATGTTAGATTCGAGTGGGACGATAATTGCGAGTAGAGGTTTCAACAATTGAAGTACTGTCTCACCCATGCATCGGTGTTAGCACTTCCAGACGATGGTGGTAACTTCAAGATCTACAATGATGCGTCGTTGAATGGTTTGGGTTGTGTACTAATGCAACACGGCATGGTTATCGCTTATGCTTCGAGACAATTGAAGCCTCATGAGGTGAACTATCCTACTCACGATCTTGAATTGGTGGCGATCGTGTTTGCACTAAAGATTTGGAGACACTATCTTTATGGTAAGAGATGTAGGATCTTCACAGATCACAAGAGCCTCCAATACCTATTTACTCAGCGAGATTTGAACCTTCACCAGCGGAGGTGGATATAGTTGCTAAGTGATTACGATTGCACGATCGAGTATCACCCGGGACGTGCAAATGTGGTGGCCGATGCACTTAGTCAGAAATTTCAAGGCAGAATTGATGCTTTTTATGCAAGTTGTGTTATTCTTCTCACTGATTTGAGGTCGACCGGAGTGAAGTTAGAAGTGGAAGCTCGATAAGAAGCCTTACTTGCTCACTTTCAAGTTAGGCCAATCTTGATTGACCGTATACTCGAGGCACAGGTGGACGACGATGAAACTCAAGAGTTGATTTAGCTAAGAAATGAGGGGAAAAAGAAAGACCTTCAGATTCGAGAATCAAACGGCATGCTCATGCTAAAAGGTAGAATGCATGTACCGAACAACGCGGAGTTAAATAGGGATATTTTGGATGAGGCACATGTATCGACATATGCTAGCCATCTGGGGAGCACTAAAATGTATCATACCATACGACCATTTTACTATTGGCTGGGTATGAAAAGAGAGATTGCCGAGTATGTTAGCAGATGTATGGTATGCCTGCAGGTTAAAGCAGAGAGGAAGAAGCCGTTTGGACGGATGCAACCACTTCCCGTTCCCCAGTGGAAATGGGAAAATATTACCATGGATTTCGTGTATAAGCTTCCCCGTACATGGAATGGTTTTGATGGCGTTTGGGTAGTGGTTGATTGGCTCACCAAGTCCGCGCATTTCATTCCAGTTCAAGATAAGTTTTCCCTAAAACGGTTAGCTGAACTCTTTGTGTCGAAGATTGTTAAATACCATGGTGTACCCGTCAGCATCATCTCTGATCGAGATCCAAGATTTACTTCTAAATTCTGGACAGCATTTCAAGAAGCTCTTTGTTCGAGATTACTGTATAGTACAACATATCATCCTCAAACTGATAGGCAATCTGAGAGGACCATTCAGACATTGGAGGATATGCTGAGATCTTCTGTTTTGCAGTTTGGTGATGCATGGCATAGATGTTTGGATTTGATGGAGTTTGCCTACAACAACAGTTACCATTCGAGCCTTGATATGTCCCATTTTGAGGCATTGTATGGTAAGTCTTGTCGTACGTCGTTGTGTTGGTCAGAGGTAGGCGAAAGAGTTTTGGAGGGCCCAGAGATAGTGGATGAGACTACCCAAAATATTCAAGTAATTAAGTCTAACCTAAAAGCAGCCCAAGATCATCAGAAGAGCTTAGCGAACAGACATGCCACTGATTGGACCTATAAAGTAGGTGATTGGGTATTCTTGAAGCTGTCGCCGTGGAAGGGTATTGTACGATGTGGGAAAAATGGGAAATTGAGTCCTAGGTATATCGGACCGTACATGATCACTGAACGGATCGGCAAGGTAGCTTATAAACTTGAGTTACCCCCAGAGTTGTCTCGAGTGCACGATGTATTTCACGGTTCAATGCTTCGTCACTATGTCTTGGATCCATCGCATGTGTTACCTCCGCAATCGTTGGAAGTTAATCCTGATTTGACTTACGACGAGGAGATGGTGGCTATTCTAGATTGGAAAGATAAGGTTATGAGGAACAAGACAATACGCTCGGTGAAGATTTATGGAGGAATCACTCAGTGGAGGAGGTTGTATCCCCGTTTGTTTTATGATTACTAGCGGTTTGTTTTGTTGTGTAATTTCGAGGATGAAATTTTCTTAAGGTGGGTAGGTTGTGACAGCCCGTCACGATTTTTGTATCGTTAGTGTGAAATGATGATTTTACCCCTGGACGTTAATTTAGAGTTGTAGGGTGTTGTTTGAATTGTTTTTGTTTATGGGTTGCCATCTGGACCACTCACCACACACCCTCACACCCGTGGACTATCTCTCTCTTCTCTCTCTCTTGAATTTTCTTCCATTTTCTTCCCTTTCCTTTGCAAGTGTACGGACCACTTCCATCCAACCATTTCAAGCACAGATCGTGTCTATTGTTGGTGTTTTTGGACTCCTTCTGAGCTCATGAGTCGATTGGTGGTGTTGGTTGAACGTGAAACCTTCGAAAACCCAAGAACCTGAGAACCCAGTTTTGGTGCACTGTTTATGCACACGTGATCATGAGGTTTTTAGAAGTTTCTAAGGTGCTAGGGAGCTTTAGGACGTCTTCACAAAGCTTGGGGAGTAATTTTGAAGTGTTTTGGATGTCGGGAAGCTTAGTTTCAGGGAGTTGCAGGTTTGGTCGGAATATCGTGGGTTTTTTCTAGCGAGATTCCGTTGGTTTTAGATCCCCAAAGTGGTAAGGTTTTGTTCTACTCATTGTAAGCTTTATTTTTGGTACAAATTTCATGGAATTTGGTTGAGAAATGAAGAAGATATTAAAAGTTGAAGTTTTTCCCAGTTTTCGGCGAGAATTCGAGTTGCAGGCGGCGGCGCTGACGGTGGAGAATATTCCGTCAGAGTTAACGAAATATTCTAACGGCGTTAGGTAATGACCGTTAACGTCTGTTAGGGTTTTAACGGAATATTCCACGGAATATTGCCTAACGCTGTTAGGGTTCCACACGCGTGCCAGGCACGTGCCCGCGCGTGGCTTGCACGTGTGGTCGTGCCTTGGTCGGCGCGTGGCGGCGCGTGGGAGGTTAGAAAATTATTTTTAAAATATAGGGATGTTCATGGGATTGAGTAGATCATGTTGGTATATTCAAACACCCTAATTGAGCAATGTATGAGAAGTTATTATCTAAGGTTGGTTATGTGCGTTAAATTGACGTTTTTATAGTTGTTTCGCATATAGGTGAGGACTATCCGGAGGATGAGCGCAGCCACGCGAGGCTCGGGGCTTACGACCCTTCTACGTATCAGTGAGTGGGCTTTTGGTTTTCCGTATATAGCTATATACTGGAGAATTTTTCCAGAAAATGCAATTAAATGTTTTAAAATGCCATGCATAAGTGTTTGCATATTTACTTATGCATTAGTAGTTGCATATGGGTATGCTTTGGTGCCGCGGATGCTCAGGTAAGTCAGGTGAGTATATTGTTAGTGATAGATGTGGTGTTGTTGAGATTGAGTTATAGCTTACATTCCTGCACCTTGGTGATTGTTCTCTGCCAGAGTAGGGCCTAGCCTTCACGTGATCGTTCACCTCCCGCACCGTAGGATCACCTTGGATCCAAGGCAGATGCCAGCCTGTCATACAGACCACTTTAGGTGGTTCCAACTCGTAGGTGACTTGTGATACTTCGCACAGCCTTCATGTGATCGTAGCACTAGAGTGCATTTATTTACACCCAGCTTGTCGTACAGACCACTTTAGGTGGTTTCGACTTGTGTGCAGGATACTGGTTGAAAAGCTATAGTTTCAGCCGTACAGGTCACTTTAGGTGATTCCGGCTGATTTATTGGTATCATTGGCATATTATGAGTTGTTTTATCTCACCTGCTTGATGCGTATACTAATTGTTTAGATATTCTGACACGACATATTTTTGGCATGGCATAGTTGAGCTTTATCATTTTTGAGCATGATTTGAGGTACGAGTACGTATAATATTTTCTGGAAAGCATACGGGTTTTACAAAGAGGGGTTATTACTTGATATTGAAATGGTTTGAAAAATAAACTTTGTTTTTGCCCACTCACGTTTTCTGTTTTGCGCCCCTCCAGGTTTTAGGTAGCGGGGACATAGGTGACGAAAGAGGCATCGAGGCATTTCTGACAGAGCACCCTCCATGTAAGATTTTCTGGTTATCACTTGTGTAGTGTTTGTTTATTCTAGATTGCACCTAGGATACTTGAACTCCTACTTTGCATTTTCCTTCTGTGTTTGTCACTAGCACTCACCTGATCTTTTTATTGTAAATTATTTTATCGACTTAATTTTCGCTCTTTTGCTTCCACTTTGTGCACTTGGCTATGTCACCCTCACGTGACGGCCAACACGCTCCAATTTTTGGATCGGGGTGTGTCAGTTTGCATTTGGTTTGTGTGAGTCATGCTTTGCCTGAAGTTATATAACCTTCTCAAATCTCTATAAGCTCATTGTTCTGTGTACATTTTGCTTAAAAGTTGTTTAGGATAGTTATATATATATATTTTAAAGGGATTTAAAATTTTACGTGTTGTGCGCAAGGCGTTTCAAGATGTAGTCGTATGCTTGAAGTGTCTTTGGCATTTGACGTGTGATGTTTACCTTTGTTGTATCTCACTTTATCTCTTCATTTACAATGCTATAACCTTTCGCCTATAAAATGTTTTAATATGGTTATCTCGAATATTGTAGATTGATGGAGCTGATGCCAATTCGTTTTCTAAAGCTGCACCAACCAGGAAACAAACTGCAGATCAGGGTTTGTAAAATGTGGATGACAAAGAGCATAGGAGATGATCCTCAACCTACAAGTTTTGATTGTGTCTTTGTTGATAAACAAGTAAGATTTTTACACCTTTTTACTTATCATCAAATGCTGGGTTTTTTTTTATTTTTTTTTAATTATTTATTATTATTATTATTATGTGTATCAAAATGTGTACAGGATTAGTAGAACACACTTTTATCATCAGAGCTATACTAAAATTCGTAAACTAAATTATCTATGAATTTCACTACCCAATTATATGTCATTTGAACATAATTAATATTTGTCTGGTAAATTGTTTTGCTAGATACAATATTAGGCCTCAACATTGATTTTTATGCTATATCTAACAAGTTCATGCAGGTTGACAGCAAATAAAAAATCCGTTTTCTCCATATACTAGCAAAACTTAGGATATAGTTCGTTATAAAAAAAACAAGATATTTAATCAACGTGAACCATACATACTTTTGCTCTCTTTGCAATTCGTTGCAACGATTATATTTTGTTCTGTTTAACAAAGATTTTCTAACTTAATAAACAAAACTGACTATCAATTATCAGATTTTCTTTTCCTTACTTTATTTTCTTAGTTATTACACTTGTACAAATGAAAAAAAATTTGTGTTTTTACAACGTTGCTTCAATTGCCGACAATTTTAACCTTTAAAACAATGTTCACTATTATCTTCTGTATGATCTTACATAATATCTCTATAGCCACAACTATGCTACACTAACTGCTTACATATTTCCTACACCATCAACATTAAATGTCCTCCCACTCATTTAGTATTCAGTCTTATTTTGTTTTTTTTCTTCTAAAATGGGGTTGCGGATCATGCAACCATGAACGCTCGAGACATCCAGTTTTTTAAGGAGCACCTCAAGGTTGGTGAAGCATATGAAATCAACAAATTTCGTGTCATTCATAACAGGACATCAAGCAAGATTGTCCTTCATGCCGTCATCCTTGAATTGAACAGGAAAATCATTATTGTTCCTGTTAACAAAACAAGCCAGGATATTCTAATGCAGTGGTTCAATTTCATCGAGTTTGAGCAGCTTCACAAGAGAATTGATAGAGATGTTGAGCTTACAAGTAACAAGGTTAGTTTTAAACGTTGCTCCAAAATCTAAAACAATCAATCTTTTTTTCTTGCCTTCGGTCCACACTCACTCTCGATGCTGAATATCACCTGTAGATGTATTTGGTTGCTTGACGGCTATGCAGCCAACTGAAGAGATCACCATCCAACTGACAAGAATTGCAAAGAAGAGAAATCTTAACCTGCAAAATATCAGGTTATATCTGTGTACATTAAATTCTAAATACACTTTTCACTTTGATACCATATTCATTTAGTATTAAAAATAATCACCTTTTTAACTACTTACAGGGGTGAAACAGTGAGGGTCACCTTATGGGGAGAGACTTCCATAATTTTTGAGGATAGCGAAATACAAACATTGTTGCCACCTGTATTTGTTGCTTTGACAAGCCTCAAAGTAAAACTATACCAAGGTGATAACCTGACATGCCTTATATAGCTGCTAAAAGTTTCAATTTCTTGATTCTTATCTTTTATGTCTAGGAAACCCTGTTCGTGGAAGCACGGGAGCAACTGTTTATGTTTTCAATCCAAACATTCCACAACTCTCTGAATACAAACAGAGGTAAACCAACAACTTTTCTGTAATATTTTTCTAATTTATGGTTCTTCGTTTAATTTTCTCACCCAAAACATTTACAAAATAGATTTGAGCATTTGAGATCACCTGTTTGGATCCTGCCTACCTCAGCAGATATGTATGCAGACCGTCCTACCGATGGTGGTGCTGAGTAAAAAACGATTGACGATTTGCTTTTGCTTGATCCTGCATTTCACAGGGTTAGTCTTTCATCACCAACCTATTAACAAAAATAATTTCATTTTTAAAAACATAAAGTTCGTGATGCATCTTGCTTAGCTGCCTCTTGCTTTGTATCTCTATAAATTTATTCTCCATGTTTTTGAGGTGATGGTTTAATATCTTTGACCATTTGAAAACCCTTTGATTCAATAACAGAATGAAAGTTTCACATGCAAAGTAACTGTTGTTGGAGTCGATTTGGCTAGGGGTTGGTGGTACAAGTCTTGCCCATCTTGCCACAAAACTGTAAAGAAAATGTTTACGTTTGAATGCAATGAACATGGTCTAATAAACAAACTACCCGAACCTTGGTAATATTCTTTTGCATCTATTTTACATTTAACTGTTATATTCAGTTGTTAGGTCATTTTTAAATTTCTTATCATTATAAAATTCATAACTAATAACATTTTCGTACTTGTGTTATTTTATGCAACAACAAAATTTAATTTGTGACAAAACAATCGTTACGTAAGTGTTTAGATATATCTTTAATGTGTAACAACAAAATTCTTAATTTTACCATGCCGAACAATGTCTTTCGGTATATCTTTATACTTCGAGGTTCAATATACAATCTTTTGAATTCACGCTCATGTATACACGCAAACAAAGAGGTTTCTTCAACCAACATATACCTTTACATTCCCTGTTATGCCTGACTTCATCTTTCATTCATAATCTCAATGCATACATACAAATAATTTTGGGGTTGTCTGCATCTCTATTACAATTTAACTAATGTTGCTGTTATCAAGGATTGTAATAATCTATGGCTGCACAATTTTCCATGACTTTAACGAAGAAACTTAAAAGTTTCCAAAACAAGCATAATGACGATACACGAATCATATTTCATATATGAAAAGGATTTATATCTAAATAATTTGTTTGTCTTTATGTTGATATTCTTCATGCATGCCCAACATTACAATGGTTCTACTACATTTTGTAAATTGCTCACAAAATTGATATTAATAGTAATGATTGCCTAACAACAAAATATTCTCCTCTTGCGCAGCTTCAAGATCGACCTTATTGTGGAAGATAACACTAATCAACACAACTTCCTCATGATAGGAAGACATGCTGAAAAGATGCTTCGTGTCTCTTGCCATACTTTGGTGAATGAGGATGGCTATGATGATCCGTTCATCCTACCACCAATTCTTAAAACTTTGGTCGGCGAGACAAAACGATTCCAACTCTCTTTTGGAAATCAAAACCTGACTTCGGAAAAACAGACTTCATCGTTAATGGACTACTCCAAGACCAAGACCTCTCCAACCTAATGATCGCCTCAATCAAGCCACAGACACCCACTACCACCGCAGGAAAACAAGTTATGTGCCAAACGACCCCCACTTCATCGACGTCTTCCCAATTGCTATAGCAATGACCCTAATCGATTGAATCGACCAAAACCTCAAAGAGAGTGTTGTTCACTGATGAAGCCAACAAATTGTTGGAACTTGTGAAACTTGTGGGATCATTAGTCCCACATCGCCCATTCCTCTTTTGAAGATCCACTTTATAAGTGTGTTCCCACACTTATGGTTTGAAAGAAATTGGGCCAAAGCCATGGACTTTGGGCCTTAGACTTGGAGGGTTTGGGTGCATATATTAAATGTCAAAGATTGGCTCTTGGGTTTGGATGGATGAAAAACACAAGTATCATTTTTACGTTTTTGATTTTTGCATTCAGTTTTTTCCCAAAAGGTTAAAACTGTTCACGTGAACAATTACAACCGTTCTTGAAGATAAACATAAACGGCTTTAACTGCTTCATTACACCATTATAAATATGACCGTAAGTTCAAAAACCGAAGAACAATTCCGTCGCTTTTTTTTCGATACTTCACAGAGAAACACCACAACCAATTCGCCAAGAATCCAAGTTCGAGTGCAAGAACTTGGATTAGATAGTTGTATCCTACAAGATAGACGTCCGTTGAACTACTGTATTGGTGTAGGGATGAATTTCTATCTTAGGAGATTGCTACTGCAAGCCTCTATCTTCCTAACCAAGTCAGTGTTTTGTGATTTAATATTCAATTTTATTAATTGTTTATATTGTGAGATATATTGTATCCTTGTGAAATTTCTATTCGAAATAAACTGTGCAATTGTTTTATATCATATACTAGACATTTGATTGGTTTTAACAATCTAAGACAGAAATTTCTTGTGAAACCATGGATCAATCAAATGTTGGTGTCGTCAAGCAACACGTTGAGAAACATGAGAAGTTCAAGGGAGTTGATTTCAAACGTTGGCAACAGAAGATTTTCTACTTAACAACTCTGAACTTGAGTCATGTGATTACTTATGAGGCCCTCAAAGCACCAGAAGAGGGAGATATTCTTGCCAAAAATTTTGTAGGTTATAGAAGCCTGGACTCACAGTGAATTTCTATGCAGGAACTACATTTTGAATGCTTTAGATGACTCTTTGTATGATGTTTATTCATCATATAAGACAACAAAAGAACTGTGGGAGTCTCTGGATAAGAAGTACAAGTCTGAAGTGGAAAGTTCCAAGAAGTTTGTAATTGGAAAATTTCTGAATTGCAAGATAAGTGACACCAAGTCTGTTGTCAAGCAAGTTGACGAACTCCAAGTGATTGTTCATGCGTTAGATGAAGAAAATCTTGGTCTGAAAGAAGGTTTTGTGGTTGTTTCTATCATAGAGAAACTTCATTCGAATTGGAAGGACTTCAAGATTTATCTAAAGCATCTAACTGAAGACATAAGCATGGATTAGTTGATTCTCAAACTGTGTGTGAAGGAGGATCATCGTAAAAATGAGAAGTATGATGTCTCATCGCTAGAGGCAAAAGCCAATGTTGTGGAAGGAAGTGACTCACACAAGGCAAGGCACCATTAGAAAAATAAAGGCAAGGATGCTGCAAAGAAAGCACTGACTGTTGTGAAAGGGAAAACCTTCAAGAAAATCAAAGGAGGCTGCTGGATTTGTGGAAAGATAGGTAATAGGGCAAAGGATTGTCGCCACAAGAAGGATCAGAATTTTGGGAGTTCCAATCAATCAAACATTGCAGAAGACACGTTTGTTGTTGTTGTTTCTGAAGTTAGTTTATTAACTAATTCCAATGATTGGTGGGTTGATACAGGAGCAACAAGGCATATGTGTTTTGATCGAAATTTATTTGTTACTTACCAATCTGTTGATGGTGGAGAAAATTTGTACATGGGAAATGCAACTGCATCTGCCGTTACAGGGAAGGGAAAAGTGATGCTCAAACTCACTTCTGAAAAAAAGCTTTCACTCACCAATGTTCTGCATGTTCCTGATATTCTCAAGAGCCTGATTTCTAGATTGCTTCTGAGTAACAAAGGTTTCAAAATAGTGTTTGAATATGATAAGTTTGTAATCACCAAGGGTGGGGTGTATGTGGGAAATGGCTACCTGGCTAAGGGGCTCTTCAAACTGAATGTACTTCCTGCTGATGCTATTAATAATAATAACAAGCCTAGTGCTTCTTCTAATTACTTGATTGAGTCCTCTACATTATGGCATGCAAGATTAGGTCATGTTAATTTTCGTTCTCTTCAAAGAATGGTTAACTTAGGCCTATTGCCCAAATGTTCCATGAACAAAGTATCTAAAATGGGAGATATGCACACTATCTAAATATGCAAGACACTCATATAAATAAGTGGAAAAATCCAACGAAATACTTGGTTTAATCCATAGTGATCTTTGTGATTTCAAATCCACACCAACTCGTGGAGGAAATAACTATTATATTTCTTTCATTGATGATTGCAGCAAGTATTGTTATGTCTATTTGATTCATAGTAAAGATGAAGCTTTAAACATGTTTAAGACATTTAAAGCTGAAGTCGAAAATCAACTAGACAAAAGAATAAAAGTCTTAAGATCGGATAGAGGTGGTGAATACAAATCTAATGACTTTGCAAAATTTTGTTCGACACATGGGATAATACATCAAACAACAGCACCATATACTCCTCAACAAAATGAAGCGGCTGAACGGAAAAATCATACATTGAAGGATATGATTAATTCCATGTTGAACAGTTCTGGTGCACCACATAATTTATGGGGTGAGGCACTCCTTGCTACAAACACGATTTTGAACCGAATTCCACATAAGAAGACTAATCAATCTCCTTATGAAATCTGGAAAGGTAGGTTACCTACATATAAAACCTTGAAAGTGTGGGGTTGTCTTGCAAAAGTTCAAGTGCCTTTTTCGAAGAGACAAAAACTTGGACCAAAAACTGTGGATTGTATATTTATTGGTCACGCCAATAATAGTTCGGCATATAGATTTTTGGTTCACAAATCTGAAATTGCAGACATTCATGTAAATACAATATTTGAATCTGCCAAAGCTGAGTTCTTTGAGGAAAATTTTCCTTATAAAGATAGGTCATATGTTTTGAACAAAAGAGTACATGATGATACTACAAGAAATGATGACAATAATCATGCTTCAACTTCTAGAGTTCAAAGTCAAGATTTGGAACCACGGAAGAGTAAAAGAGCAAAAATTGCAAAGAATTTGGGTCCTGATTTCCTCACTTTTGCAACCAAAGAAGAGCCTCAAACTTATAAGGCTGCATTAGAATCATCTGAAGCACCTCATTGGAAAGAAGCTATTCAAAGTGAAATGGAATCCATCATACAAAATAATACATGAGAATTGATTAATTTGTCTCCTGGAAATAAACTGATAGGAGCATATTTATGCGACTTAATTGGCTTGATCTCGTGCATTTATGTTGTGTTTCCTTAGTTATTTTAGTGTTTAAAGTCACTTTTGTGTGTTTTCAGATTATAAAGCCAAAGTGTGCAAGAAGATGCAAATTGGAGTCTTTTGGAGCAAAAGAGGAATGAATGAGTTGAAGACTTGAAGAAATATGAATTCCTAATTGAAGATGGATTCCTACTCACATAAGGATTCCTAGAAGAACATGGATTCCTACTCCAACAAGGATTCCTACTTGAAGTAGGAAAGTTAAGCCAAGGTTTCCCATTTTGGTAACCTTTCCTAATCTTAAAGATCCTTATTTTCCAGCCACTTTGAAGGCCTTGTATGCACTTTAGGACACCAAACAAAGGCCCTAGACCCCTTAGGGACCTTTGCCGCACCTTTCCCTTTCTCCCCATCCCTTGCCGTGCAAGGGGGGTCCTCACTTCCTAGTTTTCTGCACTTAAACACATTACCCTTTCAAATAAAAACCCTAGCTTATTTTGGTTAACTAAAATTAAAAAAAAAAAAAAAAAAAAGAAAGTTGTGAAAAAAAAAAAGTGAAAAAGAGTTGAAAAGAAGTTGAAAAGAGGTGAAAAGAGTTCCAAAGTATTGGTTGTTGAAGTAAGGGTCCAAAACAATGAATTAGGCCCTAAGAGTTGTTTGAATCTTCCCTGTATGTCTAAAAGTTGATTTCTGCATTCTAAGTGAATTCTAAGTCTTAATTTCATTATTGTGCTTGCTATGGCTTAAAGAATTTTTGTTTATCCCTATCTTTCCTTGTTAGCCAATACCCAAGCCCCGTTACAACCCTTGACTTCTATCTTGAGTGTTGTGCATTTCAATTTGTGGAGTTTGAATTTGGTATGAGCATATGGTGTCACTGGTTCTCGCATCTAAGTAGTAGCATTCCATTCATGAGATCATATCTAAACATGTTTAATTACTCCAGAAATTGCTTTCTTTGTTATAACATATGTGAGTACTAGTCTTTCATGTTTACATCAATCTTCTCACATATAACTAGTGTTGGGTGTGTAGTCAGAAAATCTGAGTGAAAATTGAGTGCATAACTAGTGAGGAATTGAGGGAATTCTCTAAGGCATGTTACTACATTCAAAATGTTGTTTTAATTGATTAAATGCGAGCTAGTGAATGGTGACTATGATTAAGTATGTGCTCGAGGGGAAGGAAGACTAAAAGCTATGTGAGTAATGATCTTTGACATGTCATGTTTCATTGGAAATCCCTGAGGCAAACGTTGGAAGGTTTAGGTTATGTTTTGTTTGTTTTGTTTCGTCTTGTTTTCTTTAGTTGTTTTGTTTTGCTCGAGGACTGGCAAAAGCTAAGTGTGGGGGAATTTGATAGGTGCATATTTATGCGACTTAATTGGCTTGTTCTCGTGCATTTATGTTGTGTTTCCTTAGTTATTTTAGTGTTTAAAGTCACTTTTGTGTGTTTTCAGATTATAAAGCCAAAGTGTGCAAGAAGATGCAAATTGGAGTCTTTTGGAGTGATAGGAGCATATTTATGCGACTTAAATGGCTTGTTCTCGTACATTTACGTTATGTTTCTTTAGTTATTTTAGTACTTTAAGCTATTTTTGTGTGTTTGTAGGTCCAAAGGGCTAAAGGAGCAAAAAGATGCATTTTGGAGACTTTTGGAGCACTTTTGGGCTAAGGACGGATAGCTTATGCTTGAAGCCAAAGTGTTGGACGAAATTGAAGACCTAATTGGAGCCAAAGTGTTGGAACCTTGTTCTCTTTAGTTTTAGGACATTTAAACGTTTCCTAATCCCAATCATGCCATGCATAACACACATCCATTCTAACACATTGTCATTGCACATGCATTTCCTTCATTAGTTAACCCACATGCACTTATCACTTATCATCACCACATATCATATCACTTAATCACTTATCACTTATCATCACCACTTAACCACTTATCATATCATAACCACATATCATATCACTTATCACTTATCACTTAACATAACATCCACCTACTTCACCTACAACATCCACCCACTTCACCTACAACATCCACCCACTTCACCTACAACATCCACCTACTTCACCTACAACATCCACTTCACCTACAACATCCACCTACTTCACCTACAACATCCACCTACTTCACCTACAAATGACATAGCCATATGTTCCCTCCACTACTCCTATAAATACCCTTGCATTCATTCATTCATGGACATCTCATTTCATACACAACACATTACAAACACATTTAACCTTCCCTAGCCGTGAGCTTCCCATCTCTCCCCTTATAATCCAAACACCATTTTTCCATTCCCCTTCCACTTCTCCACCACTCCTCTTCCATTCCACACTTCCATCCCCCAAACCAATTATCCCTAGACCTTATGCTACAATAAAGAGGAAGGGAAGAGAGCCTAAATGTTCATACAATTCAAGTTTGAGTTGTTGGAATGTTTAGGCGTTTCTTTGATTTCAATGTTTAATTTCAATTCTCTTTGTTTTGTATGAGGTACTAAACCCCCCTTTAGCTAGGGGGTGATTCGAAATATATGTTTATGCTTGCATTTTGATTTGATTACTTCTAATTGCATTTCATAAGTTGTTGATTCAATTTGTTTAACCGTTTGATTGATAACTTATTTATGTATGTTTATTAAGAATGCGCGCTTAATTTTCATGCATGAATATGACGCTAGAATATAAGTGAGTTTCACCTAATCGTTATGAACTTATATTCACAAGTAGTGGAGGTTTCTTATAAACAATCGCGTTAAATGAATTCTTGGCACGAGTTTCATGCTCATCATAGTAACGAATGCCTCGTCAACACTTATAGTTTTCATAATGCTTAATGATCTTTGATTGTATCTTTATTGTGCTGTTCACGTAAAGGACTTTTGGAGAATGTTGTGAATTGCGTTGCGCTAACCCATCCAATTCATTAACTTAAGGAAAACTTGACGGTTAATTTAAGCATACCTAATTGACCCGGGGTGATGAGTTTAATAATTTATTGAAATGAAATTGGAAATCTTTTTATTATGTAAGTGTAACATGTGTGAAGAAGAACCCCTTAGCCATTCTATTATCCATTCATTCCATTCCATCAAATTCGTTTTACAATCTGTTTAGTTTATTACTTGTTTTGTTATTTCAATTTTCGTATAAATCTAAATCCCCCTTTACTTTATTGTCCAATTTAGTTAGAAAGTATCTTAGTTTGTGTTTTTAAGAGTTTTGATTCAATTTATTTCCCAATTTCGTCCAAATTCACCAAAGTGCTCAAAACTGCCCAGAAAGTGTTTTTAAGGCAGTTTTGAGTGTTTTGGGTGATGTTTGAGTCTTTTGGTTTGTTTTAGTGTTTTAAAGTTTGGTTTTACATTCTTTGAGTCTAGTTTAGTGTTTTATATTGTGTTTTTATGTTTTTGAGTCAAATCCAAGTGATTAACAATCCCTCATAATCCCCGGTCTAGAACGATCCCTACTTATACATATACTACAATTTGACGAAAAGAGGGTTTAATTTGTGTGCGTATAAATCTCGCATCATGGAGCAAAAGAGGAATGAATGAGTTGAAGACTTGAAGAAATATGAATTCCTAATTGAAGATGGATTCCTACTCACATGAGGATTCCTAGAAGAACATGGATTCCTACTCCAACAAGGATTCCTACTTGAAGTAGGAAAGTTAAGCCAAGGTTTCCCATTTTGGTAACCTTTCCTAATCTTAAAGGTCCTTATTTTCCAGCCACTTTGAAGGCCTTGTATGCACTTTAGGACACAAAACAAAGGCCCTAGACCCCTTAGGGACCTTTGCCGCACCTTTCCCTTTCTCCCCATCCCTTGCCGTGCAAGCGGGGTCCTCACTTCTTAGTTTTCTGCACTTAAACACATTCCCCTTTCAAATAAAAACCCTAGCTGCATATTTTAGCCAATTTCCTTTTAATTTCTGATTTGATTTCCTAATTCTAGAAGCCTTTGACTTAATTTTAGTTAACCAAAATAAGCTAGGGTTTTAATTTTTGAAAACCCTTTATATATTTGGACTTTAGCCGAACCCTAGATCATTCATTGATCATTCCACCTCTTTGCCGCAGCCACCATCATCTTTCTACATCTCTGCCGCAACCTTCCATCCATTCCAGCCACCATTCCGCTACTTCAAAACCTCCATCCAAACCTCCCTACACCACCACTAAACCTTGCCGCACCACCATACCTCCATAAACCCATCTAAAACCCAGAAAATCATCCACTAAACCACCCTAGCAGTTTGTGTCGTGACTTAGCAAGGAGAAGGAGAAGGAAGACGAAGCCTTGGACGTTTATGCATTCAAGTTGGAGTGTTGGAACGTTTTTAGTTGTAATCTATCTTTTATTTTCAATGTTTAATTCTCTTTTCCTTTGCTTTGTTATGAACATGAGAGGCTAAACCCCTAGTTAGCTAGGGGGTGATTCAAAACCATGTATATGCTTGCAATATAAATTGATTACCTTCAGTTGGAATTTCATGAGTTGTGGATTCAATTTGTTTAACTGCTTGATTGATAACTTATTCGTGTATGTTTATTGAGAGTGCACGCTTAGTTTTCATGCAAGAATATGATGCTAGAATATGAGGGAGTTTCACCTAATAGTTACAAACTTATATTCACAAGTAGTGGAGGTCGCTTATAAACGATCGCGTTAAATGAATTCTTGGCACTAGTTTCATGCTCATCATAGTAACGAATGCCTCGTCAACACTTATAGTTTTCTTGTTGTTTAATGATCTTTGATTGTATCTTTATTGTGCTTTTCACGTAAAGGACTTTTGGAGAATGTTTTGAATTGTTGTATGTACTGTCCCATCCAATTCATTAACTTAAGGAGAACTGATAGGAGCATATTCATGCGACTTAATTAGCTTGTTCTCGTGCATTTATGTTGTGTTTACTTAGCTATTTTAGTGTTTAAGGCTACTTTTGTGTATTTTCAGATTATAAGGCCAAAGTGTGCAAGAAGATGCAAATTGGAGTCTTTTGGAGCGAAAGAGGAATGAATAAGTTGAAGACCTGAAGAAACGACGAATTCCTACTCCAACGATGAATTCTTACCAAAACGAGGAATCCTACTCAAACAAGGTTTCCTATTTGATATAGGAAAGTTAACCCTAAGTTTCCTGTTTTGGTAACCTTTCCTAATCTTAAACGTCCGTATTTTCTAGCCACTTTGAAGTCCTTGTAGGCGCTTTAGGACACAAAACGAAGGCCCTAGCCCAATTTCCAACCTATGCCGTGCCCTAGCCCAATTCCCTTCCCTTGCCGTGCAAGGGGGGGTAGTTTTGTCTCATTTCATGCATTAAACCCTAAACTCTAATCACCCTAATTACATGCAGCCGCACCCTATTCACCTCTCATTAATTCTTTCAATTTTCAGCCACAAAATCCATATTAGCCGCAAGTCCCCATCCATTCACCCTAAGCCTTCTAACTTCTAATCTGGGCCGTACCTTTTATTTTTAACCCTAGCTTCTCTTTCATTTTTTTATTCTTCTCATAAGCCGCACCATATACCTCTCATTCTAATTTTTTATTCAGCCATACACCCTAATTCATTCTTCCATCCGTAGCCACCTTTACACCCCATTCACTTAAAGCCGTGGCCCCCCATATATTATTTTACCCTAATTCTCTCCTAAAAACTGTGCAGCCACCATCCCATTATCCCATTCATTCATCCTTGCCGCTGCATATACATCCATTCCAGCATCCCATCGCCCAAAAACCCGTGCATCCATTCACCCTAATTCATAAGCCGTCACTGATTCCATCCCATATTCTTTCCAGCCGTGCCTTTTCCCATCCATTCCAGCAACCTCACTTCTCTGCCGCAGCCTCTCCACCACTCCCCACTCTATTCCACACCATTCCACACCTTCCATAACCTTGCCGTGCCACCCAACCTCCCAAAATCCATCCCCAAATCAGAAAAACCTCCAGAAATTCCCTAGACCATCTCTGCCGCAATAAGGAAAGGAGAAAGAGGAGCTTGGACACGCAGAAATTCGAGTGGATTCATTGGGCGTTCTAGGTGTAATCAATCCTTTGTGCTTTATGTTTAAATTCAATTGTATTTCTCTTTTTGCGAACATGAGAGGCTAAAACCCTATTTAGTTAGGGGGTGATTCGAAACCATGTTTATGCTTGCAATATGAATTGATTACTTTTGGTTGGAATGTCATGAATGGTGAATTCAATTGTTTAACTGCTTGATCGATAACTTATTTGTGTATGTTTATTGAGAGTGCACGCTTAATTTTCATGCATGAAAATGATGCTAGAATATAAGTGAATTTCACCTAATAGTTATGAACTTATATTCACAAGTAGTGGAGGTTGCTTATAAACAATCGCGTTAAATGAATTCTTGGCACTAGTTTCATGCTCATCATAGTAACGAATGTCTCGTCAACACTTATAGTTTTCATGATGCTTAATGATCTTTGATTGTATCTTTATTGTGCTTTTCACGTAAAGGACTTTTGGAGAATGTTTTGAATTGCGTTGCGCTAACCCATCCAATTCATTAACTTAAGGAAAACTTGACGGTTAATTTAAGCGGACCTAATTAACCCGGGGTGTTGAGTTTCATAATTCATCGAAAGACCAACTGAAAATCAAATTGTATGCAAGTGTGACATGTGTGGAGAAGAACCTTCTAGCTAGCATTCATCCATATTTTCATCACATTCATATTTACATTCTGTCTTTAAATTACAATCTGTGCATTTAGTTTAATTTCGTCAAAACCTCAATCCCCCTTTACTTTAGTGTCCAATTTAGTTAGAACGTGTCTTAGTTTGTGTTTATAAGTGTTTTGTATTCTTTGAGTCTTTTGATTTGTTTTAGTGTTTTATTATTTAGTTTGGCATTCTTTGAGTCTAGTTTAGTGTTTTAACGTTTGTTTTACGTTTTTGAGTCAATTTCCAAGTGAATTAGTAATCCCTCCTAATCCCCGGTCTAGAACGATCCCTACTTGCATCTTTACTACAATTGTCACAAGAGGGTTTTAATTTGTGTGCTGAATTAGTTCGCATCAAATTTTTGGCGCCGTTGCCGGGGATTAGCAACTTTGCTAATCCCTTGGATTGTTATTTTCTGTTTAATTTAGTTTTTGTTAAGAATTCTGATCTTGTTTTGTTTTCCTTGTTTTAGGTACTAGTGCATGACTCGGAGTTCTCAACCGATTCGTGAGCATATCTCGGATTTTGACAGCGATTTTGAGAGGACTTTGAGACGGAAGAGGAAGCCACACGAACCAAGTCCACAACGTCTGGAATCTGACCTTGAAGAAGAAGAGGCCACGGCAGGTGTAATTGAGGAACCCACGGCAGGGATATTTGAAGAAGTCCAAGGCATGGCGGTGGACAACCGTACACTCAAGGAGCTTTCCGCCTCAGGTTTGGATAATGCCGCACCCTTGTGCATTCAATACCCCACGGCTGCCCAAGGTAAGACGGATGAGTTTGAATTAAAGTCAAGTTTGCTTCATCATATTCCTAAATACCATGGCTTGTCCATGGAAGATCCTAACAAACATTTGAAAGAATTTGAAGTAGTTTGCTCTAGTATGACTCCCGTCACTGTTGACGGAAATATCTTGAAGATGAAGGCTTTTCCATTCTCTTTGATGGATAAAGCCAAAGATTGGTTATATGAGTTAGCTCCCGGCACTGTCACTTCTTGGGAGAGTATGAAGAGAGTGTACTTGGAGAAGTTCTTTCCAACTTCTCGCATCATCCTCCTACGCAAAAAGATAAGCGGAATCCAGCAAGAAGAAGGTGAGTCTTTTCCTACGTATTATGAACGATTTAAATCACTTGTTGCTTCTTGTCCACAACATCAGATGAAGGAGGAGTTGCTCTTGCAATATTTCTACGAGGGTCTCCTACCTCTAGAACGTCAAATGCTTGATGCTTCGGCGGGTGGAGCATTGGTGGACAAGACGCCCAGAGATGCCAAGGTCTTGATCGCTAACCGAGCATTGAACGCTCAACAGTATGAAGGAGTAGGCCAAAGAGGACCCCCACGGCAGCAGGTTCATGAGGTAAGTTCCGCACCTGATATTCATTCACAGTTAGCTAATCTTACTTCCATTATGTCACAGATGGCCGAGGGAATGAAGATGCAAGGACCTGTGGTATGTGGCGTATGTTCTATCCAAGGACATGTCTCCGAAAAGTGTCCTCAACTCATCGAGAATGGCGGATGGGAGAGTGCGAATGCCATTGGGTTTCAAAGCCAAAATCAGTCAAGACATGATCCATACTCCAACACGTATAATCCGGGGTGGCGAGACCACCCAAATTTCAAGTGGAAGGAGCCCCAGCAACCACCACAACAAGGAGGCTTTAGACAACAACCCCCGGGGTTCTTTCCCAAAACCTACGGCCCACCCCAAAATCAAGCCCAATCCGGCCCAAGTGCCTCAGGTACGTCTCTTGACAATGATGCACTTCTTAAGATACTAACTAAGTTGTCTAATGGGCAGGAAGATCAAGCAAAGGCTATGCAAAACCAAGATAAGAGGGTGGATCAACTTGAGAAACAAATTGGGCAGATTGCCGAGTTTGTAGGTAAGTTTCGAGATCCCGGACAACTCCCTAGTTCCACCATTCCAAACCCAAAGGGAGGGTTCGAAACGGCCAACGCAATTACCTTGAGAAGTGGCAAGGAAGTTGGCATTACATCCAAACCATCACCATCAAGCCCCGAAGAGGATGAAAGACGAAGAATTGAAGAGGATGAAGCAAGCCAACCCACGGAAAAGGTGGAAACACCTTTGCCACAAGCTTCAAATGACTCCAAATTGTCTAATTCGGCCAAAAAGGGTAAGAATGTGTCAAATTCGGTTCCTACTAATGTTTTTCCTTTCAATGTGCCTTTTCCTAGTAGGTTCATGCAAACAAAGAAGGAGGAGCAGGAAAAAGACATTTTGGAGACGTTTCGGAAAGTCCAAGTAAACATTCCTTTACTTGATGCCATTAAGCAAGTGCCCAGGTATGCAAAGTTTTTAAAAGAGTTATGCACAACTAGGAAAAGAATTTCAAACAAAGAAGTTGTGAAAGTGAGTGAAAATGTATCAGCGGTTTTGCAACGAAAGTTGCCTCCAAAATGTAAGGATCCAGGGAGCTTTACTATCCCATGCACAATTGGAAACACGAGATTTAAACAATGCATGTTAGATTTAGGTGCTTCTATTAATGTCATGCCATATTCCATTTATGCATCTATGAACCTTGGTGAGTTGAAACAAGATGGTGTTATAATTCAGTTGGCCGATCGTTCTAATGTTTATCCCAAGGGAGTCCTTGAGGATGTTTTAGTGCAGGTCAATCATCTCATCTTTCCTGCAGATTTTTATGTCTTAGAAATGGAGGATTCGAGCGATGCTCCATCATTGCCACTTTTGCTAGGCCGTCCGTTCATGAAAACAACTCAAACAAAGATCGATGTGGCCAAGGGTGCACTAACAATGGAGTTTGGTGGTGAAATAATTAAATTCAATGTTTATGACTCTAGTAAGAATCATAACGATAGTCATTCTTGTTTTGTTGTAGATGTGCATAAGGACAAAGGGCCGAAAGGATCCACACTTACCATGAAGGATGTATCAAGCACCACCAGTGGAGAAGAACTTGGAGTGATTGCCCTGCAACCACCCAATATGGCCGAAACTTCAAATGGGGACATTGTTGATAGGGCTGCCGATTTTGAGCTTTCACTACAATATGTTTGTAAGTTGCCAAGCCCAATTCCAATACCCATTTCAAATAATAGGTTGTTACCTTCTGTGATGCAGGTGAGCAACCGATTTAAAGGTGGTGGGAGCAGTTACATGGACGTTCGGAACCGAAGCACCACCATCAGGGAGGATCATTATCCCTGCCCATTCATTGAGCCGTATTATGGAAGTGTTGAAGGGCATGTTGTGGAGAAGATCCCATTCCATGCCGTGAGCCCTAGTGGAGTTTAAAAGAAGGTCTCGTCCGGCTGGAAGACGTTAAAGCAAGCGCTACTTGGGAGGCAACCCATGCAATCAACAAAGGAAGAACTTGGAAATCACTCCACACTCAGATTTGCGTCCCTAAACTCTTTCCTTTGTTGCTTACTTTATGTTATGTGTAATGTGTTTAATTGTGTCTTAAACATTGAGGACAATGTTTAGTTTAAGTGTGGGGGGGGTAACATTCTGTTTTGAGATATTTTTGCATGAAATTCGTAGGGTTTTACCACCTAACATGTCTAAACTTGTTTCCCACTGTTTTTAAGTGTTTTTAAGCTATTTTGGAGTGGTTTAGTGTGTGTTGACTTAAAAATCCGAAAATACCATAAAAATTTGAAAAATTGTTTTGAAAAACCCAAAAAGAGTTGTTTTTGTGTGTTTGGTTGTGTCGTAGGTCACCTTCCAACGTAATGATGAGGATTTGGTTTTTAATTGCATGATGGTTAAAGAAAGTTACAAACATGGATGGACGTTTGATATACTCTTTGGTTTATGCTTGGTTGTAGTTATAGTTTACGAATTCACATGTAATCACAAAGAAAAAAATTAGTTTTTGTAACATGCTTGAAGGAAGGAACTTAAACAAACGCTACATCCCGGTGAGACTTGAGCCTAAACGTTTATTTGGAGAGTAATAATCTATGCATCATTGTTTTCTAAAGTCGTTGCATGATCTCATTATTCATTGCTTGGTTACTACTTAAAAGGCGTTTCATCACTTAGTTCCAAATGCTAGAACTCATGCCCATTTCATTCAAAGCATGTTATTGATTTGCATAACACATATTCAAGATGAAGTTGTGTAGTGACCAACATCAAAGCCAAACAACCATGTGCCTTCCTTCATTTTGTGTTTAAGTTTAACCCCATTGAGCCGTGTTAGCCATGTTCTTTGTTAACCCATATCATCCTCACCTAGCCTAGATTAGGATCATCCGTACCCTTGTTCTTGAAGCATAGTAAGCATGAATGAATTCCTTTTGATTAATGTGTTGCAGAAAATAAGTGTGGGGGAAGGATTATTGATGTGAGTTATGTGCCATAGGCACGGCAAGAGAAAAGAAAAAAAAAAAAAAAAAAAAAAAAGAAATGAAAAGAGGTGAAAAAGAGTTCCAAAGTATGGTTTGTTGAAGTAAGGGCCCAAAACAATGAATTAGGCCCTAAGAGTTGTTTGAATCTTCCCTATTTGTCTAAAAGTTGATTTCTGCGTTCTAAGGGAATTCTAGGTCTTAATTTCATTACTTTGCTTGCTATTGCGTAAAGAACTTTTGTTTATCCCTATCTTTCCTTGTGAGCCAATACCCGAAGCCCCGTTACAACCCTTGACTTCTATCTTGAGTATTGTGCATTTCAATTGTGGAGATTGAATTTGGTATGAGCATATGGTGTCACTGGTTCTCGCATCTAAGTAGTAGCATCCCATTCATGAGATCATATCTAAACATGTTTAATTACTCCAGAAATTGCGTTCTTTGTTATAATATATGTGAGTATTAGTCTTTCATGTTTATATCAATCTTCTCATATATAACTAGTGTAGGGTGTGTAGTCAGAAAATCTGAGTGAAAATTGAGTGCATAACTAGTGAGGAATTGAGGGAGTTCTCTAAGGCATGTTACTACATTCAAAATGTGTTTTAATTGATTAAATGCGAACTAGTGAATGGTGACTATGATTAAGTATATGCTTGAGGGGAGGGAAGACTAAAAGCTATGTGAGTAATGATCTTTGACATGTCATGTTTTATTGGAAATCCCTGAGGCAAACGTTGGAAGGTTTAGGTTATGTTTTGTTTGTTTTATTTCATTTTGTTTACTTTAGTTGTTTTGTTTTGCTCGAGGACTAGCAAAAGTTAAGTGTGGGGGAATTTGATAGGAGCATATTCATGCGACTTAGTTAGCTTGTTCTCGTGCATTTATGTTGTGTTTACTTAGCTATTTTAGTGTTTAAGGCTACTTTTGTGTATTTTCAGATTATAAGGCCAAAGTGTGCAAGAAGATGCAAATTGGAGTCTTTTGGAGCGAAAGAGGAATGAATGAGTTGAAGACTTGAAGAAACGACGAATTCCTACTCCAACGATGAATTCTTACCAAAACGAGGAATCCTACTCAAACAAGGTTTCCTATTTGATATAGGAAAGTTAACCCTAAGTTTCCCGTTTTGGTAACCTTTCCTAATCTTAAACGTCCGTATTTTCTAGCCACTTTGAAGTCCTTGTAGGCGCTTTAGGACACAAAACGAAGGCCCTAGCCCAATTTCCAACCTATGCCGTGCCCTAGCCCAATTCCCTTCCCTTGCCGTGCAAGGGGGGGTAGTTTTGTCTCATTTCATGCATTAAACCCTAAACTCTAATCACCCTAATTACATGCAGCCGCACCCTATTCACCTCTCATTAATTCTTTCAATTTTCAGCCACAAAATCCATATTAGCCGCAAGTCCCCATCCATTCACCCTAAGCCTTCTAACTTCTAATCTGGGCCGTACCTTTTATTTTTAACCCTAGCTTCTCTTTCATTTTTTTATTCTTCTCATAAGCCGCACCATATACCTCTCATTCTAATTTTTTATTCAGCCATACACCCTAATTCATTCTTCCATCCGTAGCCACCTTTACACCCCATTCACTTAAAGCCGTGGCCCCCCATATATTATTTTACCCTAATTCTCTCCTAAAAACTGTGCAGCCACCATCCCATTATCCCATTCATTCATCCTTGCCGCTGCATATACATCCATTCCAGCATCCCATCGCCCAAAAACCCGTGCATCCATTCACCCTAATTCATAAGCCGTCACCGATTCCATCCCATATTCTTTCTAGCCGTGCCTTTTCCCATCCATTCCAGTAACCTCACTTCTCTGCCGCAGCCTCTCCACCACTCCCCACTCTATTCCACACCATTCCACACCTTCCATAACCTTGCCGTGCCACCCAACCTCCCAAAATCCATCCCCAAATCAGAAAAACCTCCAGAAATTCCCTAGACCATCTCTGCCGCAATAAGGAAAGGAGAAAGAGGAGCTTGGACACGCAGAAATTCGAGTGGATTCATTGGGCGTTCTAGGTGTAATCAATCCTTTGTGCTTTATGTTTAAATTCAATTGTATTTCTCTTTTTGCGAACATGAGAGGCTAAAACCCTATTTAGTTAGGGGGTGATTCGAAACCATGTTTATGCTTGCAATATGAATTGATTACTTTTGGTTGGAATTTCATGAATGGTGAATTCAATTGTTTAACTGCTTGATCGATAACTTATTTGTGTATGTTTATTGAGAGTGCACGCTTAATTTTCATGCATGAAAATGATGCTAGAATATAAGTGAATTTCACCTAATAGTTATGAACTTATATTCACAAGTAGTGGAGGTTGCTTATAAACAATCGCGTTAAATGAATTCTTGGCACTAGTTTCATGCTCATCATAGTAACGAATGTCTCGTCAACACTTATAGTTTTCATGATGCTTAATGATCTTTGATTGTATCTTTATTGTGCTTTTCACGTAAAGGACTTTTGGAGAATGTTTTGAATTGCGTTGCGCTAACCCATCCAATTCATTAACTTAAGGAAAACTTGACGGTTAATTTAAGCGGACCTAATTAACCCGGGGTGTTGAGTTTCATAATTCATCGAAAGACCAACTGAAAATCAAATTGTATGCAAGTATGACATGTGTGGAGAAGAACCTTCTAGCTAGCATTCATCCATATTTTCATCACATTCATATTTACATTCTGTCTTTAAATTACAATCTGTGCATTTAGTTTAATTTCGTCAAAACCTCAATCCCCCTTTACTTTAGTGCCCAATTTAGTTAGAACGTGTCTTAGTTTGTGTTTATAAGTGTTTTGTATTCTTTGAGTCTTTTGATTTGTTTTAGTGTTTTATTATTTAGTTTGGCATTCTTTGAGTCTAGTTTAGTGTTTTAACGTTTGTTTTACGTTTTTGAGTCAATTTCCAAGTGAATTAGTAATCCCTCCTAATCCCCGGTCTAGAACGATCCCTACTTGCATCTTTACTACAATTGTCACAAGAGGGTTTTAATTTGTGTGCTGAATTAGTTTGCATCAAGAACTTGAAGGTTAGTTTAAGCGAACCTAATTAACCCGGGGTGTTGAGTTTCATGATTCATCGAAAGACCAACTGAAAATCATCTTGTATGCAAGTGTGACATGTGTGGAGAAGAACCTTCTAGCTAGTATTCCATCCATATTTTCATCAAATTCGTTTTTACAATCTGTTTTTATTACAATCTGTTTTCTTTGTTTTAATTTCGTCAAAACTAAATCCCCCTTTACTTTAGTGTTTCAATTTAGTTAGAAAGTGTCTTAGTTTGTGTTTCTAAGTGTTTTGATTCAAGTTATAACCCAAATTCGTCCAAATTAGTGTAGGTGTTCAAAACTGCCCAGATTGTGTTTTTAAGGCAGTTTTGAGTGTTTTGTTGCTGTTTTGAGTCTTTTGGTTTGTTTTAGTGTTTTAGTGTTTAGTTTTGCATTCTTTGAGTCTAGTTTAGTGTTTTAACCTTTGTTTTACGTTTTTGAGTCAGTTTTCAAGTGATTTAGCAATCCCTTCTAATCCCCGGTTTAGAACGATCCCTACTTATACATATACTACAATTGTCAAAAGAGGGTTTTAATTTGTGTGCTTATATATTTCGCATCATAAACCAATAGGAGACAAATGGTTTTCAAGAGGAAATTGAGACCGGATGGTACCATAGACAAGTATAAAGCTCGTTTAGTAGCCAAAGGGTATCGTCAAAAAGAAGGACTTGACTACTTTGACACTTATTCACTAGTAGCTAGAATAACATCGATAAGGTTAGTAATAGCTATAGCGTCTGTATACAATCTCGAGATACATCAAATGGATGTCAAGACCACATTTCTAAATGGTGAATTAGACGAAGAAATATATATGGAACAACCTGAAGGTTTCATTGTCAAAGGTCAAGAAAAGAAAGTTTGCAAATTGATTAAGTCATTATATGGACTTAAATAAGCTCCTAAGCAATGGCATGAAAAATTCGATCATAATATGATTATGAATGGTTTTGTAATCAATGAAAGTGATAAATGCATTTATGTTAAGCAAACGAAAAATGCTTGTGTTATTGTATGTCTATGTGTTGATGACATGCTTATAATGGGAACAAACAAAGATATGATTAACTCCACAAAGAAAATGCTAAATTCTAGTTTTGATATGAAAGATATAGGGATATCTGATGTGATTCTTGGAGTTCGAATCCTAAGGAATTCAGATAGATACGTCCTAACTCAATCACATTATGTTTAAAAAGTTCTAAAAAGGTTTGGACATTATGATTGTAAACCTGTAGTAACTGCTTTTGATCCCATTCATAAACTTACAAAAAATAAAGAAGAGAGCGTATCTCAATTAGAGTATACCCAAGTTATAGGTTGCTTGATGTACATTATGAATTGTACAAGACCTGATCTTGCTTATTCAATAAGCCGACTAAGTAGGTATTCAAGTAATCTTGGAAGAGATTATTGGAATGCTTTAATAAGGGTTTTAAGATACTTAAAACATACAATGAACTATGGTTTGCATTTCACTCAATATCCCCCAGTATTAGAAGGATATACTGATGCAAATTGGATTTCAGGGAGCACATACAGTAAATCCACAAGTGGATATGTATTTACACTTGGTGGAGCAACTGTGTCATGGAAATCGTCCAAGAAAACGTGTATAGCACGTTCGACAATGGAATCAGAGTTTATAGCCTTAGATACAGCTGCTGATGAAGCTGAATGGCTTAAGCATTTTCTGGAAGATATTCCATTATGGCCCAAGCCTGTGACTGTAATATATATACATTGTGATAGCATGGCTGCACAAGGTCGAGCCAAAAATGCTGAATATAATGGGAAGTCGAGACATATAAGGTGACGACATAAGACCATTAGATAGCTACTTAAGAATGGAACTATTTCCATTGATTATATTAAATCTAAGGAGAATATTGCCGATCCTTTGACAAAAGGCCTATCCAAGGATCAAGTGGCATTTACATTGAGGGGAATTGGTTTAAAGCCAACTCAATGAGTTATAACTTGACGGAAACCTAACCTAGCTAATTGGAGATCCCATGGTCTAGGTTCAAAAGGAAAACTAGTTGAGGAAAACTCAAAGTAAGAAACACACAATCTTTACTCATTCCTATGATGGAAAACAGTGTGTTGCCTGTAAGACGAAGATTGTGAATAACTATTCTTAGTAATGCTAATATCTTATGTTTAAGATGAATAGAACATTATATTCTTTATTAGCATTACCTATATGAGATTGATGTGGGGTCGCATCTTTGAGAATTGGTATGGCTACAATTCTCTAAAGGTCTCATGAAATCAGGATCTGTTCAGGACCAAAATGAACACAACCGTATCAGTTGACGTGTGTGAAGATGTGATATGTGTGATACTTATTGTTTCGATTTACTACTAAGCATGATCAGTTCAAGATATTAAATTCACTGCTTCATTAGGTAACTCCGATAAGTACTCACTAGAGAAGGTTCAAGTCCAAAAGACACCTATCCCGATGCGTATCATATCTAAGTTCTCTGGAAAACCGTTACTAATTTTGTTAATATCTTATTTTCTATTCAAATGTGGGGTATTGCTAGAGTTTGAATAGAAAATGTGGGGTATTGTTGGAACTTGTGGGATCATTAGTCCCACATCACCCATTCCTCTTTTGAAGATCCACTTTATAAGTGTGTTCCCACACTTATAGTATGAAAGAAATTGGGCCAAAGCCATGAACCTTGGGCCTTAGACTTGGAGGGTTTGGGTGCATATATTAAATGTCAAAGATTGGACGAAAAGCACAAGTATCATTTTTACGTTTTTGATTTTTGCATTCAGTTTTTTTCGAAAGGATAAAACTGTTCACGTGAACAGTTACAACCGTTCTTGAAGATAAACATGAACGGCTTTAACTGCTTCATTACGCCAATATAAACATGGCTGTAAGATCAGAAACCGAAGAACAATTTCATCGCTTCTTTTTTCATACTTCACAGAGAAACACCATAACCAATTCGCCAAGAATCTAAGTTCAAGTGCAAGAACTTGGATTAGATAGTTGTATCCTGCAAGATAGACGTCCGTTGAACTACTGTATTGGTGTAGGGGTGAATTTCTATCTTAGGAGATTGCTACTGCAAGCCTCTATCTTCCTAACCAAGTCAGTGTTTTTTGATTTATTATTCAATTTTATTAATTGTTTATATTGTGAGATATATTGTATCCTTGTGAAATTTCCATTCGAAATAAACTATGCAATTGTTGTATATTATATACTTGACATTTGATTGGTTTTAACATAAATCTGGTAGGTAAAGAAGATTGATGTTCTCCTATGTATATCTTAATAATTATACTTGCTTTTCTTGGTTGTATGTTTTGCCGCCCATAAAAAACTATCGGCCAATCTCTTTGCACCACTGTTTCACTCCATAACTATCACATTTCTCTCTAACCTCATATATTTTCCCTTAATTCATATCACGAAACCTTGCAACGAGCAAACAGACACAACCAATTTAGTTAGAATTGCTGGCAAATTCTATAATCTGGTTGTCCCCAAAATTGAACCCATCGACAAAGTGCTGATTGCTGCACTCAGGACAAAATCTCAGGTAAAAAAAAAATCAAAAGAAAGGTAAACTCCAATTTTTTTCTGCCCACTCACCTAAATAGTTTCCATGGTAACAACGTTTCCTAAAATATTGTTTCTTTTTTTGCTATAGTTTGGAAGATGTCTGTTCTCAGAAAAAATAAACAACCACAATTTCCATCATCGAGTGGTTGTTGACTCTAAAAATTACAAAATCTACGTGGCGCGCAAGTCGAGTAACTAATAAGCTAACTACGTCATTCGGTTGATTGCGAGGCGTGCTAACTCGTCGACCGAGGAGTAAAATTTGTAGATGATGCGTTGAGTGCGCTGCTCACTTCTTGATCTTGCGACTGTGGCCGAGGAAGGAACAAGTCTCGGCCTTTGGATTTTCGAGCCTGAAGACAAGGCTGGTTATTCTGTGAAGTTCACGAATTGTGGGCACCGGATTCGGTCACAGTGATTATATTCATGAGAGTATAAGCACGTCGAATCGACACCAGACTATATGGACACAAGTACTCAAAGGTGATGTATGTCTTGATGGTAAACGTGGTTCGGTCGTCAGAATGCCGAACTCTGAAACTCACTTGTGAGTATCCAATCATAAAATCACTCAACGTTCAATGTGTCGAATGTCGTAACTCGTAACACCTTACTTCGTCGAGAAGGCTAATAAGATGACATATGGCAATAAGGATTCAGAAACCTTTCTCGACTGAGACTTGGATAAGTAACCAGTTGGCTTCGACGCAGTGCTGTTTATCCAAACTGAAGGTGCTCCTTGGTCGATTGATTATACGGCGACGGTGCTGTTTATCCAAATTGAAGATGTTCACCGGTTGCCTCCATAATGCTATTTATCCAAACTGAAGATGTGTTGGCGGAGAAAGAAAAATGAAAAATCTCAAGTTGTTTGAGAGGTTTGCGCATGGCAGTTGTGTGTTGAATTGGCGGTCCCCTGAATAATGCACTCCGCTCTCTATTTATAGCAACAAATCCTCATTCAGATTGAGTTGAAACCATATCTGAATTAGGACTTCTTATTTTGCTCCAATTCTACCTCGACCAATCCTACTCCTATTAGGACTTTGAACCTACCCCTTTTTCGAGGCCGTATTCATTGCCGGTCGAGAATCCGTTTTGCACTAGGCTTCCTTATCATATGGGGACTCCTTCGACCCCTCCGCTTGTCTGAACTATTCTTTCTTACGATAGGATTCGACCACCTTCGCTGAACGGCCCGGGACTACCAGGCGGCCCACATAATACACTCGGAAAAGCTTTGGGCTAAACCTACGCTTGGCCTAATAACACTTTGGGCCCAAACATTGCCCCCTCGCTTTTGAGGTCGTCGATCGCTAATCCTCGATTGAGTCTCGACCTTGAAGAAGCGAAAACATCTTTTGGCATTAGACTTAACCGTGTCGATAACCAACACCATGCGCATTTATGAAATATGATTACACGATCTCTGTTTTCCCAATGTCCTGCCACGTGTCGATTATTCGATAAACCTACCAGCCCTTAATCATGGTCCTCGATAACGTGCGTCCGCCGAAGCGTCTCTTCCTCATCAATGCATTAAATCCGCCGCTGTACGCAATCGTGCGTCCTAAAACCTCGAGAACCTTAATCCTATCTTTGGAGATTCCTGAGATATCTGAAATGATTGGCCATTTCCCGGTCGATTTTCCCTCAAATATGAAAATCAAAACGCCACGAATCATCAAACGTTTGACCTTTCTCTCGAAATGCCTATAAATATCTGAATCTCTTTTACCTGCATTTCACGCTTCCATAAACTTTTGAAAAATCTTTCTGCCATTTGCTTTCGGAATCCCAGAAAAACAAACTTTTATCCCAGATACCCTTCCAAGAATTCCTCCGAAACTATTCGAAGCTTTCCAAAATGACTTCCAACGCCTTTATTTCCAAGCTTAACGATGAATGCAGCAAATGCAAAAGCTTCATCGATCGGAGCATTATCAAAACTCTGCGCTTCGGGAGTGACCTGAGCACTACTCATCAAATCCTGGGGCCACTCTTCAAGGATGCAGTACCTTTATCCATCACCACACTCCTCAAGGCTCACTGCCTAACACCCCTACTGTAAGGGTTCAACTGGTCAAAGTGGGACCTAACGAGGCCCCAAGGAGCTTGGCCTATGACTAACGCCAACTGGGTAGCCTGGGTCGTTCGAATGGAAAACTTATTTGGTCAAGAGTGGAAAGCTCTTGGCAGCTATGATGCCATTAGACTCTCGACCATGGAGTTAGTCATGGATAAGGAACTTCTCATGTCAGCGCTGAGTCTCTGGTGCTCGGCCACCGACACCATGGTCCTTCTTGTTGGCCCTCTCGGCCCCACCATCCTCGACATCTTGGCTATTCTTGGGACTTCTCCTTTTGGCATCTCGATCGATGCTGCCCTCTCTGGATGCTCGTCGAATCTCGACCTCAGGGCATTTTTTAATGATCGAACCGTCGAGACGCTAAGTCGAGATGGTCAAGAGCCTTCAAAGGAAGAGGTCTAGAAATTACACAAGAATTTCTTCAACTATAACACCCTCATCCTCCACTTTGCTGGCCGAGGAGAAGCAAGTCTTCGGAAGGGAGAACACAAAGCCTTCCTATTCTACTGGTACAACAAATTTATTTGTTGTTTGTTATAGTTGGTCAAACAAATGCTTGGTCGAGAATATGCTAGTGGTCGAAGCCCTGGCTAGTGGTTATACCCTGGCGCTCAGCTCGGCCGTTCTTGCCAATCTTCTTCGCTACTTGGCCGAGGCGACAATTGGCAAAATTGACCCAAATCAGAATGGTCCCCTTTGGGTCTTCCAACTCTGGTTGCAGGTTTATTTCGCCATACTCCGGCCAGAAATCTCAAACTTCCAATCCACTATTTCGCTCGGTCTTCAATTGGCATCTCGGCCGGCTCTTCCTCATCATGCCGAAGAGGTCTTCAAATATCTCTTTGGCATAGATGTCATTTTTGACGACGAATTTTTAGTATGTCGTCGTCAAGAGCACCCTTGCTTCCTTAAGCTTCCATCATCAGCATGGAGTGAAAGTGAAGAGGCTGCCATTCGTTAGAATTAGGGGTCGATCGTGTTAAAACGCGACTTTCCCCTCGGTTGTGACTCTCGCCGAGCGAGTTGGGAAGTCTACCACCCCCACTTCACTGCCTGGC
This sequence comes from Pyrus communis, assembly GCF_041283825.1. NCBI lineage: Eukaryota > Viridiplantae > Streptophyta > Magnoliopsida > Rosales > Rosaceae > Pyrus > Pyrus communis. The sequence continues at coordinate 29,319,572 of NC_142580.1, forward strand.
AGCTCGGATACCTCTAAGGTTGTCGGTACCTCTGCTTACTTCTCGTTCCCTCCTCAGCTGAGAACGCCTTTCTGGCTCATTAGAGAGAGAGTGCAGAGAGTCCATGAAAGAGTTTCAGGATCGGTGCAAAACATTTCGCCTCCGACCGACTCTTCCCGAATAGTATACCCAAACCCTTTTTGGGGTTCTGGTCGAAGACGTTGTTAACAAAATCTTCGACGATCGGCCCAGGAAAACGTCTGCCCCCTAATCCAAAGAGCCGACCCAAGGTATACGGCCTCTCTTCCTTCTATTTCTCTTTTCCACTATCGCTTAACCTTGCTAATTTAATTCACTTTCTTAGATGGTCGACCGTTGAAGAAAGCAGACGTGATTGCCGCCGCGGTGGCCAAGAAGAAATCTGCTCTGTCTAAGAGAAGCAAAAACGTCGCGCAGTCTTCGCAAGGAAAACGACCTTGTCTGGAAACTAAGACAACCGACGAAGCTCCACGACCCTCGAAACGCGTCAAGAAATTGGCGAAGAATGGGGAACGGGAGATCCACGTGATCTCCAGCCACACCACTAGAACAACCGCGCCTAGCAATTCTCCCCTTGCCCTGGTTGTGCAAGCCCTAACGGAAGAACAACCAACAACATCTTGCCAAGCAGCCCAGGTCGTCCCCGGGGTCATGGCTAATCTAGGGACTGCTCCGCTGGTCAAGAGACCTGTAGTCCTAGGTCCAACGGCTGCGCCTGCCTTGGAGAAAATAGCCTCATCCATCGAGACGAATCTCCTAAAAAAACAGTCGACGATCATCTTGGAAGAGGCATGATTATGTCTCTAATGATCTTCTTCATTTTATCAGATTTAAAAGTCTTAGCAGCTTTTTATTTCAGGATGATGAGAGTAACGAGGGTAACGAGATCCAGCTGGCGAGTCGCCCTTGACCAACCAAACTTCCTTCCGCCAATCTTCCCCCTATGGTCAACCAGATCCTCTTGTGGCCTATCGTGGGAAAAGACCCCTGGTCGAGCCTGAAGCAACGACAGAAACGTGGCTTCATCCCCAAGATCAAAACATCGACATTCCTCCACAAGAACTTACTATAACGCATCTGAACCCAGGAAAATATTAAATGTCAGGTGCCCGATCGTTCATTTCATCGATAATTCTATGCGCCGAAGGGTGTTATCTACATTTCTTGGCCACCTTAGTGGCCATCAAACGTAGATAAACTCCATCAGTCACGCGAATTGAGAAGCAATCTTAGACACTGGGCTCGGCCATTAAGCTCTCTAGGTTTAAGCTCTCTGTTATGCATTCCATATAATTTTCCTTTTGCTTACAAATTTTCTTTTCTGTGCAGCCTTCGTGGAAGGCCGAGCTTGATGCTCTCATTTTGAACACTTCAGGAGCAGCAGGTCCTTCGGCTGCTACAACCGGGCCCTCTATACCCACTGCCGAGTCGAACGTCCTGGTCAAACTACAGGAACTCTTATCTCTTTCAACTTCACGAGTCCCCAAATGCAACGGCCTCGACTCAGTGGGAAAATGCTTGAACGAGCTTGTCGTTGAGGGTCAATTGACCGCCGAAGCTGTCACTCAAGCATCTTCCACCCTGGAAAGAACTCGAGAATATTTCGATATTTTTTAGAGAGCTCTTCAAATTGAAAATGACCTCAAAGCTACAACAGTCACTTGAGAAGCTTTTCATCCGAAGGTCGAAGCTTTGAAAGCAAAGAAAGCAACACTAGCTGACCTTGACCGTCAAACTGCTGAACACCAACATTGAAGGTCGGTAGTTGCTTCTGAACTTTCAAAGGACTTTGAATTGAGCGGCAAATCTTGCTTAGCCAAATACGCGACAAACGTGAAGTGGATCGAGCAGCTAAAGATGGATAGGAGAAACCGGCAAGCTAAAATCATAATGGGCGAAGCGAGGTGGTTGGAGTTGAAGGCTGTTCTTAAAACTCTTCTTCCTTCATTGCCCTAGATTCATTTGGATGTAAACTGGTCGACGAATTCAATTTGTATACTCTTTTATGATCTTAATAAAATGAACTTCTATTCATGCATTTCCCATGTGACTGGATAGTATTTCTTTAAAAAATTTCCATTGATTGGTAATTTGTGAATTAAATCGGTCTAGTCTCTAAGATAATATGCCCCCTCGCTGAGAATTTTATGTATGACGAACGGCCTTTCCCAATTCGGCGATCATTTACCGAACCTGGGGTCTTTAATTTATATGGGCAGCACAATTTGCCAAACTAATTCTCCCTCGCCGAACGTTTTCTGTCTAACCCGTTGATTATAAGCCTGTTCGGTAATCTTTTTCTGCGCGACTAAGAAGTTATAAGCGTCAAGTCGCGCCTCCTCCAAATCTTCTAACTCCTGCCTCATGGCTTGACTGTATTCGGCACTGATCAAACTACTCTGTTCAATTACTCGCAACGAATTTACACTAAGCTCAACCGGTAATATTGTGTCGTGTCCATAGGTTAAGGCATATGGAGTTGTTCTGGTCGCTGATTGGAGTGAAGTTCAATAGGCCCATAATGCTTCATTTAGCTTCAAATGCCACATCCCCGGCCTCTCTCTTACCATTTTTTCAAGAATACCAATCAAAACTTTATTACTTGTTTCGGCCTGCCCATTCGCCTGCGGATAATACAGTATAGATTGCTTGAGTCGAATTTTTAGGTTTGCCGTATACTCTTTAAACTTGTTGACCGTAAAGATTGTGCCATTGTCAGTTATGATCATTTTTGGTATGCCGAATCGAGTCACAATATTTTCTTCTACGAAACTGCAGACTTCTTTGGACGTTGATTCGGCGTATAATCTTGCTTCGACCCACTTTGTGAAGTAATCGGTTGCCACTAATATCCATGCGTGTTTTGTTGCTCTAGAAGATGGTGTGATTTTGCCAATTACGTCCATTGCCCATCCTCTGAACGGCCATGGTTTGGTAACTGAATTGAGTAATTTGGTTGAGACTTTTATTGTAGGCCCATGAATTTGACACTGTATGCATCCTCGGGTGTATTCGATGCAATCCTTCAATATACTCGGCCAGAAATAGCCGTGTCAACGAAGCAGCCAAAGCATTTTATGCCCGGCTTGGTGAGCTCCATCGATCCCTTCATACACCTCGGCCATTGCTTGGGCAACCTCCTGTGGGCCGAGGCACAATAATAGTAACCCATCCTCACCCTTTCGATATAATTCATTATGGTATGACAAGTAATTCGTGGTGTGGACCCTTTTCCTCCGGTCATGTTTATCATTGGGTTGTCGAGATATCGTAAAATCGCCTTTCTTGGATCGTCCGGTAGTGTCTCGATAGCACATACTTCTACGGGGTCTCCTCACTCTAGTAACGATGGTAAAGACATCACTTTCGTGCGTATGACGTGATTATGCTGGAAGACTTGCTGATTGACCAAGGCTGGGTAAGATCGTAGTTTTGTGGGTGTTACACGGCCTAACTTGCCCCCTGTGAGTTGTGCTCCAGAGGCTATTTGGGTGAGTTCGTCTACATCAATGTTTCGAACATGCGAAATGTGCTCAAATGTAATCCGCTCAAATGACTCGGCCAAATAGGTGGCAACCATATGATAGGGAGCCAAAGTACAACTCATGCAACGAAAAATGCCAATTAGTTGGTTAGTCACGAGTTCGGAATCACCAAGGACAAGAAAACAGGTTGCTCATAAGTCATGGAGGACGTGAAGGTCGATAACGAAAGCTTCATATTCGGCCTGATTATTTGTACAGTTGAAGTCTAACTTGAGAGAGAAATACCAACGGTAGTGGTCGAGAGATTGAATGATGATGCCAACACTAGCCGAGGTGGAGGTACTAGAACCATCAAAATGCATCGTCCAGTAGTTGTCTCGTATTTGGACTAAACCGATATCGACTTCGCTGCCCCAAAATCCATAAGGAGAGGGATGTTGGGCCAAAAAATCGGCTAAGGCTTGTCATTTGACGGCCTTTTGGGGTACGTACTACAAACTGAACTCCGATAATGCCATTGTCCATTTCCCAATTCGACCTTTTATGATAGGCCGATAAGCATGTAACGAATAACATCTGTTTGGGCAATGACCTGTGTAACTGATAGGAGCATGTAGTGCCGAAGTTTTGATGGGGCAAAAAACAAAGCTAAGCAAAGTTTCTCAACGGGTGAATAATTGACCTCAGACGAATTCAGATTTCGGCTGGGATAAAAGATAGCTTGTTCACGCCTAGCATCGTTATCTTGTGCGAGGAGGCAATCGATGGACTCGTCGACTATCGAAATGTACAATTTGAGAGGCCTACCGCAGCAAGGCGGTACTAGTACTGGTAACGTGGTAAGGGAGACCTTGATTTGCGTGAAAGCCGCTTGATGTTCTTCACGCCACTCAAACTTATCGAAGTCCTTAAGTTTCAAGAGTGTAGAGAATACTTTCATTTTGCCTGCCGAATTAGCTATGAAACGGCGGAGAAAATTTATCTTCCTAAGTAATGACTGGAGTTGTTTCTTGGTCATTAAGGGTGAAGCACTAATAATTACGCGGGCTTTATTTTCGTCGACCTCGATGCCATGATGGTGCACAAGAAAACCCAAGAAATTACCGGCCACTACACCGAAAACGCATTTGGCTGGGTTCATTTTTAGATTATGCTGACGCATACGAAGGAATGTTTGCTGAAGATCATCTAGATGCGTTCGGTGGCTTTTCAATTTTACAACCATATCATCGATATAGACTTCTACGACCATTCTGATCAAATCATAGAATATCGTATTCATAGCTCGTTGGTATATGGCGCCGGCGTTCTTAAGGCCGAATGGCATGACAACCCATTTGTATGTGCCGAGTGCCCCAGGGCAATGGAAGGCGATTTTGTGAACATCAGCCTCAGCGATAAAGATCTGGTTGTAGTTGGCATGGCCGCCCATGAAGGACAACATTTCATGATTGGCTGCGGCATCAATCAATAAATCCGAGATCAGCATTGTGTATTCACCCTTGAGAGTTTCCAGATTCAAATTATGGAAATCGATGCAGATGCGTAGGGCCTTATTTTTTTTTAGCACCGGGACAATATTGGCCAACCATTAGATGTACCGAGTGGTCCGAATAAACCCGGCTTTCAAAAGCTGAACTAATTTGTCCTTTATGCCGAGCTGTACTTCGGTCGATAATCGACGGAGTGGTTGTCGGACAGGCGTACAACCAACTTTGATGTGTAACTCATGCTCGACAAGGTTTTGGTCGAGGCCTGGTATCTCATGATAATTCCACGCGAAAAATCTTTAAACTCGTTGAGTAATTTACTAAGCTCGAACTTCATGGAAGGCTGCAACAACGCACTAATAAACAGCAGTCGAGGCTCATCGGCTGTGCCAACATTTATGTATTCTAATGGGTCTTTGACTTGGGGCCGATTGTCTTCGAGTTCGGCCAGTGCGGCATGAACTTTGTCTAGTGATAAAACTGGGCCGTTAACCGCTTCGGCCAAAAATTCGATTAAGTTTATGCTCGAGTGTGGTTGCTTGGCGATGGCATACCAATGAGCCAACAGACGTTCCATGGTGGATGAAACCGCAGCCCGACGCTTTTCTTGTTTGGCGGCATCAGTCATCGGCGTTGGGAATTAAATTTGCCAAGCCGAATCTCGTCGAATCCTACTGTACAGTCTTGGCGCCTACCTCGATGGCTTTCTGAACTGAAATTATAATCGACCGTTCGTCTTCATTAAAACCATGTAGGGTCATGTAGCCGACGTGATCTTCGTAATAGTGAGCTTGAATCATGTTAGTTTCAAACGGCTGATTGTCGGCTGGATGGACTACGACCGATTTGGCATCCCAAAAGATGAGAACTTGGTATAATGATGAAGGGATGCAACTTGTTTGATGGATCCAATCACGGCCGAGCAATGCATTATAGTCGGTCTTTGAGTTGATGATAAAGAATGCAATCATGTGATTGCGACCTGTAACGCTGACTTCCAACTGGAACGCTCATTTAGTTTGAGACTTGTCACCGATGAAGCTGCTCATCGTAATTCCTGATGGTATGAGCTCGTCATTGGAGCGGCATAATGCCTTCATGATGGAAATCAGCATGATGTTGACTGTGGCTCCACAGTCGACAAACACCTTGGAAATGGGATAGCCTTCAATATGAGGCATGACATATAACGGCTTTAGATGTTGGAGATTAACAAAAGAAGAGCGGGGAAACAATTCGGCCAGGGCTGCCTTAAGTTTGTCACCTTTACTGATTTCCCCATCTTCCTCAGTAACGATAAAATCCACTTGTGTTGCTTCTTCGGCAACCACGTCCCCATCCAAAAAATTTGACTGGTGGGTTCTCGGTTGAAACTTAGCCGATAGGACATGGACCATGCTGATTTCCATGTGCTTGAGGACCGAATGACGCATCGGGTCTTGGTTGTCGACTTCTAGATCAGTAAATGTGGTATCAGTCTTTGGAGTGTCTTCAACCGAATTATTCATTGCCTCGATATGTACCTGGTCATCTTCCTCGAGCTGGTTTATTGTAGAAGAGTGATTTTGTTCTTGTAGTGCTTTACGGGCTTCTGATTCAGGCGTTCCTTGTGTCCAGGTATGCATCTAAAAGTGCCGTTTGATTTTCCTCATCAGCAGTAAGGCCGAAAAGAGACACGGCCGAGAAGACTTCGAAATGATATCGCAGGTGCTGAAGGTCTTCCAGTGAAAAAGGTAGCTCGGCAGTGTCCATATCTGTGTATGGGTCGATTTCAAAGCCGAGGATTCGAGCCTCACGTATATGATGGAACCTAGCTTTTATTGCCAGATCGGTGGTTTTTTTAATAATCTGTTCAGCATCAGGGCAAGTTAATGCTAGGTCGAGGGCTTCCTGACATGCGTTGGGCAGTCCGTACAAGTCATTGGCGGGATATTTCTTATGAAATTCTCACATGTACTCCAAGCATTCACCGAGGAATGGAGGGTGTAGATTGCGCCATACTTTTATCAACGGTTCCTGCAGTGGTAATGGGGGAAGCTTACTTTCGGCTTCTTGTCAGAAATGCTCAAGACAAGCTTTCATCTCTACGGGCCGAAGAATGAGCTTGATGCGTTTTTTGGACTCTTCAATGGTGGTTTCAAAGTCACGATCAACTGGCATTTTCTCTTGAAATAATTCGACCATAATGGTCAGGGTAGGTTGGTCGTTGCCACTTTCTACAACCTCTTTTGGCTGCCACCGGGTAGTCGAATTAGCATGTGCTTCTTGTCGTCGGGCCATGCAGTCTATCTGCTGCCGACGATGTTTTTGAGACTTGGATAACGCCATATACATACCGGTCGGAGAATTGTAACTATACCAACGTTGATCGCGTGGCTTAGGTGGCAAAAGGTTTTTTGACCCACCGATGAACTCGAATTGCTGGAGTTACGCGAGTAATAATCCTCATTATAGAATGGCGCATCAAAGTTAAGACGTTGTCTGACTGGGATTGGGTCTTTTGCTTGTACCTGTGGGCCGAGTCTCTCAAACACTTGTCGTCGTTGGCCGGTTTCGAGTTCCCTCAGCGGTTTTGCTACGGCCGTGGACAGTGGACATGACATTGGAGCCGAAGGTGTTCTTCCTTTAGGTTCAATTCATTTTTTACAACGGCCGCACAAAACCATTGATTCATCAGTTTCTTCTGAAGTAGAACCCGACATAGGTTCAACGATGGCCGGCCCTGAAGACTTTGTGGGTGGTGCATTTGAAAATAAATCAATCTTGAGTTTCGGCTGACCACCCTGCTTATGGACATGTTGTACTAGGACGAATTTGGCCTTCCCTTTTCCTTTGTTTTTAGGAAGATTGAGCATCCACCATACCAATTGTCGTTGAGGGGAAGGGATTGATGTCAACCGCCATCTGTTTCTCAGGAAATTTTAACTTTCCCTTCTCAATCCAACTTTGAATCGCATCACGAAACACGACGCAATTATTGGTAGCATGCTTGTTTGAATTATGGTACTTGCAGTATGTTTTCCCTTTCAATTCTTCTGCCTTAAGAATGTTGTGTCCTGGCCGAAGCTTTATGATCTTTGCTACCAACAATTGGTTGAAAATTGCATCAACCTTGGTGATATCGAAGGTGTAAACTTTTGATGTTTTAATCATCTCTTCAGAGACCGAGCGGGTTTTGGCATCTTTGGGACTGATTTGAGCTAATGCCTTGCAAATGTATGGTTTATCTATCACTATTTCAACTGCGTCTACACTGACGTATTGGGGATCCTCGCTTTCGGCCAATGCGTAGCTGATCGTGGGATTCTTGTATATCGTTCCCCAGGATGGGGACTTTGATATTTTTTCCTCTCGGAGAAAATAATCATACTGCTCAACATGCTGAGCAAGCTCGTACATATCTCGGATATTTACCCCTAGGAATTTCCTTTTGTTTTCCACGTCCAGGCCGTTTAGAGCAATTATGTAGAATTCAACTTCTGGGAGAGGTACTCGACACCAATTTCTGGTCGACTTGAACCTTGTTAAGTATTCCATTGGCGATTCGTCTAAAGCTTGAGCCATCCCAGGCAACGATGAAATAGACATTTCCATCCCTGGTCGATAGAATTGTTCATGGAATTTCTCGACTAATTCCTCCCAACCCTAGACAGAGTTCGGTGGAAGATTGATGTACCAAGCAAAGGCTGAACCTGTTAATGAAAAGTTGAATAGCCGTAGTGTATGGAAGTCGCTATTAATGTTTCCACATTGCGTAGTAAACCGAGCTACATGTTCTAATGAAGAAAAGGATGATTCTCCAGCGAAAAGACTGAAGTCAGGGATCTTGAAACCTTTAGGGTATTCAAACTTTTCCATATAAGTTGGGTACGGATGGATGAACTTTGGGAACTTCGACCCTTTTTTTAAAGCCAAGTCGATCATTCTTTGGTCCTCAGTCATATTGATGGATGCTGCTTCTATTCCCTGGTCAGGCCCATCAGATCTACTACTTCATCCGCCTTTTTTTTCCAAGTCAATTGGTTGGAGCCAAGCGAATCCTTTCTTGACTTGTAATGGAACATTCTTAAGGGCAGGCTGTCGAAGTTGGCTGACGTGACCATCTTCGAAGGCTTTACTGACCAATAGTTCAAGTATCCTGGTCTGTGTATCACTATTGGTTCGTATTGCATAAAGCAAACCATTCATTTTCTGGCCAATCGATTGCTCGACTTGTCGAGATTGTTCATCAAATTGTCTTCAAAGAAACAACCTAGTTGGCGGATCAGAACCTTCTCCACCATCTTCGTCGCAATATTCTACTATCCATTCAACGAAAATGCCTGCCATTTGGTTGGGAATTTTTGGGTTGCGAGGCCGTCCGCCGAGACAAATTTCCTTCTCTCGGCGTGTCGCACTTGTAGCCTCGGGTAGAGAATTTTGTACCTGAGACAAATCTTGTCCAGGGCCTTGTACTGGTAAGTCGGTTGTTGACTTTCCCATGATTGTTTTCTTCTTTATGGACCGTGTCTCAATGGTTATGAACTCCGAAGGTCTAGCACAAGGTCTAACTAGGCGTGCCAAAATGTTGACTCTAAAAATTACAAAACCTACGTGATGCGCAAGCCGAGTAACTAATAAGCTAACTACGTCATTCGGTTGACTGCGGGGCGTGCCAACTCGTCGGCCGAGGAGTAAAATTTGTTGATGTTGCATTGAGTGCGTTGCTCACTTCTTGATCTTGTGACTGTGGCTGATGAAGGAACAAGTCTCGGCCTTTGGATTCTCGAGCCTGAAGACAAGGCTGCTAATTCTGCGAAGTTCACAAATTGTCGGTGCCGGATTCGGTCACAGTGATTATATTCGTGAAAGTATAAGCACGTCGAATTGACACAAGACTATATGGACACAAGTACTCAAAGGTGATGTATGTCTTGATGGTAAACGTGTTTCGACCGTCAAAATGCCGAACTTTGAAACTCACTTGTGAATATCCAATCATAAAATCACTCGGCGTTCAATGTGCCGAATGTCGAAACTCGTAACACCTTACTTCGCCGAGAAAGCTAATAAGATGACCTCTGCCAATAAGGATTCGGAAACCCTTATCGATCGAGACTTGGATAGGTAACCAATCGGCCTCAACGCAGTGTTGTTTATCCAAACTGAAGGTGCTCCTTGGTCGATTGATTCTATGGCGATAATGTTGTTTATCCAAACTAAAGATGTTCGTCAGTTGCCTCCACAGTGCTATTTATCCAAACTGAAGGTGTGTTGGCGGAGAAAGAAAAACGAAAAATCTCAAGTTATTTGAGAGGTTTGCGCAGAGCAGTTGTGTGTTGAATTGGCGGTCCCCTGAATGATGCACTCTGCTCTCTATTTATAGCAGCATATCCTCCTTCAGATTGAGTTGAAACCATATCTGAATTAGGACTTCTTATTATGCTCCAATTCTACCTCGACCAATCCTACTCCTATTAGGACTTTGAACCTACCCCTCTTTCGAGGCCGTATTCATTGCTGGTCGAGAATCCGTTTTTCCCTAGGCTTCCCTATCATATCGGGACTCCTTCGACCCCTCCGATTATCTGAACTATTCCTTCTTGCGACAGGACTCAACCACCTTCGCTGAACGGACCGGGACTACCAAGCAGCCCACATAATACACTCGGAAAAGCTTTGGGCCAAACCTACGCTTGGCCCAATAACACTTTGGCCCAAACAGTGGTACAAAATGTTCTGCATGTTTTTTGGTTTGAACACTTATGCTTGAAAAACTTCGCTGCTAGAACAACAACACAACACTTTTTATGTTTTCTGTTAAGTGCTCAAACAGATGCCTCACCTGTAGGACATTTTGCCGCCTTTACTACAGGGACAAATGATGTGTGAACTGCATGTTGCTTATGTTTCTTCTATGGCTTATAGAAACATCCCTTCTCCATATTTGTTGCTTTAAACATTTTACCTTGAAAAATTAGCTACTTAAACAAGTACAAAGCACTTTCTATCATCTTTGAAATAACAGAAACAAAGCTACTTAAACAAGGGCAAAAGATGTGTAAACTGCATTTTGCTTATGTTTCTTCTATTTATAATAGAAACAAAGCATTTTTTGTGATCACATCTTTGAAATAAAAAACGTTCAATTCCTTTACATATTAGCTTGGTTAAATCTATATAAAAACAAGTTACTTATCTTATCAACCTCATTCACTTATATATCCCTTTGTTCATTCATTATTATGTTGAATTTATTCAGGTAAATGTTTCTTATTCATCTAGTTATGATTAATACATTGACTTCCCGCACCATGGCGCGAGCTTATTTTCTAGTTTATCCTAAAAAAGCCTTTATTACCATATAAAAATACCCCACCGTATACCAATTCTATGAACGCCTTCAATTAAAAACAACGAGATTCAATAGGCCCTCCCCTCCTCTTCTCGCCCTCTAAAAATCCCCATCTTCTTGCCTTCTGATTCTTCTTCTTCTCTTCTGATTATACTTTCTTCTTCTAATTCCCTTATGGTTCTTTTCTTCTTCCAAATAACTAATTAATTCCAAATATTTATTTATTTATTATATTGGTCCTCTGTCTCTGTCTCTTTCTTATGCCAGCTTCTTCACTGAGTTTTGATTTGAAACCTGAGGCCATCTCCAAGTGAAGGAGGGCCAGAGAGCTCCCTTTAGCCCTATAACCCTCCAAGAAATTATTTTTTAATGAATAGTACTAGGCCATATTTCATACCATCTCCAATCGAGGGGGCCAAAGGGCCATAGGCCAAACATAATTTATTATTTTAATTGAATTAACATGGTTACTTAAATTAAACTATCTTATTAAAATAAGGTTTTTGGACATTAAAAACTACAATAACTTCAATTTAAAGATTCAACTATTTCATTTTAAAACTACACCTTAAATTTAAAGACTACAACTTAAATTTAAAGACCACAACAACTTAAATTAAAAACTACAACTTAAATATTAAAGACTGCAACTTCAATTTAAAGACTATAATCATCATCTTCATCCGCCATTGTAGGAGTATAGTCGGATGTAAACAACTCCCGTTGGGCCATAATTTCCCTCTTTTTCCTATCAAACTCATTGGAGTGTAATCCGAAGTGTTCCTTTGCATGTTCCTATCATCCATCTCTTCTTGTATTTGTTTTGCCCATTCTTCGTGCCTACGGTTCCCTTCTTCCGCGGCAAAGGCATTTTGGTCCACCATTAATCGCAATGAGGACGCCATTTCATGTTGAAAGGCGTAATCATCCTTTGCCTTGCCCTTTTCCTTCAATTTTCGAGCCTTGTCTTGTCCCGTAGCCCTAGGTGTGGAAGCTTCACCGGGAGACAGATTTTCTAGCCTTGTTTCTTGAATGGTAGGAGATCCATGTTCATCCCTAACTGTATTCGAAGAAACATTTCCAAACACTCGGCATAGGACCAAATGTTTCTTGAGGTGGATCTTCAAATAACACCCACCTTTTACAAATTTACAAACAACTGTGATGACTAAAGGGTTTCGAGTTGTCTTCCATATACAATTCCTCCGCTTGGCGTAACTATAAAATATAATTACAAAAATTAAAGGAAATTAATTTATGAAATTAAATATAATATAATTAAATATTTGAAATAACTTGTGAAACCACTTACTTTGTTGTAGTAATTGGCTCCGCTTTCATGTTTGCTTCTAGCCTTTAACACTGCTTGATGCCATTTATTCAAATTTGGATGAAGATGTTTTTTCCATCTTGAAGAACAACTCTTGTGGTTTCCGAAATTCGGTGGAGTGGTGCCTTCGTAGAACTCATTGTATTATTTGGACGTACGAGTCCAAACACCTTCACTTGTTTGAGAACTCCCCTTCACACTATCTTTTGAGACCCATCTATAAGCCCTACAAAGAGCTTCATCTTCTTTTCGGGTCCAAGCCCTATCTTTCATTGCAGATGTGGCCATTTGAAAATTATTGAAAAAATTGAAGGAAAGATTATTGGAAGAGGTTAGAGAATAGAATCTGAAGAATTAAAATAAAATGAGGTAAGATAGTATGGAATAGTGAAAATTATGTGAGAAATGGTGTAGGAATAGTGAAAATTATGAGGTAAGATAATATGAAGTTTTTATGTGATCGAGAGATCCCATATGCAATCATGCAAATTCTTAAAAATGATCTCAATCCAACCCTTATTCTTGAATTTATTAATAATATACCATATGCAGTACCATATAAGAAGTTGTCGATAGTTGCTGCCAATCGCCTTTGCAATGGCCGGATCCTGATCCGTGAGGATCATTTTGAACTGTTCACCTGGCATAGCTTTAAGGAATTATTCAAGCAACCACTCAAAGTTTTAAGTCTTTTCAATTTTGATGAATCTACAACCCAATATTGTGGTTTGACCATGATTATTGACTTCTTGCAAAGAAGCAAACAACATCCCGTAGACATTGGTGCTGAAAGTAGTACCAAACACAATCACATCATCAAAACATGCATAAGCATGTCTTGACTTAGCATCCATCCAAAAGAAATTGGCAAGTATTCCAGTTTCTTCAATCTCCATCTTGAATTAGAATGACTCATTTTTCTTTTCATCACCCTCAAAATGCTTTTTAGGCATTTTCGCATCATTCATGATTATATGAGCTCGTAAGTCCCTTTCGGCATTATACATATCATTGGGGATACAACCAGTATTTCTGATTCCTCTACTTTGCACCTCCAATAAACCCACTTGTATACTTGTGGAAATATATCAACTTTGAATAGTAATCAATAATCACCTCCTTTGCCTTGTGTTGCTCTTTGAAAACTGTTACTACAAACTTATCATGAACATTTAGGTTCAACAACGCAACTTTTCCTTAGCAGTCAGTTCTACTATCTACTCTTTTACCTTTCCAATTGAGTTTGGGATTAACATCCACCTTCCTTTTGCCTTGTTTGCAACAAAAAAAATTCCTTCCTTACCAACCCCTCACCACCACTGCCCTTTTTATCACTAAGTTCCCGAATGCCACCCTCAACTACTATTGTATAAATATTGTAAAAACATAGCCTTCATCAAACGAATCAAACTCCATATTCACTTTCAGTTTCAACTTATCTCCTATATTTGTTACCACAAATTTAGCCCTCGCTGCACCAATTTCATCTCGTGCATCTAAATACTCAAGTTCCTCTATATTTTCATTTACTTCTTTGTTATCCCCCACCGAAATCCAAATCAATAACTTGTTGCTTCAAAGTCACACAAATATAACCTAGTTTATCACAATCCAACACGAGTTTCACCAATATTTACATAAAATATCAGTTTCGAACCAAATGACCCAAGTTATAACAACTAGCATGATTGATTAGATTTCACGAAACCAAAAATAGCATAGAAACTTCCACGAAATCGAATTTCACAACCCAGAACTTTGAAATAAATCTCAAAGAGAGAAAGAAAGAATAGAGGTTGATGCTAAAACCTAAAGCAATGCATCACCACGAACCACCATGCTCCACATCTGGACAACAATAGCGATGACGACGAAGACGACAAAGGTTTCTGGACAAGGGTCTGGGCTCCTTCACTGTGAATTTTGATAGGTGTTGGTGATTTGGAAGAACCAAAATTATTTGAGCAGATGAAGATGTACATCACTACCAAAACTTGATAGGATGTCTGTGAAGTGGAACCAAACTCGTGAATTACCGACAGTTTCTGACACGACACTAAAACGACACGAAGATAATGGGTTTCGGGTCAACATGATAACTAATCGGATCATTATCGAGTGACCCGTTAATAACAGGTTCTTAACGGGTATACACGTGAGTAACTCGTTTCAACCCATTAAGAAAAAAATTATTTTGATAATTTTAAAGTTTAATTACTAAAAGATTTATTATAAAATGCAATAGCCATATTAATATATACAATATATTCTATATTAAATATATAGTTTTGTATTATTATTCTATATAAGTTAAAATAAAAAAAGTTTTAGTCATTATTTATTTTTATTATGAGAGTTCCTTATTACGATTACTAGGATAAATTTTGCTTAACATATGGTCCAAAATTAAAATAAACTAGTATAGTATTTGTATAGGCAAGAACTAAGAAGAGATACATACAAGTATGAAAAATGTGAAGGAATATATAAACACTCGTGATTCATCATTTTTCCTCCACGAGTAGATAATGACACACCCCGACCGAGATCGGAGCGTGCTGGCCGTCACACGAAGGTGACGTAGCCATGTGCACGTGCGGAAGCTAATAGAACAGTAATAAAAAGTACGAATAATTAAAAACTAGCATACAAAGTACTAAAATAAGTGCTAGTAAGTGAGATACAATTTCAGAGCAGGTCTATAGCAGTCCAAACAAAAACGACAACAGTAGTACGCCCGAAGGCGACCCTACAATGGGGAGTGTCTGTCAGAACGCCGTAAAGCCCTCAAGGGAAACCACCGCAACGGCTAAGCAACTAGAACCTGGAGGGGCGCAAAACAAAAGCGTGAGTGGGCAAAAACAAAGCTTTTCGAAAACCATTTAGTAAAATACATTCTAACCCCTCGCCGTAAGACCTGTATACTTCCCAGAAAATATATATACGTAGATATATACCAATCATGCTCAAGACTATGTCATGCCAAAACCTCAAAATGAAATGCAAGTGCTCAGGTATAAATCATATCAATAACATGTAATCTAGCAGCCGGAGTCACCTAACGTGACCTGTACGGCTGCATCTAGAGCTCAAATCTCAATCTCAATATCTAAACCTGCCCACGAGTCGGAACCACCTAAAGTGGTCTGTACGACAGGCCTGGGTGTAAATAAGTGCTACGATCACGTGAAGACTGGACGAATAATCGCGGGTCACCTACGAGTCGGAACCACCTAAAGTGGTCTGTACGACAAGCCTGGGCACCTACCTTGAATCCAAGGTGAGCATAAGGTGCGGGAGGTGAACATCACGTGAAGGACTGTGCCCTGGCCACGGGCGGGAGCACTAACACTGGGGGTGCAGGTTATGAGCTCTCAAATTATCTCAAACCACTACTGAAACATAAACGTGAATACCGCTTACCTGGCACTTACCTGTGCGTCCACAGCACCCAATATGCATATGTATTTATATGCCACTACTAATGCATGTGATGATGCATAAACAATAATAGTAATGTACATGGCATAAAACAATCAACTCTTTTTATCTACTTTCTGGGAATATAAATGTATATAGGTATATACGGAAAACAAAAGCCCACTCACTGATATGTAGAAGGGTCGTAGCCCCCCTGCCTCGCGTGTGCACGCTCGTCCTCGGGGTACGTGTCACCTATATGCGAAATAGCTATAAAAACGTTAACTTTAAAGCACATAACCTAACTTTCGTAATAACTTCTCATACATTGCTCAAAATGGACAAATGAATATACCAATGTGCTCTACACAACCTCAGGATCACAACCATATTTTTAAAATAATTTTTGGACCCCGCACGCGCCCCCACGCGCCAGAACAGGCACGGACCCACGCGCCCCCACGCGCGGCCACGTGCCAAGCACACTGACGGTGTCAACAGACGCCGTCAGGAATATTCCGTTAAACTGACGGAATATTCCGTTAAACTTAACCCCTGCCGTTAGGAATATTCCGTTAAACTTAACGGAATATTCCTGCTTCTTCTCCGGCCAGTCCCCGACGCCAGCGCCGTCGCCGTCGCCGGCACCGTCGCCGGAAAACCTGCAAATCACGATATCTCGCTCGTTTTTCCACCTTTTTCCACGTTTCTTGCACCAAAAATCAACCCTAGAGCTAGTAGAACATGTCCCAACAAGTTTTAAGGCCTAAAATTAAGAGATTATACCTGTCCAAATCTCCAAAACTCGGCCAACTCCACATCCAACGATCCTGACGTCCAAATTCACCCAACGAGCTACTCCCCAGCTCCTGGGAACCTCACAAAGACAACTACAAGCTCAAAAATCCCAAAAACTCAATGTATAACTTTTGCATGAACAGTACTTGAATCGGCCGTCGTCGAAACGACGTGAAAACGAAGGATTTCTCACCTGAAAATGGTATGGCTGAGCTTGCCTCGACCTCACGAGCTCAAATGTGTCCTTGGTTTCCTCGATCTGTGAGGTTTTGGTGGCTTATGGGTTTGTCCGTACGCTTTAGGAAGAAGAAGAAGGATAGAAGATTCGGGGGAGAGAGAGACAGGGAGAAGACAGAGAGAAATGGCAGTGTGTTTGTGGGTGTGGCCCAACACCTGCCAACACCACACCAACAACCAAACAACGTGACGAAAACGAACTAGGGGCAATTATGTAATTTCACAAGTGCGTTCTAATAATCCCGGGACGGGATGTCACAGATAATGGTTACACTTACATTATCGTTTAGATTTTTAAAATCCTCCAAACCCTCATGAATAATGTTTTTTTTTTATTTGAGGGTAAAATTAATAATAATTATTGTAAAAGTATAAAAAATGTAAAAAAAAAAAAAATATACAATCACTCATAGTGACAAGCTTTACAACTTTCATGAAGGGCTAAGCTTCAAAATCCAACACTATAATCCATAATCCATAAACCTTAAATTTATATTTAACCATCAATTGTCATTTACGCTTTATTCTTCTTACTTAATTTCATTTTTAAAATTTTCTTTTTTGAAAACATGATCATCTGGCGCATGTAAGAAGATGAACGGTTCAAATCTTTGATATCACGTTTCAATATTTACGGTTAACTGAAATATGAGTCGATGTCATATAGTTTGTAGAAACTTTATAAACATCAAACAATATTTTCACCAACCGTAAAACTCTGAACATAATATCAACGATCCAAACCTTTCATCTTCTTGCATCCTCTAATAGATCATGTTTTCAAAAAAGAAAATCCGAAAAAATAAAATTTGATGAGAAAAATGAAGCGTAAATGTAAACAACAATCAATGGTTAAATTTTGATCTATGATTTATATGATTATAGTGGTGAATTTTGAAGTTAAGCTCTTCACGAAAATTATAAAGCTTGTCATTACAAGCGTTTATATATTTTTTCTATATTTTTTACACTTCTACATTAATTAAAAAACTATTAAAGACTTTACTTAAATAACAGCCGTAAGATAAATGAGAGTAAATCTGTACCGTTGGATTCTATTCACTTATATCATTAGAACTTTGTTTGACGAAAAAAACCCTTCTCTATTCCATTATTTTCTAATTTTACCATTTGATCAAAAACAAAAGCCCTAATCCCTTTCTCTCTCCCCACTCCTATAACCCTCTCTCCTGATCCGGTCGTATGTTTTTCCTAGCCCTTCTCTCCCACAGTATGCTCAATTCTTCCGGTAGCCTCTCTCAGTCTCACTTTTCTTCTCCCTTGTGCAGTGGATGGAATCATCCTTGTCATCTCTAGTCATCTCTACATCTTTGCATCTCTGCATCTCCATTCTCCAGATTCCACTCCAAGTTCGATTTTGTCTCTAAATCTTTGCATCTCCTTTCTCCATCTTTTTAAGTTCTTCATTTTTCCCAATTTGTTATTAATTTTATGTTTTATGTCCGTGTGTTTTTTGTTCAGAGGTTGGTTGGTTGTCTTCTTTTTAATCTTTTAAATTTGTTGCTATCAATCTGTCTAGCTTTTTTGAATCTCTGATTGTGCATCACCTTGGGGTTGATTTTCATACTTTCTCATTACTTTTTTGGGGATATTAAGTTACTATGAATTTCTGTCAACATTTATTCATATTAATTGTTTCGTGGCAGGCATTTACAGTTGGATTGAAGAAACTTGGAATCGTGGAAGTTCAAAGACTTCCCTTCTTCGACACTATGAAGGTTAAGGTTACTGATGCACATGCAATTTCGGATGCTGCTAACAAGCTTGGATTAAATTTGAGAGTAGTAGACTCTAGCACTGTAAGTTTTTTATTTTTATTTTTGTGAGTCTCTTGCATCGTTTATTTCACTAAATGTTCTCTGAGGACGGAGGATGAAGTGCTTTTACTTCATGAGGTTACTAAATTTTAAACTCCTTTCAGATCACTACCTTAGAGGACGTTGACAAGCTTTTCAAAGCTTTTTCTTTGAGCAAGCCAGTAAGTGTTTTATATCTTTACCATAAAGTTGATATTTTCAATTTATTATAATGTTAAACTTGCTACTGTAGAAGAGTTAATTTCTGATAGACTGATGATTATAAAGTTGTTCCTATTATGCATAAAGTCGTGGTAATAATATTGTGAGATGCTCTCTTTAAGGTAACATAAAGTTTGTATTTTCCTTTTTATACATAGTACTTTAAAACTATTAATTTTATATTTGAAATTGGGTTATGCATAATTTATGTTATCTTTCTGCTTTTTTATTTTTTTATGATGTAGGATTTTGATAATAATTACAATGGTCCAAATTTAGTTGAAAAAAGTGAATTACAGAAGTATTTGGATGATAAAAGATTAGATAGAAGACAAGATATAGATGTTCTTTCTTGGTGGCAAATGGAACGTTTTCATTATTCAATACTTTCTCAGTTAGCACGAGATTTGTTAACAATTCCTATTTCAACTGTTGCGTCAGAATCTGCTTTTAATATTGGGGGTAAAGTGCTAGATCGATATCGTACTTCGTTGTTGCTAGACACGGTTCAAGCTTTGTTGTGTACACAAGATTGACTTTTTGGAAAAGGAGGTAGTATATCATTTATATAGTATAGAACTATTTTTTATTTCTTTTCATAATTATTTTTAGTACCCATAATTTGAATGGTTTAGAATATTTGATTTTTCTATGTTTAGTTTATGCAGAAGAGAGTGCTAATGTGGAAAGCCTCACTGAAAACATCATCAATATAACTCTTGAAGACAATATATCAAGCCAAAGTTCCAATACTGTTTTCCATGGTGATTGAGGAAAATTGAAGGATTTGGTCGATTTTGGGTCTGGTCATTTTACCCGTTTATTTTAACTGGTGTTACACGACACCAACTGTTAAGATATCGGGTATGACACGAAAATAACACAAACATAGAAAACATGTCACGAATGCTAGATCTAGTCTTTAGGACCCAGTTCTATTGATAGACTTGGCTAATCATAGCCATTGGATCTTCGTCTGCACAGATCGTCCACATGAGAGAAATGCTCTTTGTTTCTTTCCTCAAAGAGGCACATAAAAATGGAGACAACTTATGTATGTGCATCTATTCTTTTTCATATTTTGAAAAGAAAAAGAAAAATATTAGTTTTCTTACATCGTACGTGTCCTTCTACAAATATTGTTGCATAACGTACATTGCAAATCCAACTGTGATTATTATTTGGGAGTTTTAACGAAAAACTCACGGTACAGTTCACTTTAACGAAAAACCACATTTTTACACTAAAAAGTCAATTCTGGTACTATTCACTTTACCCTTTATTATGTATTTATCATTAAAATTCAAAATTTTCAAGCCATTTTCATTAGTTTTTCTTTATTTTAAAGTGCAAAAGGTGAAAACCATCCTGTCGAACCGTTAAAAAGTGGATGTATTGAATACATTTTTTGTATGATTCTTGGTCATATTACGTTACATAGTACATGTTAGTCTTATGTTTTGCACATCTGCAAACAGGGGAAAGGCAATAAGTGGTACGCAGCAATGCAAGTTTGGTATATTTCGCTTTACAAGAAAAAAAAAGTAGTGAGCAAGATACCTAGATGGAAGGGGTACCTACAACATACAACACCTATATATATATACACACAAACACACATACATACATTCACAAATGCTTTCAAATAAAGAAAAGAAGATACCAAAACCTTCCTTACCAATAAGAACCAGGAACAACCTCAACTTAATTCCATGTCTTGGGGGAAGCCACTCAACCCTAGAATTACCACCACCACCACCACCACCCTGATCCACAACATAAAACTGCCCGTAATACCCCGAAAACACTTTTGCCCTATATATGTTGTCGCTCTTCGGGTTAGCCCTCAATGACAAGAAAATTAACCCAAGGATCAGCCACGCACCCTTTGGTTTGGTTTGCAGCCATAATCTGCACCATTGTAGCCATAGCTATGATCATTGTGAGCATCGTGGTGTTTTCCGGCTACATGATCGTCCATCCGAGGGTGCCTTTCATCACCGTCACCTCTGGTCATCTCGACAACTTTCAAAACACCGAGGCTGGTCTTCTTGAAACGGAGATCACCATTGTTGTGAGGGCAGAGAACGACAACACCAAAGCGCATGCAAGCTTTTCGGATACAAGCTTCATGCTGAGCTTCCAAGGGCTGAACGTTGCGAGGCTGGTGGCGTATCCGTTCGAAGTCAATAAAAATAGCTCGGTTGATTTCCATTACTTGGTGCAATCATCGTCAATTCCGCTGAGTCCGGAGCTGATGGATCAAGTGGACATTTCGTTGAAGCGGGACAGAATTGTTTTTAACTTGAAGGGGAATTTGAGGGCAAGGTGGAGAGTAGGGTTGCTTGGTTCAGTTAAGTTCTGGGGTCATTTGAATTGTCAGCTCAAGTTTCATCCTTCAAATGGAACTTACATACGCTCACCTTGCAGCTCAAGGGCAAAATAGTCAAAACATAGATCTATTGTCATCTTTCAATTTTTACGTACGCAAATTGAGTTCTTCTCCTTTCCTCCATTAAAATAATAGGCTTCATTTCAATTTTCAGGATTAGAAATATTGAAAAACAATTAATCGGTGATGTAGTCTCTCTCTTTTGCTTTTCCCTTCTTTGTATTCCTTTCTAAAATTTTCTCTTTCACGAAGGAAGAAGAAAGGGTTCGTTGTAATTTCAAAACCTACCTGGAAGCTCCTTTACGCAACCAATAAAAAACACTTATACGAAGCTTTCTGAAATCAAATGATGGCTTTGCTAATGTAGCTCTTAAATATGTTAACGCTAGTATTTCGGAACGTTTATTGAGAAGCTTTAGTCCCTTATCAACCGTGGAGGGCTAAGAGAGTTCACGATTATGTTTTAGCTCCCTAAAACATTATTTTTAGTGTCTAGTTTTGGTTACGTAGTTTTCATAGGACTATAATAGTTTGTTGTATTGGAAGCGATAATAAAGAGAGAGAAGGATATAGAAATTCCACACGGGCTCCACCAAAAGCTTTTGTCATATGACTAGGATGTGGATCCTATTCGGATTCAAATGGTGGGAATCCTAGGGATTCTCATATTTTAACCATTTATCATACATCATGCGACCATAAATTATTTTGAATTTTTTTATTTAAAATTAAACATAAATAGTACCTAACGAAAACTAACCACATGATATACGATGAACGGCCATAATGTGAAGATTCCTAGGATCCCTACAAAGAGGATCCGGAGAAAATCCTCATCCATATGACTAAATGTAGTTAGCTCGAAAATTACAGGTAGTCGACCTGAAAGCTACTTGTCACTGACCTTGTTTGCTAACGAGGATATAGCCCTTACTGGCCAATATATACTCTGAGGATGACCTTGGGCAATAAGAATTGAAGAAAAAAACAAATGAAGCTTTTAGTATTCAGTGATCAAATGACAAGCCATGACAATCGTGCAAATTGACAAGCCATTACAATTGTGCAAATTAAGCAAAAGAACAAGGTAAAGCTACCTAGAAGCAACTAAGAGCACTTTCAGTGTGTAAAGGTTTCATTTGGCAATAGGCAATTCAATCACCTCAAGAAATAGTAATCGCATTTAATGAATTGTAATTGTCTATTGCATCTCCACCTCTAAACTGAATAGCCAAAGCAATTCGCATTAAAATATTAGTATTTTTTATTTTATAAAATAATATTTTTTTTAATTCAGATAGGATTTTAATTTAAATAAAATACCAAATTAAATAAATATGAAATTACATAAAGTACAAATTAAATAAATACCAAATTATATAAAGTACTATATTAAATAAATACAAATTACATAAAGTACCCAATGGTGTTATTAACTTAAAATTTTAAAATTATAGATAGAAATTACATATTTATAGAAAACAAAATTATAATTTTGAATTTTTTTTTTTTTGAATTTTTTTCTGATTTTAAATTAATTTTTAAGTTTTTTATTAACTTAATTAATCTGGACTATTGGATTACAAAAAGATTGAAATCCAACAGTCTAGATTTTGAAGCATAGCCCAACTGTAACATTTTTTATTTTTATTTTTTAGCGATGGAAATCCAACGGCCCATAAAAATAGCCATTGAAAATCTAACGGCCTGGAAAAAGTCATGTTGCTCCTAGCAACGGTAACTGAGTGGGCTGCCACGCAGGCCCCACCATCTGAATTTTTTTAGCCCACGTGCCTGATGCATAGCCCACGTGCCTGATGCAAATTTTTTTAGAACGTGGTAGAACATGGCTGACGTCAGCCTAATATCACATCCACCCAGGTGCTCGGATCCTTGACTATATAAATAAGCCCAAGGTCCATGCCACCACTCCAATCCTTATTCTATTAATTACAACGTGTAAGAGCTTATAAAGTCTAACAAAACCAGTTTTGATCGATGTGGTATTGTGGCTCTTTTATTTGTATTCAAAATCCAACTAGTGAGTCATGCCACCAAGATTTCGGAAGGCAAGCCCATTTTAGCGAAGTTATTTGTAGCTATGGTAGTAAAAATTTGCCGTCTTTAGTCTTGATGAATTTGTACTTACAAAACAATCAACACATTTGATCAAAGATCAAAGCCTCATACGGCCACAAGGGGGTGGTTTGGCCAGTGAATCTTCGATGCCTAAGTCAGTATCTCTCGAAAGAGTAAGTGTTTAGGGACGTATGCATAGCAAAAGCTTACCAAAATTTGGTGGAGATGAAGGTTTATAGGAAGAGGTGGTCGGACATAGTGTTAAGTAGTCGCCTAACACGTGCCAGCATCCTATTGGCTAATGTGTGTCATCCGTTAGATGAATAAGGAAAGGATATTTCCAAGATATTAATTAGGAGAAAATATATGTGGATAATGGTGGAAGTATCCTTGATTGATTGTGATATGGATTACTTGATGAAGTTGATCTTTAATTGGGGATGTATTAAAGATAAGATTTAGTTATTAATCCTTATCTTTAATACCTATGACTTTTCCATGCCACAAGCAGGAGAACTTTGAGCAGTCATAAACAATTGTTTAAACTTCGAGGGATGTTGAGCTGCCTGTGGGAGTATTTGTATGTCTTGTCCATTTAATGAGGACAAACTTGTCTTCTTCGGGATAAAATCCACATGTCGCCTCCAAGATTTTTGTGATTATTTTTTCCTCCACAGTAACAACATTCACTTCTTGATAAATGTGAGGGCAGTAAAAGTCACCTTTTGGATGCTAGTGAAACAATAATTCTAGAGAAGCAAGAACACTAGAATAATCAATTTCCAACCAAAGTGTACATCAATCTCGCATAAGCAAAATTAACAGCAATAATAATTACTAATAATTCTAGAAAAAATAAAGAATTTGTTCTGACCAATACCTTGACAAAAATCACCAAGAAACTCATCATATCTGTCCCTTAAATTTCCTCCAAAAGCAGCAGGGCCAAAATTCTTTGGGGCTAGCGACTTTCTTTTGGCACACCTTTTAAGCCAAGTGCCAAATGTATGCTCCCTCCTCATAAGGTATCAAAGCTACACATTGAAAGCATATTAAACGCAGTTGTCCATCATGATCACTACTTTGCAAGGAAGATAGATGTCGTAGGCCGACAAAGTCTATCACCTTATCAGAAGCTCACAACTGATTTTGGATTCCAGCTAATGGGTGCTCTACAGACTCAACTAACGAATATTGTTGACTTGCGGAGAGTATTGCTATTGAGAACCTCAAGCACTTTTGTAAAGCAATTGAAGCCATATATGGAGCCACATACCTCCGTAAGCCAAATCATGAAGACTTGAAGAGGCTTCTACGCAAGGCAAACAAAAGAGGCTTCCCTAGCATGATAGGAAGTCTCGATTTTATGCATCGGGAGTGGAAGAATTGTCCTAAAGAAGGCACATTTTCTAGTTTTATTTTTCTTTTTGTGATTGTCTTTTCTTGGCTTTTTGTTTGGAGGTCTGTTGGAGTTTCTTTGAGCTCATACTAATGACCAAGGCCAAGATGTGCCTTTAACCATTTTAACTATGACTTAGACTATGGGATCATGATTTTTTTGGTTCATGATTTGTGGTAAAAATAATTGGAATATACACAACCTATTAAGCATAATCCGGCATCCTAGGCTTAAAGCATATTAAAAGTATTACTTGTTTCCTAAGTAAAGAAACCCTAATTAAAGTCATGTTAGAATATTTGGGGATTAGGCAACGTAATCATGACTCTAGAAAGATTGAGTATCTTTTCCACATCTCGGTCAAGCAGAACTATGCGCTGTTCTCTCGTGAATCGCCTTCAGCAAGGTATAACATTCAGGATCTGAACTCGATGAGAAATCTGTCTCGATTGTATGCATTGAGAGTGGAAGAATTGTCCTACTGCTTGG
Source organism: Pyrus communis (assembly GCF_041283825.1). NCBI lineage: Eukaryota > Viridiplantae > Streptophyta > Magnoliopsida > Rosales > Rosaceae > Pyrus > Pyrus communis. The sequence goes on from NC_142580.1 coordinate 29,345,082, forward strand.
GTTGGCCAATTCAAGGATCGTCACAACAAGCCAACCATCATGCTCGAGGCTGTGGCGTCTTACGACATATGGATTTGGCATGCATTATTCGGTGCTCCCGTATTAAACAAAGATATCAATATTCTTTGGTCTTCTCCTCTGTTCAATGATGTTGTAAATGGATGGGCATCGAAATGGAGGTACAAGGTAAATGGTAATGGGCATGAGCTAGGTTACTACTTAACTGATGGTATTTATCCTAGTTGGTCTACCTTTGTGAAAAGTTATTCTCATCTTGGTAGTGTGAAAAAGAAATTATTTTCGCAGAAACAAGAGTCTTACAGGAAGGATGTGGAGAGAGCGTTCGGGATCCTACATGCTCGATGGGCCATTGTTAGAGGGGCTGAAGGATTATGAAATGTGGAAGACATGTAACAACCCATCCCGGAGCTTTTCGAAACAAAACGACATTTTTGTAATTTCACAAAAAATGGGATATTTTGAAATAGGATTTCTTTTGGGCCTTATTTTGTGTGCCCTGTAGGGCCACTTACTTTTGGGTTGTCCTCTGGCCCACTTTCATTTCTCCTTTTCCCTCCCCGTGATTCACTCTCCTTCTTTCCTTCACTTTCTCTCTTCTCTTTCTCTCCCCCCTCGCTGCATCCTCCATTCCCTGAGGACCAACACACACACACACCCAAAGGACCACGACGAACGACGACACCACCACCACTATGATGGGTTTCCTCCCTCTCCCTCATCCTCTGTGAAGCACAGAAACATATTTGGAACCCAGCACACCCACCTCTCCGACAAGGTTCGATGGCTTCGAGCTTATTCCGAGCCACGGCTGGACCTGAAATTGGTAAAATCTTAATCTACTTTTAGTGGTCTTCATTTTGGTGGGCAGATAGCATGCTAGGGTGGAGAATCGGAGTTGTATGGAGCTTGGGAGGCTTCGACCTCCTTTTTCGTCGATACCAGTTTAAAACCAGGTCGACCAGACCTGGTAACCAAATAAACCCAACCCTTTGGGTAGTGCAAACCCAGGCCTTCGGCTCAATGAACCCAGGTCCAAACCTATTTGCTAAACCTAGCCCAAAAACCCTTGGGCCAACTCAAAACTAAACCCAAGCCTAACTGAGAACCAGGCCCGGGTCTAGTTGCCCAGGCCCAACCTTTCTGGTGACCTAAATGGCGAGTGGCGGCGCATGGCAGTTGGGGCCGCCACCTCATGACGGCTCGTGAAGGCGCGTGTGGCTTTGTGTGGGAGAGTTTTATTAATTAGACCCTTTATGTGCTTAGGTGAGTTTTTCGATGTCCTGAATCCGTTTATGACGTCCGTTTCTCAAAATTCAATTGTTAAGTTAGAGTTTTGTTAATTGGACCCTTTATGTACTTAGGTGAGTTTGTTAGCGGCTTTTCCATCCTTCCTATTTCGAACGGCTCTTCAACGATAGAGTATCTGTGAGTGGACCCCTTCCAAAATGCATATTTTACTATTAAAAATGCATACATGAAAGCATGATTTAATGGCTATGTTTTATGAAACATTTATGAGTAAATTGGTTTTATGCCTTATGATATTTCATGCTTTATCGAATTTACTTTCTTTGTAGTATATATGATGAATGACTATATACTATGAAGATGATTTAAGATATGATGTTTGAGCTGCTGAGCTTCGTTGAGATGTATATATACTTATATTCTTGAAAGATTATGTTCAATGATTTTTTTGCTTATCTAGTCGCAACTATGTTCTGCTTACGAGCGTATACTATGCCTGCGAGCGTATGTTCTGCCTATGGGCGAATGATCTGCCTATGAGCGTATGATTTGCCTATGGGCGAATGACCTGCCTTCGGGCAATACTGATACAATTATTTATCACTTTATATACGATGTATGTTTTATTAAAGGTTTTATGGCATGCTAGGGTTTTCAGAAAACCTATTACTTATTATGCTATACGAGTTTTCTAAAACTTTAGGGGTTAGTACGTTGATGAATAATTGTTTTAGTATTACTTATATATCAACTTGGTCCACTCATGTTTTGTTTTGCGCCCCCTCAAGACTTAGAATCGAGGCGTAAAATCCAGGCGTCAAGGCACTTCCACATTGGCATCTTCGAGTCCTCTCAGTGTAGGACCCATTCCTTTGTTCATTCGATTTTATATTATTTCCTTTCTAGTGTCTTGGTTTAGTTGTATGCTCTGAACACGTTCCTCAATTGCATATTCACTATAGTCAAATTTACAAGTTTTATTTATGTCGACTAATTGTTTTAGTTCTCATGCATCCTAATATGACTTCGTCACCTTTGGATGTCAGCTAGCACGTGCATACCCCGATGTTTGGAGAATATTGGGGTTGGGGGTGTCAGGACCTTTATTCAATCATGATGACGTGCATAATTTTGCATAACATGATTGTGGAAGATGAGTATGTAGAAATTGAAGAAGTAACTAATGAAGATGTGGATGATGACCAACCAACATATGCGAGAGCTATGGCAAGAGATGTTGAATATCTTGTTGCAATTACATACGAGACCCGAAATGATAGGGTCACACTGAGTGAGTATATGAGACGTTTAAATAGAATTCAAGCTCCTCAAGGTCATGACACACTCCGCAAGAATTTGGTTGAGCATATATGGCATCGAGAAGAAGAACGTTGATGATGGATAATCTTAAGTGTATTAATGTGTTGGTGTATTAATGTGTTCTTGTGTTAAATTGAAGGCATCTATTGTACATCAAAGTGTGCAACAACAAGTACAATAATTATTGAAGGCATTTAGATTAATAGAAACAATAATTAATAAGCCATAAATTTAATACACACGATAATTAATAAGTCATAAACTTAATACAAATGACAATTAATAAACCACATAAACTTAATAAAATTGATAATTCATAAACTACATAAACTTAATAATGATATCCACCATTTGGACTTGGTGGTGGACTTGGGATATAGCCTTGAGATGAATCATCATCTTGAAATATACTTCTTGTGGCATGCCTTCGCAAAATTTCCTTTTGCTTATCATGTAAGAACTTCTTCCTCTCTGGAGTGTATTTGTTGAGGTCCTCCATCATGAAATTACATTTGAACATTTCTTGCTCCTTATCCCCTTCGTGCGTAATGGCCAAACACATTTGGGTCGCTTCTTCCTCCCGAGAGCTATGGCTTTCAGTCAATCTTGCAAAAACGGTAGCAATTTGTGCACTAATAAGATCTTGGGACTTCCCTTTTCTCTTTGCTTCCTTTTGCTTATCTCTTCCCAAGGGCCTTGCAAAAGAAGAAGTTGGGGTCAATTCATCAACACCTTCATTGACATCAATTGTATGTGTGGCTTCACTATGAAATAATCTTCCCCATTGTTGGTCCGCATCGGTTCCCCACCTCGGACAATCCTTGAGGACGTTGATGCAACTTAAAAGCTTGATTTTTTGGTGTAGTTCTGGTCTTGTAAATTTTCATTGCTTTGTCACCCTATGCAAGAAATACAGAAACATAATTAGTTGCAAAATAATATTATGTACATGACAAATAAAATATCAACAAACAAACTCACAACTTCTGTGGCGCTCCTTTCACTAGCCATGTCAACCACGACTCTCTGCAAGCTTTTTTCCATTAAGTGCACACTTTGTTCGTAACCTTCCACCGATCGTAAACACCACTACTTCCCTTCAGCCGACATTGGAGTTTTCATTGAACTTATCAACGATTTTACCCCACAACCTTTTTATTTTGATTCGTGCCAACGACACCATCTTCACTAATAGAAACTCATTCCAAGCATAAAGCAACATCTTCCTCAAATGTCCAATTACGACCTCTAATATGCTCTTTTGCCATCTTGAAAAATTAGGAAATGGGAAGAAATGGTAGAAAGAAAAATTGGAAGAATTGTAGGAGAAAAGTGAGTTTTGTGTAGATGTTTGAACAAGTACATAGGTATTTATAGAGTTTTTGGGTGAATTTTGAGTTAAATAACTTTTTTTTTTTATAATTATTTTAGCCGTTGGATTTAAATTTGGGCAATTATATATATATATATATATATATATATATATATATATTTACCATTAGATTTGATTATATTCGATCTCAGCAGTTGGATTCAATAAATATATAAATATAAAAAAAAAATTTGAATGTAGGCCTGGATTAATCAACGGCCTGTTTATGTATGCCGTTGGATTAAAAATAGCTGTTGGCTCTCTGGTTCAAATGGGCAACATGCCCGCGTGGGTGGGGCCATGCCGGTCTCAGTCTTGGCGCGTCGCCCGCATGGGGCCCGTCTCCTAGGGGAGTTGGCGCTCAAGCGTCGGGTTTCACTCGTAATGGTGGGCTCACACCATTTTCTGGGCTAAATCTGGGCCGGTTTATGGCTTTTTTTAAGGTTTTAGGTTTTAGATCCAAATTAGAATTCGGGTTGGAATGGATATGGATTGGGGGGAATAGAAGGGGAAAAATAGGTTTTAGGCCATGGGTTGGAGTTGGCCTAAGGGGGAAGGGGTGGGCTTAGTGTGATTCAAATTTAACTCTTGCTAAAATTGAACCCAAAACCTCTCACTTAAGTAAAAAATGAATAGCAGTACACCGTATTAAATGTCTATCATTGGCCATGGTCCTGCTGCCACCTGTGCACTTCCGCAACTGCTTTTGATGTGCACAAGCGCTGCACATATCCACTCCCTGTCTCTTCAAGCTCAACTCGTAGTCTCTGTGTCCTCCTGCTGCGTAAGTGTTCTTTTTCTCTTCTGTAACTAATAATGTTGCTATCTTTTTCTGCTTTGTGGGGCGTTTTACCTCCGTATTGGTTATCTAAAAATGATCGGTTGGAGTTTCTTATTGTTTTTTTCTCGTAAGAATTTCGAATTAAATTTGCTTTTGCTGGTTCCTCGGCCTGCTTTTGTGGCATTTTAGGGTTTAAGGGAGCACAGATGGCTGGGTTTTCTCGCATGTTTGTTCCACAGAGGGAATTTTTTGTGGTCTGTTGCCACTTTTTTGGTTTATAGTTTTGGGTATGATTTAACGCGTTTTATTTTATTTTTAAATTTTTGGGTTTGTTTTCTGCATTCATTTTAGTTAATATAATCCGAAATAATTTGATTCGAATCGATCGAGGTTGAAGCATTCTTTAGCTTGGCTCAGTTTTCTATTGTATTGCGTTAGTTGTATTGATAATATTTGTTTTGATTACAAGTGATATTGTTACTCTAACTCTAAATTACACGAAGGGGAGTGGGAGGGTTTGAACTCGGAATGCAGTGGGTTGAATAGAAAGCGGCAATCCACCACATGCACTGTTAATATTTGTTGTGATGGTTGAGAATATTTTGTTCACCCATCTTCTTTGTTTCACCATTATTTTGTATTAGAGAGTGGGGTTTTTTTTTTTTTTTTTTTTTTTGGGGGTGGGGGAGTAATGACTAAAAGTCTCATTTTTTAGGAGTTACAATGGAAGTTGGCACTGTTGAGAACCGTGGTCATTTAAAGTTCGCAAATTTCATGAGACGTGTAGTCGATAAATGCTTGAGTCTCTCTCATCAATGGAACTGAAATTCGGATAACGCGTAGTATCCAAATTCTGTATTTCTGAGGGCCTTTTGATAATTTATTCTTATGCTTGTTTGGCATAAAGACTGCTTTTATTGTCATTCATGCATGGATGGAGTTGGTGAGGGCAGCAGTCTGCTTCCAAGTGAACATTTTCTTGAGAATCATGATATGGACATTGGCACTTATATCTCTGCCGGGGCGAGTTTTGACTACCTTACAGAGGGAGAGGCAGGTTGATTTTATCTGCTTTCAGTGAATTTTACTCTCCTATTAAGGAAACACATATATTGAGCATGTCATTTACAAAGGAAAGTAGACTGGCATGTTGACGTGTAATTATATGTAGTAACATCCCATTCTCCCCCATTGTGTTTTTGTTTTGGTTTAGTTTATGAACGGTTTACTATATATTTTTGTTTGTTTATTTGTATGTTGTTTTGTTGCTCGTGTGATTGAGCATAACTTCCTACTAAATCTCACACTTGTAAATTTCTTACTCATTTCAGATCACAAAAGTTTAATTGAAAAAGATTTGAAAAAATCTTGTAGTTGTCCATTTCACTTCACGTTTAATTTCCAATGAAAGAGCCATGAACTAACAAGGGAGGACGGATGACTACAGGGTTAGGAAAAGGTGCCAAAGAAAAGTAGGAACAAAATTATAGACGAGTGGCTCAATATATAGAAACTACAAGATAAACTCTGTGATAATGTGAACCATTCTTGTACCTCTGGTACATCACATGCTGCATGCTACTACCAGTTTGTTTAACTCTCAAAGCTTGCAAAAGGATTGTGTGTACATGTGCATGCATATGGTGTGGGGTCATTCTTGTGCCTCTTTACAGGTTTGACAAAGCTGACTAGAAATATTACCGTTGTTTTCTCTTGAGTCCTTTTTCTGGATTAACCGTCTCTGTTTTTTATTTATTTTTTGGCTGAAAAAATTAACTTTCTTATTATTAGACTCGGTAAGGTCCTGCTATTTGAATTAAGGATGTCAAGGATGATGGGTGGTTATGATTTGTGTTCTAGCTGGAGACTAGGATAATAGCTTTTGTTTGTTTACTACGTCTGATCTAGCTTTTGATGATGTTTATTTCCAGCTGTTGGGCTGTTAGTTCTTTGTCATCTGTTTACGCTTCATCTGCTGGATGGTTGTTTTCCTCATTGTATTATAGCTCCTAAATTTCATATTCTCTGAGAATGTCTTGGCTAGAAAAATGTTGTTATGTAAACAGCTGGAAAAACATTTACTCGATATGCAAATTGAGGTGGAGAATCTAGCATTGGATAGAAAAGAGCTTCAGGAGCATCTACATACAGCCATTAACGAACGAAGAATGATGGAGTTGATATTAGCAGAACTTGAAGGGGAACATGACAAGGCCATTGCCAAAGTTGAACTACTAGTGAGCGAGGTAATGACTTTTATCATCCCCATGCATGCCTTGAGCTAGTGGCCAAAACTGCATTCCACTACTCTGGCTGCACTTTATGTATGTATTTCTTACTATGCTAAATACTTCTAATTTATAACTTCTCTAGTATGGTTTGCGGAACAAGAGTTTCTTGTGTCCTCTGGCTCTGGTGTTTGGCATGCCAATATCTAGCAATCCAGAATAAGGACATGCCAATATGAATGAGTGAGCCTGTGCCCTTTTATGATGAAACGGTAACATCATTGTTGATTTGAATGTCTATTTCTTGTAATGATTAAATTTAAAAATTGATACTAAGATCCCCCTTCTTAAGAAAGTTCATTTTGATTAGAACCAAAAGAATTATTATTCTTGTGGTTACCCTGGACCATCTAATTCTTAGATCCCATTTAACAGTTATCCGTGAAAAAATCAGAAAAAGTCGAAAACTGTTTGATCCTTTGATTATTATCGCGAGTATCTCACTGTTTGCCATAAACATTGTCAAATATTATGCGGTGTTAACTTTTGAAAAGTTGGGTCGCTTTTCTTCTGATACTTATAAGTTCAATGATTAACCACATACAGATTAAAAAACTTAGTGCGCTATTACTTTTGAAAATGTAAAACAAGTAATGCTAAGTACACTGCACTAGGGTTAAAAAAATGTTGCTTCTGAGTTTAGTGAGACCATCAAACAGATAAGTGTATTATCCCTCAGTTCTTAAACGAGACACAACAAGAGGCGTGTTCACTCAAGTTGCTTGCAATGCAAATTTAGATCTGTCTTTCTATACATTTGCATTATTATGTCCCATTTCAATTATACTTAACTGAATACTTGATCCTTGTATGTGATTCGGCAGTTACACGATCTGAGAACTGAAAATCTGCGGCTAAAAGAAATTCAGGGGTAGGATACTGGAACAACAAAGGTTGAGATCAAACAGGCAATGCCCAGAGTACAGCCATTGGGATCCCATCACTGAAATCCTGTTATGATGGAAGTGGATTCATCCTTCAAGACCTTCCGATGCACAAAGATACTCGGGGGATGAATGCAAAACTAAAATGGAGTTGCTCAAAATCTTGAGAAATGAACCAATATCCACTGGACCTATACATCCTGTTATGCCTGAAATCAGCCTCAGAAGTTTAGATATGAGTGAAGTTTTCGACCATCGAAGGGGTATTGCAGTCAAACAGACTCTTTTTAGTCCAGCGTTGTCACTTGTGGTTGGAATGATTGTTTGGCAAGCTGAAGACCCTTGCATGCCCCTTATCGTGGCTCTCTTCTCTGTGGTTGGTATGTCATTGAAGAGTGTGGTTCAGTTTTTCTCTACCATAAAGAATAAACCTGCTTCCGATGCGGTTGCTCTCTTAAGCTTCAACTGGTTCATACTGGGAACACTTACGTACCCGACATTACCGAAGGTAGTGCATACGGTGGTTCCTGTGGCATTAAATTTTGTCGACCGAGTGTTGAGCTGGCTTGGTTTCTCATTTTTCCTAGCTTAAGTCTTTCTCTTCATTTTCATATACGGACGTGTACTATATATAGACCCTGGAATACGAAATGGTTCTTTGTATATACATCGTTTAGAGAGCTTGTATGGTAAAGGTGCCCTACACTATTTGATTTTATCTTGAGCATGCATTGTTTTGTTAAGTTCCCTCGAAACAGAAGCAATGAAACCAGATAGTGATCTAGATAACAACGCGGGGGGCCAAATGCAGATGATAAGTAACGCAATTAAAGGAATGATGCACACGATTAAGTGATTGGATTAGTCTTTGTGTTGTGTATGAAATTATCAGAGAAACGGGTCAAAAGCTTACTTCCAACAACATCGATATTATACCCAACTCAGTAATTACCACTTGTATAATCCATCGTGTGTGGAGTTTTATCACAAAAGATCTCGGTATTAGTTGGTATGGAGTTAGGATATTTAAACTTCTCTTTTTTTTAGAGATACGGTCAAGTGGGATATTTCAACATTATGTTTTGATGATGAGTTTGTATTCGTTCTCCTTCAGCTAGTGACGTGTCTGGCTTTGACTCCCAGTCTCAGTCAGTTAACTGTATAATTGGCGTCTGAAAAGGAGCAGAGGAGATGGTATTTTACCTTGCAACTCCCCATCTCAATCTGTGCTATTAAATCTAGGAAGAGGACTCGTCGACTTGTCACTACTTAGTTATTCCTTGGTTTCACAGAATTGGCAGGCAAAGCGCATTTTACTCTTGAAAGTAAAAGGTTACAAACCATTTCTAGCTTCCAAATTATATCCAAATTAAGGCCTCTTTGAATTATATATGTACAAGAAGAGGTGTGAGATTTGAGTGAAACCACACAATAGTAAAACTATAATAATCAAAGAGACTTGAACATAAAACATCTCACTTATAAGTAGATATGAATATCACTAGATCGTAGTTTTTATTTTTTTATTTTCTTAAGTTTTTTTTTATTTTTTTATTTTTGACAATGATAATACAAGTAAGTTAAATTGTTAGTTGGTAAGGAAAAAAAAAAGAATCGAAAATGCACCAAGATGCAAATGCATACTTGCTTTTCGCCATTATGGTAAAGCGCCATCTGTAGTTAATTGTAGTGTTAAAAATGACACTAATCTTTTACGAGATATTTTCAAAATAAATGGGTTTGTTGGCCCAACCAATATAAATAACAACAGAAAACGCTAGAATCAAATTAAATAAGAAATGCTAAGGAGACTTTTTCAAAATGAGAATTTTCATGAATTTTCTATCACATCACAGTTTAATATTAATTTCGTGCTAATATTATTAAATATTGTGCCAAAACATGAGGTGCCAGAGAATCCATGAAGAGTTTCCATTTTCTAAAGAGTCTCTTTAGCATTTTTCAAATTAAACTATCTATGAATTTTTTTTATTTTCACTAAAAAATTATGTGTGGTTTGAGGTTGAATTCTCATTTTAGTAGAATGAGAATCCTCTCCAGATCCTTTTTGTAAGGATCCCGGGAATTCTCAAATTGTGTTTGTCTATCATACATCGTGCGACCAGTTTTCGTCAAATACTGTTCATGTTTAATTTTAAATAAAAGTATTTAAAATGTTTAATTTTAAATAAAAGTATAAACATGAGCAGTACTTGACGAAAACTTGGAGCACAATGTACGATAAATGGACACGATTTGGGAATCTTCAGAATCCTCACAAAGAGGATCAAAAGAGAACCCTCATTCATTTTAGTACTTGATTAAATATAACTGTTTTATACCATTTTTTTGCCGTACATATTTAAGGTTGATTGAAAAAAAAAAGATTGGACCTTTTTGTATTTTTATATAAGTTGGCACCACACCAATAAAACCTTAGTTTCTGCATGCTGTGGATACTAGTTTCTCAGCATGCGCTCATGCGCATGCGAAACTTCTTGTTTTAGTCATTGGCACTTGCATCCTTAAAGATGTGTTGTGTTAATTATTTTTTTCCTCATACTACATTCTAAAATTAAAATTCAACGTACAATTGCAAATAAAAGAAAATAATACATAATTAAGTTGCATGTAAAATGCTGAAAGAAAAGATCCTTGCATGCGCGAACCATGTTCAAAGAGGTTACAAAAGAATAAAAGAAGAAATACAATAAGGAACCAAATAATGGAGTAAGAGAACATATTAAATAATTAATCTATGCATTAAGTTGAAGAGTAAAAATTCATATATATCATATTTTCCTTACGGTATCACAAAATACAACTCAGTTCCATCGCATCTGTTTGAATAGTTTATCTTATTAAAAGTTACTAAAAGATTGTGTCAGAATCGGCCATGAAGGAATCAGGTACTGGATCTTTAGTTCTAGGAGATATCTCAGATGTATCCACACTCGGTCTCCAACCTCAAGCTCCAGACGACGAGGATGAAAACGTGGAGCCCAGTGAGGCGGAAATATCGGCCAAGGAGGATCAAAGGGACACCATGGGCCCTTCAATTATGGACAATATGGAGATTAGCATGGTGCTTCTTCTTCCTCCTGAATTCTAGTTCAACAACGGACAACCGAATTTAGTCGATGGAGATATGGAAGTTGAAGTCCTTACCATCTAAGGATTGGCGTGGCTGCAAGTAATCACACTCCTCAAGGGATACTATATTTATTTCCTAGATCTCTGGGATTCTTCCGGTTTAACAATGATTCTACTATCCTAAAAGTTCCTCTCCTCAACTGGTATAAATACACCATTCTAAGGTTCATTTCTGGTAACGCAATCTCTGCACACTTATCCTCTTACCCACTGCTTAAGTCTTGATATTCTTACTAACTTGGCTGTCGGAGAGCCTTTCACCAGCATACCCATCCCACCCTTCTGTGTTGATTTCTAGTTTAAAGTGATTGTTTGTATTCACTCATATTGTAACAATTACAAGAGAGGGCTCTATATAGAGAGACTGAGCAAGATTAGCAGCTAAAGACAAAAGACAGCTGCAAGCCATTGAGATTGGCCACTAGTTAAACCAACTAAACTAGATACAAGTTTCTAGGTAAAATATGAAAACCAAAATTATGGAGAAAGATGCATGGAACAGCTGCAACACAGTATGGGAAGTATGGAGCTACAGATGCAGCTTTATCTCATTCACCAAATGACATAGGAATGCACAATGGCGGCTGCAACTCACATGAGTAGATGAAGTTGCAGATGTAACTTGTACCCTGAAACTGATGCTGCATATGATTGAGCTGCATATAACTGATGCTGCAAATGCAACTAGAACCTTGACCACTGAAGACTTCGTTCAACACGCCCCCTCAAGCTGGATCAAAGGGGTTGATTGATCCAAGCTTGCAAAGCAACCTTTGAAACCGAGTAGACTCTAGGGTTTTTGTGAAAATTTCTGCCAGTTGATCATGACTTCAAGTGAAGACGGTTTCGATCACTTTGGCTTGAACTTGGGCAAGGATGTAGTGGCAATCCACTTCAATGTGTTTTGTTCTTTCATGAAACACCGGATTCGATGCGATGTGCATGGCAGCTTGGTTATCATAGTGCAAATACATTGGTTGAGAGCTTGAAAAACCTAGGTCTGTAAGGAGACTTTTTAACCAAATAAGCTCACAAGCAGTGGATGCCATCGCACGGTACGCAGCTTCAGCACTTGACCTAGCTATCACAGCTTACTTCTTGCACTTCCATGTAACAAGGCTGCCCCCAACGAAGGTACAAAAACCTGTGCTAGATTTACGATCAAGGGCATTACCTGCCCAGTCAGCATCGGTGTAGCCCATAATGTGAGTTGAACCATTTTTCTTCATGAGAATACCCCTTCCTACTGAGCCTTTGAGGTACCTGAGAAGTCTTTTGACCATTTCCCAGTGAATTGAGGTAGGAGAATGCATGAACTGACTAATGAGACTCCCTGTATAAGCAATGTCTGGTCTCGTAATAGTAAGATAAATGAGTTTCCCAACTAATCTTTGATAGGTGATGAGATCAGTTAAAGGTTCGCCTTCAACATCTAACTTGAGCTTGCTGACCAAATGAGTACGAGCAGGTTTGGAGTCCATCATTTTTGCCTCATCAAGAAGATCCAACACATATTTTCTTTGATTTAAGAACAAACCCTTATTAGAAGTAGCCATCTCAATCCCAAGAAAATATTTGAGAACTCCCAAATCTTTGATTGCAAATTTGTGGTGAAGGGATTGCTTGAGAGCATTAAGTTCATCAATATTGTCTCCTGTAATGATTAAATCATAAACATATATAAGTACTACGAGTTTACCAGTTGAACCAATTCGAACAAATAAGGAAGAATCAGCATGGCTTTTTTTGAATCCTACAACTTCCAAAACTGAGCTCAGTTTGGAGTACCATGCACGAGGAGATTGCTTGAGTTCATATTTGACTTTGTGAAGTTTGCATACCATATCAGTTTCATTTTCTTGAGGATGTCTGGGTGGTAATCTCATGTATACCTCTTCTTCGAGGTCACCATGAAGAAAGGCATTCTTCACATCCATTTGGAACAAGGGCCATTCATGATTAACAGCCACAAATAGTAGTACTCTCACAGTGTTCATCTTGGCAACTGGAGCAAATGTCTCCTTGTAATCAATACCATATGTTTGAGTAAATCCTCTAGCTACTAGTCTGGCTTTGTGCCTTTCAATTTCACCATCAGAGTGAAATTTAGTCTTGTAAATCCACCTACTTTCCACAGCTTTCTTCCCTTTGGGAAGCTTGACAACACTCCATGTGTGATTATCATTCAAGGCCTTGAGTTCTTTGTGCATTGCTTCTTGCCAAACTGGATTGACACTAGCTTCTTGAAAACTTTTAGGTTTAGTTTCATTAGACAACAGACTAAGGAAAGATGCATGAGATGAAGACAAATTTTTATAAGTAACAACTTGAGAGATAGAATGCCTTGCAGTATAAACCACATACTCTTGAAACCTTGCAGGTGGTTGCCTATCTCTGGTAGGGTTTTCCTTGGAGCAATCACAACTTCTTGGAGTTGATCTTGAGTTTGAGAAAGATCAGTGAAAGTTTCACAACTCTCATGAACATCAGTATGATTAATAGAGAGCAATTGGGAGCTATATTCAGGCACTTCAGCTGGAGTGGGAAGTGGAAAGGAATCCAAGAAACTCTTTCCTTGCGAAATAAACTCAGAGTTTTTTTGAAAAATAAGGAGTGAATTCATCAAATCTCACATCTCTGGACACTATAATTTTTTGAGTGCTTGGATTATAGCACTTGTAACCCTTTGAGAACTTGAATAACCCATGAATACACATTTAGTAGCTCTTGGTTCCAATTTGTCACGTTGAGTAGCTTGAATGTGGACAAAGCAAATGCACCCAAAAGTTCTGAGGTTAGATACATCCATGGTTCTTCCTTTAAGGATTTCATAGGGTGATTTAGAACTAAGTATTAGACTAGGCAACCTGTTAATGATGTAAGTGGCAGTAAGAATGCCTTGGGACCAAAACATCTTGGGAACATTCATTTGAAACATCAAGGACTTGGTTTTTTTCCAACAAATCCCTATTTTTTCTCTCAGCAACACCATTTTGTTGTGGTGTACCCACACAACTTGTTTGATGCATAATTCCATGAGTGCTTAAATAGGTTGACATGATGTTAGATGTATACTCAGTGCCATTGTCAGACCTAAGTATATGTATCTTGGAGGAAAAATGAGTTTTAACAAGATTGTGAAACTCTTTAAAGGCATCAAACACTTCACTTTTGAACTTCAATAGGTACAACCAAGTAGTTCTAGAGTAATCATCTACAAAGGTAACATAGTACATATACCCATCAAATGATTCTACCCTCGAGGGACCCCAAACATCGGAGTGAACAATTTAAAAAAGACTATTGGTTCTAGACTTGGATGAAACAAAAGGAAGTCTAGTAGCTTTTGAGAGTTGACATGTCTCACATTCATGTGAATCTTTACAAAACTTAAGAAACACAACAGACATCACTTGTTCAGAAGGGTGAGCTAATCTTTGGTGCCAAAGCTGGTGTTCTTGATCAAGACTTAAACAGGCAAAATTTTTTTGGACAATGTTGATATCCCTTGACAGGTAGTACAAACCATTTAGATTGACTTATTCACCAATCTTCCTCTTGTTGACTCGGTCCTGAAAAACAACATTGTGAGGGGAGAAAATGGCAAGACAATCTAAGGTTTTTGTAATCTTTCCAACAGACAACAGTTGGAAAGGAAAAGAAGGAACATAAAGTGCAGGTGACTCGTCCCTATCACTCAGCAAGTTTATCTTCCCTTTACCTTGAATAAGTTTTCCTTTACCACTTGCCACAGATACATGGCTAGGTTTATGTAACTGAGTATACTAATGTAAACTGGATACTTTGCTTGTCTTATGGTCAGTGGCACCTGAGTCTATAATCCAAACATCATGTGAAATACCTATATTTAGAGCAGTGGAAAGTGCACTTGTTATACCTGAGATGTCTCTTTGTGGTACACATTCTGAATCAGCCAAGAATTCGGCAAATTTCCCAAGTAAGGGAATGGGATTTCCAGTGGCTTGATCCTCACTCTTAGTGCTTCCCTTCTTCCTTTGTATATAGGCAGCAAACTCATTTATTAAATTAACCAGATTGGAGGTGAAATTTACCAGTTCATCAGTAGATGTGTTTGCTGCATGATAGGCCTTTGGAGTATGAATTTGTGAGTGGTTGAGTGAACTTCTTACATCTCTGAAAGACCTGTTTTCAAACCTATTCAAGATGTAAGATCCAACACTTCTCCCTCAAATGACCACCATCATTGCAGTAAGTGCACTTTTAATCTGACCTCCTTCCTTTGAACTGCTTGTCCCCAGCTGATTTGTAATTGACATTGAATGCTCTAGGTTCAAGGTTGGTCTTGATTTCGACACTCATCACTTTCCTGTAGGTTTTTTCTCTTTGCACAGCTTGACACACACTTGCAAAAGATGGAAGCTCAAGAGTCATCAAAAGGTGGCTTTTGAGATCTTCATACTCTGATCCTAAACTAGCCAAGATTTGGAAAACCTTGTCTGCATCAACCTTCTTCAGAAGCACAGCGGAATCAGTGGTGTGAAGGCGATACAAATCTAGTTCGTTCCATATGTTCTTCAAGCTTTCAAGGTGTTGAACAAACGCGTGATCACCTTGCTTTAAACTAGCAAGGTTCTTTTTGAGTTAGAACACACAAGCAGCGTTGTTTTGACTCCCGTACATCTCCTTAACTGCTTCCCAAAGAATATATGAGGATTCTGAGTAACTGAAAAGCTCAGACAGCTTAGGCTCCATGGAGTTGAGCATCCATGACATAACCAGTTGGTCATTACACAACCATGTATCATAAGACGTAGAGGTAGTTTCAGGAGGTTTAATGTTGCCATTAATGTACCCTATCTTGGATCTTCCTCCTAGGGTGAGCGTGACAGCATGAGACCAAGGTAGATAGTTGAATTCATTTAACAACACGGAACACGACCTTTTATTAGGATTGATCTCTCCATGAATGATGCTGGAAGTTGAAGTAGAGGAACTCATAGCCTCTGAAACCAAAGGGTTGTCTTATGCCATTTTTCGTGGGATGAACAGAAGAGAGAAAAAAAAAAAACAGTAGAGAATAAATAAATCAGAGGTAGGCCAATTATGGTTCCTGCTTTGATACCATGTTGATTTCTAGTTCAAAGTGATTGTTTGTATTCATTCATATTGTAACAATTACAAGAGAAGGCCCTATATAGAGAGATTGAGCAAGACTAGCAGCTAAAGAGAAAAGACAACTGCAAGCCACTGAGATGGGCCACTAGTTAAACCAACTAAACTAGATACAAGTTTCTAGGTAAAATATGAAAACCAAAACTATGGAGAAAGATGCATGGAATAGCTGCAACACAGTATGGGATGTATGGAGCTACAGATGCAGCTTTATCTCATTAACCAAATGACACAAGAATGCACAGTGGCAGCTGCAACTCACATGTGAGTAAATGAAGTTGCAAATACAACTTGTACCCTGAAACTGATGCTGCATATGACTGACGTTGCATATAACTGATGATGTAGATGCAACTAGAACCTTGACCACTGAAGACTCTTTCAACACTTTGGGACTTTGGCTTGCTTACGATTATTTATTCTTTTACATCTAACTTGGATTTGTGCATGTCCACCTTTTGCGGTATGTGCGAATTTAGTTCCAACAATGACCAATCAGGGAAAGAGTTAAGAGTAAAAGTGCATCTCCAAACTCACTGGAAAAAGGTGCTTTACATCAATTAGGTGATCTTCAAATTCATCCCATTTGGACAACACTCATCATAAATGTTACCATCCACTTGTTATGATGAAAGATGCGCACAAGCCAAACTATACCGCCTATTAAGGATGGTGCTTGAGTAGCCAATGGGCATTCGAAAGTTATGAAACACCTCTAAACCTAACAGATAAAAATGCTATGCATAAACTCGAGATTCATCCCGTTCTAAAAGTTATATTCACGAGTCATATGTTGGATGAGGTTCACAAACCATATTATGCAACTAGTCAAACAATGAACTAATGTAGCCAATAAAAGCACACTCTAAATCTCACAGATAAAAGCAGATTGCATAATGTATAATCCGCTTACAGATCTTGATTATGACTGAAAAAGACAAGAAACCTAGATACGTAATTGTCGTAACCATGAATAATCTTGAGATTCATCCCATTTGGACAATATATTCTCAAATGTTACTATCCATTTATCTAATGATGAAAGATGTGAACAAGTCAAACTATACCACCAATTAAGGAAGGTGCCCGAGTAGCCAATGTGCATTGGAAAGTAATGAACACACCTCTAAACTTAACAGTTAAAGCTGCAATGCATAAATAAACTCCTGATTCACCATGTTCTAAAAGTCCTATCCATGTGCTAGATATTGGACGAGGTTAACAAACTATAATATGCAACCAGACAATAAATGAACAAAATAAGCCAATAAAAGCATGACAATTAGAAGAGCACCTCAAAACTTCATGGATAAAAGCATATTACATAACGTATAGTTTGCTCACACATCTTGATTATGACTGAAAAAGACAAGAAACATAGATATGTAACTATCATAACCATCAGTGATTTTGAGATTCATCCCCATTGAGATGTAATATTTACAGACGTTACTATCCACTGGTCCAGTGATGGAAGATGTGAACAAGTCAAACTATACCGTCAATTAAGGAAGGTGTTGACTGACCAATGGTCATTGGAAAGTTAGGAACACACCTCTAAACCGATGCTGGATGAGGTTCACAAATCATAATATGCAACCAATCAATAAATGAACTAGAGTAGCCAATAGAAGCAGGACAACTAGAAGTACACCTCCATACCTCACTGATAAATGAATATTATGTAATGTATAATCCACTCACACTTCTTGATTATGATTGAAAAGGATAAGTATATAGATACGTAAATGTCATATAACCACCAGTGATCTTGAGATTCATCCCCAATTGGACAATATTATTCACAAATGTTACTATCCACTTGTTAGATGATGAAAGGTGTGCACAAGTCAAACTATACCACCATTTGAGGAAGGAGTCTGAGTAGCCAATGTGCATTGGAAAGTTATGAACACACCTCTAAACCTAACATATAAAGTTGCAATGTATAAATAAACTCGTGACTTATTTGGTTTTGAAAGTCATATTCATGTGTCAAATGTTGGACGAGGCTTAGAAACCATATTATGCAATCAGTCAAGAAATGAACTAGAGTAGCCAATAGAAGTAGTAAAATTAGAAGCCCATCTCCCAACCTCACTGATAAAAGCAAAGTGCATAATGTATAAGCCCTCACACATCCTGATACATAAATGATAAAAAAAACTGGATATGTAACCGTTATAACAATCAATGTATCGATTTTTTGTTTCCATCCTAATAAAATTTATAAATCCGAAGTTTTATTTTGGATTCTATTACGAGTAAGAAGCTAATCGAATATCTTCAATTATTCCATGTATATTTGTATCCTTCCGTTTATATAATGTTTAACATAACAAATCTTAAACATTTTGATTCTATACGTATCGAAAAGTAACCTAAAAACTATTACAATGGAAAGTACAAGGGCGTATTGAACAAAACATACACATCTGAATTTCCACAAGGTTTTGTCGATGTGGCTACGCGACCAGAAACCACAGTGGAGAAAAATCTGCCACTAAATCCGAAATCGGCGAGACTGGCAGTGGCAGCACCTCCCGCAACACGTTGCTGTAGCACCACACGCGCACGTGCATGCACTGTTAGGCTGTTAGGCTGTTAGGCTGTTAGGCTGAGCTCAAACCGGATGGTACATACGTAAATAACCCAAACACCGTGGTCCATTCCCACACCGATCACACCATACGCACAAACTCAAACTCAATTTCCTCGTGAGGGAGGGCCCGCTGTTTCGAAATAAACGTTGCCTGTAGCGTGAGCCCATCCGAGCCGGTGCCAGACCACGTGGCGCAATCGTGTTCGTTTGTGTCGGGTATAAGTACCTCACGCCCGAGCTGCCGTCACAGGTTTCATAGGGTTACATTAAAAGCCCCTCTATCTATCAAAACAAACAGATGGACGTGCTTTTGCCGTGGGAGGCATAGAGGCGTAGGCCTGTGTGTTTGGGCGTTGATTCAGTTACTGGCGGTCTCTAATTCGCTTGGTGCAGGTCGGGAACCGCTTTACCCTGCTCTGCCGTGTCTGGGCCTATGAGCTAGGTGGCTCGATGTAATCGGCCACGGGGCAAAACGGGTCCCGCCTTGCATCAACTGAATCCGAGACCGCGGTGAAGGCGGTTTCGTGGATCTTGCACTTTCATCAGATCTCGTCACAGGTTGGTCACTTCTTCATCCTCTTATCGCTAATGGCAGTGAATTTATATACAGAGTAGATTATCCTATCGTTTGAAAAAAATGTAATATCGGAGTTTGTTTGTTGAAACAAAAAAGTTAATAAATATATGTATGGAATATTGATAGATCTTTGCCCATGTAATTCTATCGGTATACAAACAACGGTAATTTCTATTGCTTTATCGCGTTGTTGTCTGATCTACAATAGTTTTTTTTCCCCTGTTAATTTGGATTCCAGATATATATTGTTTTCTTTGATATGATGGGAATTCTAAATACGTTTTTTGGATTTTATACTTTTTTTTTTTTTTTTTTTTGGATTTTATACGTTGTAAATAAGTTATTAAATATTCCAATTCCCACCATCACATTATAATTTCACTTTTGTTTTTATTTATTTTTATTTTTACGCACTTGAATATTTCCATTAAATATTTTTTATGAAACCATCCGATTAAGTTAGACAAATTGCATTTGGTGTCCAATTGGAAATATAATTCCTACCCTTACAGGGTATAACATTCTGCCTTAATTTCCAAATTCTGTTGAGGGAAACGGTTTTGTTTGAGTGAATCCGCAGATTATAGAGGTTAATTATTTAAGTAAATGACTGCTATTTCTGTTTGCATTTACACATACAGAGAGAGAGTGTGTGTGTGTGTGTTACTGTCTTGGGGAAATTTGAGAAAAGAACAGAATCTTTCAAAACAATGAGAAGCATATCGTGTTCAGACAGTCTTTGATTTTTATTTACAAGGTAATATCAGGAGTCTTTCAGTACTACGGTCTGTAGATATTTGTTTGAGAGGTCTTAAGTTTGAATCTCATGGATGGCGGATTCGATACCAAATTAGGTTGTCCAGTTTGTAGTTTAGCCGAACTCTTCCTCCCCTTAGTGTAATAATATATCGTTGTATTAAAAAAAAAGGTAATATTAGGGAGATTGTCTATTTAAGCCATATTTAAAAAATATATATATTTGACTGAAGAATTATAAAGAGATTGAGAGAGAGGGTCTGGCAATCATAGAGAGAATTGGGTGAATTCTTACGTATGTTTTCTCACCTTCACTATGTCTTTATTTATAGTAGTATGGAAGGTTCATTTCTTACCCCAATAAGATTACAACTCTAATAGGATAATATCTAAAGATAAGATATGATTGAATCCCACAAGGTTATCCAAGGTAATATAGGATTTATACGATCACACTCCTAAACTAGGACTGCAACATTCCTTTTTGAGTGTGTAAATACTCAGGTAAATAGCGCATCAGGTCTCCTGCGATGATTTAAGTTCAGTTGAAGAACTCGTAGGCACAATAAGCGAAGCGAATGCGAGTCTCAAATTAACAGCAAAATGCATAAAAGGTAAAAATCACAAAACCTCGCTATGCTAAAACTTAAGGTGGACTAAGGAGAAACGGGAGAAGTTGCATTAAAGTTAAAACTATACTTCTTCTGGACGCAAGTAGCAATCTTACAAGGGTATGACCAGCCCAGGATGGGTGCCTCATTAAAACCTAGTTAGGTAGTAAAAACACAGTGGGAAAAGTGCTTCTAATCGTAGGGAAAAGGTACATTAAGATCAAATGAATATACTTCTGGATACTTCCCTTGAGTTTGACAAAACTTCCAAATAAGAACTACAAGCATTGCATTATAAATAATTACGCATACCAATTATTCGGACAAGCTCTTGGAAGGTAAAACTCTTGTAGTGACGTCATAAAGAGGTCAACAAGGTTGTCTAGGATCGAGTTGCATGACTTTAATCTCTTGTTGCTTTGTTGATGTAGATATAGACACGATATGTCTTGCCATTGACTTCATTGATGTATCATGCTTTGGTCTAGTTGATACATGTGGCATAGTCTTCATAGATTGTTGTCGAGACTCCATAATGGATGAAAACATGTACTTCGAATATGCTCAACAGGAGCTCTCGACCGTGTCATGGAATGATTCGAATATTTCGCAACTAAGGTTATATCATGGACCTCCAAAATATTGTGATATCCCTAAGGGTAAAGACATAACCATTTTGGGAAAATGCCTTGTGCGGGTTTGATAAGTAACTAGCATCAGCATAACAAACAAGGCAAGCATCATTCAAAGGATCATAGGGGTTAGATCCGCTCGGGATGCGTTGGGATAAGCCTAATTCCGTAGTACCTTCAAGATAGCGGAAAAATGTCTTTAATACCAATTCAATGATTGCATGTAGGCCCAATGTTGCATCTTTACCAAAAGATCAACAACGAAGAAAATGTCTTATCTAATGCAATGAGCTAAGTATAACAAAGTGCAAAGTTGAACTTATATATGAAACTTCAGATTTCATAACCTCTTCAAGGGGTCTTATTTGCATATAACATATGGAAGATCATGGATATATTCAAAGGTGATACCGTCGGAGGGTAGTTCGATTGGTGGACCAAAATACTGTCAGAACAACGTTTGAACTTCAGGTCAAGGCATAAACGAGTTTCCTAAGATTATTCATCTCAAATTTTGCCTTCAAGAGCGAGACAGTTTTCTCAAGCTCTTCCTGAGTCTTAGTGAGATTGATGTCATGAACATAAACTACAACTCTAACCATTTAGAATATGACTTTATAGTTTAACACGCAAAGGCATAATTCATATCATTGATTGATCAAATAATCACTTAAATAGGTATGCCACATCCGCCGGATTACTTCAATCCGTAAGTTGAACGTTGTAACGAATTGATAGGATGTTCCGTGGTTTGGAACTATTTGAACTAATCCTTATAATTCTTTAGGAACTCACATGCAAATCTCCGTATTAATATTCCCATGGAGAAACACTAACCGCATTCATAATGTTGCAATAAATGACAAGGCATTTGAGAAAAACCTTGTGCCGTAATCTGTGCATTACCTTGGACAGTGTAGGAACGGCAGATCCAAACACACTTGGGTAAGGAATTTAATTTGGATTGTGATTTCGGTTGTCCAATTAGCTCTATGTTGTCACTAATCAACAGAACACAGTTCAATATCGTCGTTTTTCATTTATGTCGGCAACTACCATATAAGTGAAAACATCATCGATAATAATCTCATTCCAAATCTATATCTCATCTAAAGTAGGATATTGTATCAAGAACTTCAAGTCTCAGAAGTAATCCAGATTAATCTCATGGGATGTAAATGATTGAGTCAGTGATTGAGTATGGATTCATTTTGTGCCTTATTCTTCTTCTTCTAGGGAAGTGAATCATATGACCTGAATAATCTGTCATGCTTCAGGCCAAGACAGATTAATTGGCTATTCATCGGTGTATCAGACCATCTAATAGGGGCAGCCAAACAGTCTTTTAGGGGCAGCACATCCATCGGGGATGTTAACTCGACATCCGTTAAGTACGTTTATCCTCGTAGGCATGTCTGTAGCTAGTTTATGGTCTCGCCACTTTATAGAGATCAAAGGAATACGTCTAGAACAACATTTTGAAAGCTAGAATACATGACACTTGCTTATCACATTTGTGCGGTATGAGGATCAAGATGAGACATAGTGACAAACGTCCACGCAAATTAGCGTCATTCTACAAGAACATTGACGTTCTTAACTCCCCCCAACGGCGAAAAAGGCTATCTCGTTAAATTGACAATCTGCAAAATGAGCGATAAAGAGATCGCTTGCAAGAGTTGTAAAAAGCTAGTTCAAAGGAGAAATGTAATCGACAAAGATTCACAACTTTCTCTAAGGACCCATATTGCTACGTTGTGGCGATGCGATGGCATAGAGAATGCACACCCAAAATGCGTAAGTACGAAAACATCAGGTTGTACTCAGTAACCAACAGTAACACCAAAAATAGGTTGGGTGGCAATGGGCCTCAAGGTAGACCAACATAACTGTATATAAGATTGCATAGCCCTAGGCAGAAACAGAAAGCTTGGTGTGTTCACAAGGCTCATGTGATCAATTAAATTGTGGTTTATGATCGCTCTACAAGGTTGTTTTGGGGTGAACATGGGGAATTCGATGTTCAATTACAAACCCAAAAGACATGCAATAATTATATATATATATATATAACTTCGATATAAACTTCCCGGCATGATCCAATCTTCTAGATTTTATGGGATAATCAGGGTCAGACTTGACATTTGTGTCATGTTTTTTGTGTTCGTGTCGTTTTCGTGTCATACCTGATATCTTAACGAGTCATGTCGTGTAACACCCGTTAAAGTAAATGGGTAATATAACCCAACCCAAAATCGACCCGTTAATTTTATCAGGTAATATGACCCGACCCGTTACCCGTTAAAGAAAATATATTTTAAATCAATCAGTAATGAAAAAGAAAAACATAATTTGACTAAAAAAAGAATACAAAAAAGAATACTAAATTTATATCACATTGTCACATAAATATTACTTCAAAACATAAAAAAAAGAAACATTTGTCTTTCAAGTATTACATACTCCAGAGCCTAAGGAAAAAACATTAGTACATTACTATAAAATACCAAATGTTCAAGGATATGTAAAATGACGAGAGTTGCGTTTCAAGGTTGAGGAACCTTGAACGTTTATATATGCTTTCATATTTTTTAAACTTATACATTAATGATTATGAATTTTATTTATTTTGAACTCCCTTAAAAATACTATTCATGAGGGTTTGTATGGTTTTAAAAATTCAAACGACGATGTACTATACTCCAAGCGTAGAGGTTGCGATCACGTGCCTTTGCATATTTCTTCACATTTTTTTGCACTTGTAAATTAATTATTATAATTTTTTAATGTGTTTAGTATTTTTAAATTACTTGATACTTTTATTGTTAATGTGTTTTATAATTTTTCAATCTCACTTGTTTGCCTATAGTATACTATAAAAATAAATTAATAAAAAATAAATTTTTTTTTTTAAATTTATATAGAATAATAATACAATAATACATATTTAATATACAATATACATATACACTATGACTATTGTATCTTATAGTAAGTTTTTTAGTAGTTTAAAAAGTTAAAATCAACAAAATAACTTTTTTCTTAACGTGTCGAAACAAGTTACCTGCGTGTCACCTTTGTGTAAATCTGTTAAGGGCCTGTTATTAATGAGTTCTTATTGTGTGACTCGATAACGGCTCAATTAGTTATCGTGTTGACCTGAAACCCGTTATTTTCTTGTCATTTACGTGTCGTGTTAACGGGTCATGTAAGAAATTGCTAGGTCTAATTTGGGTGGTGATCCCTTAAAATCAGCCATGAGGTTTAGCAACAATGTGTGTAGACAAACATGTGACCAATTTGTCGATACATCAACCAAAACCATAAGTATTTATATGGTCCACATTTTGGTTATATAAGTCCACAATGATTCCCTTCAATCCACTGATAAAAAAAGGGTCATGTACTATGGGTAAGGAGATGCATTGTTGCATCATTGTTTGACCTAAGTGTCCCAAATGGTCGTGCCAAAGCAAGTGAATTGCTCGAATCACCAGGTTTCTTGGAGGTGGATTATACATTTGTCTTGCCTAATCTTCCTTGACAAAGACAAATGGTTAAAATAGGTTTCTTGATTGAAAAATCCTAATCATCGAAGGCTTAAAGAGAGAACTGGGTTTGAAAGGAAGGTCATGATGCAAGAAAAGAGATTTCATAGTATAGGCTGACAACTAGAAGGGGGGCTGATCTGAAAAACACTGCTGTGAAGGATCTATTTAAAGGTGAGATACCAATAAATCTCACCATTGAATTTGAAGTGTTTCTTCTTGAGATTTGTGTTTACGAAGAATGAAGCTACTCAAAGATACAAATGGCCACCTATTGCAAAATGTGCGTGCAAATCGCTCTTCATCATTACAACTTTTACGGCACAATACTCGAGACAACACATTTGAATTTGGAGCATCTCGACTACTTCACAGACCTAGATCGTCATGTGAAGAAAGAAGAATAAACGATACATATTCCAACTTACTCCAAAAGTTACGGTCTTTGGATAACTATCCATCCTCAAGGGGAACAAATTCCTTTCATATACATAGTTAGGGGCAATTGTGGATCCATGATTTTCTAGGGTCGGAGTAAGACGGATCGGAATCCAGTTACCTTAGAAGTGCGGTATCAACATATTTAACTGATGTGGGGTATCAAATGAGAGAGATTTTGACACACCCCAACCCGGAAAAGTCCACTTGGACTTCGAATCGAGTTGTGCTGGCTGACACCTGGAGTGTGACAACCCGTCCCTAATTTTACGTTTTTATTAATTTTAAAAGCGTGAACTTTCTGAAATGATGTAGAGGCAAGGACTTTGACTTCCGTTGACCATCGTCTAGAGAGACATAGGACTTATTCTTTTGGCGTATCCTCGTAGTACTCGTCACTACGAACGCATAGGCGAAAGCTGTTTGGGAGTCTGGATTAAAGTGGTATAGTTACGAACGTTTGAAATTGGTTATTCAAAGATTAGTTTTAATTAAATTGAACTTCCATCTTATGGGAAAGAAGCCCAATCAGATTTTAAGCAAGTATAAGGGGACCAATCAGCCATTTTGTTTAAGTGACCAATCAGAAATTAGAGAGAGTGATCAGCCAATTAGGAGAGAGAGAGAAGCTTTCAGTTGCCCCAAAATCGTGACCCAACCCAGTTCGACCTCCCATTTTCCAAGGCCGATTTTGGCCAACTCCAGTGGAGTTTTTCAATACCACCAACACCATATTAAAGCTCTCATTCCCCTCTACAAAACTCACCCAAGAACCACCTTGATTAACCACGGTATATGGCAGTTTAAGGCCACGAAAGTCAACAAAAATCAATAGTGCTTCGGCAACTCTTTTCAATTTTTCGGCGAACCGCGGCGGCTAGCCACCGCGCGCAGCAGCACGTGGGCTGAGACCCCAGCTAACCATCTTAGGCTATTTTGGATCTCCAATTCTATATTTGAAATCCGTTTAGTGAAATTACGATGTTTTAATGTAGTTTCATAGTTGACCACCTAGTTGGCCATCACAGGGTCCTTGCATGAATTGATGTTCCGACCGTTGGATCGTTCCGAAACTTTAGGATGTTGTTCTAAAAGCATAATGTGGATCTTTGGAAGTTATGGATCGAAAATCCAAGGTACAGATCTTATGGATCGAGTTATGTAGGGTTGTGGACCATGCTGTCAACCTTTAATCGACGATTTACTTTTGGTCAATGGGTTTCAAATCATTCTAGAACGTCTTTAGGGATGTGTTTTACGTGAGTTGCGTGTTTTATCGATAAGAAACCTGAGTTGTGATTTGATAATTGTTCTAGGCAACGATCGTTCGTGACGCCTTGATATTCGTGCTAGGGAGTTATAGTGCAGACTCCAGGTGAGTGGGCAGTTTGTTTTTATACCTATATATAATTATAGTTTCCATGAATGCGTATTTACTTCATTTTTACACCTATATTGCCAAATATCGTTATTGTGATATAAATTGTGATAAATGTTGCTATATGGTTGGGATATTATTGTCATGACATTCATAAATAATTGTACATGCTCATCTTGCTGCACCCCGGTGTTAGTACTCGCCCCAGGGCCATGGCCAGTCCTTCACGTGTATGTTCACATCTGCACCATTCGCTTGCCTTGGATCCAAGTTAGGTGCTAGTCCTGTCGGGTAGATTGCATTAGGCAATTCGACTTGTATGTGACCGTGCTTCTACACCAGCCTTCACGTGATCATAGTACTAGAGCGTATTGATTACACCTAGTATTGTCGGGTAGAATTGCATTATGTGATTCCGACTTGTGTGCTAGCATAGATCGATGAGCAATTGATTATCTCATGATTACATTACTGTAGCATATGACATATCATGTTTTGGCATATTATAGGTTTTATTGCTGTTATATTATTGTTTACATACTTATGTAGTATGTTTTAAGGAAACTATACTTGTTTTGTGGCGAGGGGTTAGTATATTAAAAAATAAAGGTTTTTACAAAACGTTGTTTTGCTGACCCACTCAACTTTGTTTTTCGCTCCTCCAGGTTTAGTAGCTGTGCTTACGTATAAACAAGGGTTTTGACAAATCTCAGGAGATGGTTATCTTCAGTGGTATAATCCTCATCCTATTTACTATACTGTCTTATGCTTTAACATCACGTGTGAAAAGGGTTTAATCCCGCTCATCCGCGCACTCTTTTGATTAGGCACTTTTAAGTTTAAATTTTTTCACATTCTTCTTCCACTACATTACACTTTATGGTTTCGTCACCTTCCATGTAACATCCCACATCGCCTGGGGGAGTGGATCCTGTAAGCCTTATATGTATATTCCCATCTTTACCTAGCATGAGGCCTTTTGGGAGCTCACTGGCTTCGGGTTCCATCGGAACTCCAAAGTTAAGCGAGTTCGCGAGAAAGCAATCCTAGGATGGGTGACCGACTGGAAAGTTCTCGTGTGAGTTCCCAGAAACAAAATCGTGAAGACGTGGTCGGGGCCCAAAGCGGACAATATCGTGCTACGGTGAAGTTGAGCCCGGGATGTGGTAGGGGCCCGGGCTGGGATGTGACAATTTGGTATCAGAGCCAATCCCTGGCCAGAAGTGTGCCGACGAGGAGGGGGTGGATTGTAACATCCCACATCACCCAGGGGAGGGGATCCTGTAAGCCTTATATGTATATTCCCATCTTTACCTAGCATGAGGCCTTTTGGGAGCTCACTGGCTTCGGGTTCCATCGGAACTTCGAAGTTAAGCGAGTTTGCGCGAGAGCAATACCAGGATGGGTGACCCACTGGGAAGTTCTCGTGTAAGTTTCGAGAAACAAAATCGTGAGGGCGTGGTTGGGACCCAAAGCGGACAATATCGTGCTATGGTGGAGTCGAGCCCGGGATATGGTGGGGGCCCGGACCGGGATGTGACAGTTTTTCTATTTGGTATTTATTTGGTATAATAAAAGCAACTTACAAGTTGTAATTATTTATCTAAATCTCAACAATCACATAACTATTTGTTAATTGCCACAACTATTTCCTTTTTGAAATTAACTGATTTACTAGCTTTATTGCAGTAAAACTTTAGAAAGCTTATATTGAACTTGATTGTTGTGGTCACGACTATCATAATCGTTCGATATCAATGCGTGAAAAACAGAACACTAGTTGGAAAAATTAAGCGATTAAACTTTGTTATTTGGCAGTATATGGCACAATAGATTAAACGAGAACCCCTATTTTGGTAAACAGTACGAGCAAAAATAGTACATCACGCCCCAGTGTATTTGGTACCATACTCATGTCTTATACATGGAATGTAGCATTTACGTGCCACAATTGCATCAATTATAAGTGGTAAATCATTCAAAAAATATTCTAGATTTGTTTATTCAGGCCGCAGGAAAAAGATAAAACAATAAAGATGTGGATAAATGAAAATTGAATATACTTTTATGAAGTGTAGTATGTGTGTAACATCATGAATCAAAAGTTTAGTAGACCTTGATCTTCGATTATATGATTGAGCGAAGGTTCATTCTTTCCCAACTTGGATTCGGAAACAAAAAAACACATGACAGTTACAAGGAAGATCACATTATACAAGTAGCCATATACCCGTACATGATTGAATTGACATGAGTAATATTCGTTACTACAAAAATAATCATGACTCATCAATAGGCGGTGTCGTTGCAATAACATAACTTAATTAAATGGTAAAGGCCAAAAAAATTTAACATTGATCCATTAGTTGGGCTGTATCACGGATTTTTCAAAATCGGCTTGGTAGTTGTTTTGTACTATTGTTCATTCCACGAACATAAATAAATGCTTTATAAGTCAAAACAATAAAGTGAGGTCGTATTAAGGCATTAGAGCAAATATATCGAAATTTAATTTTAACTCATGAAATATCCCACAAATTCTTTAACCCTAGAGATATGCAATTCTCCGGTTAAGATAGGGAAGAAGCAGGTGAGATAGAAGTTACAATAATACAATGACAGTCATTTCTCTTCCCACCCATTATTTTCTTCCATATCTGGTTTTTCAGGGTCCGAAACATCATCTTCTTATCTTTTCCAGCAACCATCGGTAATCCCAAGTATCTTTCATGGCACGGAACGATTGGAACATCTAACAATTGTTGGATTTGTTGCTTTACTTCAACACTAGTAGAGGGACTAAAACAAACTGCAGACTTAGTAAAATTAATCCGTTCACCCGGTGCATTTTCATAAACCTGAAAAATCATCTCCAATTCATTCACTTTCCTCAGTGTAGCATTACAGAATAGAAGGTTGTCATCTGCAAAAAAGAGGTAATTAATCGATGGCGCACCCGCCACAATAGAGAAGAGAAACCCTCCATGTAACGACCCATCTCCAAAAATTACAGTCTCTATAATTTTTAAATGTGAATTTACAGAAATGCCCTTTGAGGCAAAGTCGTTGACTTTTGTTGACCGTCTTGTCATGTCATGTAAGGTTCGTTTTCTTGGCGTATCTTTGTAGTACTCGTCCCTACAACGGATGGGCGCAAACAAAACGTAATTTGGAGTTATAACGAAGAAGTTATTAACAAATGAAGTTGAGAGCAAAATTGTAAATTTATTATTTTTTAGAATGCTCCAGATTTTTGGAGCAAAATCTGGAAAGCCACGTGTGTGGCCCAAATTAAAGGGAAGAAAAGTTGGGCCGTGGAGATGAAAGATAAAGGAGAGGAGCGAGGATAGGCGCTGCCCAATCAGGAGAAGAGAGAAGTGAGTGACAAATGGGAAGAGAGACCAAGAAGGGAAATGAGGGAAAAGGAGATGGAGGGAATCGGTCGGGTTCCCCTTGACCCGCGCGATGACCCAACTTCCTTGGAGTTTTGCAAAGGTTTTCCGTCCAATTTTCCAATCTTCTTCAACCTTCCATCACCACCAAACGTCACCACAACACCCCATCACCTAATTCTAACCAAACTCGACAAATTTTAGCCCCGACGTGGTGAGAAAACCCACCGACGGGTCCGGGTAGGTCTTGGCTTTGAACCACCATTTGTGAAACAATTTCTCTCAATTTCCACCACCAATGTAATTCCCTTGAGTTCAGGAATAATGCCCAATCATGTGTTGGAGTGTCGGAGTCGATTTGAGGATGAATCAAGAAACACCCAAATTCTAGGGTCCCGGCGAGTTCATGGCTATTTGAGGCTTTTTTCCGGCCAAATTGGACTTGGCCACAGGTATAAAACTTGTTCTACTCACTGAGATCTTCATTTCTATGAAGTTTGAGAATTTTTAGAAATAGTTGATATTTTCGGCAAGTCGGGGCGGTCGACCATCGTTTACGGCAGCGCGTGGGCCGAGGCATCCCCTAACCTTCCTAGGCAAAATTTGATTCTCCAATTGCATACGTGAAGTTTGATTCATGAATTTCCATAGTTTGAACCTAGTTCGATTAAGGTCTGTTGCTTGATTATTATAGTAATTGACGATCCGACCGTTGGATCATCACCAAAGTTTGATACATTATAGTACGTAATATTTGAGGATATTAGAAACTTATAGATCAGGAATCTGACATATGGATCTTCCTACATAGGATATGTAAGTTATGTGTTCTATTGATAGGAATTCTTAGACGTGATTTGATAATTGTTCCAGGCATTGATCGTTCGTGACACCTCGATATTTGTGCAAGAGAGTTGTAGTGCGAACCTCAGGTGAGTGGGTCTTTTTCCTTTTTATAGTATACACACACACACACACACACACACACACACACACACACACACACACCTTACGATTTTCCAGAAATGTTTTAAATTAATTATGCATAACATGCTATGATTTAAATGTGTTATATTTAAATATTGCATTATGATGAGAT
The DNA here is from genome assembly GCF_041283825.1 of Pyrus communis. NCBI lineage: Eukaryota > Viridiplantae > Streptophyta > Magnoliopsida > Rosales > Rosaceae > Pyrus > Pyrus communis. Next base: position 29,376,336 of record NC_142580.1, read on the forward strand.
TTGTGGTTATGCCAAATATTTAGAGCTCATCAATGCTGCACTGAGGTATTAGTGCTCCCGCCTCGGGCCAGGGCACAGCTTCACGTGATTGTTCACTTCCCACAACGCATGCTCGCCTTGGATCCAAGTTAGGTGCTAGCCTGTCGTACAGGTCGCACTAGGCGACTCCGACTTGTAGGTGACCTGTGCATAGCACTAGCTTTCACATGATCGTAGCACTAGAACGTACATATTTACACCCAGCATGTCGTACAGGTCACACTAGGTGACTCTGACTCGTGTGCTAGCATAGACTAATGAGCAGTGAAATGGGTTCACACCCACTTACCGCACAGTCTTGTACTTAGGCACTTTTAGGTTTAAATTTGTTCACATTTTCCACATTACTATACTTTATGGCTTCGTCACCTTATAGATGTAGGCTAACACAGCTCGATTTGGAGTCTTAGTGTCAGTTTGGTAATAGAGCATAAGTTTGGCAGTATTGCGTTCATCACACGCGTGATGTAAGCATTCTTGGTTCTTAAGCCTAATGTTCAAATCTTGCCACCTCATTGAATACAAAAAATATGTTAGCTTTTCCTAAGTTTTGGGCAATTTTGTCGACTTGTCGACATTTTAGAAGGTCACTTTGGCGAATGCTTTTAGAGAAGAAATTCCCTAATGCTTTGAGAGAAGAATTTCCCTGCCATGGAAAGATGTAGATTTGAGACAAGTTGATCGCCCTAAAGCAGGGCTAATGTATCAATAACGGTGTGTCACCAGGAAACTATAAATCAATCCCATCATTATTTTCATGCCATCATTATCAACCTTTTCGAGATAGGAAACCAGAACTGATTTTGATTCCTTGGCAATACCTGTTAGCATACCATTTATTAGGATTCCTACGAAGTTTACTTCATCAAGATTCCAAAATTTTCTTGAAAGACAACCTGGTGCTAAAGTGGTAGCACTCGACGAAAGAAACATCTGGGGGACAGTCACTTTTGGTTCCTGACAGCACTAATCATCTTAAACGTACTAGTTATCATTTTGGATCTTTAAGAGAAAGATCGACTTCCGTTTAAGCCAGTTCTAAAGTAGATTATTAGTAAATTCTTCTTTCCAGCTTTAGGACATCTTAACCAATACAAGTTTCCAGATTTCTTTTGGTGATGTACTCGTCATTTCAATGAGTATAGGCACCGAAGTACGAGTTGTTATACCTATGATTAGTATAAAATCTTCGAAGTAGTAAGTATTTCCCTTAGAATTATGGAACCCCCTCACATGACCATTTCCTTATCAGTCGTCCAAAACCACCCACCCGAGAGGGCTCTAGTCTGTAATCAGCCTATGGTGGCTCTACTAATTAATGTTATTGTCTAATATCTAGGAACTGTGAACCAGTATTCAAGCGGTATGATTTCTGATACCGAACACAGGTGCTGGTCTCTGGGAATGATACCTTTACACTAGAATGTCGGCTCACAGTTTCAGGGTAACGAATAATATCAAAATGTCATAAATCCGTTAATTAGCGCATGACTAATAGATTGATTAATAGTGACTGCTGGAGCCAAAGAAACTAAATCTTGGAAAGTTAGGAGCAAGCTTTGTATTAGGACAGTAAGCTCATAGTTGTTTTTACCTAATCACCTATCTAGATAAACATAACCTCTTCGACTAGCTACATTTTCGATCACTTCCACAGGTAGACTGTAAAATCGAAGTACGAGTTAATTTCTCATTGTTGGAGTGAATCAAGTATCGAGAAAGCGATCAAGACCTAGTAGCACGTGGTGTAGTGAGAGGAAGTATTATGGTACATTTTAAGGACGTACATTTAGGCGTCATATTCCAAAGTCTTACCTTAGATATTATCATCGATCCACTTTCTCATACTACACTAGTTTCCTTGCATCTTTCGAGCAATTCCCACCATTTGGAAGAACTTAGTTACTAAAGCTTACCGATTAGGAATTTATTCATCCAAACCCCTTATCTAGGGAACTTTGAACCTTAGGATCATACCTAGATTTTAGCAACTTCCTCGGGTGACGATTAAAAACCGTTATCCCCTACTTCGAGTTGATGATCTAGCCGACCCACCTTTTGTAACTCGAGTTTTCTTCCATAACCCAATGACTTCGTAGTAGTCTTTTCAATGACTTTCTCATCTGCTTCGGTAGTGAGACCAAATTTCTCAAACATTAGTTTTGTTTAGATTGGTACTTATCTCGGGAGACGTGATCTTCACAGATGATATTCTTTCCTTTTTCCAAAAAGAGTTTAGAGGAAGAAGGTTGAAATTCTCACAAAGTGGTGTGAGATTTGACATATTCGTAGTCTTGTCGAGTTTATCGACAATTGGTTAGCGATTTTCGGCTATAGTGTATTTCCTCACTTATTGGCCAAGGAAAGTTAGTTAAGCTTGGGGTGTTGATTATTGATAAAGTTTCTGACAACCGAACTGTTGTTCTCACTTCACCATCGTGTTACACTTTTCGATGACTTTGATCATTTTGGAAATCCATGATGACGTGTTCCTTGGATATTTCAATTGTGTAGAGGCAGTATGATGGAACATCGCTTACATTTCCCAACGGTAGAACTGTTCAAAATGAACCATCATATATATGACCTAGAGTCAACAGTTGTCATTTTCATCTGAAAACTGAATGGTACTTCTCTGTGGAGAAATATGTCCAAAATCTTTATTAACCTTAGAACTTCTCAATTTCACTTACTTTTAGAAAGAGCTAAGTTTCTGACAACAGCATTGGAAGAACTAAATCAACGTCTATGATTGCACTATTGTGGATCATCTTGGTTGTGCAAACATAATTATTAAGCACCGTAGTAAGAGTTGTTTCTACCCCTAGACATTTTCAGTCTTCCTTATCCCACTCCAGTTGAAGTTCACGAGTATCGATATGATGTTACCTCTGACCCATCAAGAAATCGTTTGAATGGTTATAATCACTTTTTGTATCCAAATGCAAATGGGAAATATCACCATAAGCTCCTGGTACGAGGTATCTTGTACATGTAGAGATTATGATGATGTTTTGATGTTTATAGATCGATTTCACAAGTAAACCCATTTTTCATTGATCCAGAGGGACTACATTTTATACCACCTTGTAAAATTATCCATTCTTAAATTTATTGGATTTTCTGGCATTTCGATCAGCATATTTTCTGACTGTGACTCCATATTCACTCATTTGTGTTGGAAAGATGATAGGAGCATATTTAGGCGACTTACTTAGCTTGTTTTCGTGCATCTATGTTGTTAATTCATAATTGTTTTAGTAGTTTAAGCCATTTTCGTGTGTTTTTAGGTTCATATGGCTAAGGAAGCAAAAAGATGCATTTTGGAGCATTTTGGAGCAAAATTGGGCTTGGAATGGATAGCATATGCTTGGAGCCAAAGTGTTGGACGAATTTGAAAGCCTTGTATGCACTTTGGATATAAAACAAAGGGCCTAGCCCAATCAAACAATCCTTTGAGCCATGCAAAACCTCTAGCCCAATCAACAACCCTTAGCCACATGCATTCACATGCATCATACCACCATTCACACACACATGCACTTATTCTTTCATCATTGCACCACCATTCACACACACATGCACTTACTCTTTCATCATTGCACCACCATTCACACACACATGCACTTACTCCTTCATCATTACACCACCTTCTCCATCTTTATTCCACATGCATTCATCATAATTCACCCTAGCTACCACCATTCACACACACATGCACTTATTCTTTCATCATTGCACCACCATTCACCATTCACACACACATGCACTTACTCTTTCATCATTGCACCACCATTCACACACACATGCACTTACTCTTTCATCATTGCACCACCAATTCAACACATGCATTCACACACCAACAACCTAGCTCTTTTTCCATCATTATTTCATCCACATGCACTCTCAATCATAACAACCACATTCACTCTTAAACAATCACCCACATATTCTCCCATTCCCCCTATAAAAACCCATGCATTCATACACAAAAATCACATCTCATTTCATACACAACACACCACAAACACATCCCTTTCTCTCTTAGCCGTGAGTCTCCCTTAGAATCCAAAAACCATCTTCCATTTCCATCACTCCCCACTCCATTCCACACTTCCATCCCCCCAACCAACTATCCCTAGACCTTATGCTACAACGAAGAGGAAGAGAAGAGGGCCTAAACGTTCATACAATTCAAGTTTGAGTTGTTGGAATGTTTAGGTGTTTCTTTGATTTCAATGTTTAATTTCAATACTCTTTGTTTTGTACGAATGAGGAATGGAAGAGAAGAGGGCCTAAACGTTCATACAATTCAAGTTTGAGTTGTTGGAATGTTTAGGTGTTTCTTTGATTCTCTTTGTTTTGTACCATGAGGAACTAAACCCCCCTTTAGCTAGGGGGTGATTCGAAACTATGTTTATATTTGCAATATGAATTGATTAACTTTCGTTGGAATTTCATAAGTTGTGGATTCAATTTGTTTAACCGTTTGATTGATAACTTATTTATGAATGTTTATTAAGAATGCGCGCTTAATTTTCATGCATAAATATGACGCTAGAATATAAGTGAATTTCACCTAATCGTTATGAACTTATATTCACAAGTAGTGGAGGTTGCTTATAAACAATCGCGTTAAATGAATTCTTGGCACTAGTTTCATGCTTTTCATAGTAACGAATGCCTCGTCAACACTTATAGTTTTCATGATGCTTAATGATCTTTGATTGTATCTTTATTGTGCTGTTCACGTATCGTTCTGGACCGGGGATTAGGAGGGATTGTTAATCACTTGGATTTGACTCAAAAACGTAAAAACACAATATAAAACACTAAACTAGACTCAAAGAATGTAAAACTAAACTTTAAAACACTAAGACAAGCCAAAGACTCAAAATGCTTTTAAAAACACAAACTAAAATGATTTCTAACTAAATTGACATTAAAGTAAAGGGGGATTTAAGTTTATACGAAAATTGAAATAACGAAACAAGTTAAATAAACTAGACAGAATGTAAATATGAAATTGATGAAATGGAATGAATGGATGATAGAATAGCTAAGGGGGTCATCTCCACATATGTTACACTTGCATAATAAAAAGATTTCCATTTGACTTTCGATAAATTATGAAACTCATCACCCTGGGTTAATTAGGTCCGCTTAAATTAACCGTCAAGTTTTCCTTAAGTTAATGAATTGGATGGGTTAGCGCAACGCAATTCACCACATTCTCCAAAAGTCCTTTTTGAGTTGTTGGAATGTTTAGGTGTTTCTTTGATTTCAATGTTTAATTTCAATACTCTTTGTTTTGTACGAATGAGGAATGGAAGAGAAGAGGGCCTAAACGTTCATACAATTCAAGTTTGAGTTGTTGGAATGTTTAGGTGTTTCTTTGATTCTCTTTGTTTTGTACCATGAGGAACTAAACCCCCCTTTAGCTAGGGGGTGATTCGAAACTATGTTTATATTTGCAATATGAATTGATTAACTTTCGTTGGAATTTCATAAGTTGTGGATTCAATTTGTTTAACCGTTTGATTGATAACTTATTTATGAATGTTTATTAAGAATGCGCGCTTAATTTTCATGCATAAATATGACGCTAGAATATAAGTGAATTTCACCTAATCGTTATGAACTTATATTCACAAGTAGTGGAGGTTGCTTATAAACAATCGCGTTAAATGAATTCTTGGCACTAGTTTCATGCTTTTCATAGTAACGAATGCCTCGTCAACACTTATAGTTTTCATGATACTTAATGATCTTTGATTGTATCTTTATTGTGCTTTTCACGTAAAGGACTTTTGGAGAATGTGGTGAATTGCGTTGCGCTAACCCATCCAATTCATTAACTTAAGGAGAACTTGACGGTTAATTTAAGCGGACCTAATTAACCCGGGGTGTTGAGTTTCATAATTTATCGAAATACCAACTGAGAATCAATATTGTATGCAAGTGTAACATGTGTGGAGAAGAACCCCTTGGCTATTCCATCATCCATTCAAATCCATCACATTCATATTTACATTCTGTTTTAATTGCAATTTGTTCATTTAGTTTAATTTTGTCAAAACCTAAATCCCCCTTTACTTTAATGTCAAATTAGTTAGAAATCAATTTAGTTTGTGTTTTTAAGAGTTTTGAGTCTTTTGAACTTGTTTGAATCTTTTGGTTTGTTTTAGTGTTTTAAGCATTTAGTTTTGTATTCTTTGAGTCTAGTTTAGTGTTTTAAACTTTATTTTACGTTTTTGAGTCAAATCCAAGTAATTAACAATCCCTCCTAATCCCCGGTCCAGAACGATCCCTACTTATACTTATACTACAATTTGACAAAAAGAGGGTTTAATTTGTGTGCGTATAAATCTCGCACCAAATTTTGGCGCCGTTGCCGGGGATTAGAAAATTTGCTAATCCCTTGGATTGTTTGTTTCTGTATTGTCTTTTAGATTTAGTTTTTTTTATTTGTGTTTTGTTTGTTAAGAACAAGATGGCACTTGATAATGCTTCTCTTTTGTCACAACTCATGGAAAGGTCCCAAATGCAAAGAGTTGATATATTTAATCTTCAATCAAGGAATAACGTGTTTTCCAATACTTACAATTCGGATTGGAGTGATCATTCAAACTCTATGTGGTGGGAACCTCAAAATGCTCAACAAGGAGGATATTGGCAGCCACCACAACCTCATATTCAATATGCCCAACCAAACTCAAGTTCGTCAATAGATTATAATCAAAAGCTTAATGAATTAATTTGTTTGGTGCAGGGCTCACAAATTCAAGACAATGAGGCTCAACAAGAAGGATATTGGCAGCCATATGAGGAGTTCTATTCAACGCCTATGCAGCCACCACAAAGGTTGGACCACTTGGATAAGCAAATTGGGCAGATCGCGGAGTTCGTAGGACAGTTTCGAGACCAAGGCGAACTCCCTAGTTCAACCATTGCAAATCCGAAGGGAGAATTTGAAACTGCCAAGGAAATCATGTTGAGAAGTGACAAGGAGGTTGGAACGGACCCTCAACCATCAAAATCAAATCACAAGGAAGAGGAATACACCCAACCCACGGAAAGGGTGGAAACACCTTTACCGGAGGCACCTATTGCTCCTATGCCATCTAATAAAGGTATGGTTGTTCCAAATTTCATTATTTTTAACCCTGTTCCAAGATTCATGACTTCCAAGGAAGAAGAAGGTGAAAAAGACATCTTGGAAGCCCTTCCAAAGGTGACAAGTAAGGAATGTCATGAATTCATCAAAGAGGACGTTCTTGAAACCACAAAATCCAAAGAAGTTAAATTTGATGACATTGGACAAGTCATAACCATCACTTGCAATCTGGCCAAATCCAATATCCCTGAAACTTTCAAAGGAGTGGTGTTTGTCATTGAGTTCTTATCGGACAAAACAAGTAAGTTTTTTTTTCCAAATTCCATTAGATTTTATACTAACTTGCTATTTTTTTTGAATCAGGCACCTACACTAGAATTCAAACCACTGCCGGTTCACTTCAAGTATCACCTTCCATTCAAGGACCGATTCCATGCCGTTTGATTTTATTTATGTTAATAAAAAATAAAAAAAAAAAAAAAAAAAAAAAAAAAGAAAGATACTAAACATGGAGAAAGGTGGAGCTTCACAAAGGTTGTTTGCGTGAAGCCCCACTACGAGGCGCAGAAGCGGAAGGCATAGAAGCGGGAGGCATAGAAGCGGGAGGCATCGGAGCGGAAGCCATCGGAGCGGGAGGCATCGGAGCTAGAGCATTCCAGGCCTCAATACTTGGCCAAGCGCTGGATGACCCAGGAAAAAGGTGCCTCTGGAGATAAGACGCAAGCCTTTGACGGTCACTGTGAATTCGACCCTCAGATTCTTGCAGCTCATCAAGCTTCCTCTTCATCCCCGACGAATAGTTATTTGCAAGCATATGCAAACTTCTATTCTCGTACTTAAGCTGCTGGATCTCTTGCTTAAGTCTTTCCACCTCTGCCATCAACGATTCCACTTGGCGGGACCGAGCAAGCAGGCGTTGGCCCATGTTGGACACAGAACTCGCACACTGAACACTAAGTGCGAGGGACTCTTGAACGGCCAACTCATCGGACCGTCCTGACAGCAGCCTACTATCTTTTGGAGTGAGGAGGATTTTAGCTACTATTGTAGCTGTTGTGGCGTCCTGCATCACAGAGTCTTCACCTGAAAGAGGACCGTTAGAAGATAAAAAAGAAGGGCGCCATACATTACCTTGACGGGGCGCAACCGGATCGCTGCTGAGACTCAAATCTAAGCTAAGGTTCGATGAGTTTGCCATTTTTTTTCAACGATGTTCAAAGAGAAGGGGTGGATGGAGTTAAAATTTCACAAAGGGCCGGAGTCGAGTTTCAGGAATGGGAAATCTTCAGAGTGTGTGTGTTGGGGTGATTGATAGCTCTATAAAAAGCCAAGACGACGCGTTCACCGATTCAAAGAGCCGGATTTTCCGGCGTAATTTAGGCGACGCCCCCTCGGTTTTTCAAGAAAACGCGTTCAACTTTGTCAAAAGATTTCTGACAAAGCTGAAAACACGTGGAGGCCATCATCGCATCTACACATCTTTAGCCGACAAGCGCAAAGTTCGGCGACGCTTTCTTTGCTTTTCAGAAGACGCGTGCAGCTTTGTCAAAAGGAGCCGCATCTGCACTACCACGTGTCGTTCAGAAAGCGAAGGGGCGTCGTTCAGAAATCGAAGGGGCGCCTGCTCAGAAATCGAAGAGGCGTATTCAAAGATCGAAGAGGCGCCACTATTTCAAAGAGCCGGATTTGCGGGATCAAAACGTTTGTCGACAAGGGTAAAAAGTACCACCACTTGATATTATCTCTATATATGTCGACCTTCGTCTTTTATGGCAGGGCAAACCTGAAGAAAATGCCCAACTCTCCGTCACCTCTGAGGGCGCACTCCCAGCAAAGCCTTTTAAAATACTCAATTCTTTCTTCTTCCCCAAAGATGATACCAGATGCCTGGAGTACATATGACCCAGGAGGAAACGGCGGATTGAAGCATGTGCTGATTCATTCACCGCTTCTTCAAAGCAAAGGTATCTCATATCATCAAGGTCAAAAGCAAAAGTATCTCATATCATGCTCTTTCCCTGTCTTTTTCTTTGTCCTTGTTCTTACTTGCATGGCAAAGTAAAAGAAGCAATCAGCCGGCACTTGGAGTCAGTCTTCCGATCTGGAGCCAACTGCTTGGAATCTATTCCTGATTGCTTACCTAGCGTTGCTCTCGAGTAGTCATCTTCAACGGTTGATACACTTCCAGAGAAGGGACCACTCCTGCAAAGATTGAACAAAGAAAGAGATAACAAGAGGAAGCTCAGACCTTCGGGGGAAACCAAAAGAACCATCCTGCTGCCCAGTTCAAGAAGTAGCACAAAGGAAAATCAACGATGGGCAGAAACCAGTTCAAAAGTAAGCCTGTGGAATCACAAAGATCAAAGCCTTAATGCAATCACCAAGGAGAAGAGGGAATTTACACTCCATAACCAGATTTGCGTCCCTAAACTCTTCTCTTTGTTAATTACATTCTGCCATGTTTAATATGTTTAGTTGCTTTTTGTGTGTTTACTTATGTTTTGTGTGAATCAATGCTTAAAACATTGAGGACAATGTTTGATTTAAGTGTGAGGGGGGTAACTAAAGTGTTTTGATGCAAATTCGTAGGGTTTTATCCACCATAACTTCTAATGTTGTTCCTTGCTGTTTTAAGGTGTTTTTAAGTTGTTTTAGAGTGTTTTAGTGTGTTTTGTTTTATAATTCGAAAATCCCATAAAAATTTGAAAAATTGTTTTGAAAAACCCAAAAAGAGTTGTTTTAAAAGTCGTTTTTGTGTGTTTGTGTCTTAGGGTACCTTCCAACACAATGATAAGGATTTGGTTTATAATTGCATGACAGTTAGAAAGAGTTATAAACATAGAGAAAAGTTTGATTTACTCTTGGTATATGCTTGGTTATGGTTATAATGTATGACTTCACATGCAATCATAAAAGAAAAAAATTCGTTTTTGTAACATGCTTGAAGGAAGGAACTCAAACAAACGCTACAACCCTGAGAGACTTGAGCCTATAACGTTCTTTGGAGAGTATAATCTGTGATTTCTTGTTTTCTAAAGTCGTCGCATGATCTCATTATTCTTTGCTTGGTTACTACTTAGAAGGCGTTTCATCATATAGTTCCAAATGCTAGAACTCATGCCCATTTCATTCAAAGCATGTTATTGATTTGCATAACACATATTCAAGAAGAAGTTGTGTAGTGACCACCACCATAGCCAAATAGCCTTACTTCCCATACTTCGTATATGTTGTAAGTTTTAACCCCGTTGAGCCTCGTTTTGCCTTTATTCCTTGTTTACCCACATCACCCCTTACCTAGCTTAGAGTAGGACTTTCCTATACCCTTGTTCTTAAAGTTTAGTGAGCATGACTTAAATGAATTCCTTTTGAGTTACATTATGCAAGAAAATGAGTGTGGGGGAGTAAAAGTTTGTTCTTACGTTTATATGTATGTTTTGAGATTCAAAAGAAAAAGAAGAAGAAAAGAAAAAAAAAAAAAAAAAAAAAAAAAGGAGTGAAAATAAGTAAGAATGAACTCACGAGCGTTGATGGTTGAAGAAAGGGTCCAAAAAGTTGAATATGGCCCTAAGTTTTGTGTGATTTTCCCTTGGGTGTTCAAAGTTGACTTCTGCGTTCTTAAGGGAATTCTAAGTGCCTAATTCAATACTTTGCTCACTATTGCTTTAAGAATGTTTGTTTATCCTTCACCTTTCATTGTTAGCCAATACCCTAGCCCCGTTACTACCCTTTGACTTCTATCTTGAGTGTTATGTGTTTCAAAATGTGGAGTTTGGAATTGATATGAGCTTATGGTGTCACTGGTTCTCGCGTCTAAGTAGTAGCATTCCATTCATGAGATCATATCTAAACATGCTTATTAACTCCAGAAATTGCTTCCTTTGAAATACATATATGTGAGTGTTCGTTTTTATGTTTACATCAATCTTCTCACATATAACTAGTTTAGGGTGTGTAGTCAGAAAATCTGAGTGAAAATTGAGTACATATCTTGTAAAGAATTGAGCAAATTCTCTAAAGGCATGTTACTACATTTGAAATGTGTTTTAATTGCTTAATTGTGAACTAGTATGTGGTGACTATGATTAAGAATGTACTTAAGTGTAAAGATGGCTAAAATCTGTGAGAATAATGATTTTTAACTTGTCATGTGCATTGGAAATCCCTAAGACGGTTGTTGGAAGGTTTAGGTTGTGTTTTACTTGTTTAGTGTCGTTTTGTTCATTTGTTATTATTTTGTTTTGCTCGAGAACTAGCAAAAGCTAAGTGTGGGGGAATTTGATAGGAGCATATTTAGGCGACTTACTTAGCTTGTTTTCGTGCATCTATGTTGTTAATTCATAATTGTTTTAGTAGTTTAAGCCATTTTCGTGTGTTTTTAGGTTCATATGGCTAAGGAAGCAAAAAGATGCATTTTGGAGCATTTTGGAGCAAAATTGGGCTTGGAATGGATAGCATATGCTTGGAGCCAAAGTGTTGGACGAATTTGAAAGCCTTGTATGCACTTTGGACATAAAACAAAGGGCCTAGCCCAATCAAACAATCCTTTGAGCCATGCAAAACCTCTAGCCCAATCAACAACCCTTAGCCACATGCATTCACATGCATCATACCACCATTCACACACACATGCACTTATTCTTTCATCATTGCACCACCATTCACACACACATGCACTTATTCTTTCATCATTGCACCACCATTCACACACACATGCACTTACTCTTTCATCATTGCACCACCATTCACACACACATGCACTTACTCCTTCATCATTACACCACCTTCTCCATCTTTATTCCACATGCATTCATCATAATTCACCCTAGCTACCACCATTCACACACACATGCACTTATTCTTTCATCATTGCACCACCATTCACCATTCACACACACATGCACTTACTCTTTCATCATTGCACCACCAATTCAACACATGCATTCACACACCAACAACCTAGCTCTTTTTCCATCATTATTTCATCCACATGCACTCTCAATCATAACAACCACATTCACTCTTAAACAATCACCCACATATTCTCCCATTCCCCCTATAAAAACCCATGCATTCATACACAAAAATCACATCTCATTTCATACACAACACACCACAAACACATCCCTTTCTCTCTTAGCCGTGAGTCTCCCTTAGAATCCAAAAACCATCTTCCATTTCCATCACTCCCCACTCCATTCCACACTTCCATCCCCCCAACCAACTATCCCTAGACCTTATGCTACAACGAAGAGGAAGAGAAGAGGGCCTAAACGTTCATACAATTCAAGTTTGAGTTGTTGGAATGTTTAGGTGTTTCTTTGATTTCAATGTTTAATTTCAATACTCTTTGTTTTGTACGAATGAGGAATGGAAGAGAAGAGGGCCTAAACGTTCATACAATTCAAGTTTGAGTTGTTGGAATGTTTAGGTGTTTCTTTGATTCTCTTTGTTTTGTACCATGAGGAACTAAACCCCCCTTTAGCTAGGGGGTGATTCGAAACTATGTTTATATTTGCAATATGAATTGATTAACTTTCGTTGGAATTTCATAAGTTGTGGATTCAATTTGTTTAACCGTTTGATTGATAACTTATTTATGAATGTTTATTAAGAATGCGCGCTTAATTTTCATGCATAAATATGACGTTAGAATATAAGTGAATTTCACCTAATCGTTATGAACTTATATTCACAAGTAGTGGAGGTTGCTTATAAACAATCGCGTTAAATGAATTCTTGGCACTAGTTTCATGCTTTTCATAGTAACGAATGCCTCGTCAACACTTATAGTTTTCATGATACTTAATGATCTTTGATTGTATCTTTATTGTGCTTTTCACGTAAAGGACTTTTGGAGAATGTGGTGAATTGCGTTGCGCTAACCCATCCAATTCATTAACTTAAGGAGAACTTGACGGTTAATTTAAGCGGACCTAATTAACCCGGGGTGTTGAGTTTCATAATTTATCGAAAGACCAACTGAGAATCAATATTGTATGCAAGTGTAACATGTGTGGAGAAGAACCCCTTGGCTATTCCATCATCCATTCAAATCCATCACATTCATATTTACATTCTGTTTTAATTGCAATTTGTTCATTTATTTTAATTTTGTCAAAACCTAAATCCCCCTTTACTTTAATGTCAAATTAGTTAGAAATCAATTTAGTTTGTGTTTTTAAGAGTTTTGAGTCTTTTGAACTTGTTTGAATCTTTTGGTTTGTTTTAGTGTTTTAAGCATTTAGTTTTGTATTCTTTGAGTCTAGTTTAGTGTTTTAAACTTTATTTTACGTTTTTGAGTCAAATCCAAGTAATTAACAATCCCTCCTAATCCCCGGTCCAGAACGATCCCTACTTATACTTATACTACAATTTGACAAAAAGAGGGTTTAATTTGTGTGCGTATAAATCTCGCACCAAAAGACATTCTAGTCAACTTTGGGTACGTGTCTACTTCTGCAGTCGTATTATTTCGAAGACGGGTAGACTATTCAAAAGAATTGCTCGGATATTGAAATCACCCGCCAAATAGTCCGTTGAATGGATTGTTACCATTGGTGATTGAATATTTCGGAAGTTGTTTTTGTAGTGTGATGGTAGGCAATCAATCTAGATATCTTGTCCTTTAAATTTGATGAACTTGTTTTGACTCTCAAATTCTTGAGTGTTCTTTTAACCTTCTCGACATGGTTTCTCGCTTAATCAATAAGGAATTCATGATAGGTCAACCCGGCGGATGCGTGCGCTAGTTTCATATCGATTCTAGCAAGGACCATTGGAGTATAATCTTCTTGCGAGTTCACCAGACTTACCAAGAAAAATTCCAAGTGGCTTTGAGGATTGAGCAATATTTTAGCATGTTATTGGTGAAGGTAAGAACGTCGGTTATGAGCTTGGCGATTGTGGCGTTAATTTTCAAGTGTGGCTTGAAACTGCAACTGTCATTCGAAGAATGTCGTCAGAGATATGGTTTCTCTAATTTAAGCTTTCAGATCTTATACCCTTCGATTTGGAGAACAACTCTAGTGATTAGTCACGAAGGAAGCTTTTCGCAATATGTGTTCGTCCCTACGTATATTTCCACTACTTCACACTAGGGTCTTATTGTTGTGGGAACGTGGACGTCGAAACACTTCTAGCAGCTGGTTTGGTGCACTCTAGGATAGTACAGTATCGAGATCAAGGCATGAATTGGACGATCTAGGCATATTCACACATGAGGAGCAAAATGATATTTTGGCATCCTCGGGAACTTCTCAATAGCTTATTGAGACAACGATGAGTTATCGGCATTACAGGTTGCAGACTGTAATATTGATGGCTTATGATGCGAACTAAATAAACACACAAATTAAAACCCTCTTGTGACAATTGTAGTATAAGTATAAGTAGGGATCATTCTTAACCGGGGATTAGGAGGGATTGCAAAATCACTTGGAAACTGACTCAAAAACGTAAAACAAAGGTTAAAACACTAAACTAGACTCAAAGAATGCAAAACTAAACAATAAAAACACTAAAACAAATCAAAAGACTCAAAACAGCACCAAAACACTCAAAACTGCCTTAAAAACACTTTCTGGGCAATTTTGAGCACTTTGGTGAATTTGGACGAATTTGGGTAATAACTTGAATCAAAACACTTAAAAACACAAACTAAGACACTTTCTAACTAAATTGGACACTAAAGTAAAGGGGGATTGAGGTTTTGACGAAATTGAACTAAATGCACAGATTGTAATTTAAAGGCAAAATGTAAATATGAATGTGATGAAAATATGGATGAATGCTAGCTAGAAGGTTCTTCTCCACACATGTTACACTTGCATACAAAATGATTTTCAGTTGGTATTTCGATAAGTTATGAAACTCAACACCCTGGGTTAATTAGGTCCGCTTAAATTAACCGTCAAGTTCTCCTTAAGTTAATGAATTGGATGGGTTAGCGCATACGCAATTCAAAACATTCTCCAAAAATCCTTTACGTGAAAAGCACAATAAAGATACAATCAAAGATCATTAAGCATCATGAAAACTATAAGTGTTGACGAGGCATTTGTTACTATGATGAGCATGAAACTAGTGCCAAGAATTCATTTAACGCGATTGTTTATAAGCACCTCCACTACTTGTGAATATAAATTCATAACTATTAGGTGAAACTCACTTATATTCTAGCGTCATATTCATGCATGAAAATTAAGCGTGCACTCTCAATAAACATACACAAATAAGTTATCAATCAAACAGTTAAACAAATTGAATCAACAACTCATGAAATTCCAACCAAAGGTAATCAATTCATATTGTAAGCATAAACATGGTTTCGAATCACCCCCTAGCTAATTAGGGGTTTAGCCTCTCATGCTCACAGAAAGAGAAATAAAATTGAATTTAAACATAAAAAACAAATGATTGATTACACCTAGAACGCACAACGAATCCACTTGAATTTCTGCGCGTCCAAGCTCCTCTTTCTTCTTCTCCTTGCTGCGGCAGAGATGGTTTTGGATGATTTGGGGTGAGTTTCTGGGTTATAGATGGGTTTAGGGTGGTTTGGTGGTGCGGCAAGGGGTGTGGAAGGTGGCTGGAATGGTAAAGATGGCTGCGGCAAGGTGGTAGGAAGGGCTGGAATGGATGGTGGATGCACAGATTGAATGGAGAATGGAGAGAATAATAATATGGTGGCTGCGGCTTATGGGAGAGAGTGAGTGAACGGCTACGGCTTAGGTTAAAATGTGAATGTGGCTGATGATAAAATAAGGTGAATGGTATGCACGGTTTTGGGAGAGAATGGGAGTGACGGCTTCTTGGAGAGAATTAGGGTGAATGGCTTATGAAAATATCAATGAATGGTTTCTTGCGGCTGTTTTGTTTTTTTGTCCCTGAAAAATATGAAAAGAAAAATAATAATAGGTCCCTAAGGTGCGGCTAAATGGTGGAAACCCTAGGGTTTAGAAATTCAAACCCTCTTTTATTTTTATTAACTGAAATTCACCTAAAGGCTGCTAGAATTTAGGAAATAAAATCAGAAATTAACAAGGGAATAATTAAAGGGTGCGGCTAGGGTTATGTTAGGAGAGGGAAATAGGGTTTAATTGCACAACATTGGACAAAAGTGCCCCCCCTTGCACGGCAAGGGAAGGGAATTAGGGTTAAGGCACGACAAGGTTGTGTAATTGGGCTAGGGCCTTGGTTTTGTGTCCTAAAGTGCCTACAAGGCCTTCAAAGTGGCTAGAAAATACGGATGTTTAAGTTTAGGAAAGGTTACCAAAACGGGAAACCTAGGGTTAACTTTCCTACTTCAATTAGGAAACCTTGTTTGAGTAGGAATTCTCGTTTTGGTAGGAATTCATCGTTGGAGTAGGAATTCATCGTTTCTTCAAGTCTTCAACTCGTTCATTCCTCTTTCACTCCAAAAGACTCCAATTTGCATCTTCTTGCACACTTTGGCCTTATAATCTGAAAATACACAAAAGTGGCCTTAAACACTAAAATAACTAAGTAAACACAACATAAATGCATGAGTACAAGCTAATTAAGTCGCATGAATATGTTCCTATCAGCTTAATTGTTGGGTTCACTAAGCAAGTGGGCAAGACGACTCATCTACGGCAAGACTTACTAGTTAGCTATGGTTCAGACTCATTCTCGAAGTTCGTGACACGACGAATGTTTAGCGAGGTTCATTTTCATTTTGGGTTTTGATTTTTTGTGCAAATATTTTTTTTACCATGATATTTTATTTATATGGGTAATTCTGCCATTACAAATTTTTGGTAAGTTTTTTCCACTCTTGGTTTTAAACTCAATACAAGTATTTGAATCGTACGTTTATTTATATATATATATATATATATATTTTTTTTTTGATTTTTTTTTATATGTATATTTTTTTTCCTTATGTTTTACGTAATAATTGGTGTTTTCAACCGTACAGTTTATACGGGTATTATACTACTATATTATTGAGGAAGGAAGAATGTATGAGTTTGGAGGCATGAAAGAGGAATAAATGCAATCTGATCGTGGCGGAATGGCATTCTCTTTTATGCAACCGCTTTAACTCAATTTCTTCCTTGTGTATGTATTTATATACATATTTTCTCCCTATTTTCAAGTATTTTACATTTAGCAAGTTATTTTAAATTTCGGGGACGAAATTTTAACTGTGAATTTACGGAAATGCCCTTCAAGGCAAAGATGTTGCCTTTTGTTGACCATCTTGTCATGTCACATAAGGTTCGTTTTCTTGGCGTATCCTCGTAGTACTCATCGCTACAAACGCGTGGGCACAAACGAAACATAATTTGGAGTTATAACAAATGAGTTATTAACAAATGAAGTTGAGGGCAAAATTGTAAATTTATTATTTTCTGGAATGCTCCAGATTTTTAGAGCAAAATTTGGAAAGCCAAGTGTGTGGTCCAAATTAAAGGGAAGAAAAGTGATAAGAGCATATTTATGTGACTTTGTTATCTTATTTCTTTGCATTTACATAGTTAATTTCTATTTATTTTGGTAATTTAAGTTATTTTCATATTATTGTAGGTCCAATTGGTAAAGATGACAATAAATGGCAAGATGGAGCAATTTGGAGCAATTTTGGACTTGGATTGGAAAGCATGTGTGGATAGCATATGGGCTGGACATTTTTGGTGTTTAAATGATGTTAGACATGTGCTGAACTCTGGAGAAATTAAAGTTGAGGCTTGGAAGACAAGGAATTACACAAGAAAGAGGAATACTAGTTGGAGAGGAATATTATCTTATCTTATCTTATCTTATCCAACCTTATCTTATCTTATCTCCAGCTGCAAGGAGGAATCCTATTCACATTTTAACACTCTCTACCTGATTCTTAGAGTCCTAAAATAATTCAAAACGCCAAAACCTTTTCCTCCTTGGATTCAGCCATTCCCCATTATATATATATATATATATATATATATATATATGAAATTCCTGCAATGATTTAGGGTGGGCCATGCCTACCATTCATCCATTGAAGTTGTTGGAATTTTCAGAGTTCCTTCTATCTTTATTATAAATTTCAATGTTTATTTTAGATTGTTTTTCAGTTATGATGAACATGTGTAACTAAGTTTCTTTTTAGCTAGAGGTGAATTCGAAGCCATGATCATATGTTTTATATAAATTGATTACATCTAGTTATTGTTTTATAAGACATGAATGCGATTTACTTATCTGCTTTATAGAGAACTTATTCTTGTATGTTTATTAAGGAAGCATATTTAGTTTGCATGCAGGGATTTGATGCTAGAATATAAGGGAATTTCACCTAATCGTTATGAACTTATATTTGTAAGTAGTAAAAGTCACTAGTCAAGATTGAGTTAAGTAAATTCTTGGCAGGAGTATCATGCTTTTCATAGTTATGAATGCTTTGTCAATGCTTATGATTTTCACAGAACTTAATGATCTTCAAGATGTATCCCTATCATGCTTTTCATAGTTAGGGAACTTGAGAAGAATAATTTGGTTGCGTTGCTGAGTCCAATTCAATGAACTTAGGAAAATCTGAGAATTAATTAGTGCTGTTCACAGTTAATTTGGGGCATTGTCATTCATGGTTTATAGGAAGAATAACCAGAAATCGATTTGTATGCATATGTTTCATGTGTGGAGAAGAATCCTTTAGCTATCCCTTCATCCATATTTCATTCACAACTTAATTTACTTGCTGCACTTTATTGTTGTTTTAATTAAATTCATCCAAAATCACCCCATTCATTGTTTTGTTGTTCGTTTAACTTAGTTTTCAGTTTTATAAGTTTAATTTGTGTTGATTAGCATCTCTTCTAATCCCCGGAATAGAACGATCCCTACTTACTCATACTATGATTGCATAATTTGTAGGGTTTCATTTGTGTGTTAGTTTCTACCACATCAAAAAGTTGGGCGGTGAAGATGAAAGATAAAGAAAGAGGAAGGAGGATGGGCGTTGCCTAATCAAGAGAAGAGAGAGAAGCGAGTGACTAATGGGAAGAGAGACCAAGAAGGGAAAGGAGGGAAAAAAAGATGAAGGGAATCGGTCGGGTTCCCCTTGACCCTTGCGATGACCCGACTTCCTTGGAGTTTTCTGACGGTTTTCTGTCCAATTTTCTGGCATTCTTCAACCTTCCTTCACCACCAAACCTCACCACAACACCCCATCACCTAATTCTAACCAAATTCGACGAATTTTAGCTCTGATGTGGTGAGAAAACCCATCGACGGGTTCGGGTGGGTCTCAGCTTTGAACCACCATATGTGAAACAATTTCTCTTAATTGTTACCACCAATGTAATTCCCTTGAGCTCAGGAACAATGCCCAACCATTGGTCGGAGTGTTGGAGTCGATTTGAGGATGAATCAAGAAACACCCAAATTCTAGGGTCCCGATAAGTTCATGGTGATTTGAGGCTTTTCCCGACCAAATTGGACTTAGCCACAGGTATAAAACTTGTTCTACTCATTGTGATTTTCATTTCTGTGAAATTTAAGAATTTTAAGAAATAGTTGATTTTCCAGGCAAGTCGAGGTGGCCGATCGCCGTGTACGACAGCGCGTGGGCTGAGGCATCCCTTGACCTTCCTAGGCTAAATTTGATTCTCCAATTCTGTACATGAAGTTTCGATTGATGAATTTTGGTAGTTTGAACCTAGTTCCATTAAGGTCCACCGCTTGATTATTATAGCAATCGACGATCCGATTGTTGGATCGTCACCAAACTTTGATACGTTATAGTATGTAATCTTTGAGATATTAGAAACTTATGGATCGAAAATCCGACGTACAGATCTTCCTGAATAGGATATGTATGTGACGTGTTCTATTGATAGGAATTCTGAGACGTGATTTGATAATTGTTCTAGGCGCCGATCATTCGTGACACCTCAATATTCATGCTAGGGAGTTGTAGCGCGGACCTCAGGTGAGTAGGTCTTTTTCCTTTTTATAGTATATATATATACATATATACACCTTACGGTTTTCCATAAATGTTTTAAATTGATTATGCATAGCATGCCATGATTTAAATGTGTTATATTTAAATGTTGCATTGTGATGAGATTTGTGGTTATGCCAAATGATCCTACGGAGGCGCAGGTAAGTTTAGGTGAGTTATTATGTGATTAAAATGGTTGAATTATATGAGCATGCATATATTCATTTAGAGCTCATCATTACTGCACTATGATGTTAGTGCTCCCGTCGTGGGCCAGGGCACAACCTTCATGTGATTGTTCACCTCCCGCACCGCACACTTGCCTTGGATCCAAGTGAGGTGCTAGCCTGTCATACAGTTTGCATTAGGCGACTCCGACTCATAGGTCACACTAGGTGACTCCGACTCACGTGCTAGTATAGACTAATGAGCAATAAGTCTAGCTGTACAGGTTACATTAAGATGACTCCGACTGGCATGCTAGTTTAGACTAATCTCACACTTGGCTTATATGTATTATTGCTGAGCTATTGTGGCATGGCATGCTTCTGTTTTTACTACACATGTGCATTCATTTTTCGTACCTACATAGTATTATTTTCTGGAAACTATACGGGTTTTACGATGAGGGGTTATAACGCTTTCAAAAAGTTTTTATTAAAACTTTATTTTTAGGCCTACTCACCTTTGTTTTTCGCCTCTCCAGGTTCTAGTAGCAGAGTTTTCGTACCGACGAGGATTATTGGCAAATCTTGGGGTAGATGATTACCATCGATGGTATAATTCTCACCCTATTTTACTGTATTGTATTTATGCTCTGTCATCACGTGTGAATTGAGTTCATACCTGCTCACCGCGCATTCTTATACTTAAGCACTTTTAGGTTTAAATTTATTCACATTTTCCACATCACTGCACTTTATGGCTTCGTCACCTTATAGGTGTCGGCCAACATAGCTGGATTCGAAGTCTAAGTGGACATCCCAGGTCGGGGTGTGTCACTCCGCCACGATTCCTCCACCCATTGTAAAAGAGAGGAGAAACCCTTTGCCACGATTAAGAACAAATATGGGGATATAGGATCTCCTTGCCTAATTCCTCGAGATGGAATTATTTGTCCATGTGGCATACCATTCATAAGAAGGGAGTACAATACCGAAGTAACACAACTCATGACCAAGGGTACAAAACGGGCCGAGAACTCCATTGTATGCATCATTCTCTCCAAGTATGCCTACTCAGCACGATCATAAGCCTTGGTCATGTCTAGTTTCAAAATTAATTTCTTCCTTTCTCATTTTCCCTCCGTTTCAAGCAATGAATAGTCTCAAAAGCAGCAAGGACTTTATCCAAAATCATTCTATTCAAAATAAAAGCACTTTGAAATTCAAAGATATATATATTTTTTTTTTCCAAATTTACTCCATATGAAATTAATAGTTTAATCAAGGGGTTGATTACAAACAGCCATCATCCTAGTCCAAATGCATTTTTTCTTTTTCTTTTGAAGTAACCTAAAAAATCAAATAACCAAAAAAAAAAAAAAAAAAAAAAAAACCCTAAAAAGGGTCAGACGCAAAAAATACATGTATAATATTTTGCCTTCCTCCTCAACATATAAAGTTATAAAACCTAAGTCCCTTTGCACTCCTCTTTTTCATTTTAGTTTCCGATTTCTCCATTTTTATGGAATGTTTAAATCAACTCTCACATGTTCTTGAAGATTATAGTTTCCAGTAACCAAAATTGTGAATTTTTTTCAATACTTTATTATGCAACTGAATGATTCTAATATTCATCAGTGTGATGTGTGATGTTGCTTAAAAAGAGCCATGCATTGTGAAATTTATTATATTCATAATCAAGTTTTATTGTTATTTACTCTCTTAATCATCAAGTTTTATTGTTAATTACTCTCTTGATCATAGACTATTGACTGTAAATCTTTAGTACATTTGCATCTAACAACGCAAGACGTATATTATTTAAGTAATGTTTGTATATTTTTCTCCTTTTGATATTAATTTTTAATGAAAACTGATGTAGAAATAGGCATTTTCCTGTATTTAACGATTTATTATTATTATTATTATTATTTTTATTATTATTATTATTATACATAGCAATGTACAGAAAACTTTCGGGCTTCACTTCTAAACCCGCCTAAGGCCCCCAAATTCTGAAGGTCGGCTCTGGCTAAGGAAGATTAATCTTTGGAGTCGAAGTAATCAGAGTCTTATTCATAGTACTCACATCACCATTACCATTCAGAACATACAAACATGCATCACACACATAATCTCTGACTACATTCCAATATTTTTGATAAAAGAGAGCCGTCATTCCATCCAACCCCAGGGACTTCGTTGGACCTATGTTCTTTACTGACGCCTCAATTTCTTCCCTCGTGAAAGGCAAGATCAGACCCTGCCTAAAGTTGTCGGGGACTCTAGGTTTAACCGCATTAAAATTTTCATCATCCAAAACACCCCCATCTGTGCAAAATGAGTCATTGAAGATGGCCCCTCTTCTCATTGCCATACGTTACTTTCATCCGAAATCCCTGAAACCATATTATGTTTCACCTAATAGTTTGCGTGCGTCTAGAACAAAGAGGTGTTGTGATCACCATATCGAAGCCAATTAACTCGCGACCGTTGCTGCCAATAAATCTCATCAAGCTCTAGAATTTGATCCAACTCTTCTTCCAAGGTTTTTGCATGTTGGTGAATCCTCTCATCTGGTTCCAAACTTTGCAAAGTGTCTAACTTTCCCCTTAAATCTCGATAGGAGACTGAATATCTTCGAATTTTCTTTGTTTCCAAGAGACAAGGTTATCAACACACATTTTTAAATTAACACCCACATTGTTACCTGAAGCCCATGCATCCTTGATGACCTCTTGAGATTCGTCTGACGTGGTCTATAACTCTTCAAATTGAAAACGTCAGCCATGTCTATGTGTGTTACCACCGAGGTATTGTGTACTATCCACCGATATTAAAATTGGGTGATGGTCAGAGGAATAAGCAATCAAATGATGAGCCTATGCGGGTCAGAAGACTTAAAAAAGTATTATTGCCAAAACCCTGATCTAACCTTGCCTTCACATTCTCATCACATTTCATCTTATTACTCCAAGTCATTGTTCTAAGCATCCCTGTCTAGCGCTGCCTAGGGGCTAGAGGCTGGGCACCGTCCCGATTAGTCTCTAGGCATTTGAAAATTAAGAAAGTGCACCTAGACCGGCTTAGGCATCCGCGTAGCTCGTCTAGGCGCCCATCTAGCCCGCCTAAACCTGCCTAGATCGCGACTTTGACTTAGATAGAAAATTAATAACTTTCATTTTGCATTTTAATTTTTTAATAAAATGTAAAAGACTTGTTGAATATTTGGATTAACACTCATTATATGCTTGTTTCTCATGTTTTCCATATGTTCTAATACTTTATAATTTATATATCATTTTACATTTCAATTTATGCACCCAAACTTATTACGTGTGCATTTTTAAGTGTAAATAGACACTTATATATAATTGTTTGGGCCTAACATAATATTTTGGGCCGAGCTTTGAGTCGTTCTCGGTCCACTAACGTTCATCTAGAATCTTGTCATGGGCTGTCCAATCAAGGTTGCCCGAATCCTATTATGAAAAGGATTGGTTTAGATAAGGGTGAGGTAGTCGAACCTTAGTGCAACAAGGAGTCTTAAAGCTAAGGATGCTTAGAATTAGGGGATGAATCTGGTTCGTTAAGGAGCTTGGTTCAGAGTCCTATAGGGGTTAGGATTGGCTAAAGCATGATCAGATTGGGTTGAGGAGTTTTAGTCCAAGTAGATTTCTAGTTCGACCATAAGGGGGTTCGATGCTATTAATAGAGAGGGGAGTGCATCATTCAAGGCCTCTTAAAAATCAACACACAAATTGCCCTGTGCAAAGCTTCTCAACAACCCTGAGTTTTTTTCCTTTCCCTCTTGTCGTCTCGCCAACACATCCTCAGTTTGGATAGAGAACATTGTGAAGGCAACCAGCGACATCTTCAGTTTGGATAGACAGTATTGGAGCTGTAGAATCAGTAGATCAATGAGCACCTTCAGTTTGGATAGACAACACTGCTTCCAGTCCGACTGGTTATTTATCCAAGTCTTGGTCAATAAAGATTTCCGAGTCCTTGTTGGTAGAGATCATCTCATCTGCCTTCTCGGTGAAGTAAGGTGTTACCAGGTTACTACATTTGGCAAATTGAAAGGTGAATTTGAAATTGAACTTTGTAGAACTAGCAACCTTATCTTCAAGCTCTAGAACCTGAAGGCCGAGATGTGTTCCTTCTTAGGCCACAGTTGGAAGATCAAGAAGTTAGTAGTGTGCCCAACGCCACATCAACATATTTTACTCCCTGGTCGAACTCGGCCGACGAGTTGGCACGCCTCGTACATAACCGAATGACATAGTTAGTTTATTAATTACTCGGCCTACATGCACGTGGGCTTAGTAGTTTTATGGTCAACAATAATATATAATAAATTTACTTAAATCTGCATAGTCTGCACAAGCGCTAGGCCCCAACCTGCCGCTTGATTAGCGCCTAGCTTATTTGAGAACCTTGTTCCAAGTAAACTCGTATCCCAAAAACTTGAACTCTTGCAACCCGACATCTTCAATGGCTTTTCTAAACTCTTCAATCTGTACAGCAGGCTTGAGATGGTCCCTTGTTTTCTTACGCATACTGAGAACTTCGTTGAAATCACCACAAAACCCTGTGAATTGACAACAAGATTGATCTTTGAAACTTACACGAACATTAATATGCCCTATTAAGAATGAATGCAACGAAACTAACACTTCAACTCTCCAAAAGATACATAAACTGCCAGACCGTCCTTCTTGAGGAACGTAAAACACTCATTCCACGCTCCCAAACGTTTCTTTAATCTTCCCATTTGAATCTCAGACATTCTAGTTTCACATAAGAAGATCAAATTTGCCCACTTATCTTGAAAAAATATCTTCAAGTCTTGGAACATTCGTTGGTTGCCAAGCCCACAAATGTTCCAATAGAAAACTAAAATTAGACCAAGGAAACCCATCAAGGCTGGTCTCATATGCCTGTGATACAAAATCTGCAAAAACTACTCTGTGTTTACCTCTCTCACCATCATTCGACAATATTATGACATTCGTCTTAACGCCCTGACCTCTAGACCTTTTCCGTTTTCCTCCTTATGTGTCTCTCCCCTGCTTGATGGAATTTCCAGCTGTCCCACCTCTCAAACCTTTGCCTCTTGCTAAGAAGGATACTAACCACTTGATTCCATCAACCCTAGGTACTTTTGGGTGTAACTTTATAGTGTTTCAGGATTTTGTATGACTGGTGATTGCAAAACTCATTGGAGGAAAGCTTGGTGAGGTTGTATGGGTTAATAATCGTGATGGAAATGACTGTACAGGTCGGTTTATTAGAATCTGAGTCGGGCTTGATGCAATTGTTCTTTTTGCTATGGTGAACTTCAATACCTTTTTCGAAGATGAGAGTGAAACACTTTCATTATGAATATTTACCCGAATATTGCTACAAGTGTGGTATAATTAGACATGCGTCTTTTAAATGTGTTAAACGACAAACGAATGGTCATGGAAAGATGACTGAAAGAGAGAATGAAGTTTTTGTCTTAGCTTACAAGGGTTTAGAGGCAGAGACTAGTCTAAGGAGTAAACTTATTGGCTTAGCGGCTTAGAGACAATCTTCTACGAGTTCAGGAAATAGATATTCTGGTATGCTATCTTGTAGCGATGGCTCTTGGAGACGTGTTATGGGAATGAACATTTATCCTTTTGCTCAATAATCTAGGCAATCGTCCACCACAGGAGAAGATGATGTGACTAACACGGTGAGTTCTCCGACAAGAATAAGGCCAAGGAAAGAACAAGCACATAATACAACAACTGGTTGTGCAACGAATACAGAGTAATAAGAGATTTTGTTCTTTTTCCTCTTGTAAGTCGTGTGGCGGAATAGATAACACCTATATATCTAAACTTGGGTTTGGCTTCCACGGGAACTCAGTGTAACATGGAAGAGATTCAGAATTGGGACGGGCTGTTACAGGGAGGCGATCGCTGATCCATCAAGATTTAGTTTAGTTTTGTACACCTACCTTACTCCAATGACAGGCTTATCTGATGGCCTATTCATTAACTGCCATGTATTGTTTTTCTCTATCATGCTTAACTTATCTTCCATGGCTTTGTTTCATGAGACATCAGTTGCAGCTTTAGTGTAGCTTTCAGGTTGTACAATGCACAGGTTAAAATACTCATAGACTTCACTCACTTTCTTCCATTTCAGAGGTGTTGTATCATAAGTTTCAGACTCTAGAATTCTAGATTGAGTGCTCCTTAGCTGCTGAGACAAGAAAACATTCTCA
Organism: Pyrus communis; assembly: GCF_041283825.1. NCBI lineage: Eukaryota > Viridiplantae > Streptophyta > Magnoliopsida > Rosales > Rosaceae > Pyrus > Pyrus communis. The sequence goes on from NC_142580.1 coordinate 29,402,873, forward strand.
GTACCATTCTCAATTGACTCTTCACTTTCTGAACCAAGTTGTGGAATCCTGACACTTGTGACTGCATTAGACTCCTAATTCCATTTCTCATCTTTATTAAAAAGTACATCTCTAGAAACGATGATATATTATGTGCTAAGATTGTAAATCCTATATCCCTTCTCGCATGCGCCATAGCCTACAAATATACCCCTTGTGCTTGTAGGCTGTAGTTTGTGCCTCAAATGACTTGGTATCAGTATGTAGCACACTGAACCAAATATTTTCAAGTGTTTTACCCATGGCTTCCTTCCACTAACGGTCTCAAATGGAGTAGTACCATCTAGAGCTTTTGTGGGACATCTATTCAACAAGTACACAGAGGTATGCACTGCTTCACCCTCATAGTTAATAGGGTAGTTCTTTCTCATGTAAGACACAGTTTGCCATTTCTACAATTGTCATGTTCTTCCTTTTTACCACTCCATTTTGCTGTGGAGTATAAGCCACAGTCAGTTGCCTTTCCAATCCTAAATCTTCACAAAATTTGTTGAATTCGCTAGAGGTGAACTCCCTTCCTTTGTTAGTTCTCATTTTCTTCAGTGAAAAAAGCAATTTGTAATTCAACCATTGATTTGAATTTCTTGAAAACACAAAACACCTTAGATTTGTTTCTCAAGAAATACACCCAAAACATCCAAGAATAGTCAGCTATGAATGTGAGAAAATTCCTATTGCCACCCAATGTTTAGATCTTCATTGGACCACAAGCATCCGAGTGAACAAGTTCCAATGGTTCACTAGCTTTCCATGTAGGTTCTTTTGAGAATGGCTCTCCATGGTGTTTTCCCATAGCACAGTCCTGGCATACATCACCCATCTCTTATATCTCTGGTAATCCGATAACCATATTCTTTTCTTCCAACATTTTTAGACTCTTGTAGTTTAAATGGCCAAATCTCATGTGCCAAATAACTAAGTCATGCACAACATTTGTCTTCAGTGCAAACTGTTTTCCAGAGTTGACTTTCAAAGGAAAGCATCTGTTGCTTTTCTGCTGAACACTCATAACCAGATTTGTCAACTTTCTATCTTCATAGACCTCTACCTTGTAATCTCCAAATAATAGAAAATAACCATGTTCAGACATTTGCCCTACACTTCCCTTATGTATTTCTTTCCCCTCATAACTTCCCTTATATATTTCTTTCTCCTCATTGTCTCAATCACAAGTGATCCTTTACCAACCACATCAACCAAAACTCGAATGCTAAGTTGAACTTTAGCTTTAACATTTTTGTTAATGTCAACCGGTAAATCCTCTATAGAAGTCATATGGTTGCTACATCCGCTATCTATGTAGCATGCATCACTCAACTTCTTTCCATTTGAATCATGACTTGCATAGAACAGATTCCTAGCATCTTCAATCTGTATAGCATAGTTAACTTGCTGCAAAGGTTTTTCAAGATTACAATCCTTTGCAATATGTCCAAACCTGTTGCATTTATGACATTTAGGCTTCCTCTGTTCCGACATTGACCATAATGGAGCTTATCACAGATCTTACAAGAAATTTTAGCATAATTGTTACCCTGCCATGGTTTCACAAGATTATTCACCCTATTTGACCACTGTTTACCCTTGTTCTTAAAACCCTTTTGAAATCTGGAATTTCCAGCTTGACCACCAAATTTGTTAGTTTGTTTGGATGAGACATCAATATTAGCAAAAGCCATCTCTGAGCTACCTTCATTGGATTTGCTCAATTGTTGCTCATAACCTTTCAAGATGGATACTGTGGAGCCAAAAATAATGAAGAAAATTATGGAGGCGACACGTGTACTTTTGGGTTAAAAGGGCCAAATTACCCTCGAGGCACATCGTGATTCCCATGCGTATACATCGGACAATAATGGCTCAATCAAGGAAGAGTCAAAGGTGATCAAAATGGTATTTATTCAAAACCCTCTCATCACTCCTCATAAAATCCTCACTCAAAAGGTAACTCCCAATTATCCTATTTAAATTATGATTGATTACCAAGTTAATTGCAAGATACTATTTCACATAATATCTTGTAAACTCCAAGTTAATTGCAAGATACTATTTCACATCATATCTTGTAAACTCATAATTCTACCAATAATGGCCAGTCCCTATTTCTCTAAAAAGGGCGAGCCACACCCCTATATATAGGCCATTCTTTCCCCAAAAATTCCTAAACACTTTCTATTTCAAATTCACTATGGTATCGGAGATTCTTCGGCCAAAGCCCCTCGATTCATCGTCGGCGCGTGAGACTTTTGGCCTTAATCTTAGATGTTATTATTTTGCACGTGCATTTTTTTCAAAAGAGAAGATGGCAAACATTTGTATCCACAAATTGGTGCTTTCATTGAGAGTTTGATTCATACGCTCAAAGAAGACTCTCTTATTCAAAGTTTCTCATTTCTTGTTGTTCGTAAATTTTTCATACTTTCTTATTCTTAGAATTTTTTAATTCTTTGAACAGAGGTAAGAGAAAAATACAATGACAGAAAATTCAGAAATGATGACAAACGGAACTTCGTACATAGGGGTGGGCGCGGTTTGGTTTGGTGCGGTTTTGGGTGAAACCAAAACCAAAATTGCAAGTTTTTGCGGTTTGGTTTGGTGCGGTTTTGAGGCTAAAACCGAAATGAAACCAAACCATTTGGTTTGGTTCAGTTTAGTTTTAAACGGTTTTGATTTGGTTTGATTGTTTGAGAAAACTATTATGGTTACCTAGTTGTATCTCATTTCATTTTCCTTTGATATACACTTCAATTCTCTTCTATGAGCAACGTTTACTGTTTCTTTTTCATTTTGCATGTCTTCTATTACTGCATTGTTCAATCAAGCATGGCTTCAATCACAGTCAAGCATGCATGCATACAACATACATTATTACACTCATTCAACTTACTTTGCATCATTCAAGTTTCAAACCTTTGACTGACTAACTGCCAGCCATTCGGTGCATGTGAATAATATCTAAAGTAGCAGGTATTGTTTGTTTGAAATATCTATCTGGCTGCCATTAACAACTTGCTTTGAACATATCTAAAGCAATATATCTTTAAATATCTAGAGATATATCTATTTGATTCAAAGGCTAAGATTGATTAGTGTGCATGTTTGATTTAAATAATTATGGGTTTAACTTGTACGAGATCATCTTTTTGAGTGGAGACCAAGAGAGACAGAACAAAGAGATGAAGAATGAAGTTGAGCAACAAATGAGTAAAAGAAAGAAAGAGTACAGACTATGACTAGAAGAAAGAAAAGAAAAAGATTATGTGGTCATGTTATGATGTGGTTGAGTCCATACTAAATGTATGGACTTAATGAAATAACCAATTAGAATTTAACATTTAATAAAATTATGCGGCTTCGATTTTGGAGGGCCGAAACCGAAACCAAACCGTTTCTCCCCTATTCGGTTCGGTTCCAAACCGAAACCTTTTTGAAACCGCAAAAGCAAACCGTTCAGTGCGGTTCGATTTGGTTCGTGTTTTGGCTTCGGTTTTCGGTTTCAAGTGCCCACCCCTATTCTTACATTCAAAGATCCAGATCAAATGATGGAGGATGAGATGTAGCCCTACTACGACGATCCACGAGGCTCAACGCGATGGCGAGAAGAGCAACTTTGCCCCCACTGAGCACCACCATCATGGTAGCCACGACAACCACTGTGGTAGTGGGGAGTGGGCCAGGTTTATGGCAACGAGACAATCAGGCCACAACCCAAGAAGCACAAGCCCTAGAGGCAGCCCAACTTGCTGCCACTTTAGCAGCCCAGACCCAGATGCCAGCAGGAGCAGCCTGGTACACCCAAGCCCACGCCACAGAACAATGGCAAGCCCAGGTCCCCATTGAACAGTAGCCGGCCCAAGCCTTATTGAGGAGAACGGAGGCCCAAAGCACGCACGCTTTCATAGCCCAGCCCACCTCAGCGGTCAGGCCCATTTAAGTGATCGGACCCGTTTATGCGGCAGCCCACTCATGTGGCCCACCAACAATCTCAATCGGTTCAAGACTGGTTCAACCATCCCAACTTCAAATTTTTAGATCGACGATTGAACTATGGGTATTTTCACCTCATTTATTCACAGATTTGACGTATCCCAACTTAAATGTCACGCTTGGAGTCCATTACACTTCCACTACTCAAGGAGACGTATAACATCCATACTCTTCCACCCTAAATGGCGAACAACACTTGTCTCGACAAGTCATAGAGTTAACAAGTGCCTTCGGGCAACAGACTACCTTGGTGAATCAGCCTGCGAGTAATTTGCTCACTTGCTAGGAACGTACCACATGTATCGTAACCGTGACATAGACGAACCGAGCACATGAAAGATCCCACATAAGCGGGTCACCTTTCATTGACAAGATCGAGTAGACAGGACTATCCCACATAAATTGTCAGATACAAAGATTACTTCTGTTTCAACAAATGAGTAGTTCAGCTTATTGGCTCGCCGAGGGTAGACGAGTACCAAAAGGACACACCAACCCAACTACCAAGAACTGGGGGCAGGTCTTGTTCTAGCCCAAGCCAGCCCTCTCACAGCTGTGCCTACCTACTCTAAGGCTCCCGATAGCCCTTAATCTACCACCATGGCTCCTAATTATGTTGCTATTGCACCACGGCTCCCAGTCGTGCCGATCTTGCCATGTGGCTCGCACTGACCAAGCCCATGGCACTCCAAAATTTAAAGCATCGAATGACAAAGCAGAAGACAAAGCTTTTCTTTGCAGCCCTTGCTAGCGAAAGACTTAGCAGTGAAGACACTTGCAATTTATTCAGATTCTCAACTAACCACTAACCAAGCTTCAGAAGAACACACGATGAAACATTTAAGGATGGCACAATACTTGGGGAAGGTCCAGGAACAGCTTACTATGCTTCCTATTTACATCTTTACATAGGTTCCACAAGCAATTCGAAATCTTAAACAGATCAAGAACAAGACCTCACAGGCTGAGGATTATTTTAATTGTCCAGCTTTCCTCAGCTGCGCTCATGACAACGACTTCCATGCTCTCCAGTGCGAGAGGATAAACTAATTGCTCTCCAGTGTGAAAGGGTAAAAAAATTCCCCAACACCCATCTGGGTCTGCTCTCCAGCGCAAGAGGATTACCTTATTCCCCAACACCTATTTGGGTCTGTTCTTTAGCACAAGAGGGTTACCTTATTCCCCGACACCCATCTGGGTCTGCTTTCCAGTGCAACAGGATAAACTAATTGTTCTCTAGTGCGAGAGGGTAAACTAATTCCCCGACACCCATCTGGGTCTGCTTTCCAGTGCGAGAGGATAAATAATTTACCCTGACACCCATCTGGGTCTACTATTCAGTGCAAGAGGATAAACTAATTGCTCTCCAGTGCAAGAGGGTAAACTAATTCCATGTCACCCATTTGGGTCTACTCTCTAGTGCGGGAGGATAAACTAATTGCTCTCCAATGCGAAAGGGTAAACTAATTCCTTGACACCCATTTGGGTCTACTCTCCAATGCGAGAGGATAAGCTAATTGCTCTCCAGTGCGATAGGGTAAACTACTTACCCAACACCCATCTGGGTCTGCTTTCTAATGTGAGAGGATAAACTAATTGCTCTATAGTGTGAGAAGGCAACACAGTTCAAAAGATCAAATAGTCAAAGACCAGCTAAGCAGCAAATGGTTAGGAAGCAGCAGCCACTTCATGCTCAACAGTTCACTCATCCAACTCTTTATCTTCAGCAGCTTCGATCTTGGTAGCTCCGTCCTTGATTGCTCTATCTACGACAGTTGAGAAATCAAACTCAAGCAGTTTCCTTATACTTGGAAAGCAAGCCAAACGTGGCAACCCAAACCGTGGCCTATACCACGCCATTTCCTCGGCCTATGCCGAGCTAGCCCTTGATTTTAGTTAAGCTGAGCAGCATAAGCTGTGGCCTCTGCCACACTACCTCCTCGACTCATGCCAAACCGACTCGTGGCCCCTGCCAGCCGACATCGCACCACCTCGACTGCTGCCCTGTGGCAACACCACCCAAGAAAAGACAAAGAAAATTAAGTTTTTCTTGCATTGGTGCAGCGCAGAGAAGACAAAGAAATCAACTGAAGACGATTCTTTGCACGGGCAAGCAAATAAGAGTGCTAGGGGAGGGGGAACAAATATCCTCTAGCTTTCTCTCTTTCTTGTAGGGATAAATAATTGGCCTCCAAAGTTGATTTAATCCCTTACTTAAGGTAGGCTTAAATAGGCTTTGGAGGCAATTTATTTCCCTTTCCTAGAAGAATCTAATTCCAAGTCCAAGTGGGAATCTGCATCAAAGTTGGAGATCTCTACACCTGCTGCCCTTTCTTGCGAGCAGCCCAGCAGGTGTAGGGGCATTTGTGAGCCAAAAATAATCAAAAAATTATGGAGGCGACACGTGTACTTTTGAGTGAAAATGACAAAATTACCCTCGAGGCACACCAGGATTCCACATGCATGCAATGGACAATAACGGCTCAATCAAGGAAGAGTCAAAGGTGATCAAAATGGTATTTCTTCAAAACACTCTCTTCACTTCTCATCAAATCCTCACTCAAAAGGTAACTCCCAATTATCGTATTTAAATTATGATTGATTACCAAGTTAATTGCAAGATATTATTTCACATAATATCTTGCAATTAAACTCATAATTCTACCAATAATGGCCAATCCATATTTCTCTGAACAGGGCTGGCCACACCCCTATATATAGGCCATTCTCTCCCCAAAAATTCCTAAACACTTTCTCTCTTAAATTTTAAATTTGGCATCGGAGATTCTTCGGCCAAAGCCCTCCCCCCATTCATCATGGGCGCGTGAGGCTTTTGGCCTTAATCTTAGGTGTTATTATTTTGCAGGTGCATTTTCGTCAAATGAGAAGATGGCGGAAATTTGCATCCACAGATACAACATCTTGTGCATCAATAACCTCTAGATCTTTGGTATTTTCAATCACAGATGTTACACTATCATAAGATTTAGGCAAGCTAATCAATAGTTTTTGAACTATTCTTTGATTGCTAACTTCTTCACCATTACTTTTCATTTGATTAATAAGATCAAACACTTTATCCAAATACATAGAGAGAGATTCAGTAATAGCCATTCTAGTATACTCGAATTCACGTCTAAGACCTTGTAATTTAACTGACCTTACTTGCTTATCTCCAATGAACTCGCTTCAAGATATCCCAGGCTGCCTTGGCTGATTCTTGATTAGAGATTCTGTGAAAAATCTGATCGGAGACTACATTTTGTAAAGTACCCAAGGCTCTTGCATCCTTCGCAACATTTTCCTTTCTGAGTTTCTTTTCATCAGCAGTGAGTTTTTTTTCCTTCTTCGTTGAGGATTTGACCCCATTTTCATCCAAATTCCTTAGTTCATATGAACAGAAGATGGTTTTCCTCTTAATCTGCCATAAATCGAAATTCTGAGCATTGAACACAAGTGCTCTTAGATCACTCCCACTAGAACCAGCCATGTTAGACTTGGATCTCTAAGAATCGAAGTTCGAATCGAGAAAAGATCGTCTCGAAGCAACTCGCGATTCTTCACAGAATCAAGTGCCTATAAATTAGATCGAAACCAACTCTAAGGCCATGTTAGAATTTGTAGCTAGATGCTTTGTGATGTGTGTGTGAGAGAAGAACAAATTGAAATGCACAAAATTGGAAGAACAAAATATGGAAAATTCTTTACTCAGAGAATGTTACTCTGGTGATGCTTCATTGATGATTCACACACTGAGCTTGTGAGCTCACAACAGTCCAAGCATATTACCATAAGAGGAGAGAGAGAGAGCAACACATCTCGATCAATCTCAACCCTCCATTCAATCTAGCCTATGAGCTAATTACATCTGTCATTCCTCTAGCATATAAGGTACATAACCAACACTCTCCAATAACAATATTACACCTGAAAATTCAACATAAATCAGTGAACACATTTACATTTCAACAATATATGCGTACAGTGATAGCCTAGGCCAGCCATCACGGCACGAGAAGTATCTCCTTTTTCTTTGCTTGACCAACACTAGTCAGAACTATCGCAGTCCCACTATCATTGCTGACCTACGCATTATCTCACATATTGCAATTTACAATAGAGTACTAGACATCAAGAATATTGCAACAGAAGTCTTGGGTTCTTTTCTTTTTTTTCCTATAAACTGCTTCATTACCATTTTCACAGGTATCTATGCAGAACTCCACTAGCATTGGTAGGCCTTTGTGGACAAGTAGAGGCCACAATAGAAATATTATAATCGTCCTCCTATATATAGTACAAATTTGGTACAGTTCGAACAATTGGTCAGTTAGGTTTAGCATATCCTATGTTATATTATATATTCAAGTGCCGCAGAACACTCTTGTGGGCTCACTTCAAATAGTATTCATATATTTCAAGCTGTTGTTTAATTTGTAGATTTTTTTTTTCAAAGATTATTCTTGAGAAATTATTAATATATAGTTGTAAGAAACATGATATTTTAAGAAAGCACAAAAGTGACAAACATATATTTGAGTGTTTAAATAGTTTCTGTTACAATATGTATTCGTCTCTGGATATACTCTTCTAGACAACATTTTTAAGGATATGAATTTTATTATATAAGAATTGTCACTTTTGCTTCCAAATTTGGAGCCAAATTGGCTCAAAATTGTCCCATCTAAGATTTTTAATTTTTTTTTTTTTTTAACAAAATGGTCTTTTTCATATGACATTATTTACTCATACACTAAGTTAATCATAATTGTGAATATGAGAATTTTGTTTAAAATATAAGGTTGATGCACCCATATATACTGTAACCACTGTACATTAAATAATATAAGGAGTCATATATATTTTTTGTACAACCAACATTCTAAAAGATGTTAGGCGCTGCTCAAGCGGTGAGATGGTGTCTAAAACCTAGGCGGTTATGTGGGGGCTTATACGGATTTAATTAAATTTATTATCTAACATCACTACAAAAAAAAAAAAAAAAGAAAAAAAAAATTTGCCAGACGAAACAACTTCGTCGGCTAAAAGCGATATTCGTCGCTTGAGATTTTAATCGACATAGGTTTGTTAGCCAAGAAACAATTGGGCAAACCTCATCGCAAAGAGACTTGCACAACGGATGCACTATTGCATCGGGTAAACACACGTTTATGGATGCAACTTTCTACCATCCCTTCCTTTGACGAAAATGCACCTGCAAAATAATAATACATTGGATTAAGGCCAAAATACTCACTTGCCCACGATGATTTTTTTTGTGTTGGGGGGGGGGAGGCTTTGGCCGAAGAATCTCTGATGCCAAAGTTAGAATTCTGAAAAGAATGTATTTAGGAGTTTGTGGGTAGCAAATGGCTTAGCATTTTAATGAGATAAGTGGGGTATTTATAGAAGGGTGGCCATAGACCTGGCATTCGTTTCGTGTTTCTCGTGTTCGTATCCTTTTTGTGTCATACCCGATAAGTTAATGGGTCATGTTGTGTAGTACCAGTTAAAGTAAACGAGTAATATGACCTGACCTGAAATTGACCCGTTAATATTATCAAGTAATATGACCCGACTCGTTACCCGTTAAGAAAAATATATTTTAAATCAATAAATAATGAAAATGAAAAACATAATTTCACCCAAAAAAATGTAAAACATAATACTAAATTAATATATACAAACTAAAATTTCGAAGTTGACCCCTTCACGAAAGTTGTAAAGTGTAGCGACCTGTCCCCAAGTATTACATTTTTTATAATTTTTAAATGTGAATTTATGAAAATTCCCTTCAAGGCAAAGTGTTGACTTTTGTTGACTGCCGTGTCGTGTCACATAAGGTTCATTTTCTTGGTGTATCCTCGTAGTACTCGTCGCTACGAATGCGTGAGTGCAAACGGATCGTGATTTGGAGTTATAACGAAGGAGATATTAATGTTTAAAGTTGAGGGCAAAATTGTAAATTTATTTATTTCTAGAATGCTCCAGATTTTTGGAGCAAAATCTGGTGGAGCCACGTGTGTGGCCCAGATTAAAAGAAAGAAAGATGGGCGATGTTGATGAATTATAAAGGAGAGAAAGGAGGGGGATGTGAGACCAATCGGAAGAGGAGAAAGAACTAAGGTGGCCAATTAGGAAAGAAAGAAAGGAAGGGAAAGGAGAGAGGTGAGTGGCACCTAACCTAGACCACCATCCCCTTCACCCGTACACCCACGGATCCGACCGATGGTGCTGCTGGGTTTGAAGCAATTTCCCGCAATTCTCACCCATTTTTCAGGTGATTTTCACCTATTCACCCCCACCAAACCTCATCACCATATACCAACATCCAATTCTAGTGAAAATTGATACGAAATGATGGAGATTTCATGAAGAACACCCCGCGAGTGCCGCAGAAGACTTTCTCCAAATCCACCAATTCCGAAATGTTTTCCTTCAATTACCACCACCAATCTACTTCCCTTGAGCCTAAAAACGATGCCAAATCATTGGTTGGAGCGTCGGAGTCAATTTGAGGACGAATCAAGAGTCACCCTTTATAGGGTTTTTGACAGATCGAGGGGAATTTGAGGTGTTTCCTGGCCAAATTGACCTTAGTCAAAGGTATGAAAGTTGCTCTATTCATTGAGATCTTCATTCTCGTAAAATTTGGTAATTTTTAGAAATAGTTAAATTTTCCGACAAGTCGGGGCGGCCAACCGCCACCTGTGGCAATGTGTCGGCCGAGACGTCCCCTGAACTTCCAAGGTTAAATTTGAATACTCTGATTCCATTAGTGAAGTTCGATTGACGAATTTTCGTCATTTGAACGTAGTTCCATGAAAGTCCGCCACTTGATTATGATAGCAATTGACGATCTGACTGTTTGATCGTCACCAAATTTTGATATGTTATAATACGTAATATTTGAGGATATTAGAAACTTACAGATTGAGAATCCAACACGGATCTTCCTGAATAGGGTATGTAAGTTTTATGTTCTATTGATAAGAATTATAAGATATGATTTGATAATTGTTCTAGGCGGCAATCATTCGTGACGCCTTGATATTTGTGCTAGGGAGTTGTAGTGTAGACTCCAGGTGAGTGGGCTTTTCGGTTTTCTATATATACATATATATGTTTCCCATTTTTCCTAGAAATGGTTTTAAGTGGAATTTGGTTTAAAATGCCATGTCATGGTTGCTTTACATTTTAGCCTATGCATTAGTACAACTTTGCATAATGTTGAATGATGTTGCGAAGCCCAGGTAAGTTACAGGTGAGTACATTATGATGTTAGTGGTTGTGATGTCTATGGTTATGCCTGGATGCATTTGGTACTCATTATCCTGCACCCCAATGTTAGTGTTCTGCCCGAGGTCAGGGCCACTCTTCACGTGATTGTTCACCTCCCGCACCATACGCTCACCTTAGATCCAAGGCAGGTGCCAGCCTGTTGTACAAACCACATTAGGTCGTTCTGACTCGTAGGTGACTTGCGATACTTCACATGATCGTAGCACTTGAGTGTATTTATTTACACCTAGCCTGTCGTATAGACTACATTAGGTGGTTCTGACTCGTGTGCTGGTTTAGAGCCGTACAGGTCATGTTAGGTGACTCCGACTGGCATATCATGTTACATTGATTTATTTCACCGACTTACTTATTTCATTGCTGAGGTACTTGACATGGCATATACTTGGTTTTCACTACTCTCAAGCATGATTTCTATATACGTATGTATTATTATTTTCTGGGAAATTATGGGTTTTACAGCGAGGGGTTATAATATTTTCAAAAGGTTTTTATTAAAAACTTTATTTTCAGGCCAACTCACCCTTGTTTTTGCGCCCCTCCTGGTTTTAGTTGCTGAAAGTCCGTATCAACAAGGATTTGTGGCGAATCTCAATATAGGTGGCTACCTCTAAGGGTATGATCCTTACCCACACTCCTGTACTTTACTTATGCTCTGACGTTGCGTGTGAAACGGGCTCGTTCCCGCTTGCAGTGCACTCTGGTCCTTAGGCACTTTTAGGTTTAAATTTATTCACATTGTCCACATCATTATACTTTATGGCTTTGTCACCTTCCAGGTATTGGCCAACACAGCTTGATTCGAAGTCCTAGTGGACATTCCGGGTCATGGTGTGTCATAAAGCTTGTCATTACGAGTGATTGATTTTTATTATTTTTTACATTTTTCAAACTTCTACAATAGTTATTATTAATTTTATTAATTTTGTACTCAAATAAAAAACACCATTCGTGAGATTTGGAGTGTTTTAAAAATCTAAGTGACCATGTAACCAACGTCTAAGCGTAGAGGATGCAATTATGAGAGTTTATATATGCTTTCACATTTTTCAAACTTACACATTAATGATTATGAATTTTATTTATTTTGAACTCTCTTAAAAATACTATCCATGAGGGTTTGTATGGTTTTAAAAATTCAGACGATAATATACCCATCATCAAAGTATAGAGGCTGCGATTATAAGCGTTTGCATATTAATAAAAAAAGAAAAACCATCTAGTAACTTTATTAAATGATAAGGAAAAAAATAAAAATAAAAATAAAGTAAAAAAATACAATCGTGACTCGTGCTGGGTGTGACATCCCGTCCCGGAAATATCAAACGTACGTGTGAAATTACAAATTTGCCCCTAGATTGTTTCGTTATGTGTTTGGGTTGTTTTGTGTGGTGTTGGCAAGTGTAGGGCCACACACACACACTGTCTCACTCTCCCTCACCCTCAGTCTTCTCCCTGTCTCTCTCTCTCTCCCGTACTCCCATTTCTTCTTCTTCTTCCTTCAAACTTGTACGGACAAACCCAAAACCCCTCAAACCATCACAGATCGAGGAAACTAAGGACACCTTCGAACTCGTGAACCTCGTGCGAGTGCAGCCATACCATTTTCACGTGAGAAATACATCGTTTTCACGTCGATTCGACAATGGCAGTTTCGAGCACTATTCATGCAAACTTAATCTAGCTTGTTTTTGGGATTTTTAAGGTCGTAGGTAGCTTTGTGGTGTGACAAGGAGTCTCGGAGTACTTAGTTGGACGAAATTGGACGTCGGGAAGGCCTGGTTCGAAGTTGGCCGGTTTTGGTTTGTGTGGACAGGTATGATCCCGTGCGTTTTAGCCCTTAAAACTTGTTTGGATGTGTTCTACTAGTCTAGGGCTTCATTTTGGTTCAAAAATCACGAAAAACGGTTGAGAAACGAGTGAGAAAACTCGAGTTGCAGGTTTCCCAGTTTTCCGGCGCCGGCGACGGCACCGTAGACTGAACGGAGAAGGTGACGGAATATTCCATCAGAGTTGACGGAATATTCCTGACGCCGTTGACGGAATCCGTTAGAAATAACGGAATATTCCTCACGGCGTTAGTTGACGTCGTCAGTGTGCGCCGCACGTGCCTGCGCGTGTGGCCGTGCCTTGGCCGGCGCGTGCGGCGGAGGAAAATTTTTCTAAAAATATGGTTGTGATCCTGAGGTTGTGTAGAGCACGTTGGTATGTTCATTTGTCCATTTTGAGCAATGTATGAGAAGTTATTACGAGAAGTTGGTTATGTGCTTTAAAGTTAACGTTTTTATAGTTATTTCGCATATAGGTTACACGTACCCCGAGGACGAGCGTTCGCACTTGAGGCAGGGGGACTACGACCCTTCCACTTACCAGTTAGTGGGCTTTTGTTTTCCGTATATACCTATATACATTTATATTCCCAGAAATTGATTAAAAAGGGTTATTTATGTTATGCCATGCACCATATTATTATTGTTTATGCATCATCACATGCATTAGTAGTGGCATACATATACATATGCATATTGGGTGCTGTGGACGCACAGGTAAGTGCCAGGTAAGTGGTATTCATATTTACATTCAGCAGTAGTTTGAGATGCCTAGAGAGCTCATAACATGCACCCCCGGTGTTAGTGCTCCCGCCCAGAGTAGGGCACAGTCCTTCACGTGATGTTCACCTCTCGCACCACACGCTCAACTTGGATCCAAGTTAGGTGCACAGTTCTGTCGTACAGACCACTTTAGGTGGTTCCGACTCGTAGGTGACCCGCGATTATTCGCACAGCCTTCACGTGATCGTAGCACTAGAGCGTACATATATATTACACCCAGGCCTGTCGTACAGACCACTTTAGGTGGTTCCGACTCGTGGGCAGGTTTAGTTATTGAGTTGAGATTTGAGCTCTATATGTAGCCGTACAGGTCACGTTAGGTGACTCCGGCTGCCAGATGTTATGTTATTGATGTGATTTATACCTGAGCACTTGCATTTCATTATGAGGTTTTGACATGGCATATCCTGAGCATGATTGATATACCCTTGAGCATGTTTGGCATATTTATACATACGTATATGTTTATTTTCTGGGAAGTATACAGGTTTTACGGCGAGGGGTTAGAATGTATTTTGCTAAATGGTTTTCAAAGAGCTTTGTTTTTGCCCACTCACGCTTTTGTTTTGCACCCCTCCAGGTTCTAGTTGATTAGCAGTTTCGGTGGTTTCCCAGAGGACTTGTCCGGCATTTCTGACAGATACTCACTAGCGTAGGGTCACCTTCGGGTGTACTTATGTCGCAACTTTTCTTTTGGACTGCTATAGTCTTGCTCTGAACTTGTATCTCACTTATACTAGCACTTGTTTTAGTACTTTGTAAGCTAGTTTTAATTATTCGTACTTTTTTATTACTACTCTATTAGCTTCCGCACGCGCACATGGTTATGTCACCTTCGTGTGACGGCCAGCACGCCCTGATCTCGGTCGGGGTGTGTCACTGGGCGCACGTATTCCCCAACCCCTTTTTCCACTCTTTTTTCTTCCATTGTCAGCTATCATTAAGAGATTTTTTTTAATTTTTTTTTAACAATAAGAAAAAGACTTCAAATTGAATTACATTTTCTAGTTTTATTTTTGTAGTGTTGATTCCCATAGTAGTCAAGATGACGAGAGATTTTTCAATGTGCTCAGAACACAGGGTGGTACACCATGTGTCTCTATACAAGTATGAGGTTCTTGTGTTAAAAAATTAATAACATAAAAAATAAAATTTCTCACCATTTACATAATAATACGTGGTGTACAACTGGTGTTACGGGCACACGGAAAATTTCTCCAAGATGACACCCAAGCTCAAGAAATTGGATGGAGAGCTATATTTAATTATTGTAGGTATGTAAAAAATGTGAGGGAATTTTAATTTGGTAATTGAAAACAGCTGTTTAAATATAATTACTAAGACCATAATCTTCTTAAGGTTTTGATCTAAAGGATCACTTCTGGGTTCATCATTTTCAGTGTAATGGGTACTTTTACAAAACCAAAAATGGTCTAAGTTTCAAACCTTATGAAACTGAACCAAGAATTAGACACTATTTATAAAACTTGACTAATGAGTAGACACTATTTATGAAATTTGACCAATAAGTACACTGTTCATGAAACGAAACCAAGAATTAGGCACTATTTCTAAAACTAAACCAATAGGTGGAAATTATTTATGAAACTAGATTATATTGTCACATCCCGGCCCGAGTCTGACACACCCTAACCAAAATCAAGGCGTGACGGGCAGCACGCCTTGATTTCGGTCGGGGTGTGTCATATACACTATTTATGAAATTGGACCAAAAACTAGATACTATTTATGAAACATGGCCAAGAACTAGGAACTATTTATGAAGGTGGACTAATAACTAGGCACTATTTATGAATTCGAACCAAGAAAGAGACACTATTTATGATTCGTACCAATTACTGTACACTATTTATGAAACTGGACCCAATAACTAGGTATTGTTTATGAAACATGACAAAGAACTAGGCACTATTTATGAAACTGGACCAATAAATAGTGTAGTACTGTTCAGTTTCATAAACAATGTCTGTGATGGACTCACGGCTCCCACGCATCAATTTTTTATTTTTTTTAATATTAAAATTGTGTCATTTTCATTAAATTTTAAGTTCTTTTGTCATTTTTATTAAAATTTAAGGGTTTTATTTATTTATTTATTAATATTTAATTATTTTTCATTAAAAAAAGCCACAGCATGGTTTTTGGTTAAAATAAACTTAGCCCAAACCCTTTTAATGAAAACTCCCAAGATTTTAATATTTTAAAAACTAGTTGTTTTGTTGTTTTCCCCACTGTCCATTTTTGCAATACCGAGATCCAGAGTTCGATTCACTTGATAAAAAAAACAATTTTATCTCTATGGATTGAACTCATGTATTAAAATCTTGTGTCTCTGATATCACATGTTGGATTAAATCTACAAGTCAAGATAAGACATGAATTATAATAAATTACAGATCAATATTTGTATATGAAAAGAGTAAGAGCAAGCCATACGTGTAGAAGTTCTTGAACCCGAATCCATAGCATGAAGCGTGCGATGAACCTTCTCCTTTGTTGCAGAAAACCAATTGCTTGACTCACAATAGGTTTAAGTCCAATCATGACCGTGTTTTTGTGAGAGTAGAGGCCACTATACATAGACATATAATCTTTGCCAAATCAATTAGGAATCCGTATTAAAATCCATATATAGGAAACTAAATCATGTTTCCTTATTCCACAAGAAATCGATTTCAATGCTACACAGAATCCTTCTTTAATAAGTACTAGCATTTGTCACTTAGTACTACGGTCTAGTGGTATTCTTTTTCACATGTGAGAGGTCTTAGGTTCGATTCTCGCTAAAGACGAAATTGAACCACATTATTGCTAGCCCATTGAGAGGCTAAGCTCAACCCCCTCCTCTTTCGGTAAATAATATCGTTTGTTAAAAAATAAATAATAATAAGTACTAGCATTCCTTTTTCTGATAAGACTTTCCTATCAAATTGAATACATTATATCCTGCCCCTAAAACTCCTCCATCTCATACTCATATTCCAACATTAAAGACGTGAAATTCTTAAAACACAAACGACCACTCAGTGCATGCGGGGGATTACGGCATAAGTTTACAATTTAATGGTAATATCGAACAGCAACTACAAAAGAGTTGCGCAACAACTACAAGAGAGCAAATCATCAACTGTTTTAGACAACCTATTTCTCTCTATGTTTTCCTCTTGTTTGCTCTCCCTTTAAATTGAAAAACATCTCTAGTAAAACCAATGTTTGTTTCATGTTTCATAAGTCAAGGACAATAAAAAGTAAAACCATAAATCGTGAAAAATATAATATTTGGACACTCACCAATAGCCTCAGCTACCAACCAGATCACTTTACTGCGATTTACAGAGTATTCCATGAAAGACTGCGCAACATAAGTGCAGCCCTGCATATCAGGGTAAGATTTTAAATAAGTGCATTGAAGAGAAAGACCCAAATGTGTCAATATCAACGTAAAAGCATCAATTTATCCTGTATCATGTGATTCATAATCCCTCCTACAATTTCACTTCCTAAATCAAACGAAAGGAGGAGGATACATCGAAAGCCACATGCACCACGACGCATAATCATACCTGATACCCAAATAGTTAGTATAAAACTGCAGATTGGGCAGGATGTAATTTCGTTACAAAATTACAAACCACAACTGGCTATGGCACATTTGTTGAAGGAACTTGGATACTTGAAAGAGCTAAAAATATAATCATGTTTTTTGCTCAAGTACTGAAACAGAATACAGGCAATGCCATCTAAAGCTAGCGAGCTAATTTAGCACCACATGTTGGCTAACAACTTCGGATTCATCTAATCATAGCCTATGCATAATGCTCTGTTACAGTCAAGCTACCATGCATATTGCTTCTAATCCTGTGTGTACAGAAACAGAGAGAAAAAGAAACATGAACATGTGGTACATTGTCAATTTGTATTGGAAAAGGGTTGAATATAGCACTATTTAAACTGCATATGTGCATAGTGATGACCAACTAACTGGTTTTGTTTGGGTTAATATTTAATATTGGGCTTTATGAAATGGGGTCCAAGGGTGTCACAGCAAAATGGGGACTTGCCCAAAGACCAGTCGAAAGGCCTGAAGCAAATTGAAGCCATTTCAACCAAGGCATAGGTCATGTGCTTATGATTGAGTGACAGATGACAAAGATCAATTCATTATCAGTCAAAAAGCACTTTTTAGTGGCATGACGAATAAATAGATGAGGACTCACTGCCTCCGAGAGCCATCGGCCAAGAACAAATCCAAGACAGTTGGGCCAAATTGTCTATAAAAGGAAAAAGAGACATCAGAAACAAGGACACTCAACCAACCAATCAAAAGACATACAAACTCTGCTCTCAAGCCAGTTTGTACCCAAAAAGCTAAAACTTGTCCAGATTTAGTCTTTTTTAGATATAGTTCCCTTAGAAAAGTCATCTTTTGTCTAGTGTAAAAGCTTTGGTACCATCCCTTAGTATTGTAGTATCGATTCCCTTAAGTAAAACCTATTTATTTTCCATCCCTTTTAGCATACAACCTTCTGTAAACCCAAAGAGAAGTGGCTGCAAAAAGTTCAACCTTGTATGACAAGGTGAAATCTTGCTCGAGTCTCTTTGTTTGTACTTTCATGTAGTAGATCTGTCACTTAATATAATTTTCAGCATGTACTCAAGTTATTTTCAACTATTTTCTACTTAGGAAGTCCCATTTACATTTGAAAATGGTTCAGTTAATGAACCTGCTTTCACGAACATAAATTGTGATCAAGAAAGTTATTGAAAGGGCCTTGAACTCCCTTCGTTTCAGACATACAAGATTATGAACTAAAAGTCCTTGAAAAAGAACTTAATGCAGACTTAACCCATCTGTGATAATCCTTTGATAACAAGAAGTTTAAGTAACTTGGGGCGTAAGTAATCAACTTAAATCACACCTATTTAACATCTGTTATACTGAGATAACAGTGGCACGCCTAAATCCTTGTTAGCTTTGAAAACTAACAAGCCTCAAGGCCTACACCAAAGGCCCTACAAAGGCACATTTCAAACTAACTACGAACTCTTCTTGCAGCACACCAAGCAGTAAGTGCAAGACCGACAACCAACAAAGTGCCACAGCCTCGGGGAGCTGTGAAAGGGAAATCTTTCCACGAACATATTTTTGGCACACTCAGTGAAACTCAAAGAAAAAGATGGAAGAAATGAACTTTCAGGTGGACTACAGAGTATATGCAACCCTTTTGTCCAACAAGATCAGACATAACAGATTGCCTCGTTAACTTTCCATCTCCACGAAGTCCTGATATTCTGGAGAGCCCAACTTCTTCTGAGAAGTCAGGTGGAAAGGTTACAAATGAAGACTTGCAAGCCACCATGGTGCAGTGCTGAGAAGTATGAAGAAGATCAATCTGGAAACCCGAGGAGAAGTTAGTAGACTTTGTTCCTTAACAAGGACTCTACATAGGAGGTTGGAGTTAGAGTACTCCACACCAAGATATGGTTATGCCAGGGAAGTGATCAGGGAAGCAAGCCCTGAGAAGGAACCAGTGATCCCTCTATTTCCTTTACCTGAGGAGAAGAAGGATAAAAGAAAAAAAAAAAGGAGAACCCGAGTCTAGTCGACCAAAAGTGGAAGATATCCAGGAAACAAGTTTGCCCGACCCTCTATTATTCCCAATAGATGGTAGGGGCCAGATAGGGCTAGATGGAAGGAAGTATGGAATGACTCAGCAAGTTGAAGAGTCTAGTGGAGGGAAAGCTAGGTGGAAACAGCCAGAGCCACAGAAAGAGGCTTTCTCGGACAATGAATGTAACCAAAGTGGGGACCTTCTTATACCCCTCACAACAATGCGGCAAACCAGCAACTTAGAAATAAGTTAGCTGAGCTGAGAAGAATGGTGGTCCAAAATGCTCAACCACAAGGTCACCCGCTGTTCAGGATCACATACCAGAAACCCTACCCTAAGTATATTGATGAGCAGAACCCTTTTCCCTTCAACTTCAAGATGCCTGCTTTCCCAACCTTCAGTGGTGAAGACTATAAGGTGTCTTCCAAAAACCACATTTTTAGGTTTTCCAACTACTGTGTAGCATTCGAAGACAATCTTAACTATAAGTTAATATTGTTTGGGAATTCGTTGGTTGGCTTGGCATCTCAGTGGTACTTCCTGTTACCTCCTAATTCCATTGCCAGCTGGGGACAGATGGAAATGGCCTTCCACAAGCAATTCTATAGGGTGGAGCCCGAGATAACCATCAATGATCTAGTAGAGGTGAAACAATATGAACATAAGTCCACAGAAGACTTCATGATAAGGTTTAAAAGGACAAGGATGAGGTGCCATTTTCTAATCAACCATGCTCAGCTCATAGCTATTGCCCGAAAGACTCTAGGGCTACTTTTAAGGAAAAAGTTTTATGATGTGAAATTTAATGAGCTTCAGGAATTGGTAATTGTAGCTACCAAGTATGAAAGGTTGTTGACCAAGGAACAGCAAGTGAAACACTCATCAAAAGTACCTTTATTCTACAAGATCAAAGCCCCAATACATTAGTTGGAGTTTGAAAGCCTAGAGCCGGGAGAAAATGACAGCAATATGGGAGAAGGTGTTGAATTGTGTGCAGCCAAGATGATCACTCCTTTCAAACCTTTGATGGTGAAGGGATTGGTCCAGCCTGTCAAAGACAAGAAGATTATGATGAATGATGGAGGATTTGTGCCTATAAAGCCCCCAAAGTACCAGACTTATTCTTTTGATTTGACCAAAGCTGTAGACATTTATGAAGAGTTAGTGAGGGCTAGAGTGATTGTGCCAGCACCAAAAAGATGCCCAAACCAGAAAAGTTAAGAGGGAAAAAGTATTGTAAGGTTCACTACACCTTCAACCATTCCATAGCCAATTGTGTGCAGTTCAGGGATTGGATCTAGGATTTCATAGTCAAGGGGAAGCTGTTGTTAGAAAAACCCCAAACTAACATAATGATTGACACATATCCCTTACCAGAAGGCCTCATCAACATGATCAACCTTAACTAGGTTGAGAAAGGAAAGGGAAGGGCTACTTGGGAAAAGAAGGGTGATAAAAGGTAAACGCTGATTCCATCTGAAGGTGTTAGAAGATTGCTCGACAAGCCCAAAGTGGCTGTAATCAATAGAATGGTCTTGTGCAGTAAATGCTAATGTGAATGTGAATTAGAGGTGCCAGCATCGGGCGCCATTATTGACAAAGAGTTAGTTAGAAGAAAAGAAGCAGAAGAACAAGATGCCCGCAGAAGTGTCATTCGGGCAACAGAGAAGGAAACTTCTAAGAATGTGGTCCAGAGATTAAGAGGAGGTTCTGAACCTAAAGGTCTTTCTGAGGTATTTAAGAACTATGAGGCCTCTGAAGAAGCTAAGGACAAGGAAGCCAAGATGCTAAGGTGCGTAGAAGTGAAACCTCTCCAGCCAAGTTATCACGGCAGTGCAAGATTCATCCCGACTCGGTCGAAAATGGTAAGTGGTTGGAAATGATGGAAAACCTGTTAAAAAGATAGGGGCATCTATGATAAGGAGGGTTCAAAGGCAGTATAAAACCCATATAAACTCATTGAAGATCCTTACCATTTCAGAAGCTTCTGGAAATGTCAAGTTTAAGGAAGCCACACAAGATGGGAGAAGACAACTCCAATGGAGGAGTAAAAAAAAAGATAGAGAAGGCTAATAGTAAAATAAAGGGGTGAAAGAAACCATGTACCTCAGAATCCTCATCCAGGAAAATACAGATTTTGAGGAGAGCTCAGGGAAATGTAATGATGATGCCTACACCAGGCTAGAGACCAAAACCTCTCTGTTTTAGGACCATTTCTCCTGAGATGGGATACCTTCACTTATACTGGAAGATGCACCCTGTGAAACCTCAAGGCACTTGGTTAATTTTGATATAGCAGTAGAGGAGGAGGTGCTCGAGTTAATGATAACGAAGGATGCTCAGGCTTGGATGGAAGAGTTTGTGTATCAGATTGAAGGAAAGAAACAAGAAGTACATGGACCCAACAACTTCCACGTAAACATGACTTATGTTTTATCAACCATGTTTTGTGCCGAACCAGATCAGCCAACCACAATGGAGGGTGATTATTTTGCAACAGAACCAATGATCGCACTTGTTAGTTTTGAGGAAGCTGGGAAAGAGGAATCAAGTATGGCAAACTTGCTTGAACCTGCACAAAGGGAGCCCAAGAGGGTGTATTCTGACCAAATGGTGTTCAGTAGGCCGAACGTAGTTTTGGGAGACCATCTCAAGCCCATATATATGACAGCTTATCTGGAAGGAGTACCCTTCCAAAGGGTGTTAATAGATGGTGGAGCAGCGATCAATGTGCTCCCACTTAAACAGATGAAGAGGCTGTGTAGAAGTAAGAAATATCTTATTCCCACTGATTTAACAATTTCTAGTTTCTCTGGAGCCATCATCAGAACGCATGGGATATTACCCTTGAAGGTTGACTTGGGTCCAAGCAAATCATGTTGCCTTTCTTTGTGGTAGATATCAGCTCTACTTATGGAGCATTGCTAGGTAGATATTGGATTCACCAAAGTCTGTCTGTGCCATCCATTTTGCATCAATAAGTTCCTATCAACCACAAGTCTAAAGCCAAGGAACCGGGATTTTGGGAGATTGTGGAGGCCGAGTCACGACCATTTCTCCCTACAGCTAATGTTGCAAAGGCAAACTTCTACAACCCCAGCATTGGAATCTTGCAGCGTTTGAGAGCTGATGAGAACAACCGCCCAACTAAGGTGACAGCCCAAAAGCTTTTAAAGCAAGGATTGTCTTTCACTAAGGAGGAATGGGACATGCCTCACATTGTCTCAGCCCACCAACACCAATGATGTCAAAGCAAACGAGGAAAGACCAAGTGATTGTAGTCAGATCCTTAATCAAGAGATTGATGGTGTATGGGAAAGAGAGAAAAGAAGTGAAGAAAGCTCAGCCATAGAAGAGGCAGAGTGGGAGATAGAAGCTTCAAGCACCAAGAACAGAGAGGAATAAGAGTTTTTGGGAAAGGAGATAGAAACAATCGTACACATGGCTGAGTGTATATATGACTTAGACTGGCCAGATGATGTGGCCCATTGGAAACCATTAATTTGGGAACCGAGGAGGATCCATGGCCAATACAACTCAGTGGCTTATTGGAAACTGGAGATCGGGCAAAAATAGTAGACATTTTGCATGAATTTAAAGACTGATTTGCTTAGAATTGCACTAAAATGCCTAGATTGGACCCTAATTTAGTAGAGCACAAAATGCGTATTAAGGAAAGGTACAAACCTATAAAGCAAGCTCTAAGTTGAATGTCAAAAAAGATAGAGGAAAAAGTCAAAGAAGAGATCAAGAGGCTGGTGAAGGTAGGATTTATTTGGCTTGCAAAGTATGTTAAGTGGTTGGCCAACATTGTACTTGTATTAAAAGTTGTAACTAACGATATTCGATGTTGTGTTGACAAAAGAAACATTCATAAAGCCACGCCTAAAGATGAATACCCCATACCTATGGCTGACCTATCCATAGATGCAATTGCAAAACACAAAGTTTTATCTTTCATGGATGGGAATGCTGGATATAATCAAATAAAAATAGCTAAAGAAGATATATATAAAACAACCTTTAGGTAACTAGGACATGTAAGAGCATATGAGCATATAGGCATGCCATTTGGGCTAAAAAATGGTGGTGCTACCTATCAGAAAGCAATAAATGCTATTTTTCATGATTTAATCGAGCATAGCATGGAAGTATACAGTGATGACATTGTGGTGAAGTCTAAAATTAATGAGCAACACTTAGAAGACCGCAGACAAGCCTTAGTAAGAATAAGGACACATAAGTTGAAAATGAATCCTAAGAAATGTGCTTTTGGAGTCAGATCGGGCAAGTTTTTGGAATTCCTAGTTCATAAAAGACGTGTGGAGATAGATAAAAATAAAGCTCAGGCTATAATGGAGTCACATTCTCCAACCAACAGAGTACAATTACAAAGGCTTCTGGGGAAGATCAACTTTATAAGGAGGTTCATTGTTAACTTGGCGGGCAGGATCCAACCATTGACTAATTTACTAAGACTGAAGAATCAGGAAAAGTTTGAATGGGGCCCATAATACCAAGAGGCTTTTGATAAAGTAAACGCTTGCCTAGCTTCTCCACCAGTGCTCATGCCCCTTTAGAGAGGGAAACCTTTGAAGCTCTGTATCTTTGCCTCTGAAAAGTTAATAGGAAGCTTGTTGGCCCAAAATAATGACGAGGGAAGGAGTAAGCAATATATTACCTTAGTAGGATACTTACTGAGGTAGAAATAAGATATACCCTAGTTGAAAAGCTGTGTTTAGCTTTATACTTCACTGCCTGCCAGTTAAGGCATTACATTTTGCCTTGCCACATCCATATGATTGCTAAAACTGATGTAATCAAGTATATGCTATCGAAGCCAATGCTAACTGGAAGAATTGGGAAATGGATTCTAGCACTTTCAGAGTTCAATTTTCAATATGTGCCTCAAAGAGCAATAAGGGGGCAAGCAATTGTAGACTTCTTGACTGGGCACCAAGAATCACAGGAAGAACTTATCAACATCCCAGGAACTCTAGAAGTGGCCAGTCTTTGGATCCCACCACGTAAAGATCATTTAGGCAAGGAGGAATGGATCCAGCAAGAAGTAAAAAGAATAACTAACCTTTGGATCACTCCTTGGGATTTGTATTTTGATAGATCTTGTACTCAATATGCTACTGGAGCTTGGATTGTACTTAATATGCTACTCATTCCATCTAGATTATTAAGATATTACTAACAATCGGGCAGAGTACGAGGCATTGATCGTCGGCTTAGAAATCCTGATAAAGTTAGGGGCAACTGAAGTTGAGGTGTATAGTGACTCTAAGTTGGTTATCAACCAATTGAATGGAGATTATAAATGCAAGCACATCACAATGACAAGTTATTATTTGGTAGCTACTCAATTGTTGAGTTATTAAGGTACTGAAGTTTCAGTCAATCATATTCCCAAATAAGCAAATTTAATTGCTAATGAGATGGCACAGTTAGTTTCTGGAGCACAGGTCCAAGAAAGAAAGTTTGAGGTGGGGGTGGAAGGACAAGAAGAAATCTATCTTCTATCTTTGAAAGAGGGGTTCAGCCTAGATGTAATGACCAAAGAAATTGAGATAGAAGATTGGAGAACACCCATCATTCAGTACTTAAAAGATCATTCTTTCCCCACAAGTAAGAAGATCAGGTAACAAACAACTAAGTTTGTCATATGAGATAGAACTCTGGTAAGAAAGACTCCAGATGGACTTCTGTTAAAGTGCTTAGGCCTAGAAGAATCAATGAGGGTGATGGCTGAAGTGCATGAAGGCATTTATGGTGCATACCAAGCTAGAACCAAGATGAGATAGCTGCTGAGAAGGTATGGATACTTTTAACCTGACATGGAAAAAGATTGTAAAGCCTATGCCAGAGGTTGTGAAGAATGCCAAAGACATGGACTCCTCCAACAAATACCTTCCGTTCCCTGGAATTCAATAGTGAAGCCTTGGCCTTTTAGAGGATGGGCAATGGACTTCATTAGGCAAATTTACCCAGCTTCTAGCAAAGGACACACCTTCATAATTGTGGCAACAGACTACTTTACCAAATGGGTGGAAGCTTCAGCTGTGAAGACTATTACTTCAACTGTTGTGAAGAAATTCATTGAAACCAAGATCTTACACAGATATGGGGTGCCCAAGATAATTATTACAGATAAAGGGCCATCTTTTATCTCAAGAGAAGTGGAGGAATTTGCTAACAAGTTCAAAATAAAGATGATCCAATCTAGTCCTTATTATCCTCAATCAAATGGTCAAGCAGAAGCTAGCAATAAGATCTTGGTAAACATTATTAAAGGAATGGTAGCAGATAATCCAGATAAATGGCATGAGAAGTTGGAAGATACACTTTGGGCCTACATAACCTTAAAAAGAGCAAGAACTGGGACCACCCCTTATGCTTTAACCTTCGGGCAAGATGTTGTACTCCTTATCAAGGTTCTAAAAGATGCTAGGCACTAGTCAGGAGGCTAGGTGGGGCCTAGTGCCTAGGAGGCTAGGTGGATGCCTAGGCGGATTAGGCGGATTTAAGTAAATCTATTATATTTCGTGTAAATAAGTGTCTATTTATATTTAAAATGTATATAATTTCATCATAAACTATAAAATAGAATGACTATATATTTTGAAACATTGGAAGATAATGAAAATACAGGGAACAAACATATAATGTGTGTTCATTTAATATTCAACAAGTTTCTTACAATTTATTGAAAAAAAATAAAATGCAAAATGAAAGTTATCTGGTTTCTGTCTAAGTGAGTCGCAATCTAGGCAGGTGCCAAGGTAGGTCTGGGCGGGCTAGGCGGGCGCTTCAGCAAGTCTAGGTGCCTTTTCTTAATTTTCAAATGCCTAGGCATTAATTGGGATGGTTGCGAACCGTCTAACGCCTAGGCGGGGTCTAGGCGGTGCTAGGCAAGGATTTTTAGAACAGTGCTCCCTATGGAAATCAATGTAAGTTTTGTGAGGCTTCAAAACCATTTTGGTCTACATAGTGAAGAATACATTCAAGCTATGTGTCAAGGGATTAAAGATTTGGATGTAGCTCAAATTGAAGCCTTGAACAAAACTCATGAAGGGAAGAAAGCTGTTGCCCGAGCATACAACAAGAAAGTGAAGTTAAAAACCTTCAAGAAGGGAGAGTTGGTATGAAAAGCAGTTCTACCCTTGGGAGCCCAAGTTGGAGGTTTTGGAAAGTGAAGCCCCACTTGGGAAGGTCATTTCTTTATCAACAAAGTGTTAGACAGAGGAGGGTACTGCTTGGCAGATTCAGAGAGAAACTTGCAAAGACATCCAGTCAATGTTAAGTTTTTAAAGAGATTCACCCAACTTTGTGGGATGTTAGAGATTGTTATATTGAGGAAGTCTAAGCATTTTGAGGGTTGAAGTTAATTTGTGCATTTACCATAGTTAAGCTTTGAAGTAAAAATAAGACAGGTGGGAAATGAAGAAGGAAGCCATTTCATTTCATTTCATCAAAAGAAAGTTACAAAAACCCTAGGTTAATAGTTTTACATCCTTAGCTAAAACAGCTATCCTAGAGTGATAGGTCTGCATGATTGTGAAGATTCCTAAATAATCCTGTGGTCACAGTTGCCTTGGGAGAGCTAGGTGGGCTGGCCTGAGAAGCAGCCTAAATAACCCTCAGGCTAGTCAGTTCTGAGACCACAGGGATCTCAAGGACCATTGGCTCCCCAAAAGTTTTTGGTGGTTACTTGGTAGCCTCAAGCATTGGAGAAGACTAAAAGAAGGCAAAATAAGGTATAAGTACAAGTTAAGGGAGAACTTAAAAAGGAATTCTGAAGGGCTTAAAGAGAAGTACTTACTAAAGTGCTATCATCTCAACGTAGTGCAACATCTCTCCAATCCTTGGGTTGAACTAGGAAGTAGGACTCACCACCATCGCCGGAGGAAGAGTAAAAGAGGTAGGAGCTGATCTTTGCCCGATTGAAGTTGCAGGTGCCCCAACCTTTGCCTAAAAAAGAATAAAGATTATTGTTAGCTTAGAAATTTGGAAAGTCATAAACTTAACCAGAGGTTAAATAGAAGTAAACCTTTGAGGGTTTGGTCTAAGGGGGGGAAAAGTGCACCGTTCAAGCTGAAGGAGAAGAAGGCTCAGGCTGGGAGATCCCTTCATCTCTAGTATTGTATTTCAAGCAAACAAACAAAAAATTAGCATAAGGGTCAAAAAATGAGAACTTCAGAAGTAACTTATTGCTTAAAGAATGAAAGTTATACCTTCAACTCCTCAAGGATCTTTTCAAGGACCTCCTTGTCTTCCTTTCAAACCTCTACACCCAATTGCGATCCTTGGGAAATAGGGGCAAGCTTCTTAGTAGCAGAAGGCCCTAATACAAGATATAGGGAGTGTTAGTACAAACTTGAGGAAAGTCGAAATTGAGGAAGAAAAAATAAGGCTAAAATCACTTATTAGAGGATTTTTGCTTATTCCTGCCCACTTCAGCTGGATGGGCAACGGAGGATTTGGAGGCCTTAGAAGTCTGAGCTCTAGTCCTCTTCCTGGTATGGGTTGCCCTCTAGCCAAGCAAAGCAAGTCGGGGCTGAGGCTTCTCATCGGGCTTAGACTCTGAAGTTTCCATTACGGTTACCCTCGCCCACCAAGGTGCCCACATCTCCACCTCAGGCCCAGCCTCGGCCTCTGAATCACTGAAGAGCTCAGAAATGTCCCCAGCTTCTCCAGCTGCTTGGTTGGACCCTGGCCCTTGCCTTGCAGCCTCGACAGAGCCTCTCGGAGGACCAAAGCATTTGCAACTTATTCTTCTGGCCCGACATCCGATTCTTCAGTGTTGCCTTGGCCTGCAAGACCAAAATAAGAGTTAGTAAATGACAGATTATGGAAACATCACCAAAAAAAGCAAAACAGAATTAGTACGATGTACTTATCAAAAGAAGCTGGTTCTTCTAGTTGATCGTCATCTTCTAATTCTTAAGTTCCTTCTTCTTTGGGTAAGATTTGAAGAAGACCTACTCGAAAAGATAATCATGGGCCTCTGAGTACACTCAAAATTTAAAGATCCGGGCTTATAGGTGATGCGGTTCATCACCTCCAGACTACACTGAGCTGCCCGAAAGGTCACATCGGCAAGAGAACGAAGGCAATAAAAGGTTTCACAGTGCATGGAGTCAAAGTAGGGCACTAAGATCGTCTGCCTAAAGCCTAGCTGTCTACCATAGAAATTGGGGTGGCAGACTTCTAACATACGTTGATAGCCAGTTCGGCCACTGCGTACTCCCCACGCTAGATCTCTCTGATGGATGCAACTTATGATCTTCTACTTGCAGAAACCACTGGCATTTTCCCCGAAAGCATCTTAGAATATCTGGTCTAAGAACCATAGGTACCTCCTGAGCACAGAGGCACCCTACTCCAAGTCTGCCTGAGTTTGACAGACTCTAAAGAAGTAAAGGCAGGCGAAAATAGAGTGGTTGGTAAGAGACGCCTCGACCAAGATGTGGGCTGGAGCCACTTCTTCAGGGAACTCCAGCGGTGGTGCCCGAAACTCAGGGAAGTACCACTAAAGCCATAGCTGGACCATCCAGGTTAGCCCATTAAGGTTGGTCTCAAAGGGCTCACCTATGGTCATCTCGTAGGGGAGGTGGTAGAGGTGTACGAGGAGGAAAAGCCCTGTGGCGACGTCATTGAAGAAGTGCAATGCCTCCACCAAGGGAATCCACTCCAATTTTACTCCCTTCGACATATTTGGTAACATATGCTTGTTCAACCAATATAGGAGGAAGTACATATGTTCATGAGCCTTATCCGCAGTGAAAGAGGGTAGGTTGAATGTCTTCTTGGCAAATGGGATGAAGCCCAAGAAGGACGTCCCATAGTTCTTGAATGTCGAGGACTTATACTCTAGACGAGTGATAAACTCAGAGACACCCAAGCTTTCAACAGTTGGGCAAGAAGGTGAGGTCCAATCATGGGTAATGTCTAGCACATGCTTGAGAGCCTTAGCCCAAAGACTTAAGCCATGTTAAGGATAGTGGGAGATATGAGACCCATTCTAAAGTCAAATGAGTGTTGTGGTTAGAAGCTCAGGCTTGGCAATCATCGTGACCTTAGAGAGCATAATGAGCTCATAGATTCCATTAGCCATCCACTTTTGCTTCCAAATGGGCTTGAGCTTGTCAACCCATTGCAACCAAGCTTCATCCCCCATCAATGGAAAGCCTCTTTTGAAATTGGACCATTTGGGGCCCGAGATGTCAGCCTCGGTGGAGTAGGGGTTGAGGGTGAACTAGTTGGGAGAAGGCATGTTGTTCTCCACTATGATAAAGACTCGGGCAATCCAGGCCAGCCCCAGGGAATGAACTCATCCTTCCTCGAAGAATAGTGACAGGTTCAGGCCTACCTGAGATCGATGAAGGTCGATGAGTCGGTGGCCCATAATACCAATCCCTTCACCAAACTCACATGCAGGATGAGTTTTAGGTGCCATGGTTAGTTTTAGGGAAGAAGTGAAGAAAATCGAAGGCAGAAAGCAAGAAAGAGCTGCGAAAGCAAGGAAATTTTGGAAATTCTGGAAGCTCAGAAAATAAGGATTGCTAGAAGTGTCAGTTGAGAGATTTAAATGGAGGTTATATAGTGGGTAGTTAATTAAGGTTGGAGATCATGGGTTACTGCAAAGGTTTATTCGAAAATGGCTATTTAAATGGTGCAAGTCCTGAGTAAAAGCATGCGGCTAGTGTTTAATCATTATTAATGTCTCGATTAGTAGACTTAACAATGATTAAAGGGGGCACTGTTTGGGTTAATATTTAACATTGGGCTTTATGAAATAGGGCCCAAGGGTGTCACAGCAAAATTGGGACTTGCCCGAAGCCCAGTCGAAAGGCCCGAAGCAAATTGAAGCCATTTCAGCCAAGGTATAAGCCATGTGCCTATGATTGAAGTGACAAATGACAAAGACCAACTCACTATCAGCCAAAAAGCACTTTCTAGTGGCATGACGAGTAAATAGATGATGACTTACTGCCCTTCGAGAGCCATCGGCCAAGAACAAAGCTAAGACAATCGGGCCAAAGTGTCTATAAAAAGAGAAAGAGACATCAGAGACAAGGACACTCAACCAACCAATCAAAAGACATACAAACTCTGCTTTCAAGCCAGTTCGTACCCAGAAAGCTTAAACTTGTCCAGATTTAGTCTTTTTAGATATAGTTGCCTTAGAAAAGTCATCTTGTGTCTAGTGTAAAAGCTTTGCTACCATCCCTTAGTATTGTAGTATTGATTCCCTCAAGTAAAACCTGTTTATTTTCCATCCCTTTTAGCATACAACCTTCTATAACCCCAAAGAGAAGTGGCTACAAGAAGTTCAACCTTGTCTGATAAGGTGAAACCTTGCCCAAGTCTCTTTGTTTGTACTTTCATGTAGTAGATCTATCACCTAATTACTATACTTTTGAGTATGTACTTAAGTTAATTTCAATTGTTTTCTACTTACGAAGTCCCATTTATGTTTGAAAATGATTAAGTTAATGAACCTGCTTTCATTATCATAAATAGTGATCGAGAAAGTGATTAAACGGGCCTTGAACTCCCTTCATTTTAGACATACAAGATTATGAACTAAAAGTAGAAAATTAACTTAATGCATATTTAACCCATCTGTGACAATCCTTTGATAACAAGACGTTTAAGTAACTTGGGGCCCAAGTAATCAACTCAAATCACACCTATTCAACATTTGTTATACTAGGATAACAATGGCACACCTAAATTCTTGTTAGCTCTGATTGCGAGCCTCAAGGCCTACACCAAGGGCCCTACAAAGGCACCTTTCAAACTAACTACAAACTCTTCTTGCAGCACACCAAGCAAAAAAGTGCCACCATCGCAGGGGGTTGTGCGAGGGAAATCTTTCCACAAACAGGTTTATAACCAAAGGGGGAATCAAGAGATACTTTCTTAGCTTGGGTCAATTGACATCTTTGCTTCAAATGTTAAATTGCATTGATTTGGTCTTGGTTGTTGTGATTTGCTGGTAGCTATGGAAGTTAAGCGATTGTTTATAAGTTGTGGGATATATTTTTTTTCAATAAAATTGGTTGGCACGTCTTAAGTTCTATTGAATATTAGTCTGCATCATTTTAAGGCACTCTCTCCTGATTTATATGAAATAAAAAACAGTACAACACCCTTTATTCACTTGCTTTTAGGCACGATATATGTGTTTATCTTATCTTTCCTTGCAACCATTTTCTTTTCCTAAATTCATCATAGTTATGCTATATTTTCTACCATTACAAAACAATCTTCTTTTCCTGCACAACTTATTCTAGTCTTATCAAGCATGCCAATCTGGAGAACATCCCAATTGTGAGATATCTCTCAATAAAAAAGAAAATGGGTTGCCTAACGGGATGGCAAATGAATATAACAATCATAATTTAGCAACAAAAGTAAAAAAAGAACAGTTGAATCAAAACATTGTTCAACTACCATAGAATGAAACTTTTTATTATACTCAGGTTTGGAGACTTAGGATAACTGTATAAGCTACACAATGGGCTGCCATAATAATTTTGGTATCAATCTACGACACCCCCCACCCCACCCCCCCCCCCCCCCCCGGCGGCCCCCTTTTTTTTTAATTTTTCTTGTGGTTTAATTTTCGAACAATTTTCTATGTGCCCAGGTTTCAGAGTGCTTTGGCATGACCTTTTGGGAAATCCAAGAGAGATATGATGCGTCGTATCTTGAAATTATCACATGGGCATCCTCTAACCAACATTTTGAGCACTTATCATGGACATTTTTCTTACAAAGCATGCTCCCTAAGGAAGTTGAATACTTAACCCTCAATTACAATGATTATTCACGACTCTCTTATGTTTCATCACAAGATTCAAGGGGATATTTGTGGACTTATCCAACCAATATGCATATCATCCAGAAACTTTATGTGTTGGTTGATGCATGGATAGGTTGGTTGTGCGAACCAAGCTACCAGCATCTGCCTGGGGCTATAAAATATTACATGTAACCATATTAGTCCGCCTGAGGCCTACCGCGACCTAATCCTATTCACCTTTATAGTTGATAACTAGGTATGAGCCTCAAATAAGAATGTGAATCTATGTCGATGATGATTCACCAAATTGGGTGCGCTACTCAGAAGCCTTGACAGGCGATCTCTTTACCACACGCTTTGTGGATTGTCACTTTGATAAGACAGTCTTCCCATCATTAGAGGGAGATAAGAACACTAACATTTCTTAAGAACACCACAAATTATCGTGGATTACCCCCACTATGTCTCATTTAGATATCAATTTAGCAAAGGTGACGAGATCACATATACCTGCTGCGAATGTGCATGCAAAGATAGACGTACCAAAAGTACATCGTAACATCGCCTAGAAGGATGAGTCGTCCTTGAAAGAAGGTCGGTTGTAAATGTTGAGCGCCACAATACATTGCCAGCTAGCCAATCATTTACTCTTACCCAGAAGTGTGGCAGGCCAGTTGGTTCAAAGGATTCACAACCTTAGAAGAAGAAATCGGCATAAACTAGTGAATGCAGTGAATCCGACTGTCGCCTACTGAACCGTTCCAACGCATGATGTTATTCTATGTTACAAAAGTGTTCTGGACAAGATGACTTTACTTCCCGAAAATCGTGAGATTTTGGATTTAGGTCCATTATGTAAGTTTGGATGAGGTTTGGAATGGGATTGAGATGATAGTCAATGATGCCTTTGGAAACACAGTAGCTACTAATATCATGCTAAGCCAAGACATTGAACCACCTTTCATTGATACATGTCGACGTAGAACTTGACATGCCCTGATCCCGATGTCCCTAGGTCACGTGTTGACCGACACCCAAATGGTGACAAAAGCCATTTAATTTATGCAAAAGTTAAGATAATGCATAACATGTTCAGAGCATACGTCTAATACAGAGTACAAGCGGAAATTTAAGATATAAGAGTGCTACAACAATAGATGCCGAAGCAGAGAGAATATAGCAAGATATCACTGGTAGGGGAATGCCTCGTAGCTTAGATTGTAATCCTCGTTCCTAGGTCCTGAAGGGGGCGCAAAACAAACATGAATGGACCAAGTTGATAAATATATATATATATACACACACACTAAAACAGTTATCAACGTACTAACCCCCAGGTTTTATGAAAACACATATATATTATGATAAACATAGGTTTTCCGAAACCTAGTATGCTGTGCAATGTCTCAAATCATAACTTGTATATATAATAATCCCTAGTGAATGTCCGATAATCCCCAAGCCCCATGCCAGCTCCCCGTCTCTGTGCAAACAGCCAGAGGAAAATTACCCCCAAGCCCCATGCCAGCTCCCCTTCCCTGTGCTAATAGCCAGAGGAAAAACACTTCAGGTCCTATGCCAACACCATAACCTTCGCCCGGGACGGACCAGACTCTATTCCTCGTCCGGTAGCGGAATAAGGACCGCTAGGTAAGTACAAAATCATTGAATATATATACATTTGAAAAACAACTTCATAGTATAAAGTCATCCATCATCTATACTATAAAGAGGTGTTCTAAACATGCTCTAAATATCATATCGTCATCCATCAAATATTCTATAAGAACAGGGGTTATAAGAAAAATAATAATAATTCAAAATAGGCTCAGTAAGCACGTTATCTCAAAACGTTTCACAGAACATAATTGTTAAATCATGCTTTTCCATGTATGCATTTCCACCATTAAAACATGCATTTTTAGAAGGGGTCCACTCACCGTACACTGTTGGTGCCAAGCCGTACCAAACATGAATAACAACCGCTATTAATTTCACCTATGCACATAAAAGGTACGTTTAGTCAACTCTACTCAAAAGACTTAATTTAGGAAAATGGACCTCAGAAATGAGTTCAAGACGTCGAAATTAGCCTAAGAGGGGTCCCAGACAAAAACCCAAAAAGTCAACGGTCAAAGTCAGCATTGGACGTTGACCGGTTAAAGTCAAAGTCAACGCTGACCATTAATTGGGTCAACGGTTAGACCGGGTCAAAGTCAACGGGTCATAGGTCAAGTCAACCGGTTCGGTCAAATCGGGTCAACCCGATTTAGGGTTAGGGTTTGAACAGATTGGGCCCTAGGTTTTGGGTTAGGGAAATGGGTTTAAGGAACCAAAATAAAAAGGAAAAGGGCTTGGGCTTAATGGCTTAAGGCCTGAGTTCTTCCTGACCTTGAGGCTTGAAAGCCAAGGGTTTGGGGTTGGGTGTCACGGCCCTGAGGCCTTGGTTTCATCAACACAGCCTGAAAGGCCTAGGCTTGACGGAGGTGAATGCCGAAGCTTTTCCAGCTCAGGCCGACTGCAAATGTGAATCTTAGGCTCCGATCTAAGCACCAAAAGGAAGCACAAGGTGAGAGGAGTAAGTTTATACCTTTGGTTTGCAATGAAATGGTTGGTGGTGGTCGGAAAGCTCCTCAACACCCACGGGTTCGCCGGAGATGGGTTTTGTTTTTCCCCGGGCCGATCTCATTTTAAAACCTTGACAACAACGAGATAACACTCAATACACACATCTAAGAATTAATCTAAAATGGATAGAGGGAAACCCGAGGCATATCTAACTGGAAAAACAAGTAAATCTCGCCGGAGAGTTTCTATGTTTCGCCGTCCTCACAGCGATGAGATAGAGAGAGAAAAGGACGACAAAATGATGAGGATGATGTTGTTGACGCTGAAATGATGGTGTGGGTGTGGGTGTACGTGGGTTCTCACAGATTAAAGAAAATGAGAGAGAGATTATAGGGTTTCGAGAGAGAGAAGGAAGTGCAGTGAATGAGACTTGAGAGAGAGAGAGAGAGAGAGAGAGAGAGAGAGAGAGAGAGAGAGAAAGAGAGAGAGAGAGAGAGAGATAGAAGGGTCACGATAGGGGACAGAGAGAGAAACGTGGGGAGTGTTGGGGTGCTGCCACGTGGTTGTTTGAGGGTAAAGAAAATACAGCACTAGCAAATCCTGATTGGGTGAAAAGCTAAGGATTTAATTGATAATTCCATTAATTTTTTGGGAAAATCCTGGAATTATACATATAAGTAGGGGTGGGGTGTAACCGAACTTATTAGGCAAACTGGAAACAAGCAATCCAAGCTGAGCTCGATTCACTTGAGAAACGTAAGATGCTTGAGTCTGTAACTCCAACACCTCCATATCTGAAGCCTATTGGCTACAAGTGGGTTTTTGTAAGGAAAAGAATGAAATAGTGCAATACAAGGCATGCCTTATAGCGCAAGGCTTCTCTCAAGCCCCTAGGATTGATTACGAGGAGGTGTATATCCCGTAATGAATGTTATAACTTTCTGCCACCTTATCAGGTTGGTAGTTTCCAGAAAAAAAAAAAAAGAATATGCAGCTTATGGATGTTGTAACTGCGTATCTTTATGGGATCTTGATACGGAAATCTATATGCAAGTTCCAGAAAAACTTACATTGATTGTATCAAATAGTTCTAGTCTTCTAGACCTCGGAACACACTCTCGACTTGATTGAGGAGATCATTATATGGATTGGAACAATCCGAACGGATGTGGTATAACCGCCTAAGTGAGTATTTGATAAATCAAGGTTATGTGAACAATGAACTATGCTCATGCATGTTTCTTAAGAAGTCATATTCTGGATTTGCTATTGTTGCAGTTTATGTTGATGACATGAATCTTATTGGGACTCCCAAAGAGCTCAAGCAAATTGTCATGCACTTGAAATCAGAATTTGAGATGAATGATCTTGGGAAAGCTCGAAACTGTCTTTGCCTGGAGATCAAACATTGTTCGGATGGAATTCTAGTACATCAGTTAAACTACACCTAGAAGGTGTTGTATTGTTTTAATGAGGATAAAGTGAAGCCTTCGAGTACTTCTATGGTCGTTCGGACACTAACTAAATGAGATTATTTCCATCCTAAGAAGGATGAGGAAGAGGTTTTGGAGCTTGAAGTTCTATACATGAGTGCAATCGGTGCTTTATTGTACTTAGCATAATGCACTAGACCAGACATCACCTTCACAATGAATCTTTTGACAAGGTACAACAATGTGCCCACATGTAGAAATTGGACTTTTGTTAAAGACATTTTCCGCTACCTCAAAGGTACGATAAATTTGGGCTTTTTCTACCCATATGAATCCTCAAAAGGGGTTGTCATCCCCCTTGGTCCTCGGGTTGATTCTCGCCCTGTCGATTATGTTAATGCAGGTTACTTATTTAACCCGCACAAGGCACGTTCTCAAACAGGTTATGCCTTTACCAAGTAGACCTTAGTTGCAATGGCTTCGAACCATGATCAGATTCTTACCCTTCACAAAGTTACTCGTGAATGCTTCTTACTGAGAGCAGTAATGGAACATATTTGAAACACCTGCAGTCTTTCTTCCGTTGTTGACTTCTCTACAATGATTTATGAAGACAACGCAACATGTATTGACAAGATTAAGAAGGGATACATCAAAAGGACAAAACACCAATCACATTACACTGGAATTCTTTTTTTCACCTCAGCAACAAGAGCATCAGAACATTGGAAGTCAAGCAAATCTGGTCCCAGGACAACTTGGTTAATCTTTTCATGAAGTATACTTACTTAATCTTAATATACTATTTTTCCCTATGGTTATGAGCATTATTCCCACTGTATTTTGGTTTCTACTGAACTAGGTTTTAGCCAGGCACCCATCTCGAGCTAGTTATTCCCTTGTGAGGTTTTTCTACTTTCGTTGTGTAGAAGTTGAGTTTTGACATTATGCATGCTTTTCACGTGACCCCTTAGTCTATACATTTTCTCCCATATTAGGTTTTACCATAGCAAGGTTTTATATAAGTTTTATTACCAATGCATCTGTCTGTTAATTTGAGACTCGCATTCGCCCATTGTGCCGACGACTTCATCAACTGAACTTACTTCACCAATGAAGACCTGATGCGACGTTTTGTTTGAGTATTTACACACTCAATAGGAGTATTGCATTCCTAATTAGGTTAGGAGTGTGATTGTGTAAATACTAAAAATTCACCAAATTGTCTCTCTTGCTTATGTGCCCTCTCTCTCTAAAACTCTTCAGTTAAATGCGCCAACAACAAGCTTCACCACTTTGGTGTGCTACTTTCATATATATATTAAAAAAAAAAAAACAGACTAATTAATGTTAAAGCAAAGGGGTGTTGGTGTTGTCTAATCAAAATTCCCGCTTCCTCCTTAATAATATTGTATTTACATTGCAATGAATGGCCGTAAGAAACTTCTTTAATTTGAACAGAAATGATCAAGTCAAGAAGTTCTAAACTTGCGAATTTTGGAACTTATTCTTTTTCCATTTTTGGTATGAAATTATTCCTATGATCTCTCCTTTTGATATTCATTATTACAATAATTTCTAACAAACATCACCATGTGGAGCTAGCCTTCTCTTATATTCAAGTTGGAAGCTAAAGAAATTTATCACCTGTACATGCCACCGTTACAAAACTTGTTAAATAGCCGCAGCCTCTTGTAACAAATTAAGCCTCAATACCTACTTAACACTCTAATTAGCATAGCTTGTGATTGCTCCACGCTGTATTTTGCTGCTTTCCAATTCTCTATCCCTTCATATAAATGACAACCAGTATCTTCGTGATAACCCTTCTTACGGTTGCCCTCCTTCTAGGGCAAAACTTTGATTTGATAGAAGCATCAAGGCCACTATGCATATGACCTCCAGTCTTCATCCATAAGGGATCCTTGAGCAAGCCAAAACCTCCTTCAACTGCGACGTTTACTATAAACTGCTACAAGAGGATTGAGTCATCTGCAGGCGCTGATGCCTTCCGGCCAACAAGTCCCGGTCATAGTCCTGGCGTTGGCCATCAAGAGCCACCCTGGTGCACTACTATGATCTGCATTTATAGGTTATATAACCTATTTAACAAAGACTACAAAAACAGCTTTACCTTTCAACTTTTCTAATACCATCCTCAGATGTCTTGATGCATGTATGGGTTCCCTCCAGCCTTGTGGCATCGATGAGTTAGGTTTTTCCATGTGAAGGTAATGACTTGCATGCCATATGGTACTAAGTTATCTAGCTATACGCGTATTGAGTTTGTTTATCATTGATTCTTTCTCTGATAATTTTTTATTATTTTGTATTCGAGAAGATTTTCAGATGTTTAACAGGAAGAATTTGAAAGTACTAGGAGTTATAGAAGAATATTTAAATTTGTTTTGAAGTAGTAGTTATCACAGGTTTTCTTAGAAAACATTTCCAAGTGTATTTTTAGGGAACAACTATTTTTAATAAAGTTTCTATTGCCCTTCTAATTTATGATGACCAAGAATTCTTCTAGCATAATAACTCACAAACATATCATTTATGTTATTCTTAGATTACCCCTTTTTTTTTTTTTTTTTTTTTTTTCAAATCATTATGCTAGGTTATTTTTTTACCTTTCTTCTAGAGAACCATATATGATACAAGTTTTAGTAGAAATCATTTTCAATATAGAACAATAAAACATATACAGAAAACGGAGCTTTTATTTGAAATGTCATTTGTTTTGACTATTGGATATTAATAGGTTCATATAGCATATTTCCGTTGTTTATCGATGTTAATTGTGTAATTAGACCACAAACATTACTATGAATTGGTAAATGAAGTTGTTCCATTCAAAAATTTGCATTGGGGAAGCCACTCCACTAGAAGAGTTGATTTGTCAATTATTATAGAAACATGAACTAAAGCTTATGGGCTCTTATGAAATCTTGCTGGGGGGCAGGGCCATGTCTGGTCCTAGTGTAGTTCCGCATCCTGACAATAAGCCTATGCTTACATTACTGGCTTTGTAGGAGAAAATTGCAGATGTTAAAATTGGATTTGATAGCAGCTTTACAATATGGCTTCGTGCATGGTTGTCAAATAAGTTTGTGTAGTACTTCTACTTCTAGTAACTAAAAGCCTGCATCTTGCGCTCTCCCACCCTTAAATAATAAAGAACAATTTTTGTGAGAACAATAATTCTGTAATACTAAATAACTGCAAGAAGAAACAGCCGAATGTAAATTTTAATCATTTTAAGCGTTCCTACCTATCTGTGTATACTTTGCAGTACTTGACTCAATTCAACCATACCTCAACAGTTGATATTTGCTTTCGTTGCCCTTGTGTTTTTGGGTTTTAATGTCAAGTCAGAAGTTCGTATGTAAACATGTGCCAACTATCCACTGGATGTTAAATTATAAGATAATTTCGATCATAAGCAGCTATATATATAGAACTACTGCTGCTAGACAGTTATGTTTCAAGATAATTTCAATCGTAAGTGACACACCCCGACCGAGATCAGAGCGTGCTGGCCGTCACTCAAAGGTGACGTAGCCATGTGCACGTGCGGAAGCTAGTAAGTAGTAATATAAAGGTACGAATAATTAAAAACTAGCATACAAGTACTAGAATAAGTGCTAGTTAGTGTGATACAAATTCAGAGCAGGTCTATAGCAGTCCAAATAAAACGACAACAGTAGTACGCCCGAAGGCGATCCTACAATGTGGAGTGTCTGTCAGAACGCCGAAAAGCTCTCAAGGGAAACCACCGCAACGGCTAAGCAACTAGAACCTGGAGGGGCGCAAAACAAAAGCGTGAGTGGGCAAAAACAAAGCTCTTTGAAAACCATTTCATAAAATACATTCTAACCCCTCACCGTAAAACCTGTATACTTCCCAGGAAATAAACATATGTACGTATGTATAGATATGCCCAACATGCTCAAGGGTATGCCAATCATGCTCAAGATATGCCATGTCAAAACCTCGTGATGAAATGTATGTGCTCAGGTATGAATCATATCAATAACATAACATCTGGCAGCCGGAGTCACCTAACGTGACCTGTACGGCTGCATATAGAGCTCAATCTCAAACTCAACAACTGAACCTGCCCACGAGTCGGAACCACTCTAGGTGGTCTGTACGACAGGCCTGGGTGTAATACATATATACGCTCTAGTGCTACGATCACGTGAAGGCTGTGCGAATAATCGCGGGTCACCTACGAGTCGGAACCACCTAATGTGGTCTGTACGACAGGCCTATGCACCTAACTTGGATCCAAGCTGAGCGTGTGGTGCGGGAGGTGAACATCACGTGAAGGACTGTGCCCTACTCTGGGCGGGAGCACTAACACCGGGGGTGCAGGTTATGAGCTCTCTAAGTCTCCCAAACTACTGCTGAAAGTAAATATGCTTACCACTTACCTGGCACTTACCTGTGCGTCCACAGCGCCCAATATGCATATATATGTATGCCACTACTAATGCGTGCAATGATGCATAAACGATAACAATAACATGCATGGCATAAGGCAAATAACCCATTTTAATTCAATTTCTGGGAATATAGATGTATATAGGTATATACGGAAAACAAAAGCCCACTCACTGGTATGTAGAAGGGTCGTAGCCCCCCTGTCTCGCGTGTGCACGCTCGTCCTCTGGGTACGTGTCACCTAAATGCGAAACAACTATAAAAACGTTAACTTTAAAGCACATAACCCGTTTCTCGTAATAACTTCTCATACATTGCTCAAAATGGACAAATGAATATACCCACGTGCTCTACACAACCTCAGGATCACAACCATATTTTTAGAAAAATTTTTGGACCCCGCACGCGCCCCCACGCGCCAGCACAGGCACGGACCTACGCGCCCCCCACGTGCCAGGCACACTGACGGTGTCAACAGACGCCGTCAGGAATATTCCGTTAAACTGACGGAATATTCCGTTAAAACTAACCGGATCCGTTAACGGCGTTAGGAATATTCCGTCAGAATTGACGGAATATTCCGTCGCCTTCTTCATTCGAACGCCGGCGACGTCGCCGGCGCCGGAAACTGGGAAAACCTGCAACTAGGGTTTTCTCGCTCGTTTCTCGACCGTTTTTCGTGATTCTTGGACCAAATGAAAGCCCTAGACTAGTAGAACATGTCCCAACAAGTTTTAAGGGCTAAAACTAAGAGATTATACCTGTGCAAATTCTCCAAAACCGGCCGACTTCGAGCAGGACGATCCCGACGTCCAAATTCGTCCAACGAAGTACTCCGAGGCTCCTGGGAACCTCACAAACACAACTACGAGCTCAGAAAACCCAAAAACTTAATGTATAACTTTTGCATGAACAGTACTCAAAACGGACATCGTCGAATCGACGTGAAAACGATGTGTTTCTCACCTGAAAATGCTACGGTTGTGTTCCCCTCGACCTCACGAGCTCAAATGTGTCCTTGGTTTCCTCGATCCACCACAGTTTGAGGGGTATGTGTGTTGGTCCGTACGTTTTTAGGAAGAAGAAGAAGAAGAAAGGGAGAGAGAGAGAGACACGGGACAGAGACAGAGAGAGGGTGAAGAGAGACAGTGTATGTGCAGGTGTGTGTGTGTGGCCCAAAGCTTGCCAACACCACACAAAGTAACCAAAAACTATAATACGAAAACCAACTAGGGGTAAAAAGGTCATTTCCTAAACACATTTCCGATATTTTCGGGACGGGATGTCACAGTAAGTATCTATATATATATAGGCTAAATTGCACGGACACGAACACGAATACGGTGACACGCGATACGATGACACGGAAAATCTCAAAATAAAACATGGACACGACTAGGACACCGTAATTAAAATATAATAAATATTATATATATTAAAAATAATACTTCAAATTTATAATTAAACATGGATGTATAAGAATTTGTAATTAATAAGGATTCCTATGAAATGAGTAGTGCTATATACACATCATTTTTTACTTCTCATACACTCATGTTAATTTTTATCTATTGATCTTTTTCACTTCATTCGATCTGATGGTAAAAAATTAAAATAAATGTGTGAGTTAAAAAAGAATGTGTGGAGAGCACTACCCAATGAAATATGGTTACCTCTATGTTTGATTAATCATATCCTACATGGAGAGAGAAACAAATAAATGAACAAAAAATAACATCATCATTTATATTTATAAATACTAGCATTTGCTTACACACTTTGTGTGTATAAACACATTTTTTTAGAAAATGAGAAGGAGAGAGGGAGAGAAAGCGAACGTGGGGGGAGTGGAGGTTTTTGCTTTTGGTTTTTATTTTTTTTATTTTTATTTTTATTAATATTCGAGGTATTTTAACATCACCTATAGGTGAGGCTTCAATAAAAAACAGTAAAATTTGGACATGTGAAATTACATTATTACCCATCATTTTATTTATTTATTTTTTTTTTATGATAGAAGACTAATTTTGTCTTTTTACTGTTTTTTAGTTAACAAAGAAAGTTTCATTAATTAGTAAAAATAAAGAAAATAATTTTTTTTTTTTAATGAACTATCAGCTTTTATTCTTTTTTGCCAAACACGTATTGTTGTGCTATCCAAATCAGCCCGCACATAACTAGTTAGCCTTTATCCTTTTTGCCAAACATATGTTGTTGTGCTATCCAAACATGCCGTCTCCCTCACTGAAATACCACCAGGCTTCCATCCCATTATAACCAGCCACCATCCTCTCCACTCACAACAAGCCCATCCCACATACACCCCCCAACCGGTGTCTCCACCCCCGCAGTACGAATGCCCCAAATGTTTCAATATTTGAAAAATCGCCACAATATATTTTTCAACGCTTGTTGGCGGCGTATCGGAGGTGTTTCCAACCCGTTGACTGGTGTCTTGCCAGTGTCCAACCCGTGGCGGGGGCATGTTGGAATTTGGAACTTGCGAGGGACTCAGAGTCCCACATCGCCCATACACTTTTGGAAAGTCTCCTTTATAAGTGAGTTCACTCACTCATGGGTTGAAAAAAATTGGACCTAGCCCATGGATTTGGGTTTGGGTGTACATATTAAATGTTAAAAATGGGCTTTAGGGTTTGAATGGATAAAAAACACAAGTACAATTTCTTTTATCTCT
This sequence comes from Pyrus communis, assembly GCF_041283825.1. Classification (NCBI taxonomy): domain Eukaryota; kingdom Viridiplantae; phylum Streptophyta; class Magnoliopsida; order Rosales; family Rosaceae; genus Pyrus; species Pyrus communis. The sequence continues at coordinate 29,446,408 of NC_142580.1, forward strand.
GGATATTGTTACTGCAAACATTTATCTTCATAATCAAGTCAATGATTTGTGATTTTATATGCAATTTCATTAATTGTTTATATTTTGTTATATTGTATCTTTTGTGGAATTTTCATTTGAAATAAACCACGCAAATTATTATATATTGTATAATTTAATACGCCGAATGTCGTAACTCGTAACACCTTACTTCCTTGAGAAGGCTAATAAGATGACCTCTGCCAATAAGGATTCGGAAACCTTTCTCGACCGGGACTTGGATAAGTAACCAGTCGGCCTCGACGCAGTGCTGTTTATCCAAACTAAAGGTGCCTCACGGTCGGCTAATTCTACAGCGACGGTGCTATTTATCCAAACTGAAGATGTTCACCGGTTGCCTTCACAGTGCTGTTTATCCAAATTGAAGATGTGTTGGTGGAAAAAGAAAATGAAAAATCTCAAGTTGTTTGAGAGCATTGCGCAAGGCAATTGTGTGTTGAATTGGGGGGGGGGGTCCCTGATTGTTGCATGATGTCTTGTATTTATAGCACCAAATCCTCCTTGAGATCGAGTCAAGATCCTATCTGGATTGGGACTTCTTGTTCTTTTCTAACTCCACTTCGACCAATCCTACCCTTATTAGGATTTTCAACTCACCCCTCTTTTAGGCCATATTCATTGCTGGTCGAGAATCCAAATTACACTAGAACCCCTTATATCAGGACTTCTTCGACCTCTTTGCTCATCCGAACTATTCCTTTTTGCAACAGGACTCGACCGTCCTTGCTGAACAGCCTAGGATCACTAGGCAGCCCATAGTATATTTAGAAAAGCTTTGGGCCAAACATAACCCATACTCAGTCCAATAATATTATTTTGGGCCCAAACATTGCCCCCTCGCTTCTGAGGTCATCGGCCAAGAATCCTTGACCGATTTCGACCTTGAAGAAGCGAACTCTACGAGATAACCATGGGATAACGAAAAGCCTTACATGTCCCATCCATCGAGTGCATTTACGAAGCACGATCCGAATTCTCTTACACGTCTTGCCGTGTGTCACTCCCTTAATTAACATAGCAGTCCTCAATCATGATCCTCGAAAACATGCGCCAGCCGAAACATCTCTTCCACACTAATACATTGATTCCGCCGCAGCACGCAATCGTATGTCCTTAAACCACGGAAACCTCGATCCTATCCTTGGAGAGTCCCAAAATATCCAAAATGATTAGGGATTTCCAAGTCGATTTCGCCCTAAAATTTAAAAATCAAACGCTTTTGAAGATCAAACGTTTGATCTTCCTTTTGAAATGCCTATAAATACTTGAATTTCCTTCATTTGCATTTTACGCCTTCAGAAACTTTGAACCTCCTTTCACCATTCCTGCTTTTTTAAAACCAGAAAGTCTCAAGCTCACATCTCAAAAACCTTCCTCAAACCCAAGCGAACCTTCGAATCTTCATCAATGGCATCTTTCATCTCAAAGCTCTCTGACGAGTGCAACAAATGCAAGGATTTCATTGACCGGAGTGCCATCAAAACATTGCGCTTCGAGAGTGATTTAAATACCACTCATCAAATCCTAGGGCCACTTTTTAAAGACGGAGTGCCAATGTGCATCACCAACCTCCTCAAAGACCAATGCCTGACACCCTTGCTGCTAGGGTTCGATTAGTCGAAGTGGTGCTTGGCAAGGCCCCAAGGAGCTTGGCCCTTAACCACTGTGACCTGGGCAGCCTGGGTCGAACGAATGGAAAAATTCTTCGGCAAAGAATGGGAGGCTCTTGGTATTTACGACGTCATCAAACTCTCGACTATAGAAATTACTATGGATAAAGAACTACTTATGGCGGCTCTGAGTTTCTGGTGCTCGGCCACCAACACCATGATCCTTCCTTTCGGCCCTCTCAGCCCCACCATCCTTGATATCTCAGTTATCCTTGGGACTTCCCCATTTGGCCTCCCAATAGATGCTGCCCTTTCTGGGTGCCCATCAAACCTCGACCTCAAAGCACTATTCGACGACCGTGTCGTTGAGACGCTCAGCCGAGAAGGTCAGGAACCTTCAAAATAAGAAGTTTAAAAGTTTCACAAGAACTTTTTCAATTACAACACCCTCATCCTCTATTTTTCTAGCCGCATGAAGGCGAGTTTACGGAAAGGCAAGCACGAAGCCTTCATGTTTTACTGGTACAACAAGTTTATCTGTTATACCAAGTCGAATAAGTGCTTGGTCAAAAATATGCCAGTGGCTCAAGCCCTGGCTAATGGGTACTCCTTAGTACTCAGTCCAGCTATTCTTGCCAATCTCCTTCGCTGTCTGGCTAAAACAACCATCAACAAGATCAACCCGCACCAGAACGGACCCCTCTGGGTATTCCAAATCTGGCCAGAGGTTTCTGTCTTGCAGTATACCGTAGCGCTTGGCCCTCAATTGGCTTCTCGATCGCTGCTTCCTCACCAGGCCAATGAAGTCTTTAAACACTTCTTCGACTTAGACGTCCTTTCTGATGATGAATTCTTTATATGTCAGCATCAAGAATACCTCACCTCGATTAGGCTTCCAAAATCAGCATAGGATGAGACTGAAGAGGCTGATCTTCGTCAACACTGGGGGTTGTTCATGTTAACACGCAACCTTCCCCTCGGTTGCGGTGCTCGCCGAGCCAGTTGGGAGGTCTATCACCCCCACTTTGCTGCCCGGCAGCTCGGCTACCTCCAAGGTTGCCCAATGCCCCTACTTACTTCTCGCTCCCTTTTAAGTCGAGGACGCCTCTCTGGTTCCTCAAAGAAAGAGTGTAGAGATACAGAAAAAGAGTTTCAGGAAAGGTGTAAAAAATTTTTGACTCCGACCGACCGTTCCTGAATCTCTCGGTATTGACACCTTTACGGACTAGTGGGAAGAGTATACCCGGGACTTCTTTGGTGTCTCGGCCAAAAACGTGGTCAATAAAATCTTTGGCGACTGACCCAAAAAAGCTCATGCTGCCCAATCCAAAGAAACGACCGAAGGTATATTATCATTTCTCCGTTTATATTTCAACTACTTGCTCAATTTTACTAACTTGATTTCGTTTCCTCAGGTGGTCACTTATTGAAACAAGCAGACATGGTTGTCACGGCTGCGGCCAAGAAAAAATTGGCCCCCTCCTCTAAGAAAACTAAAACCGCCGCGCAAACCCCGCCGATCAAACGACTCCGTCAAGATGCCGAGACGGGAGATAACGCTCATCGACCTCTAAAACGAGTCAAGAAATTGGCAAAAAAAGGGGAACGAGAGATTCACGTCATCTCCAGCCAGACCACGGGAGCGACCGATCCTAGTATCTCTCCTCCCTTTCCGGTTGTCCAGGCCTTGACAGAACAATAGCCAACGTCATCCCACCAACTGGCTGCATCAATCCCTGGGGTTGTGGCTGGATCAATTGTCACTCCATCTGCAGCTTCAGAGTCGACCGTTGCGCCTGTTTTGGAGAAGATAGCCATACCCGTCGAGACAACTCCCAACAAACGACCGATGATCGTTTTGGAAGTGGTATGATTCTATTGTTGGTAACTCCTTTTGTCTCATCAAATTCACAAGTATTGACGGCTTTGATTTCAGGATGACGAAAACGATGAAGCCCCGTTGACAAGCCGCCCTCGACCAACCAAAGGCCCTATTGTAAATCCCCCTCATGTGGTTGAGGCGGCCAACCCCATTGATTCTCCTGCAGCGGACCGCGAGAAAATGCCACTCGTAGAGCTTGAAGTGACGGTAGAGACGCCGATCCATCTGCAAGATCAAAACCTCGGCATTCCTCCCCAAAAGGTCACTTCAGCTTTTGTAAGGCTCGATCCCCTTATTTGTTTAATTTTACTACGACAAATTTGAACCTAGAAAATATTAAATGTCAGGTACCCGATCATTCGTTTCATCGACAGTTCTACGCGCCGAGGGGTGTTATCTATATTTCCTGGCCACCTCAGTGGCCGTCGAACGTGGATAACCTCCACCGGCTGCGTGAATTGAGGAGCAACCTTAAATATTGGGCTCGGCCATTGAGCTCTCTGGGTTCGAGCAATGAACCAGAGGACATGGCCGAAGTCTCATCTCAACAGGTTTAAAGCAAATCCCCTTATGCATTCCATATAATTTTCTTCTGCTTACAAATTTTTTTATATATAGCCTTCGTGGGAGGTTGAGTTTGACACCCTTTTCGTGACTACATCGAGAGTGGCTGGCTCTTCAACGACCGCGACCAAACCTTATGTGTCAACGGCCAAACCAGATTCCCTTGTCAAGCTGTAGGAACTGCTGTCCTTTTCGGCATTACAAATTCTTGAATGCAGGGCCTCGACTCTGTGGGGGCATATTTAAACGATCTTACAGCCGATGGTCAATTGAGCAACAAAGCCATCACTCGAGCATATTTTATTCTGGAACGAACTCGAGAATATTTTGGTATTTTTGAGAGAGCTCTCCAGGCCGAAGACGACTTGAAAGCTGCGATGGTCGTTTAAGAAGCTCTGCGTCCAAGGGTCGACATGCTGAAGATGAAGAAAGAAGCGCTGGCCGACCTCGATCGTCAAATCGTCAAACTTCAAAGTCGGAGGTCAGCAGTTGCTTCCGAGCTTATGAGAGATTTCAAGTCGGGCGGCAAGTCCTGCCTAACTGAATACGCGGCTAGTGTGCGGCGAGTCGACCAGCTGAAGATGGATAAGAGGAATCGGCAAGCCGAGGTCACGATGAGTGAGGTGAGATGGTTGGAATTGAAGGCTGTCCTTGAAACTCTCATTCCCTCCTCACCTTAGGGATATTTAGCTGAAAACGAATTGATTATCTGTATTTGTATACTTGTTTTTGCGAGCTTATTATAAAATAAACTTTATTATCGCATCTCCCACATGACCGAATAATACTTCTTTAAAAATTTCCCATTGACTGGTAATTTGTAAACTAAACCAGTTCGGTCTTTAAGGTGGTATACCTCATTGCCAAAAACTTTGTGGACGATGAACGGTCCTTCCCATTTCGACGTTCATTTGCCGAACCTGGGGTCCTTAATCCCTACGGGCAACGCAGTTTGCCAAACCAACGTTTTTTGTCTGACGCGCCGATTATAAAATCGCTCGACAATTTTCTTCTGTGCTACTAATAAATTACAAGCGTTAAGCTGAATTTCCTCCAAGTCTTCTAACTCTGGTCTCATGGCTTGACTGTATTCGACACTAAACAAACTACTTTGCTCGATCACTCGTAATGAATTTATACTTAGCTCGATTGGTAACATAGCATCGTGTCCGTAAGTTAACGCGTAAGGAGTTGTTCCGGTGGCGAATCGGGGTGAAGTTCGGTAGGCCCATAATGCTTCATTTAGCTTTAAATGCCACATCCCAGGCCTCTCTTACCATTTTTTCAAGAATGCCGATCAATACCTTATTGCTTGTTTCGCCCTGTCCATTCGCCTGTAGGTAATACGGCGTAGACTGCTCAAGTCGAATATTCAGATTCACCATGTATTCCTTAAACCTGTCGGCTGTGAAGATTATGCCATTGTCAGTTATGATCGTTTCTGGAACGTCGAATCTGGTCACAATATTTTCCTCTACAAAATTGCAAACTTTTTTGGTTGTTAATTCGGCGTATGATTTTGCCTCTACCGACTTAGTGAAATAGTCGGTTGCCACTAAGATCCACGCATGTTTTGCTGTTCCAGAAGATGGCATGATTTTGCCAATTACGTCCATTACCCATCCTCTGAACGGCCATGGTTTGGTAACTGAGTGGAGTAATTCGGAAGGGGCTCTTTGTATAGGTCCGTGAATCTAACACTGTATGCATCCCCATGCGTATTCAATGCAATCCTTCAAGATACTCGGCCAGAAGTAGCTGTGTCGTCAGAGCAACCAATGCATTTTACGTCTAGATTGGTGAACTCCACAAATCCCTTCGTGTACTTCGGCCATTGCTTGGGCAGCCTTTTCTGGGCCGAGGCACAATAACAAACAAACCATCCTCACCCTTTCGATATAACTCATTCTGATACGACTCGTAGTTTGTGGCATATACTCTCATTCTGCGGTCATGTTTGTCGCTAAGGTTGTCGAGATATCGTATAATTGTCGTTCTCCAATCGTCTGGCATTGTTTCAACGGTGCATACATCTACAGGGTCTCCTCGCTCTAGCAATGATGGTAAAGACATCACTCGCGTACGTATCACATGTTTGCGCCGGAGAACTCACTGATTGACCAAGGCTGGGTAAGATCGCAGGATTGTAAGTGTTACCTAGCCTAACTTGCCCCTTGTGAGTTGTGCTCCAGAGGCGATTTGGGCAAGTTCGTCTGCGTCAGTGTTTCGAACATGTGAAATGTGCTCAAATGTAATTCTCTCAAACGACTCGACCAAATAAGTGGCGACCATGTGATAAGGTGTCAAAGTACAACTCATGCAACGAAAAATGCTGTTTAGTTGGTTAATCACTAGTTCAGAATCACCGAGGACGAGGACACGGGTTGCTCTTAAATCGTGGAGGACGTGAAGGCCGATGATGAGAGCTTCATACTTGGCCTGATTATTCGTGCAGCCGAAATCTAACTTGAGAGAGAACTACCATCGGTAGTGGTCGAGGGATTGAATGGCGATACCAACACCAGTCGAGGTTGAGGTGCTAGAACCATCAAAATGCATCGTCCAGTAGTTGTCTCGTGTTTTGACTAAGCCGATGTCGACTTCGCTGCCCCAAAATCCATAAGCAGAGGGGTGTTGGGCTAAAAAATCAACTAGGGCTTGTCATTTGACGGCCTTTTGGGGTACATACTGTAAACTAAACTCTGATAATGCCATTGTCCATTCCCCAATTCGGCCTTTTACGATAGGCTGAGTAAGCATGTAACGAATAACATCTGTTTGGGCAATGACCTGTGTAACTAATGGGAGCATGTAATGCCGAAGTTTTGATGCGGCAAAAAAAAAAAGCTAATCAAAGTTTCTCGACGGGTGAATAATTGATCTCTGGCGAATTCAGATTTCGACTGAGATAAAAGATAACTTATTCACGCCCAGCATCGTTATCTTGTGCAAAGAAGCAACCGATGGACTCGTCGGCTGCCGAAATGTATAGTTTGAGAGGCTTAACGCGGCGAGGCGGTACTAGCACTGGTGGCGTGGTAATAGAGACCTTGATTTGTGTGAAAGCTGCTTGATGTTCTTCAGGCCATTCAAACTTATCAGAGTCCTTAAGTTTTGGGGGTGGAGCGCTAATAATTGCGCGGGCTTTATTTTCGTCAACCTCGATGCCATGATGGTGCACAAGAAAACCCAAGAAATTACCGGCCGATACACCGAAAGCGTATTTGGCCGGGTTCATTTTTAGATTACGCTGACGCATACGAAGGAATGAATGCTTGCCGAAGATCATCTAGATGCGTTCGGTGGCTTTTCAATTTTACAACTACATCATCGATATAAACTTCTACGACCGTTATGATCAAATCATGGAATATCGTATTCATAGCTCGTTAGTATGTGGCGCCGGCATTGTTAAGGCCGAATGGCATGACGACCCATTCGTATGTGCCGGGTGCCCCGGACAATGGAAGGTGGTCTTGTGAACATTAGCCTCAGCGATAAAGATTTGGTTGTAGCCGCTATGGCCGTCCATAAAGGACAACATTTCATGATTGGCTGCGGCATCAATTAATAAATTCGAGATCGGCATCGTGTATTCATCCTTGGGAGTTGCCAGATTCAATTTACAAAAATCAATGTAAATGCGTAGGGCCTCATTTTTCTTTAGCATCGGGATGATATTGGCTAACCATTCGACGTACTGAGCGGTTCGAATAAACCCAGCTTTCAAAAGCTGAACTAATTCGTCTTTTATGCCAAGCTGTACTTCGGTCGAGAACTGGCAGGTGGTTTGTCGGATAGGCTTACAACCAACTTTGATGCGTAACTCATGTTCAACAAGGTTTCGGTCGAGGCCTGGCATCTCATGATAATTCCATGTGAAACAATCTTTAAGCTCGTTGAGTAATTTGCTAAGCTCGAACTTCATGGGAGGCGGCAACAATGCACTAATAAACAACAGTCGAGGCTCATCGGCTGTGCCAACATTTATTTCTTCGAGTTCGACAGGTGCGGCCTGAACTTTGTCTAACGATAAAACTGGGCCGTTATCCACTTCATCCAAAAATTCGATTAAGTTTATGCCCGAGCGTGGTTGCTTGGCAATGGCATACCAATGAGCCAACAAACGTTCCATGGTGGATGAAACCGCGGCCCGAGGCCTTTCTTGTTTGGTGGTGTCTGTCATCGGTGTTGGTAATTAGATCTGCCAAGCCAAGTCTCTCCGAATCTTGTTGTACAATCTCGGCGCCTACCTTGATGGTTTTCTGAACTGAAATTTGACTCGGTCGTCCGTCCTCAGTTTTCCTGTAGGGTGATGTAGTCGACGTGATCGTCATAATCGCTAGCCTGAATCATGTTAGTTTCAAACGGCTGATTATCGACTGGATAGACTACGACCGATTTACCATCCCAAAAGATGAGAACTTGGTACAGCGATGAAGGAATACAACTTGTTTGATGGATCCAATCGCGACCGAGCAATGCATTATAATTGATCTTTGAGTCAATTATAAAGAATGCAGTCATATGGTTGCGACCTGCAACACTGACTTCTAACGGGAGCACTCTTTTGGGTTTGAGACTTGTCGCCGATAAAGCTACTCATCGTAACCCCTGAAGGTATGAGCTTGTCATTAGAGCAGCGTAATGCCTTCATGATGGAGATCGGCATGATGTTGATTGTGGCTCCACAGTTGACAAACACCTTGGAAATGAGGTATCCTTCAATATGAGCCATGACATATAACGACTTTAGATGTTGGAGATTAACAGAATGAGAGCGGGGGAACAATTCTGCTAGGGCTATCTTAAGTTTGTCACCTTTACTGATTTCCTCATCTTCCTCGATAGCGAGGAAATCTACTTATGTCGCTTATTCAGCAACCACGTCCCCATCCAAAAAATTTAACTGGTGGATTTTTGGTTGAAATTCAGCCGTGAGGACATGGACCTTGCTTATTTCCATGTGCTCGAGGACCGAAGGGCCCATCGGGTCTTGGTCGTCGACTTCCAGATTAGGAGATGTGGTATCAGTCTTTGGAGTGTTTTCAACCAGATTATTTATCACCTCGGTATGTACCTGCTCTTGGCGCGCGTTGATTGAACCTATTTCATTTTGGTCATCGTCCTTGAGCCTGTTTATTGCCGAAGAGTGATTTTGTTCTTGTAGTGCTTTACAGGCTCGTTCTTCGTAGGCGAATTAGGCGTTCCTTGTGTCCAAATATGCATCTAAACGCGCCACACGATTTTTCTCATTGGTCGTAAGGCATAAAAGAGACACGGCCGAGAAGACTTCGAAATGATATCGCAGGTGCTGAAGGTCTTCACGTGAGAAAGGTAGCTTGGTGGTGTCTATATCTGTGTATAGGTCGACCTTAAAACCGAGGACTCAAGCCTTACGTATATGCTGGAACCTAACTTTTATTGCCAGATCGGTGGTTTTCTGAATAATTTGTTCAGCATCAGGGCAAGTTAATGCTAGGTCGAGGGCTTCCTGATATGCCTTGGGCAATCCGTACAAGTCATTGGCGGAATATTTCTTATGAAATTCCTGCATGTACTCCAAGGATTCACCAAGGAATTGAGGGTGCGGATTGCGCTGTACTTTTATTAACGGTTCATACGGTGGTAACAGGGGAAGCTTACTTTCGACTTCTTGTCTGAAATGCTCAAGATGAGCTTTCATCTCTCCGGGCCAAAGAAGGAGCTTGATGCGTTTCTCGGACTCTTCAATGGTGGTTTCAAAGTCGTGATCAACTGCCTTGTTCTCTTGAAGTAATTTGGCCATAATGGTTGGGGTAGGTCGGTTGTCGCCGCTTCCTGCTGCCTTTTTTGGCTACCACCGGGTAGTCAAATTAGTTTGTGATTCTTGTCGTCGAGCCATGCAATTTATCCGCTGGCGATGACATTTTTGAGACTTAGCTAATGCCGTATACAAGCTAGTTGGAGAATTGTAACTGTACCAATGTTGGTCACGTGGCTTAGGTGGCGCGTCAAGATGTTGTCTGACTGGGGTTGGGTCTTTTGCTTGTACTTGTGGGTTGAGTCTCTCAAACATTTACCGTTGTTGGTCGGCACCGAGTTCCTTCAGAGGTTTCACTGCGGCCATGGACGGCGGACATGAAGTTGGAGCCGGGGGTGTTCTCTCTTTAGGTTCACTTTGTGTTTTACAGCGGCCGCACAAAACCATTGATTCATCAGTTTCTTCGGAACTAGAACCTGACATGGGTTCAACCATGGCCGACCATGAAGCCTCTGTGGGTGGTGCATTTGAAAATAAATCAATCTTGAGTCTCGGCTGACCACCCTGCTTTCGGACATGTTGTACCGGGATGAATTCGGCCTTCCTTTTTCCTTTGCTTTTAGGGAGATGAGCATCCACCATACCAATTATCGTCGAGGGGAAAAGATTAACGTCAACCGCTATCTGTTTCTCAGGAAATTTTAACTTACCCTTCTCGATCCAACTTTGAATCGCATCATGGAACACGACGCAATTATTGGTAGCATGTTTGTTTGAATTATGGTACTTGCAATATGTTTTGCCTTTCAATTCTTCGGCCTTAGGAATGTTGTGTCCTGGCCGAAGTTTTATGATCTTTGCTACCAACAACTGGTCGAAAATTGCATCGGCCTTGGTGATATCAAAGGTGTAAACTATTGATGTTTTAATCATCTCTTCAAAGCCCGAGCGGGTTTTGGCATCTTTGGGACTAATTTAAGCTAATGCCTTGCAAACGTATGGTTTATCTATCACTATTTCAGCTGCGTTCACACTAGCGTATTGGGGATCCTCGTTTTTGGCTAATGCGTAGTTGACCGTGGAATTCTTGTATATCGTTCCTCGGGATGGGGACTTTGATATTTTTTCGTCTCGGAGCAAATAATCATACTGCTCAACATGATGAGCAAGTTCGTACATATCTCGGATATTTGCCCCCAGGAATTTCTTTTTATATTCCACGTCCAGGTAATTTAGAGCGATTATGACGAATTCAACTTCAGGGAGAGGTACTCGGCACCAATTTCTGGCCGACTCGAACCTTGTTAAGTATTCCATTAGTGATTCGTTTGAAGCTTGAGCCATCCTAGCTAATGACGAAACAGACATTTCCATCCCTGGTTGATAGAATTGTTCATGGAACTTCTCGACCAATTCCTCCCAACTCTGGATAGAGTTCGGTGGGAGGTCAATATACCAAGCAAAGACTAAACCCATTAGTGAGAAGTTGAATAACCGTAGTTTATGGAAGTCGCTATTAACGTCTCCACATTGCGCAGTGAATCGAGCTACATGTTCTAACGAAGATGAGGACGATTCTCCGGCGAAAAGATTAAAGTCCAGGATCTTGAAGCCTTTAGGATATTCGAACTTTTCTACATAAGCCGGGTATGGATGGATGAACTTTGGGAACTTTGGCCCTTTTTTTAAGGCCGAATCGATCATCTTTTGGATCTCGATCATATTGACAGATATTGCTTCCACTCCTTGGTCGGGTTCATCAGATCTACTTCTTGATCCGCCTCTCTTTTCCAAGTCAATTGGTTGAAGCTGCGCGGATCCTTTCTCGACTTGTAATGGAACATTCTTAAGGGGAAACTGTCGAGGTTAGCCTACATGGCCATCTTCGAAGGCTTTACTGACCAATAGTTTAAGCATCCTCGTCTGTGTATCACTATTGCTTTGTATTGCATCAAGCAAATCATTCATTTTCTGGCCAATCGACTGCTCGACCTGCCAAGATTATTCATCAAGTCGTCTTCGAAGAAATGACCTAGTTGGCGGATCAGAACATTCCCCACCATTTTTGTCGCAATTTTCTACTATCCCTTTGACGAAAATGCATGTCGTTTGGTTAGGAATTTCTGGGTTGCGAGGCTGTCCACCGAGACAAATTTCCTTCTCTTGGCGTGTCACACTTTTAGCCTCGGGTGGCACAACAATGAGAGGATTTTGTACCTGAGACAAATCTTGTCCAGGGCTTTGTACTGGTAAGTCGATTGTTGATTTTCCCATGATTGTTTTCTTCTTTACGGACCGTGTCTCAATGGTCATGAACTCTGAACGTCTAGCACAAGGTCCCACCGGGCGTGCCAAAATGTTGACCCTAAAAATTACAAAACCTACGCGGCGCGTAGGCCGAGTAACTAATAAACTAACTATGTCATTTAGTTGAATGCAAGGCGTGCCAACTCGTCAACCGAGGAATAAAATTTGTTAATGTTGCATTGAGCGCATTGCTGATTTTTTTATCTTGCGATTGCGGTCGAGGAAGGAAAAATTCTCAGCCTTTGGATTCTCGAGCCTGAAGACAAGGCTGCTGGTTCTGCGAAGTTCACAAATCATCGGCGCCGGATTCGGTCACAGTGATTATATTCGTGAGAGTATAAGCACGTCGAATCGACACCAGACTATATGGACACAAATATTCAAAGGTGATGTATATCTTGATGGTAAATATGGTTCGGCCGTCAGAATGCCAAACTCTGAAACTCACTTGTGAGTAACTAATCATAAAATCACAAGGCGTTCAATGCACCAAATGTCGTAACTCATAACACCTTACTTCGCCGAGAAGGCTAATAAGATGACCTCCGCCAATAAGGATTCGGAAACCCTTCTTGATCGATACTTGGATAGGTAACCAATTGGCCTCGACGTAGTGCTGTTTATCCAAACTGAAGATGCCTTGTGGTCGGCTGATTTTACGGCGACAGTGCTGTTTATCCAAACTAAAGATGTGTTGGCGGAAAAGGAAAATGAAAAATCTCAAGTTGTTTGAGAGCGTTACGCAGGGCAATTATGTGTTGAATTGGGGGGTCCCTGATTGTTGCATGATGTCTTGTATTTATAACACCAAATCCTCCTTGAGATCGAGTCAAGATCCTATCTGGATTAGGACTTCTTGTTCTTTTCTAACTCCACTTCAAACAATCCTACTCCTATTAGGATTTTGAACTCAACCCTTTTTTAGGCCATATTCATTGCTGGTTGAGAATCCAAATTACACTAGGACTCCTTATATCAGGACTTCTTTGACCTCTTTGCTCATCCGAACTATTCCTTCTTGCGACAGGACTAAACCATCTTTGCTGAATGGTCAAGGATCACTAGGCAGCCCATAGTATATTTGGAAAAGCTTTGGGCCAAACATAACCCATACTCGGCCCAATAATATTATTTTGGGCCCAAATAGAGACTTACTTCACATCGAACTTTAACGACCTGAACCATTTATTTTGTAAGTCTGGATTCATAGATCATCCTTGCAAAAATTCAATTCAATCCGAAATCATTTACCAATTTAATTATCACAATGAAATTTCAATGTTTTTTAAAGAATAAAGTGTGTGTCAATTTTTTTGAACTCAATTAGATGCCTCAAATATTTTCGATTTGGCTAATATTTTGTAAGGATGGTCTATAAGGTACAACTTAAAAAATAAACAATTTTGATCATTAAGGGTCGAAGTGGTGTTGGCCTCATAATTAATTTCCATATATATATATATATATATATATGTATGTATGTATGTATGTATGTATGTATGCATGCATGCATGCATATATAACTACTGCTGCTAACATTCAGAAATTAGAAATGATATAGAAGGACTTAAAACATCACACTAGAGTTTCTAAGGTTATATGCGTTTTTACTGTTTTACACTGTAAGTGAGTATACTAATATGTTTATGCAAATCGATAAAGCTTCTCTATCCAGAATCTGATCTTGAAACCAAAGGAGATTTTTCTTCCTAACCACAAACACATTATCAGTAATGATGCCCGCTCTAAAATATTTTTATGGAAGTCTTACTCGTTATCCCACATAATATGTCAAGGAGACAACAGTCAGCTACTATTTACATAAATATTTTTTTTTTTGGTTAGTCGGAAGGTAGATATTATTATATTCGAATATAAACATTAACATCCGATGTCGAAGTGTTAAACAGTCATTCTGGGTCAAGACAGTCTTAGATATGGGAGCCCCCAATACGAGATACAAACAAAGCTACAAGATGTGCTGTCCTATTACGATTCCGGGGAGACCTCAATTACATTTGCAAACATTTGATATCATAAAGAAGACCTTCAATAACAGCATACAGTTGATTTTTGCCTTGGAGCATATCCTCAAGAACCTTTGAATCCGTTTCCACCTGGATGACATCAAGGCCTCTCTCCACAGCACTAATTAAGGCTGCACGTAATGCCTCTGCCTCCGCCATCAAACTAGATTCACATGCAATATTTCCTACACCACCAGCCGCTCTAAAAATCCTCCCAGTCCCCCTTTTTTTATCCAAGCACCATCACAATTAAACTTAATCGTGCGAAAAGGAGGACATACCCAAGTAGAAGGCAATTCCATTTCCACCCTTTCACACCGCCGCACCTCAACCGTCCGTGTGCCATCAATCTTCGGTATATCTTCCAACTCCTGCCATTGTTGTTGAAGCATCCTAACAGCATCAATAGGATCCACAGTTTTGTTTTCAAAGACTAGGCTATTCCTACACTTCCAGAGCCTCCATAATCCACGCACTACCCACCGCATTAATTTGTCCTGATCTTGCTCTTCTTCATATTTATTGGCTATCCATTTCTATATTTCAATGAAATTGTCTCCGGCTATCGGAGAAGAATCCAATTGTATAAGACTCCCAAACCAAAACACCCTTGCATATTGATAATGAAAAAATAGATGTTCTTCCGTTTCCTCAGCATCACCACAATGAGGACAAACTATGGACATCTATTTGGCGGTTGTAGGTACCACAAAAACTTAAGCATTTCATCTGGCGGTGTAGTAAAAACGTTTTAGTGGTTCGTGTTAATTTGCATTGTCGGCAGAAAACTAAGCACTTGCATAGAGTCCGACATTTGTTAAGCATTTTTACAAGAAAAATAAGCAAAACCTAGTAATTTAATGCTAAAGATTGCCTCCACCTAAAGCCCATATGTAGTGGGAGTGATAGGCACCTAGTACTCCAACTCCATATGTTACTGGTATCAGTATTTCTACAACTATCATTTATTTATATAAGTGTTTCTTTAAGTGTTTTTTGCAAATTTATTATTTAAGTTTTGATACAACTAATTAGGGTAATCACTCTAACATGTAGTGATATAAAAATACCTCAACGTCAATTGAGAAGCATCTAAGAACACATTCCCAGAGCTTCTACGTGTCGGTTCATTTTTTGTTGTTGCTTAGGGCTCCAAAAATCTCATGAATGACCTTGTTTATCCTACTAGCAGCTGATGTGCACATATTTATGGTATAAAAAATAGTCATCTTTGGTTTTAACAAAATTGTACCTACAAAATAATTAAACACCTTTGATTAAAGACCAAAGCCACGCGGCCAGGCGGACGGGCACAGCGGGCCCGGCAGTGGGTGAGGGAGAGGGGGAGCAATGGATCTTCGATGCATAAAATCACTTTCTCTGAAAAGAGAGAAAGTTTAGGGCTTGATTGTAAAGTTTCAGCTTACTTAAGATGTGTAGAATGAGGGGTATTATAAGGAGATACTCGGCCACAAGTGTAGGGATTGCTATGCCATGTGCAAATGTCTAGTTGACCAAGGTGTGTCGTCCATTGGATGTAGTAGGAAAGTATCTTCAAAAAGTTGAGGTTTGTTACTTCTTTTTTCTTTTTTGCGATAGTGGGAATACCCTAAAAGCCCACCAAACCACACATAACTTTGAAACTTCACAAAAACGCAAGTCTAAAAAAAAATCAAAATTAAAATGTCGGAGGAGTCTCCTTTAGCCCACTCTGTAGTGTTCAGTTAATAGCTTAGAAGACTCAAACAGTAATAAGTGCGGTAATGAATGGCGGGCTATGAGCACAGGGATATGGCCCCTTGACTCTAAAGTCTAGTGCACCATCTGGCTTCCAGAAAGTTTATGCAACCTGAAGGTTGTGGGTTATAACATTCAAACCCAGACTCTATGTCATTTGAGATAATGATCTAAGGACGACCCAGGAATCATCTGAGGGGTGGCTCTGAGTCCCAACCCTGAGTACAATCACTTCTATCCCAGACCAACGTACTAAGTCAAGTACGTTATGCAACACCATGTGTTAAGCAGGTCTGATTAAGGCATCCAGACTAGGAAATCCTTAGGATGAATTTTGTTCCAACGGAGCTCTGATGCATAGAAATGCTTATAGCCAAGTTAGATAAGTGGAGTCCGATCGGAAACACTCTAGTCCAACTCATAGGGTCTGACAAAATGAGTCAAAATGTTCTTTCAACCCACATGCAGGTGACTAAGTCCCTAATGAACTTTTCATTTAAGATTCACTAGGGATGAATCAGCAATTTGGATTGGAAGGGTAGCCCTTTCTTAGTTACACATTCCAATATCTAAAATTCTCAAACCCGAAATGGAGCAAGTCGAGCGAAAAAACTCACGATGACTTCGCAAGTGGACTTATTCGAAGCAAGGAGCACATTCTATGCTTTAATCTAACGAATATCTACCTTTGGTCTAATCAACCGCTGTTAGATATTTTACATATTTTTAGGCCAGTAACCTTTTTTCATTTTTCCAAATTAGTGTTAATTTCGGACTTTGTTCTTATCATCCACACAATTTGCTTCCACGTCATGATTTAATCTTATTCTTAGCTTTGCTTGGGTGGTCATTTGTTTGTGGAATGTGGAAAACCTTTTCTCCGTGCAAAATAAAGTGAAAACTGTACTAGAGCACATAAACCATGCATGTTTTTGTGAGGTGTTTCTATAAAAAGGCCTTTAGGTATGTGTTCTTCCATATATTGGGCCTCAATATTTAGACCTCATTACTTAGTCCATGATTCATGTAAGAAGGGAGAGAATCCCCTTATTCTATAAAAATGATCCTTCACCTTCACTTTAAGAAGGGCAATGAGAGCAAAGGATGGTAAAGCTAGCCTCCATGTACATTGTAACCCTCAATTTACATAGTGAAACCGTATTAACATCAATGTGAATGTAGCCCAAACTCGGGGTGAACACAATGATATATTTTTGTGTTCTTGTGCATTTGTCTGATTTACAGTAGGATTTACGTTGTTCCAAAGTCTTACCGATTTTGTACATCCACATTTGGCGCATTCGTGGGAATCAACACGAAAAGTGATGTCGGTTCTTTCTCGTTTTTTCATCTCACCACTGTGAAACCCTCACAACCTCCTTCACTCCACTGTGAATTTGGACAAACCGAGAACCAAACCCCTGCACAGTCGCAACGAAACCCAAATTTCAATAAAAAAAAAAAACTCAGAAATCGAATCCTGGAAACCCATTTATGGCTTGTGGCAGCTCCCACACTCTCGCCGCCGTCGTCCTGCTCAACATCAATTAGTGCTCCACAGTTTGGGTGAAATGGGTGATCTACGAAGCCTAGCCCGAACCATCATCATCAGACTCGAAGAACGGCAACACGCCTAAAATCTCTCATGCAGTTGCCATGTGTGATTGTAGCTTTCTGGGCATCTCCTTGTGACATCTCCACCACCAATGGAATTGGGGACTCAGACTGTCATCCCCACTGAACCCGAATGATGCTGACACGTGAAGACTTGTCGGAGTAGTTCTCCAAAATTGGCAGCCATGTCCACCGTACCGGTAACCCACAAAGAGGAAGAAGATAAGATTCCTCTCCAAAGTCATTATTATTATTATTATTATTATTTTATGATTACTTTATTATTTTTATTGTGACAACTGCATCACAAATATTCTACAGCATATTAATATAAGAAAAACTAATGAAAAGAGCTTTAAATATTTGTATTTTAATAAAAAAAATCATCTATTAACTTTATTTTAATGATAATGACAAAATAATAAAAAATAAATTAAAAAAACTCCACATGCACTAGGCGCGTAACCCCCCATCCCACCCCACCCCACCCTACCCTATCCCCTATCCCCCTTCACTCCTTCTCCTCCCTTTCCACTCTTTTTTCTCCCCATTGTCTTAAGAATAAGTTTGTTTGTTTGTTTATTTTTTTTCCCTTCTTAGAACAAGAGAAAGACTTCAAATTGAATACATTTCCCAATTTTATTTTGTGGTGTTGTTTCCCAATAGTAGTCAAGATGACGAGAGATTTTTCAACGTGCCAGAACACAGGGTGGTACACATGTGTCTCTATACAAGTGGTAAGATTTTTACATAATAACACGTGATGTACCACTTGTGTTACGGGTATAAGGAAAAATTTCTCCAAGATGGCACCCAAACTAAAGAAATTGGATGGACAGCTACATTTAATTATTGTAGGTATGTAAAAAATGTGAGGGAATTTTAATTTGGTAATTGAAAACAACTTTTTAAATATAATTAATGAGGACATAATCTTCTCAAGATTTCGATCTAAAGGATCACTTATGGATGGGGCTTTCGGAAATTTGACCAAAGTAGAAATTGTTGAATGTGTGGCCGAATTATAGTGGGCCATTGTTGAACCCATCAACCATTTTTTATTATTCATGTGAGAGCCCACAATGGGGGCACTGAGTGTTTTTACATGCCAGCAGCTGCTGCCCTTAGTAGAAAGCAGAAGAGAGAAAGAAAAGAAGTCGTCACTGCCTATAGAGAAGTTGCCAACAACCCCATTTGGTAGATAAGAAGAGATGTTGCTCATTATTTGGTTAGCACTCACGTTAGCACTCACTCAATCAAAGTTGTATTTGTTGTATTAGCTTTTAATTTTGTACAGAGAGGAAATTAATCATGATATTTCCTTATCTATTTGTTTCTTTGGTGTGTGAGAGGTATTAGCTGGATTGAAGTTTTCGGTTGTGAGATTGCCACACACTTTGTAAACACTCACATTTGGTTCATAGTGGATTATTGTTGAACTCCTACTACTCCGAAGACGTACTCTAGTTACATTGAAAATTGAGGAACCTCCTTAAATCTTGCTATCATTTCTACTTTGTTCTTACATTTCATTTGGTATATTTCCTGTGAGTTAACTTGAGTTGATTTCCAATTAATTTGGTGCTATTCTTGCACAACAGGAGCTCTTCCCTGTAGAGGGTTGTATCATGATTCGGTTGGTCAAGTAGTATTTGCTCAAATTTACAAACATTGTAATTCCTTTTGAATTTTGATGGTTTCCCTCTTGTCTACTTGTATAATTGTATTGGATCTTACCTGAACATTACGTGATGCCCTTTGGGCTTTGTGTGCGAGCATTTTCAAAACCTTGTTCATGGCCAAACTTTTAGTATCTGTAAGCGTATAAAAATGAAAAATCATTTAATATTTCTTGAGACTTGGTAATTTATATACAACCGCCATTTTCTTCACAATTTAACTTGATACAAGCTAAATGAATGATGTGCCTCCATTTCATAATAACCAATAACTTAAAAGTTGGCAATTCGTTATTAATTGCATGGAGTTTAAATTTATATTTTATAGTTTGGCCTTTTAAAATAAAGTCTCACATGTGGGCCCATCAATTCTTTAATAAGGGTGGACATCTGCCCACTTAGATCTCGAAACTTCTTAATTATTGGATGATGATTCCCATTTCAATGCAAAATAAAAGTACTTTCAAAATAATGATGGCACTACCCAATCCGAATCAATGTGAGCAATTGACTTTAAGTTGTTTAGCCTCGTTGATTAGGAGAATGGAATGGTGCATGAATGCATGTACGTACAAAAACACATAAGCTGGTTTTCTTTGGCATCCTCTGTTTTAAACGTATGAGACGAATATTGATTGAATTTGGCTTCTTTTTTGAGCTCCAACTCGGTTGTGCGGACACATATTAGATTGAAAGCTATCATTTGGCGATTATTCTCTTGGAAGAACTGAAAAATGAGGTCAATTCTATGGCAGTTTGGTACAAAAGCAATCATGACCAGTGATGGATTTAGAAATTCTTTTTAGGTGGCCAAAGCATAAAAGTTTATTGATGAGCAGGTCTTGGCCATATATGTGGCAGCGCTAGAGGGATTGAAGAAGGAAATTAAGATGAAGAATTATGACTGAATTCGTTGAATTTGAGTGAAATAGATTTTTCTTCTCGCGCTCGTACACGCTGTTCTTGTTCATCAAGGTCCCACGTTATTCTCAATGTCCAACTACTTAGTCAATAAAACCCAATACAATCAAAAGTTTAGAGCTCGTCTGATAATCATTGAATTTTTTTTTTTTTTTGGTGCTAGAGGTGAAGAAGATTAAAGGGAGAGTGGTGGGAGGTATGGGGAGAAAGGAAGACAATGTACGAACAAAGAAATTAATTTAAATGAGTCCATTAATTTATCAAAAATTCATTTATTGAAGTTTTACGTTGCTTTGTATAGACACAAAACAATGAAAATGAGGTGTTGATTGTACACCCCATGTCATATATAAGTATTTTCCAAGAATATTGTAGTCGAAGGAGACTTGATTGTGTGGGTCAATTACTTGAAACATCTCCCGTCCGCCATCTCCCCATCTCACACTATAATTTCATTACAATAACATTTCTGACAACTAAGCCTATATTGGCTTTTCCATAACTTGAAAAATCTCACGTCATAAAAATATCTCTTTGATCTCTCATGACTTTTCCATAAAACTCAAAACGTGAGCCAAAATTTTGACTACTTATCGAAGTAGTTAGTAGACATGTCCCCCACGTAGCTTTTCATGTTGTGGAAAAAGGATGCATTTATATGGGGCAGTTTTATGGATGTAATTTCGTTGAGTTTTCTTAGCTTAATAATTAGGTTTGAATATTGGTCTTTCGAATTGCAAACACATGCACGTTGGAATATTTTAGAATTATTTTAGTTTTTTGTTTGCATATTTTTCATGATAGAGATCGAAGAAAAATACATCAAAAGAATGTGAGATGAAAAAAGAGTGAAGAAAAACATGATGAAGTGATGTGGAAGATGATAAACCAACTATTCAAGATATCTCTCCACATCCGAAATGCATGGTAAATGTCTCTCCAAGTCAGCCACACAAGTTGGATACTCTTCAACCTCTTCAACAGATAGCAAGGAATCACACTTCTTCCTTATCTAAAACTCATGTGTAACTTAGTTTTGAATTTCAAATGTAATCAGATGATATGTAACCAACCTCATCTTGTAATCTCTATATAATGAAGTCCATACCTCACTCATAATTAATTGAGTTGAGTTTATACAATCTATGTTTACAACCCTAGCTTAAATTCTTTCATGGTATCTCTGAGCTAAAAGTCTAACGACAGATTTTTTTTTTCTCTTCTCACATGGCTTCTCCTTCTTCCTCTCCCATTCCCCTCCCAAATGTCTCCAACTTTCTCACGATCAAACTTGATCGTACCAACTACCCCCTCTGGCACGCCCAAATGCTACCTCTCCTCCGCAGTCGTAATCTTGTTTCCTTTGTCGACGGAACCAGTCTGTGTCCTCCAGCATACCTAAAAGATGATAATGGCAACATCACTGACAAAGTCAATCCCGACTTCGATACTTGGATCCAACAGGATGCCACTGTTATGTCCTGGATCAACTCTTCTGTTCACCCTACCGTACTTGCTGCTTTAATTGGGAAAACTAGCTCCCATTCTGCATGGACAACCCTACGTGATCAATATGCTTCTCAGTCAACCGGTCGCCTTCTCCAACTCCGCAGTGAGTTGATGAATACTCACAGAGGTGATTCTTCCATCTCTGAATTCTTGGATAAAGTTAATTGTCTCGCAGATACTCTCTCTCTCTCTGGTGCTCCTGTTTCAGACTCCGATGTTGTTGCCATCATTCTCAACAACGTAGGCCCTGCCTATGAAAGCACCGTTGCCTCCGCCCAAGCTCGTGATGAGGCCATTACCTACAGTGCTTTGGAAGCACTTCTCCTTGGCGCTGAAAGACGACAGAAAATGCATACTGCATTTGGTACTGACAACGGCCTCACTGCCCTTGTAGCAGGCCGCAATGGCAACCGTGCACCTGCATCTTTTCGGGGACGAGGCTTCTCTACTGGGTTTCGCGGTCGTAGTCATTTTCCTAGTGGTCGTGGCTCTTCAAATCGCCACTGCAACTCTCCTCACTTTCACCAAGGATCTCCCTCTAATCAAGGATCCCACTTTCACCACGGGTCCAACCCTCACCCAGGCTCCCACTCTCGCCAAAATGATGGGATTCTCGGCCCAGCTCCTTCCCACGGTCCTTTCACTACTGGACGCATTCAATGTCAAATATGCAGTCGTCATGGCCATTCTGCGATCGACTGCTTCAACCGCCTAAACATGTCTTATGAGGGACGCGTTCCTGCACCTCGCTTGCAAGCGTTTGCTGCTACGGCACCTTCTGCCTCTGCCACAGCACCTGCCATATAGGAGTGGTTGTTTGACTCAGGGGCTAATGCTCACATCACAAATAATTCTGCCAGTCTTTCGAATCCTCATCCTTATAATGGCATGGACCAAGCCAATGGAGTTGTTGGTGGAACAGGTTTGCCAATTTCACACATAGAGACCACTTGCATTCGTACACCTCACTCCACCTTTAGCTTACCTAATACACTACTTTGCCCAAATGCATCCACCAATATTATTTCAATCCATCGCTTTACCAAAGAAAATAATTGCTCTTTAACCCTATATCCTAATTCGTATTCTGTTCAGGATCTTCACACGGGGAAGATGCTTTTACAAGGCCCGAGTAGAAATGGATTCTACCCCTTCTCTGGTGTTTCATCAACAAATAAAGGCGTGTCTGCATTTTTAGGTACTAGAGTGTCCAATTCAATTTGGCACTCTAGGTTAGGTCATCCATCTTCTCATATTTTACAAAGTTTGGTTTCTAGGAATAAATTGCCCATTAAAGGCGTTGTCACTAGTGAGTTCTGTCACTCATGTCCCATGGGTAAGAGTCACAAGTTACCTTTTCAATTGTCAACTTCTAGGTCTTTGTCTCCATTAGAATTGGTTCATTCCGATGTATGGACTTCACCTTCATTTTCTATAAATGGTTTTAAATATTATGTAGTATTCATTGATGATTATTCCCGCTACTCTTGGCTATATCCATTAAAATTAAAATCCGATGTTTTTTCTACTTTTGTGTCATTCAAGAAACTGGTTGAAAACTTGTTTAATACTAAACTAAAATCACTCCAAACCGATGGAGGAGGAGAGTACGTCAACAATACTTTTAAAACTTTTTTAACTCAACATGGAGTTTTCCATCGCTTTACATGTCCACATCATCTCGAACAAAACGGCATTTCTGAACGAAAACATCGTCATATAGTTGAAACTGGCCTCACCCTACTTGCTCATTCATCCTTACCTACTTCATTTTGGGATGATGCTTTTCATACAGCAACTTATTTGATCAATCGTTTACCAACTAGAGTTCTCCATGATGAGTCTCCTTTTCAAAAGTTGTTTCACAAATCTCCTAACTATGATTTTCTTAAAGTTTTTGGGTGTGCATGTTTTCCCTATATTCGTCCCTATAATACTAATAAGTTACAATTTCGTTCCAAACGTTGCATTTTCTTAGGATATTCATTAAATCAACATGGTTATAGGTGTTTAGATATGTCCACCGGTCGCATATTTTTGTCACGTCATGTCTTATTTGATGAAACCATTTTCCCCTACAAAGAATCCATTTCTACAAAGCCTTCCTCCTCCCCGTCATCTACAATACTGACCATTGATTCCCATCCTTTAATAAATCCCCCTAGGAATCCTAGCTCCACTACTTTCCCACCAAATCCGCATCTCACCTTACTTTCCACTCAACCTAACCCTTTTTCTCCTACTTTTCCCCAAAACCCGCACCATCCCATGCATCACGCCATAACATCTCGACAACCTACCCCTATTCCACCTAATTTCCCACTACATCCGAACCCCACCATTCCTTCCACTCCATCATCAACACCACCACATATTACCTCTTCACCTATATTAAACAATCCTATTCCATCCCCATCACCCCTCTCACCTGTACACTCTATACCTGCCCTTTCCCCACCTCTATCCTCTACAAATGCAGTAGGTGTTGCTCCTGTCTCATCTTCCTCTCCACGCCACAGTCAACCTGTTCACTCCATGGTCACCCGTTCAAAGGATGGCATTCAAAAACCCAATCCCAAATATGCGCTTATTTCTGATGTGACTAATGACCTTGTTGAGCCTACTTGTTTTACACAGGCAAATAAGTTCCCTGAATGGCGTATGGCAATGGCAGAAGAGTTCAATGCTCTGCAACAAACAGGAACGTGGTCCCTGGTTCCTTTTCATTCCACAATGAATGTTCTCCCAAATAAATGGGTGTACCGTATTAAACGTAAATCTGACGGCTCCATTGAAAGGTTTAAAGCATGTCTTGTTGCCAATGGTTTTCGTCAATAGGAAGGACTCGATTACAGCGAGACGTTTAGTCCTGTCGTCACTCATGCAACCATCAGACTTATTCTCTCCGTGGCTCTTCATTTTAACTGGCAAATACGCCAGCTTGATGTCAAAAACGCATTCCTCCATGGTTCCTTAACTGAGGAAGTCTACATGCGCCAACCTTCTGGCTTTGTCGATCCACAGTTTCCAGCACATGTATGTCGTCTTCGACGGTCCTTATACGGCTTAAAACAGGCTCCACGTGCTTGGTTTCAGTGTTTCTCTCAACATTTGGAAGAGCTCGGGTTTCATGCATCAATGGCAGATTCTTCACTGTTCATTTACTTCAATAGAGCTACTGTTATTTATTTACTCATATACGTTGATGACATCCTTGTTACAGGTAATAATCTATCTCACATCTCCACCTTGATTCATCAATTGGGAAACAAATTTTCAATGAAGGACCTTGGGGCCTTGCATTATTTTTTGGGAATGGAAATTACGAGAACACCGACGGCCATGTATTTAACCCAGTCAAAATATATCCTGGACCTCCTCAAACGAACTAACATGGCTGACGCCAAACCATTGTCTACTCCAGCCCTCCCTGGCCGCAAGCTTAGTTTGTATGAGGGTGAGCCCTTGGATGATGGTACAAATTTTCGCAGTGTTGTTGGGGCTCTCCAATATCTCTTATTCACACGGCCTGACATTGCTTTCGCTGTAAATCAAGTCTGTCAATATATGTATTCACCCACAACTACACATTGGGCTGCAGTCAAGCGCATTCTTCGCTATTTGAAAGCCACTCATAATCACGGTATCGTTTACAAACCCAGTTCGTTGTCCCTAACAGCCTTTGCCAATGCCGACTATGCTGGTGACCCCGATGATCGTCGCTCCACTGGTGGCCATTGCATTTTTCTAGGGGATAACTTGATCTCTTGGAGTTCTAAAAAACAAAGAGGTGTGTCTCGCTCAAGTACAGAGGCTGAGTATCGCCAAATGGCCTATACCTCTGCCACCTTGTCTTGGTTCTGCCACATATTCCGCGATCTTCATCTCCCTCTAAATCCACCACAATTGTGGTGTGACAATATCAGTGCCTTGGCAGTAGCTTCCAATCCAGTCTATCAGGCACGTATGCGTCATGTGGAAGTTGATTATCATTATGTTAGAGAAAAAGTAATTCGCAAAGAACTAGTTGTGGGATATGTTTCTTCCGTTGACCAACTCGCGAATCTCTTAACCAAGGGTTTGTCCACAGCTCGTTTTAGTTATCTCATCTCCAAGCTTCCTGTTTGTCAACGTCCACTCAGCTTGCGGGGGCGTGATAAACCAACTATTCAAGATATCTCTCCACGTCCGAAATGCATGGTAAACGTCTCTCCAAGTCAGCCACACAAGTTGGATACTCTTCAACCTCTTCAACAGATAGCAAGGAATCACACTTCTTCCTTATCTAAAACTCATGTGTAACTTAGTTTTGAATTTCAAATGTAATCAGATGATATGTAACCAACCTCATCTTGTAATCTCTATATAATGAAGTCCATACCTCACTCATAATTAATTGATCTATGTTTACAACCCTAGCTTAAATTCTTTCAGAAGACATGTAGACGATGCTTCAGCCTCTAATCATGCCAACATAAGTCAAATCTTAAGACAATCGAATAAGCATCTGAAAAATCATGTTTGTAGGGAGCATGCTAAGTATGAAACGAGATGTGCTGGTCTTGTAATTCTAAAGATAACAAATGAACTTATTACTGTTAGAAAATATTAGTATTTTAGGTTTACTTCAATATTTGGTTTTCTAGGTTTAGCACGTTAGAATTAGGGTTTCAGTTTCTTACCTTTTAGGGTTAGTTTATTATAAATAGCATGCTTGTTATTCAGTCGGGAATAAGTTAGTCACGATGTAGCTTATTGGGGTTTTGTAACCGTTTCGGCATTCTTGTTTGTTTAATAATATTTTTATTACCTTTTAAGGTTAGGGTTAGTTTCTTAAAAATATTATTCTTACTATTTTGTAGTCTTATTTGTCTCACACTCTAATATTCAACTAATACCATGTTTTAAAGATGTATGCTATGCATGACATGTGTATACCTTAATTGAGTGCCAGCTTTTAATTCTTCAAAGCATATTAACCTGAGATCATCTCAGAGTGACGACAACTTTAAACTGTATTTTGACCAGACCACAAAATTGGAGGTCTTTAAGGAAAGAGTAATACTAGGCGGGTAAATTTTTTTAAGGAAAACTAATGAAAATGGCATGAAAATTTTGAGTTTTAACGATAAGAATAAAACAAAGGGTAAAGTGAATAGTACCAGGATTCACTTTTTCGTGTAAAAATATGGTTTTTCGTTAAAGTAAACAGTACCGGAAGCTTTTCGTTAAAGTTCCTATTTTTTTAATCATATTTGCAAACAAGGTGATATGTCACCAATAAGAAATAAGAGCGTTAATCAATACTTAAGTAATAATCGAATCATTAACAACCACATCATATGCTTTAAAAATTATACTTTAAATAGATTGTCTTCCTAACATTGCCCCTTAAGGAAAAGTCAATCGTTGTGCTATAGCACCTACACTCATACTCACACTACTACATAAAAGTGTTTTCCCGACGAAATACCATTCGTCGCGCAACATGTAAATTTGTCACTAAAACTTTAGGCAACGAAAATTTTGTCGCCCCACTGTACTCGCGCAAAGTTCAAGGAACAAAAGTTTTCTCGATGAAATACAAAGTTTCGTCGCACAAGAGTGTTTACGCAACGAAATTTAGGTCAGAAACGCAACAAAAAACTTCATCACGCGAAATTGGAGGAGGGGGACAATACCTTTTTTTTTCTTTTATTTTTTTTTATTTTTTTATTTTTTTGAAGAAGATATGATACCGGCTTTAATTTTTTTCTCTTTCTTGTGTGGAAGAAAATTGCTCTATAGGTTAATTTAATCCCCTGATTAAGGTAGAACTAAATAAAGTCTATAGGCAGTTGGATTCTATTTCCTAGAAGACTTAAACTCCAAGTCAAAGTGGATAACCTACATCAAATCAGGAAATAACTATCTGCTCGCCTACTCGGCTTGGGATTTCTACACTTACTACCTTTTTCGAGTGCAACCCAACAAATGTGGGGCATTTGTGGAGCAAAAAGTAATCCTAAAAATCCAAAAGACGACACATGAAATTTTTAATTTTTTTCTTCTAAAGAAGACAATATTATCTTCATTAAATGGGAAGGGCCCATAAATATTCACACGCACATCTCAACATCCATGGAAGCCTGAGCAGCTAACTATGACTACACCAAGCTCTCATGTTCGTGGCATGGAAAAGTCAAAGGCATTTGAAGATAGGATTAATCACCAAATCTTATCTTTAATACATTCCCAATTGAAGGTCAACTCAAACAATAAAGGAATCCTCATCACCATTAGTCAATGATACTTACATGATAATTCCACAATATTATCTCATAATTAATATATTGGAATTATTTTTTCCTCATTCATCCTACACATCCTGGTCAATGGGAAGCCACCATGTGTAAGGCAAATCTCTAACCTTATTGTCGGCCACCTCCCTATAAATACTCCAGCTACACTAGTTTCCCCCCTAGCGCGTGTGTGGATTTGGCCTTGATCAAAAGTGTTAATTGTTTTGTAGGTACAAATTCGTCAAAACAGAAGACGACGTATTTTTGCAACCAAAATAATTATTTATTTACTGATAGTGCACTTTTCAAATACGAGACAAACATTTATTGAATTGTAACGCACTAAAAATAAAACTTAATTGTATGAGAGAATCTATCCAAGAGTTCCAAGTAATAGATTTCTTTAGACCTTGGGAATGTCAATACCAGCCTTCAGGACTCTGTTGTTGAGATATTTTCTATGCAACATATGTAATATTTATAAGTATGGAGCAAACCATTCTTCTTGACCACCACATAATATGATTTCAGGGTTTGGGACATTCATTATTTTATTTCATCTATAAAGATCATTCATATAAATAACAAAATATATGATATTAATTAGTCACAGATATTTTCATGACCATTTGATGGCTTTTCTAAAACTTGTGTTCATCTATTATTTATGATTCCTAATTGACGATTGATAAAGATTTGTGCTAAATTTTGTTTTTCTTACATGAATTATGAAAAAGATACCTTAAACAATGAAAGATTTATGTTTCAAACACATTGTAGGTTGGGTCCAAAGAGTTGTTTGCTGCATATTTTTGTAGTTGCTTTTTCCATACTAAGTCAAATATAACAAATGATCAAGACATGAACATGTTGTCAAGCAATGGCGGAGACAACATGGGGTCATTGGTTGTCTTTGACCCCAACAACTTCAAAAACCCCATGTCTATTTGTTTGTATATCATATTTGACCACTATAAACAACTAAGGAAACTAAATTACAACTTTCTCCTCCTACTTTTATTTTCTTCTATCATATTTGTCTTCATTTTCTCTCTTCTTGTAAAAAATACTTTAGTTAAAATGCCTTGACAGTCTTCAACATTACTGCACAGTGTCCTGCATGCATCGTCTACAGGCCTTTACAAATGTTGACGTATGTCAGCATAAACCTTCGGTATATGTTGATAGGAATTAGAAGGTGCCTACTAGATGCTTGACGAAATGGAAGCTTTTTTTATTGATATTATGGACTGGTTTAGTATTGTTGTGCTTTGAAAAAAAACTGCTTTTGCTATACTGTGAGAATAAGCAGCTGTGAAATAAAGCAGCAACGTGTTTGGTAAACTTTTTTCTAAAAGTGTTTTTGGAAGGCTAAAAAAAAAAAAAAAAAAAAAAAAAAGTATTATAGTGTTTGGTAAACTTTTATGTGACAACCCATCCCGAATTAAAATATATTTTATCTTCGAAAGCGTGGGAATGACGATTTTGCCCTTGAAATGATGTGTGGTGGATGTATAAACGGGCTAAGGAAATGGACCAATTAGAATTGTGGGTTTGTTTTGATTTAAATTGTTAGCCCTAAACCTTATGGCCCAATCAGGGCCCTGCTCTTTTATTTCTGCCCAATCCCGTACCTCAGTCACACACACACCCACACATACAAACTTTCTTTCCTTCTTCTCTCTTCTCGACTCTTTTCCTTTGTTCGTACAATTTGAGCCTTCACCTCTCAAACACCATCCAAACTTCATCGATTAAGCTTGAGCTTTGCATCAACGTGTTTTTAGTGACTTCCCGAACCTATCCGTACCATTGGATTAAAGAACGGATCACGGGAACCCGAGAACCTAAGAGCTCCAGCGTGGTGCTCTGTTGCTCCGTCGTGATCGTGGTTAGGTCACGGAGTTGTAAAGCTTAAGGGAGTCTTAAAACTACTCCATAGAGACCGGGGAACAATTTTTGGAGGATTTGGACATCGAGATAGGTCAGTTCCACGAGTTCCAGTTTAGTCGAAATTTTCCAGAGATTTTCCGACCACTTTTCATCGGTTTTAAGACCTCTAGAAGGTAAGATCGTGTTCTTCTAGTTCAGGTCTTCAATTTGATATAAAATTCGTGAAACCAGGGAGTGCAGCGGTGGCCGACAACAGAGATATTGAGATTCAAAGTTTTTCCAGAAACCAGGGAGTGCAGCGGTGGCCGGCAACGGAATCCGACGAACCACTAGATAAGACAAAGCATATTCCATCAACCTTGGTGGTGGCAAGGTAGATGGATGGGATCTAGTGGGTATACTCAGACGGGCTATGGTGGAGCATGCCACTATCAGGGTGATATAGCTTTATATTCAGGAGGACAGTATTAGTACTCACACGATCCGTATTAACAGAATGGTTACACTCAGTATTCAGGAGGTTACATACCATATCCACCATATCCAGCTGGTGGATCATAGTGGTATTCCTGGGGACAGACCCAAAACGTAGAGGTTGCTTCTAGCATTGCCGGATCATTGAGGCAACTTAACCAGCCTAGTCAAGAACGACGTACATAGGGACGCGGAAACCAAGGTAATAGAGGTCGTGGAAGACGATAGCAAACATAGGGCTGTGTTCATCATATTACTCTGCAGGATGCTCAGAACAATCCTGATCTGATTATGGGTACGTTAAATATTCTTGTCTATTTTGCTAGAGTATTGATTGATTGTGCTGCCACACATTCTATTATTTCTCATACGTTTGCTCAGACGACACAACCACACCCTACACCTCTCGGTTACAAGTTAAAGTTTTCGATGCCTAGAGGTGAGATGTATTATGTTAGTTGGGTATATCAAGGATGTCCTGTTTTGGTGGAGGACATCGTTATGCTAGCTAATCTAGTTCCATTGGATATAGTTGATTTTGATGTTATTCTGGGCATGGATTGGTTACACTACAATCGTGCTCAGTTAGATTGTTATGAGAAAATGGTTACTTTCCATCGTCCAGGCTTGCATGTGGTTACATTCGTGGACGAGCGAGGTGGACTGAGACACGACATTATCTCTGCCATGAGAGCTAGAAAGTTGTTGAAGAAAGGTTGTCAGGGGTATTTGGCTCACGTAGTATTGAATGAAGATACTCATGTTCGAGTAGTTAGGCATTTCCCTGATGTGTTTCCCAAGGATTTGCCTGGATTACCACCAGACAGAGAAGTCGAGTTCACCATTGATTTACTTCCAAGTATTGATCCTATTTCCCTAATTCCGTACCGAATGGCTCATGCTAAGTTAAAGGAATTGAAAGCCCAGTTGCAGGAATTGGTTGATAAAGGTTTTATTCAGCTTAGTACTTCACCTTGGGGAGCTCCAGTTTTATTTGTTCGGAAGAAAGATGAGACTTTAAGGCTGTGTATTGATTATCGACAGCTGAATCGAGTAACGATTAAAAACCGTTATCCCTTGCCATGTATAGATGATTTATTTGATCAGCTTCGAGGTGCCTGCGTGTTTTCCAAGATTGATTTGAGGTCTAGGTATTATCAATTAAAAATCAGAAGTGAAGATGTTCCTAAGACGGCTTTTAGAACTCGGTACAATCATTACGAGTTCCTCGTGATGCCATTCGGATTAACTAATGCACCTGCAGCTTTCATGGATCTGATGAATTGGGTATTCAAACCATACCTTGACAGGTTCATCATTGCTTTTATTGATGACATCTTGGTGTATTCCAAGTCTAAGGCAAAGCATGTTCAACATCTCACTTTGATTTTGAAGAAATTGAGAGAACATCAATTGTATGCTAAGTTTAGCAAATGCCAATTTTGGTTAGATTAAGTGGCATTTTTGGGGCATGTAATATCAAGCCAGGGTATTCAGGTGGACCCTCAGAAAGTAGTTGTCGTTGAAAATTGGGAGCAACCACAAACCGTCACTGAGGTAGAGAGTTTTCTGGGCTTGGCACGTTATTATAGACGGTTTGTTAAAGATTTCTCAGTTATAGCATTACCACTGACAAGGTTGATGAGGAAAGATGTTAAATTCGAGTGGGACGATAATTGTGAATTGAGTTTCCAGCAACTAAAGTATTGTTTCACTCACGCACCTGTTTTGGCACTTCCAGACGACGGTGGTAATTTTGAGATTTACAATGATGCTTCCTTGAATTGTTTAGGCTGTGTGCTGATGCAGCATGAAAGGGTGATTGTTTATGCTTCACGATAGTTGAAGCCTCATGATATGAATTATCCGATGCACGGTCTTGAGTTAGCAGCCATTATCTTTGCCTTGAAGATTTGGAGGTATTACTTATATGGAGAAAAATGTAAGATTTTTACAGATCATAAGAGTCTTCAGTCTTTTCACCTAGAGAGATCTTAACCTCTGACAACGGAGGTGGATAGAGTTGCTCAGCGAGTATGCTTGCACGATTGAGTATCATCATGGTCATGCAAATGTAGTGGCATACGCGCTTAGCAGAAAATCCCGAGGTCGAGTTAATGCTTTATATGCTTGTCGTATTCCTCTTCTCGCATAATTGAGATCCACTGGAGTGAAGTTAGGGGTGGAAGATCAGGAAGAAGCTTTACTTGCTAACTTTCAGGTCAAGCCGATTTTGATTGAATGTGTACTTGAGGCTCAAGTGAATGATGAAGAAATTCAGGAATTAATTCAGGCAGTGTCATAGGGGAAAAAGAAAGATCTTAGAGTGTAGGAATCTGATGGCATGCTTATGCAAGAGAAACGAATGTACGTATCGAATATTGTTGAGCTAAAGAAAGATATTCTTAATGAGGCACATGTTTCAGCTTATGCAATGCATCCTGGAAGTACTAAAATGTATGATACCATTCGGCCTTTCTACTTTTGGCAGGGCATGTGAGTAGATGTGCAATGTGCTAGCAAGTTAAAGTTAAAAGGAAGAGACATTTTGGGTTGATATAGCCACTTCCCATTCCCCAATGGAAATGGGAAAATATTACAATGGATTTCATGTACAAGTTTCCTCGTACACGGAATGGTTATGACAACATTTGGGTGATAGTAGATCGGCTTACTAAATCAGCACACTTCATACCAGTTCGAAAAAACTATTCCCTAAGTCGATTAGCTGAGTTATTTATATCGGAGGTTGTTAAATACCACGGGGTACCGGTTAGTATTATATATGATTAAGATCCTAGGTTTACTTCTAAGTTTTGGGTGGCATTTCAGGAAGCTCTTGGTTCGAGATTGCTTTATAGTAGTGCTTATCATCCCCAGACGGACAGGCAATCTGAGAGGACTATCCAAACATTAGAAGATATGTTGAGGTCTTCGGTATTGCAATTTGGTGACGCTTGGCATAAGCGTTTGGATTTGATGGATTTTGCTTATAATAATAGTTACCATTCTAGTATCAGGATGTCACCGTTCAAGGTGTTATATGGTAAATCTTGTAGTACCCCTTGGTCAGAAGTTGGTGAGAAGGTATTAGTGGGCCCAGAGATTGTGGACAAGACTACTCAAAATATTTAGGTAATTAAATTTAACCTGAAAGTGGCCTAGGATCGACAGAAAAGCCTTACTGACAGACACGCCACAGATAGAGTGTATAATGTGGGAGATTGGGTATTTTTGAAGTTATCCCCGTGGAAATGTGTTGTACTATTTGGTAAGAAAGGTAAGTTAAGTCCTCGATATATCAGACCATACCAGATCACCGAGCGGGACGATGAAGTTGCTTACAGACTTGAGTTACCTCCAGAGTTGTCAAAGGTGCATGATGTTTTTCATGTCTCTATGCTTCGCCATTATGTTTCTAATCCGTCACACGTGATACCTCCTCACCCACTAGAAATTAATCCAGATTTAACTTATGAGGAGGAGCCAGTGACGATTTTGGATTGGAAGGATAAAGTTCTGAGGAACAAAATTGTTCGCTTGGTGAAAGTTTTGTGGAGAAACCATTCAGTGGAGGAGGCTACTTGGGAAATAGAGGATCGTATGCGAGATATGTATCCGCGCTTATTTTATGAATATTAGTGGTTTATTATGTATTATACAAAGTTTCGGGGACAAAATTTTTCTAAAGGGGGGTAGGTCATGACAACCCGTCCCGAATTAAAATATATTTTATCTTCGAAAACGTGGGAATGACAATTTTGCCCTTGAAACGATGTGTGGTGGATGTATAAGCGGGCTAAGGAAATGGACCAATTACTATACCTCTTACTTTCTTAGGTCCAATTAGAATTGTGGGTTTGTTTTGATTTAAATTGTTAGCCCTAAACCTTATGGCCCAATCAAGGCCCTGCTTTTCTATTTCTGCCCAATCCCGTAGCTCAGTCACACACACACCCACACATACAAACTTTATTTCCTTCTTCTCTCTTCACGACTCTTCTCCCTTGTTCGTACAATCTGAGCCTTCAACTCTCAAACACCATCCAAACTTCATCGATCGAGCTTGACTTTGCATTAACGTGTTTTTGGTGACTTCACGAACCTATCCGTACCATTGGATCGAAGAACAGATCACGGGAACTCGAGAACCTAAAAGCTCTGGCGTGGTGCTCTGTTGCTCCGTCGTGATCGTGGTTAGTTCACGGATTTGTAAAGCTTAAGGGAGTCTTAAAACTACTCCATAGAGACCGGGGAACAATTTTTGGAGGATTTGGACGTCGGGATAGGTCAGTTCCACGAGTTCCAATTTAGTCAGAATTTTCCAAAGATTTTCCAACCACTTTTCAACGGTTTCAGGACCTCTAAAAGGTAAGATCGTGTTCTTCTAGTTCAGGGCTTCAATTTGATATAAAATTCATGAAATTTGCTGTTGAAACGACAAAGATATCGAGATTCAAAGTTTTTCCAGAAACCGATGAGTGCAGCGGCAGTCGGCGACAAAATCTGGCAAACCACTAGAGAAGACAGAGCATATTTCGTTAACCTTGAAGGAATATTCTAACGGAGTCAGGTACATTTAACAGAATATCCTATTATTTAACGGCATATTCCTTAATGGCGTTAGAGTTACCGTCAGCGTGCCAGGCACGTGACACACCCTGACCCAGAAAGTCCACTTGGACTCCAAATCGAGTTGTGTTGGCCGACACCAAGAGGGTGACAAAGCCATAAAGTATAGTGATGTGGGAAAATGTGAATAAATTTAAATCTAAAAGTGCCTAAATACGAGAGTGCGCTGTGAGCGGAAATGAACCCATTTCACACGTGATGTCAGAGCATAAGTAAAGTACAGTAGAGTGGATTGAGAAGCATATCATCGAAGGTAATCTCCAATACCAAGATTTGCCACAAATCCTCGTCAATAAGATAGCTCAGCTAAAAAAAAACATGGAGGGTGGAAACAAAGCAAGGGTGAGTGGCCCTGGAAATAAAATTTTAATAAAAACCTTCTAAATTGTTATAACCCCTCGCTGTGACACCTGTATAGTTTCAGAAAAAAAAAATCACACCACGTATCAATGTAAAATCAAAAGTATATCAACAGTAAATCCATAAATATAC
Source organism: Pyrus communis (assembly GCF_041283825.1). Lineage (NCBI taxonomy): Eukaryota > Viridiplantae > Streptophyta > Magnoliopsida > Rosales > Rosaceae > Pyrus > Pyrus communis. Next base: position 29,481,812 of record NC_142580.1, read on the forward strand.
CACGACACAACATCTCATCAGCAATATAAATAATCATGTGCTTAATAAATCAATGCTAGCACATAAGTCGGAGTCACCTATAGTGACCTGTACAACTCATCCATATCTCATCAACATCAATCAATGTTAGCACATAAGTCGGAGTCACCTATAGTGACCTGTACAACTCATCCATATCTCATCAACATCAATCAATGTTAGCACATAAGTCGGAGTCACCTATAGTGACCTATACAACTCATCCATATCTCATCAACATCAATCAATGCTAGCACATAAGTTAGAGTCACTTATAGTGACCTGTACGACTCAACCATATCCCATCAATCAATGCTAGCACATAAGTCGAAGTCACCTATAGTGACCTGTATGACTTATCCATATCTCATCAATCAATGCTAGCACATAAGTCAAAGTTGCCTAATGGAATATGTACGACTCATAGGCAACCTGTACGACAGTGTCGGAGTTGCTTATATAGCTCATCTACCAATTCCTGCACACAAGTCGAAACCACCTATATGGTATGTACGACAGGCTTGCTGTAAATAAATATGCTCAAATGCTACGATCACGTGAAGGCTTCGCAAGTCACCTATACGATAAAAGGAAAAGACCCACTTACCTGAGGTTCGCGCTACGACCCTAGCACGAAAATCGAGACATCACGAACCATCATCGCCTATAACAATTATCAAATCACATATTAGAGTTCTTATTGATAAAACACGTAACTTACATAAAACATATCCCCAAGGATGTTCTAGAATGATTTAGGACCCATTGACCAAAAGTTAATTGTCGGTCAAAGATCGACGGTAGGGTCCACAACCCTACGTAACTCGATCCAGAAAATCCGCATTTTAGATTTCCGATCCGTAACTTCCAAAGATCCACATTGTGCTTTTAAGACATCATACTAAAGTTTCATTACGATCCAACGGTTGGATCTCTTCCAATTGCCAATTCAAGTGGTGGTCAACGTTTTATTTTATGAACTTACAAATCCAATTTGGGAATATCTGTACGTCAGATTTCCAATCCGTAAGTTTCTAATATCCACAAATATTACGTACTATAATGTACTAAAATTTAATGACAATCCAACGATCGGATCGTCAGTTGTTGTAATAATCAAGTGGTGGACCTTAATGGCACTAAGTTTAAACGACGGAATTTCGTCAATCGGACTTCACAAACGGAAACGAGGTATTCAAATTTAGCCTAGGAAGATTAGAGGACCCATCGGCCCATGCGCCGCCGCAGGTGGCGGTTGGCTGTCCCGACTCGTCGGAAAATTCAACTATTTCTAAAAATTTCCAAAATTCACAGGAATGAAGATCTCAAATAGGGGAACAACTTTCATACTTTCCATGAAGTCCAAAAGTGGACGGAAGATACTCAATTTTTCCCACAAAGCTGGCTGGTGCCTAAAGCTTCCCGGCGTCAATTCGTCATCTACGGTGGTCCAATGGGGTTAAGGTTGGTTGGGATTTTCTCTTGGGATGATGGGCTACAAAGCCCAAGTGGTGGCATCGGCCATTGCTTTGTCGATTCGCCGGAAAATTGAAAATGGTGGCTGGAGCACTACGAGAACCGTCGACTTTCGTGGTCTCAAACCGCCTCATACAATGGTTAATCAAGGTGGTTTTGGTTGGGTTTTGTAGAGGGGAATGAGAGCTTCAAGATGGTGGTAGTGGCGTTGAAAAAATCCACCGGAGTTGGCCGAAATCGGCCTTGGAAGATAGGTGGTCGCAATGGGTGTGGGTGCGTGTGAAAGGCCACGGGAAGGCTGGGAGCTTCCCCCCCTCCCCCTTTTTTTTTTTTTTTTTGTTTTTCTTTCTTTCTTTTCCTGATTGGCTCTCACTCTCCCTCCCTCCAAATCAGATTGGTCCGCTTAACCCATATGTTGATTGGTTCTCAATCCTACAAGGTGGGAGTTCAAATAATTTAACTACCTTTAAATAACCAACTTCAAACGTCCATAACTATACCGTTATAATCCGGACTCGTAAACAGCTTTCGCCTATGCGTTCGTAGTGACGAGTATTACTTAAATACACTAAAATAATAAGTTATACGTTTCTCTAAACGAGGGTTAACGGAAGTCAAAGTCCTTACTCTAGGGCATTTTCGTCAATTCACGCTTTTAAAATTTATAAAAACGTAAAGTTAGGGACAGTTTGTCACACACGTGCATGAGCGTTGACGGCGTGTGTGGCCGTGCCTTGGCCGGTGCATGGGATGTCGAAAATTTTTTCTAAAAATATGGGGATGCCCGGGGTGTTAAGTAGGCCACGATAATATATTCAAACACCCCAATTGAGCAACGTATGAGAAGTTATTTCATAGTGATGTTTATGTGCTTAAAAATAACATTAAAATAGTTGTTTCACATATAGATGAGACGTTTTCAAAGGACGAGCGTAGCCAGGCGAGACTTGGGGGTTACGACCCAGCTACATACTAGTGAGTGGGCTTTTGGGTTATATATATATATATATATATATGTATGTATATATATATATATATATATATATATATATATACATACACACACACACACACACACACATATATGTGCCCTATGTTTCCCAGAAACTGTATAAATGGTTTTTACGTTTTAAATGCCATGTCGTATGCATTACGTACTAGAATAAACATTCGTATAGCTAGGTATATTACTGCTTGATGCTGCAGATGCTCAGGTAAGCCTCAGGTGAGTATATTTTAATGGTTGTGATGGTAGTGTGTATGATTATGATGAGTTGCTTTCAGTGATTTATATCCTGCACCCCGGTGTTAGTGCTCCACCCGAGGGTAGGGCCTAGCCTTCACATGATCGTTCACCTCCCGCACCATACGCTCACCTTGGATCAAAGGCAGGTGCCAGCCTGTCGTACAGACCACATTAGATGGTTTTGACTCGTAGGTGACTTGCGATACTTCGCACAGCCTTCACGTGATCGTAGCATTTAAGCGTACTTATTTACACCTAGAATGTCGTACAGACCACATAGGTGGTTCCAACTCATGTGCATGATTTGATTTGATTTGATTGTTGAGTTATAGATTCAGCCGTACAGGTCATGTTAGGTGACTTCGGCTGATATGTCACTTTATATTAGTGCAATTCACCTGGCTTACTTATTCATGGTTGAGATGATTGTCATGGCATACACATGGTTTGGTCGAGTATAGTTTTCATATATGTTTACAGTATTATTTTTTGGGAAACTTATACGGGTTTTAGAGTAAGGGGTTATTACATTTGAAAAGATAAATGGTTTTGAAAATTTTGTTTTTGCCCACTCACACTTTCTGTTTTGTGCCCCTTTAGGTTCTAGATAGAAGTTCGTGTTGGTGGCTCACGAGGACTTCACGGCGGTTCTGACAGACATTCACCAGTGTAGGGTTTCTTTTATGATATGTATAATTAGTAATTAAACTTCCGGACGGCATTATGATACCTACGCTCTAGTTATGTGTGTCTTTTACTCTAAACATTTTCACTCGCACTGATATGTTAGTCTAGCGTAATTAGTTAGCAAGTTTTTATTTATCCGTATTTTCATAGCACGTTCACTTCCACACAGCGCACATGGCTACGTCACCCTCACGTGACGGCCAACATGCCTCGATTGGGGTCGGGGTGTGTCATTTTATGTAAAACAGTTGTGACTGTGTGAAATGACTAAAAAGGGTATAATACAAGATGTGCCATTAATTTAATTTTCTTAACAAATAAAGGTGAATTACTAAATATACTTTATTTTTAAAAGAAAAATATTTATAAACTTTATCATAAATATTAATTAGTATGACAAGCTACTTCAATTGAAATATTTACACACTCAAGGGAGAGTGTTGCAGTCCTATTAGATTAGGAATGTGATTATGTAAATCCTAGTAGATCTGGAAATATCTCTTATATTCCTATTAGGAGATGATTACCTATTAAAAGTTGTAATCCTAAAAGGGTAAGGATTTTACCTATCCTACTACTATAAACAAAGGCACAATGGGATGAAATAAAACACACCTTACAATTACACATATCTCTTTCTCTCTACTATTGCCGCATCCTTCTCTCTAAGGGCTCCATAATTGTTCAGTAAATTATGCCTACAACAATATCACAATTTTTTGTGGGTAAATTACATTTTGCACCCTCAAGTTTGAGTGGAATTGCAACCTCATACAACATCTTTAAAACATTTCAATCTCATACATTTACTTACATTTTCATTACAATTTCATACTTCCTTTAAAAATTATGTGAAGTTTACAGTTAATTGATGATGTGCCAATTAAAATTTTCACATAGATAAAAAAATTATAAAAAAAATCAATATGAAAAAAAAATGTAATTTTTTTATGTTAAATAGGCCCACCCCTTCAATGTGCAGCTGCAATTCTACATTTCTATCCCCATTCGACTTCATTACGAGAGAGATCATTGCCCAGGCATCATCTTTGTTGCCATCATCGGCCATCACATAGCCATCACCACCACTATAGCATCCTTGAGCCGCTTCACCGCCATGGTGCTCCTGTCGTTCAACACCGCCTCGTACACTGCCCCGTACACCGCCCCCAGGCATTTTTTCCCCGATATCTCCGCCAACGCCCACATCAAATCCTCCAGCTCAAGCTACTGCCTCCGGTACAAAAACACCAGCTTGCTTCTGTCGAAATTGAGAAAATATTGAATCTTTGCTGTAGTGGAATCGAAGCTCGACGACCCAGATGAAGCCAATTCAAATCTCGAAAGTTCAGAATGTCGATTGGGATTGGAAGCTGTGGTGGGGTGGGGGGGGGGGTGTTCAAAAAAGGGGTTGGAATCAAATTATATAGGAGTTTTGATGTGGCAGGAGGTGGAGGCTTGAGTTGGGAATGAAGTTTCAAGTTGGGGATTGGGTTTGGGGTGACGAGTTGGGAGCGAACGAGTGAAACGGGAGCGAGAGAACTAGTGAGATGGCAGAGCAAGGAGGAGGACGACATGAGAGGTGAGGGTAGGATCGGCATTTGGAAACTTTCATTAAACATTACTGTTCACCCGTGTTTCTAAGATAAAAAGTTGGTTTTTGAAAGTAACAAATAGTTTCTTCCACTTTTCAGCTGTTTCTCGCAGCAATTTTGAAAATAAGTGCTTTGTTGCTAAGTTACCAAACACAATATTGAGCTCAACTTTTTTTTCATCCCTGCTTTTAAAAAAAATTTAAGCAATACCAAACTGGTACTATGACCCCATTACTTAAAAATCCTGGCTACGCCACTGTTGTCAAGGATACTAAGCAAGAAAATAAACATTATTAAAGCTAGAGTGTTACAGGAGATTGAAGAAAACTTCTTCTGAGCTAAAAGTTGTCAATAAATTGTTTAAGAATGTAAATTCAAATTGGAAATTTGACAGAATATATTAGTATTTATAAACAAATAGTTTTACTATTTAAAACACCAATGTGTTTTGTAATAAGCAATACATGTCAAATTGTACAGTTAATTAAATAGAAACAATATCAATATAATCAGCTGTTGACCGCTAAGTTGACGTTGAAACTTGGCATAAATTTGCACCAAATGATATCTTGGATATATTAGTCCATATATTCAATGAATGAGGTCCATGAGAACCGTTTCTATGGCACATCGTGTCTGCCATGCCATCCTCTAGCTGCTATACATACAAGGGGAACAAAGTTCTTGAAATAAGGGGTGCGTGTACATATATACATATATACATATATATATACCTATATATATACATATATATATGAAGCCTTTAAGGGAAGGAATTCCAACTTTTCAAACATCTTCTTAACCGTTAGATTTGGTTTTAATAAAATCTTGTGATTGAGATTTTGCGGCCTATAATTTAATCTTAGCCACAGTATTTCATTAAAGTCAAATATAATGGGTAAGAGGGTGTCCTCATTTTTTTTGAAAAATAAAAATCTCTTCCCTTAGACCAACTCCAATGGTAGGCTAAAAGTCAAATTACCCCCAAAAATTTTCCCCCAAACCCACTCCAACTCAAGGGAAAATTTTGGGCTAAATGTTAAATGTTAAACCAATGCCAAATTCCCCCTAAAATTTAGCCCAGAAATCAGAGTGTACTCTACCCAATATTTATCGGAATTTAATTTTTTTTAGATTAAAATGTTCATAAAATTAATTTACGATAATTTACATATCTATTTTAAAAAAAAAAAAAAATTTAATTTAACAAAAAAAAATAGCCTAAGTTCATTCTTTAATAATCCCGAGCTAAAATTTTAGGCTAGAACGGTTGGAGCAAAAAAGCTGTTTCTGGCCTAAAAGCTAAATTTTCCGGGCTAAAAAATTTAGTTTTTAGCCCAACCATTGGAGATGGTCTTAGATCAACTCCAATGATGGGCTAAAAGCTAAATTACCCCCAAAAATTTCCCCCCAAACCCACTCCAACCCAAGGGGAAAATTTGGACTAAATGCTAAATGCTAAACCAAGGTCAAATTCCCTCCAAAGTTTAGCCCATAAATCGGAGTGGACTCCACCCAATATTTATCAGAATTTAAATTTTTTTAAATTAAAATGTTCATAAAATTAATTTACGATAGTCTACATATTTTTTTTTTTTTAAAAAATCTAATTTAACAAAAAAAAATACCCTAAGTTCATTCTTTAATAATCCCGGGCTAAAATTTTAGACTAGAACGGTTAGAACAGAAAAACTGTTTCTGGGCTAAAAGCTAAATTTTTTGGGCTAAAATATTTGGTTTTTAGCCCAACCATAAGAGATGGTCTTAAAGGACCTATATATATATATATATATATATATATATATATATAGTATTGATATGTATGCATGTATGATTGATTCATATGTACTGTTGTCTACGCAACTACAGCTGTCTAAATCTATCAAAAGACATTATAATGATTAGTGGTCCTGTCCTTGTGTAATTGAGAGATATATGTCCAAAGTCAAAAGCATGTGTATGCATATAAAGGGACATGGATGCTCTCCGGATCCAATTGTGCTAATTCTAGGGATCCATTAATATAGACTGTTGAAATTTAATCCAACGGCTAAAATTTTTATAACTTTAAAGTGAGCCTTGTTTGTAGCCGTTGAAGTATAATATTTATTTTATGTTTTTCATAAATGAGCCATGCAAATAATTTTCTTACAATGTCAATAATAATTTTTTTTCTTTCCATATATTAGGTTGCCATTACTGCAAGTATGATATGCAAAGTATATACTGGTCTCAGTCGTTGGAATTGAAATAATACATATACATAACAAAATTAACTTTGTTAATTCCATTCATTTGAATCTCATTTTTGCCTTGCGGCTCTTTGCATTTATTTAAAAAACAAGAAAAATATTGTGAAATTAGAATACACCTACCTACTTAAATACAATTGTCACATTGGGTGAGGAATTTTCCTCTTCATGATCTCTTGTACGCCAAAAAGAAAAAGAAAAAAAAAAAAAAAAAAAAAAAAACCATGATATGGTTTGCATATCATGTTTTGGTGTATGAATACTCTTCTTTGTACGCTTGCTTCCTCTGCCGCAACATGTTTAATTTCCTATATCTTGACCTCTCTGACTTTTTGGGTGTTTTTGGAGTGTGGTCAGAATATACGGTGGCTTTAAGTATACTGAGATATAAATTGGGCAGACGAAGGTGATGGAGATGTATGATTAATTTGTTTCTCTCACATGTTTATTTTGCGAAAAAAGGAATTGGACTTTGGGGGGGGGGGGGGTGGGGGTGGGTTTCTTCATGCATAAGATTTGTGTCTAGCCCGCGCGCTCTCTCTCTCTCTCTCGTGCATGAAATGTATATTTCTTGATTTGTTTGTCAAGTCGCAGCCACAAGGGTCAGGGTCTGAAAGTTGGGGACCCGGACTGTTTTGGGAGTATCATGGGGTTATATGATAGTTTTAGGAGATAATATGATGGGCAGGCCATTTTGGGGAAGAGCAAAAGGGCCATACTGTATGCCATTTTGTGCACCAACAATAGACCATCTGCATAAAGCCACATACATAACATGTCAGCCACCTCCACAACCAGATCAACAAATCTATTTAATTTACATAAATATAACAACATTCTACTTTTAGAAATTGAGGAGGAGGTGGTGGTTGTAGCTCTGCAGTGCTGCCACTGCCCGTTGCATGCCTACCCTCTCCCCTCAAAACTACCAAATAAGTGAAAGTACCCACCTGTACTTTGTTGTTAGATGGTGCAAAAAGACCAAAATCTCCAGCTTGGCCAATTCATTCCCTGGACATGAGTGGTTCCCGCTGCCAAATGGCATGTATGTATTGGGTTTTGGAGCAACCTGTGTCAGACAGTAACATAAAGATGATGAGTATATATCCACTATACAATACATGCATCTATCTCCAATGTTATCCAAGATTGAATGAAGAATGAATTTATGGCGGATGATGTTAGTGTTTACCTCAAATCTGGAAGGATCAAACTTGTCAGGGTCAGGAAAGAGTTCTGGGCTGTGGTGAATATTTCTGAAAAGTGGTAAAACTTTCCACCCCTTTGGTATCAGATAACCTGAAAACACATCAATATTTGATCATCAGCAAACAACAGATTATTAAGTTTAAAGTAACTTCAAGTAAGAAAATAGAAAAAGGAAAGTAGTAAATGTTTGGTTTGGTAATTACTGACCTTCATGTTCAACATCCTCCACAGCTTCCCTGAAAGTAAAAGATAAAATGGAAGCAACTCTAAGAGTCTCCTGAATAACCCTACAAGTCATGGGCATCTTTTTGGTATCTGCCCAACTCAGAACTTTATCCTCTTCCTCTTTTTTTGACCTTATTATTGCTTCTTGCTCATCCTGTAGAATCACAGCCATTACAAAAAATTAGAACCCACAAAAGGAACTTCAAAAAAAAAAAAAAAAAAAAAAAAGAATTTGATGATTACAATGCTTACAGTGACAGCTTGAAGCACACTTGGGTTTTCCCCAAGGTACTTGACAATCCAAGTCAAGACGCTGGCCGTGGTGTCACGGGCAGCAAAGATGACACCAATAACGTTGTCGGCGATTTGTTGGTCCGTGAGGCCTTCTTTGCTACCCATGAATGATCCGAGAAGATCCTTATGGTCCTCCTCCTCCACCTGCATCCTTTGCCTCCTTTTAGATATAATTTTGGCCAAGATCTGAGCAAGCTCCTTCCTTGCTTTCATTGACTTGTGAAACAGTGTGCCTGGAAGATTAATGGGCATTGAATTGTATCCCTTCTCAAGAATGTAGTAACACCTCTTCAGATCCTCTCTGTACAGAATCTCATCCTTTCCAAATATAGAAAGGAGTGCAACATTGAATGTGAACTGCACCACCAAAAATTGATTCATCGGTACACAATTTAACATTATGTCAACCAAAAATGTTATATCAGCACAACAATTCACTGCAGGAAAATGTTCTCTTGGCCGACTGTTAATCTTGTCAAACTAGTTGAGGCGACTGTCAGTCTCGTCAGACAACCACCTCCATTTTTGCCATGTGTAGCAGTTTAGATTCAGCATTTGGCTAGAGAACATTCCCGAGCGCTGTATATTTACAGCTCTTCTAATTCGAATTCTCTCTGTTTTGCTCTGTTGAGAGAGTGGGGTGTGGCAATAATTACTCACCGTTTTCATTTCTTGGAAGGAGTTGATCAAGCGGCCTTGGCAAGACTTGAGAGAGTCTTTGGCAATGGATTCAATGTCAGGGATGATACTTCTGACGGCTTCCGGCATGAAGGCACGAAGGACAAGCTTTCTCAATTTGGCATGGTAATCTCCTTGGTGGAAAAAGATGGCTTCTTTCCCCAACATCCTCTCTTTGCTTGCCGGAAAAGTTGGCTTGAACAGATGGGCTCGAGAAAGCACGAATTTGGCCGCTTCCGGGCTCGAAATCATCACACATGGACAACCCAAGATGTGGGTTTTGAAGATTGACCCAAACCTATCAATCAAAATGTTCAAAACATATATCATCAGTACATAAAATCAACTAGCCAGGCACTCAATTCAGAAAGAAAAAAAAAACGGAGATGTGAATTAAAAGAGCAAATACCTCTTTTGTTTAGAGGCAAAGAAGACATTTGGGTTTTGAGAGTAGAGTTGGAAGGTTTCTCCAATGTAAGGCCAGCCCAAGGAACCCGGTGGAAGTGGGAATTTCCGGCGAACCGGAGTGAAGAGCTTGGTGATGAGGGAATTGATGACAAAGAGGAATAAGACAAGAAAGGCAAAGATGCAAAACAAGTAGTTTAGGAGATTCAACTCCATTATATTTCTTGTTTTTCTTGGAATTGAATTGAATTAAATTGTAGTGAACCGACTGACTAGTAACTAGAAAACTATTAAGCAGCAGCAGCAGCAGCAGCAGAAGAAGAGGACGAAAACAACTAGTTGTGTTGTGAAGAAAACAAGTGAAGTGGTGGGAATATTTATAGGGTATTGGGAGAGGAAGAGAGAAGGTGTGCGGCGTGCCCCTTTCATTTACAGCTCGAATCCCACACACGGAATATCTCCCTCCAGCTCATTCTTACGCTTTCACTTGTTTTACTATTTTTACTCTCTCTTCCTTCTTTCTTTATTTTCGGCTTTACGGAAGCCGAGGGGTTGGGGTTGGGGTTGCCAGAATGGTTTACAACTCTCCACTTAATTTTGAATTTTAACAATGCCTTTTGTGGGACCCTCCGACTCTGTTTTAATCTACTCTTTGATTTGCCTGTCAAATGCACACAACCTCCTCATGTTGTATCAAAACTGCATTCAAAATGAACCAGTCTGCTATGTAGTGGAATGCCTCTTATATTTACGGTAAGGGCTTTAGAGAGAGAGAGGGAAGGAGAGGAGAGAGAGCACGTGCAGAAGCAATGCATAAAGAACGTGTACCCTGCAAGTTTCCTCGTATAGGAGTTTGACCGTACGACAGGAGAAATTTTTAGATGTAACGGGAACACGGGTACATCATGTGTTTTTATGTAAGTAGTAGAAATTTTTATTTTTTAAGTTACTAACTTTTAAACACATATATCTCATATTTTATATAACGACACGTGGTGTATCATTCCGTGTGACAATCACATTGAAAAATCTCTCGTCCGACGAGGCATTGGTGAATCACGAAATAAGTGCAGGTTTTTTTTTTTTTTTTTTTTTTTTTTTTGAAGAACAAGTGCAGGTTTTTTTTAACCGGAAGGAGTACACATTCACAGACGCGTGAAAAGCTTAAATGCAAAAACACCTCTTTGAGCGATACAAAAGGCAACCTTTATCTCATCCTCTATCATCCGTAGTAACTCTCCAACTATTTTAAGACGTATTAATTAAATATTCATAGTTGTTGGAAGGCTTGTTATATTAACATTCTACATATTGTTGAATACACCTCATATACTTAATACATCTCACATTTGCCTTTTCAATTAAAATTCATGTTAATACACCTTACATACATTCGCATAGTATCCTCACACCCCACACTCTCAACATGTGCCTTGCATAATACACCCTACATTTTTTACAGACATACCACACTCTTCACATTATTAACAATAATGTCAAAAGCCAATGCTCAATTCACATCCACTAGATTTAAAAAAAAAAGAAACAAATCTTATTAATCACTTAACATGTAGATTCCAATACAATTACAATTTCCCTTCTTTCTTGGCTATGGCTTCCCTCAATATGCACGTAAATAAAATAACGAAAATAGTGACTCTCTAAGCCCTATAGACTGAAGATCAAAAACGAATTTAGCCTCCGTCTGCCCCTTTTCCCGAACATTGTAAAATCCTTGAATTTCTCTTCAGCATCGGCACGAAAATGATCATGTCAAATCTCTTCATGTTCTAGTCACTTATATCACGATTATGCCTCAAGCACAATATGATCATTTGAAATCTTAGGCTGCAAATTCTTCACTTTTAGTCTTTTACTCAAATTCTTCAAAGCAATAGGAAAGTTCCCTACATCATTTTCATCTCGCAGGGGCAAACTCCTACCACAAATTTTTGCAACAAATTATGTTCAATACCGTCTTAGAGAAGCTCTTCAAAATCACTAACATTTCCCTCTAAATCAAACCAAACACTACTCATTCTTTGAGAGTTACAGTATTTCGAAATAACACTTAAGCTTATTTGATCGAACAACACCCTTTCAGTACCTGTTTGAGCTCTTTCTAGTTTTACTGATGTCTCTTTGTATTTTCATTAGTAGGTTTGTTCTACATCAGAGGGTGAGAATGGTTTTGAGAGTTGAAGAAGATAAATAATCTTCAGATATACACGTTAAAAGTCATTTGAGATGTATTTAGATTTTTTTTAATTTTTTTTTAACTTTATGAGGTCGAAATTGGCATTGCATGAGGGTATATAAATCATTTAATATTAAATTTTAATATGGGGTGTATTCAACATTATGTGGGGTGCTAATAAAAAAAGTCTTGTTGGAAATATGAAGTTAAATTAGAAAGTCAAAACCATATCTAGACAATTTTTTTTTTTTTGGGTGAAAAACCTTAGTTGTACAAGGGAAAATTTTTTGATAATGAAAAAAAGAAATTACACCTAGTTACGGGGGACTAAAACCTTACCCTCATAATACAAGAAACAAAAAAGGAGAAAACTTATATGAAAACGAAGAGGTGACATAAAACTTACCCTCTAGAACCGAAAACAAAAAAGATACAAGGAAAAGAAGGGAGGGTGGGATATGAAACCTAACCCCTCTAAAGCCCAAGGGTTTAAACCTGTAAACAAGTCGAACAACACCACAAGGTAAGGGAAAAAAAAAAGAAAGTAAGACAAACATATATGTCGAGATGCACTTTTGAGAAACAAAAGCCAAACAAGCCAACATAGTCTGAAAACAAAGTAGCACGAGTTGTTGGGGGAGGAGAATCATGCCATAATAAATGTGGAGAACACAAGCCCATATTAGCAAAATGATCCCCAAAAACATTTCATTTGCGATATATGTGAGAAGTGTAGAAAGTTATCTTCTGAATCGATCCAAACAAATATAACATTGCGTACGAAGAGGCCAAGGAAAATCATAATTAGTCAATTGGAGAACGAAAATAACACTAGAAGAGTTACTTTCCAGCCAAAAACAATGCCAACCCTAATGAATAATTGCTAATAACTCTACAAAAAAATAAAAAAGGGTTGTGATGACCAATACTTTGGTAGAAATCTCTAAGAAAATGACCATGGCAATCTTTGAAAACTGTATTAAGTTTAATCCAAGAAAACCAAGAGGAGACCAAAGCACATGAAGAATAGTAGGCACCTTGCTAGGGATAGGTCAGATTCCCATAGAATAAATGATACGAGTGTCAACACCCTGAGAGTAACCAGGATTAAACTTCAACAATTCAAACCATCTATATTTGTAAGCCTTGATTCATAGATCATCCTTACAAAAATTCAATTCAATCCGAAATCATTTGCCTATTTAATTCTCACGATGAGATTTCAATGATTCTTAGAGAACAAGGTGTTCGTCAATTTCTTTGAACTCAATTAGATGCTTCAAATATTTCCAATTTGGCTAATATTTTGTAAGGATGATCTACGAGGTATGTTGATGCACAAAATCGGCGAGGACTTTGGTACAACAAAAAGTGTCAAGTTTGTGACCTTCGCTAGGTCGCTCTGGTCATTAATGTGGATAAGTATGTAAATGAATAGAGACAGGGAAGCAAACAACACAAGATGTACGTGGTTCACCCAGATTGGCTACGTCCACGGAGTAGAGGAGTTCTCATTAGTTGTGAAGGGTTTACACAAATACATAGGTTCAGCCTCTCTTTAAGTGAGTTCTAGTGAATAGTTTAGTATAAATGACATTAGGGATTATTGTGGGAGAATGATCCCCTTTTATAGAAGAGAGTTTCTAGCTTTGTTCTGACATTGACACGTGTCGTATTGTGATTGGCCTCTGATATCAACAAGTGTTGCGCTGTAATTGGCCTCCGATACTGACATGTGTCGTGTTGTGATTGGCCTCTTGGTTGGAGGAAAAGTCTTGTGGGTCCTTGATGGTATGCTGTTGACCGGTGCTTAGTAGTTTCGGGATTGGCCAAGTATGGTACAAACAAGGTACAACTTGAAAAATTGACGGTTCAAATTGTTAAAGTTCGATGTGGTGTGGGCCTCCCAACTAATCCCCATATATATATATATATATATATATAAAAGGATTCCTTCCCTTAGATGCTTCATATATATATATATATATATATTATATTTTTTTTAGAAAACCTTGACAGTATGAGTAGAATTTTAATGATAACGAAAAAGAAGTTACACCTAGTTAGAGGGACATAAAACTTACCATTCTAGAAATAAGAACAATAAAGATACAAGGAAAAAGAGGGAGTATGAAACCTAACCCCTCTAAACCCAAACCTATAAAACAGATTAAGCAACAGCACAAGGTTAAGAAAAAAAAAAACAAGAAAGTGAGTCAAACCTATATGCAAATATGCAAATTAATTTGAGAAGTGGTAGACAGGAAAGCCAACATAGTCTGAAAACAATGCAACTCTACACCAATAATAATAATTAATAATTTTGCAAAGAAAGAGTTGTGATGGTCAATCCCTTGGCAGAAACCACCAAAAATTTGACCATGATAATCTCTGGAAACTCCTCCACAAGCTATACACACACACACACACATATGTATGTCACACACACACACACACACACCCGCATACACACACACACACATACACACACACACACACACACACACACACACATACATACATAAATACATAAATACATATAGTCCCGTTTCTTTGAGAGATCCCTAAAATAATTTATTTGAGGGACATCTTGTGTTGTTCATTCATTAACATTTTTCAACAATTCAAACGGTCTATATTTTAGTACATCATCCATGTATATGTCATTCTTGTAAAAATTAGATAAATCTAAATCGATTAGAACATCCAATTGCATACATTTTTTTCAAGGAAACGCTAATATCACTACCAATTAATCCAACAAACAATGGTTTCAGATTTTAATCATTTTTTGTGGAAATAATCTATGAGGGAAATATAAAAAATGAACAGTTGAATCGTTAAAATACAGTGCAGAGTCACGTTATAAATGATCAAACCCTCAACAGAAGGAAGGGACTATATGTGCTAACGCAAAGTTGGTTGTACATAAATAACATGCGACACTGTTGAGAAGTCAATGATATCATTCCTGATATCTTGGCTTAGTTTTAGGAAACTATCTTGTAAATTGTTTGTAATTTATTTGTGATTATCTGTAAACCCTAGAATGTAGGATAGGTTACTTCTTCGGCAAGTACTCTCTTTGTATAAAGTCTCTTAGTATCAATTGAAGAAATTAATCTTCTGCAAAATATTCTTTGCACTTTTTACATGGTATCAGAGCTAGGCTGAAAACCTAGTTCCTTCTGCTGCCTTTTGTTTCTCTGTTCTTTTCCGTCGTTTGCCATGGCTACCGACGCTGTTTCTGGAAGCAATTCCGATGCAAAGGCTAATGTTTCCAACCCTTTTTTTATTCATCATTCTGATCATCCAGCCATGATGCTGGTTTCAAAGCCCTTGAATGGGGATAATTATTCAACTTGGTCTCGTGCTATGAAGATCTCTTTGAGTGCCAAAACCAAACTTTGTTTTGTTGGTGGCACTGTCCTTCAACCTTCTGTCAAGACCAAGCCGGACGATCACGCTTCATGGCAGAGATGCAACGACATGATTGTAGCATGGATTATTAATTCCATTGACTCGGATATTGCTGACAGTATCCTTTATATGACTGATGCTCATGCAATTTGGGAAGAATTATGTGAGCGCTATTGCTAAAGTAATGCTCCTCGAATTTTTCAACTACAACGGGACATTGCTTCACTTACATAAGATCAACTCTCTATTGCTGCATACTATACGAAGATGAAAAGTTTATGGGATGAGTTGTCGTCCTACAGTGACTCCATTTCTTGCACTTGTGGAGCACAGAATGAGAGGAACAAGTTGATGCAGTTTCTCATAGGACTTAACGACTCCTATAGTGTTGTTCGAGGGCAGCTTCTGTTGATAAATCCTCTTCCAACTGTTCGTCAAGCCTATGCATCGATTTCCCAGGAAGAGAATCAAAGAAGCCTTGCTTCTTCCTGAGTTACTACAGGCACAGCAGCCATGGCTGTGCGTCACAGTGGTTCGAAATCTTCTAATCGCAAACCCTTGCATTGTACTCATTGTGATCAAGACTACCATACCATTGATACCTGCTATCAACTTCATGGGTATCCACCAGGACACCGTTTGCATAAGGTTAAGCCACAGAAAGGGAACCATCATCCTAAGACGGAGCGGGGTTCTTCCTCGGCAAATCATGTCTTGGAAAATGCAGCCACCAAAGAGGAAATGCAGCCACCAACAGATTCTTCAAATCATAAATGGTCAGGGTAGTGATGAACAGCCACAGGCCAATGCCAATGCCGCCAAGACAGGTTTGTCGAATCCCTCTTTGCACCTCCATCGATGGATAATCAATAGTGGTGCAACGGATCATATCACTTACTCACCAGAATTGTAAACTAATGGTGTTGAAAATAAGAAACTGTCACCTATTTTGTTACCCAGTGGAGAGACAACCCGCATACTTTCCACCGGTCACATTCCTTTGAGTTTTACTTTTAGATTGCAAGATGTGCTATGTGTGCCTACCTTTAAAGTAGATTTGATGTCAGTAAGTCGTATTACGAGTGGATTGCATTGTTCAGTAACTTTCTTTCCTTCTTGGTGTGTTATGCAGGACCTAATGACGAGGACGGTGATTGGTTTGGGTAATCGAAGAGGCGGGCTGTACTACTTGGTGGCCTTGGCTCCTGCGCAATCTCAGCATCCTCGGCGATTCTGCAACCTTGTGCTTTCACCTAAGGAGCTATGGCATCGGCGTTTAGGTCACTTGTCAGCCCCTCGTTTAGATTTCATGTCCAAACAATTGTTACATTTCCCTTTTGCATCTAATAATGCTTGTGATGTTTGCCCTTTAGCCAAGCAACATCGATTACCTTTTCATGTTAGTTCTATTTCTTCTAATAAACCTTTTGTTTTGATTCATTGTGATATCTGGGGACCCTTTAAAGTTGCATCTACTTCTCGAGCAAAGTATTTTTTAACCATTGTAGACGATTATTCTCGCTTCACATGGATTTTCCTTATGCAACACAAAAATGAAACACAATCTATTCTCAAGAATTTTTTTTTCATTTGTCAAAACTCAATTTAACACTTCTATTCATCAAATTTGTGTTGACAATGGTGGGGAATTTTTGTCTCTTCGTGACTTCTTTAAAGATCATGGAGTGATTTACCAACATTCTTGCGTTTATACGCCTCAACAAAATGGGGTCGTAGAACGCAAGCATCGCCATATACTTGAAACCGCTCATGCCTTGCGTTTTCAAGCTAATCTTCCCCTCCATTTTTGGGGTGAATGTGTGCTCACAGCCGTTCATCTCATTAACCGTCTTCCCACACCCATTCTTTCCAAGAAAACGCCTTTTGAACGTTTATATTCTACACCTCCTACTTTTTCACACCTTAGAGTCTTTGGTTGCCTTGCTTTTGCCACTGATGTTAATGTGAATCACAAATTTTCTCCTCGTGCCCACAAATGCATTTTTATAGGATATCCTATTGGTCAGAAAGCCTACAAGTTATATAACCTCACCACTCACCAAATCTTTACTAGTCGTGATGTTGTCTTCCATGAAAACATCTTTCCTTATCAAACCTCGCCTTCTTCTTCCCCTCAACCTGTGTCTTCACCTGTCCCACTTATTTCACCTCACTTACCTGATCCCGTGTCACCCCCCCCCCCCCCCGACCCTATGATTCCACTTGAGTCGTCCCCTTCCGCTGCCGGCTCTCCCACGCCTCCTGCACCGCTTCTTGCATCTGCCGTTCCTGACCTCCCAACGTCAGCGCCTGCTCCTGCCCTGGTGCTCCGTCGCTCTAGCCGTCATTCTTCTCCGCCACCCAAGTTACGTGATTATGATTGTCTTACTCTCAAGCTTACCCAACCACATCCTCCATCGTCTTCGTCGTCTGGTCACACTCCAGGTACACGGTATCCACTCGCTAATTACCTTACTTACCATCGTTTCTCACCTGCACAGCAATCTTCCCTTCCCCATATTACTCAACAGGTTGAACCCCGGAGTTACGAGGAAGCTGCTCGTTTTCCTCATTGGCAAGCTGCCATGGCTTCTGAATTAGAGGCATTGGAAGCTAACCAAACTTGGTCTCTTACTTCCCTTCCCCGTGGCAAAACACCCATTGGCTGCCGTTGGGTTTACAAGATTAAGCACCATTCTGATGGCTCCATTGAGCGCTATAAGGCACGTTTGGTTGCCAAGGGCTATACCCAGCTTAAAGGTGTTGACTTCCATGACCCGTTTTCTCCTATTGCCAAGATGGTCACTGTTTGGTGTTTATTGGCTCTTGTTGCTTCACGGCAGTGGTCTCTTCATCAGTTAGACGTTAACAACGTTTTTCTTCATCGTGATCTTCATGAAGAAATTTATATGACTCCTCCTCCAGGTTTTCGGCGACAGGGGGAGAACTTGGTTTGTCGCCTCAGCAAGTCTTTATATGGGTTGAAACAAGCTTCCTGTCAATGGTTTGCAAAGTTTTCTGACTCTATTCAATCCACTGGTTTTGAACAATCCAAGGCTGACTACTCGTTATTTACCCGGAAACAAGGCAAGTCTTTTACAGCCCTCCTAATTTATGTTGATGATATTTTGACTACGGGGAATGATTCGAATGCTATCGATGCCCTAAAACAGTTCCTTAATGGTCGTTTTAAAATCAAAGATCTTGGCAATCTAAAGTACTTTCTTGGGATCGAAGTATCACGTTCTAAGAAAGGAGTCTTTATTTCCCAACGAAAGTATGCTTTAGAAATATTAAAAGATGGAGGTCTTTTGGGAGCTCGCCCCATTGAATTTCCCATGGAACAAAATCTTAAGTTATCAGACAATGGTGCAATTCTCAAAGACCCGGCACAATATAGAAGATTGGTGGGGAGTCTGATATACCTAACAATCACTAGGCTGGATATAACCTATTCTGTGCATGTGTTGAGCAGGTTTATGCATGAGCCTCGCACACCACACAGGGAAGCAGCCCTTCGGATTTTGAAATATATCAAAAATACACCTAGACAAGGTTTGTTCTTCTTTTCTGAAAATGATTTGGCCTTAAATGCATATTGTGACTCGGACTGGGCAGGTTGTCCAACAACACGAAGATCAACTACGGGGTATTGTATTTTTTTGGGCTCTTCATTGATTTCTTGGAAGTCAAAAAGACAAAAGACTGTGTCTTTATCATCAGCGGAAGCCGAGTATCGAGCCATGGCTGGAACTTGTTGTGAATTATCATGGCTACAATATTTATTGAAAGATCTAGGTATACTGCATCAAAGACCGGCTCTGCTCCATTGTGACAATAAAGCAGCTCTTCACATTGCTGCTAACCCAGTTTTTCATGAGAGAACTAGGCACATAGAAATGGACTGTCACTTCATCCGGGACAAGATACAAGACGGTTCAGTTGTTACGAGATTTGTTCCTTCTTCCAATCAACTTGCAGATGTACTCACGAAGCCATTAGGGAAGGAAACTTTCTCAAAGATCATTCACAAGTTGGGAGTTCTCAATATCCACTCTCCAACTTGAGGGGGAGTGTTGAGAAGTCAATGATATCATTCCTGATATCTTGGCTTAGTTTTAGGAAACTATCTTGTAAATTGTTTGTAATTTATTTGTGATTATCTGTAAACCCTAGAATGTAGGATCGGTTACTTCTTCGGCAAGTACTCTCTTTGTATAAAGTCTCTTAGTATCAATTGAAGAAATTAATCTTCTGCAAAATATTCTTTGCACTTTTTACCGACACAAATTAAGTTTGAGAGGATAGGGTAGAGGTGACAGGTGTCCAATGTATCCATAAAATAATACAAACGTCTCATAACCATAAAATGTGAGCTAAGGAGGAAGAATTCCATCCAAGAGAAAATCAAGGGGTGATCGATGCCAACTTTGTACGTTAATAAAGGGAAAAGTAAAAGAATGGTCATCGTCATAATAGTTTGTAGCTGATGATTGAACAGAATGAGAGAAAATAGAACTAAAGTTTGAAAGTCATATATCCACGCGTCTCGAACAAACATATGCCACAAACATGTTTTGTTTTTCTTTGGATGGAATTGGAAGTCATAATATTTGAATAGGTTTTATTTTTTTTTTAAAAAAAAAGAGGGGGGGGGGTGAGGGGGTGGTTTTCCAGAGTACTGGATATTATGGATGTTTTAAGCATTAGATTTTATTTTTTTAACGGTTAAAATACTTAGAGTAACAAGTACTTTAGAATACTCAAGAAAGTCCTTAGAATTTACACGTACATATGCAAGTATACCCGTGGTATATATCTCGGTGACGAGTTTTGGAGCATGAGTTTGTAACTAAAGAGAGTTTTAAAGTGATTGGTTGTTTAAAAGATAAGTGACGGTGAGAGATTAGACCGAGCACACCCTTACGGACCTGGCTTCTCTGCCCTTCCACTTCCCATACATTCACATCTCCTCCTATTTGTGCAGTCACGGTTAAGCCACGTCAACATTTTATATTACTATTGTTTTTTGTCTTATTAGCTTTATAAAAAAATCAATATAAAATGTTAACGTGATTTAACCGTGATCGCACAAAATAAGAGGGGATGAGAGTGTATGGAAATGAGGACATTGAAGCCGAGTCCCACCCTTACACTCGGTTTAGTAAGAAAGATCCACTCTAAACGGACAGGTGGATCATGTTGAATGAAACAGGGGATTCATTATATCTCCATAAAACAATACAGTAAAAATGAGTCTACAAAGACTCCTGTGATGCACTCATGATGCACAATAAAGATTGGGAAATTAGATGTTCTAATGAGTCAACATTCAAGTGCTGAAACAACTAACCTAAAAGAAAATAATGTGTCTAAATAGGGAAATGACATATATTTTTTGTTTTATCATATTAGCCAATTTCCATGAAGTTTTGTCATTACAATGAGACTAGTCATAGCTAGATATATTATATATATCAAATTCATAATCACCATTATATATCTTCATAACCAATCAACCGTATATGTTACAAGTAAGTGGGAAATTACGAAAATTTTAACCTAACCAAAGGCAACAATATAGAATGAGAAAATGCCGGCTAAAACAACAGTTGTTGATAGTATGAGATCATGACAGTGACCTTGTAAGGAGGATCAATCAAACCTACGCAACTGAAAACTCAATATTTTGGTTAAAACGAGAAGATGAAGATCAAATCTTATATTTGTGGTATGTAACTCTCATTTGTAAAATCTGTTGAAGGTTGAAAGTTACAGGAAGCTGATAAAGTTTTGTTTTTTTTTCTTTGAGGTGTTATGTTTAGTCATGCAGTAGCACTATATATATATATATATATATATATATATATATATATATATATATATATATATATATATTCAACCTATTTGATAAAATATCAAAGTTGGTAGAGGCAAGTCAATTTTGGATCATCTGAATTGGATTATTTGGCCTCTTTTTACTTTCCTTTTTGTGAGAGTACTCGGATCCAGCTATCATTCGTGTCTATAAATTTAAAAATGGAGTGAAAGACCCACTAGGTGGACTATTGTGACATTTGAAGTGGACATTCATTCACCTTTTATAGTGTACCTAGCTGAATGTCCAAAAAAGAAAAGCGCAGTATGTTTAAATAGATAGACAGTTCGGATCGTTAAAATTCATAATGAAGTAAACTTCACAAAAAATGTGTATAACAAATTATGTAAAAAAAAAAAAAAGTATCACGGATCCATCTCCACACACACACACATATATATATATATATATATATAGAGAGAGAGAGAGAGAGAGAGAGAGAGATTGCTCAAATAAATTTTTTGATGAAATTCTTGTAAATTTCCATCCGCGGCCTTTTTCAACAATTTAAACTGTTTATATTTTAATTCCTTATTTACAGATTGTTCTGAACAATCTGTAAATAAGGAATTAAAATATAAACAGTTATTTGAGCAATCTCTCTCTCTCTCTCTCTCTCTCTCTCTCTCTATATATATATATATATATATGTGTGTGTGTGTGTGTGGAGATGGATTGCTCAAATAAATTTTTTGATGAAATTCTTGTAAATTTCCATCCGCGGCCTTTTTCAACAATTTAAACTGTTTATATTTTAATTCCTTATTTACAGATTGTTCTTATAAAAATTTATACAAATAGTCATTGAGATATCTACTTGTAGAGAGCAAAATGGAAGAAACGGTGTTTCAAAGACACACTAAAATAATTATTTAATCAAACGATCATATGATTTTTTATTTAGATGATTTTTTTGTAAAAATAATTTTTGAAAAAAAAAAAACTTAAAAAATAATCATTACAATGCTATGTGAAGTGAAACATATTACATGTGTGTGTGTACTTGTGGGACACTTCTGTACTCATGAATCATTCCAATAACTTTAAAATGACTATTTAATCAATCATAAGATTATTTAGATGATTTTTTGTAAAAATAATATTTTAAAGAAAAAACTTAAAAAATATAAAGTATAATCATTACAATACTATGTGAAGTGAAACATATATGTGTGTGTGTATGTACTTGTGGGACACTTCTGTACTGATAAATCATTCCAATAACTTATTTTGGGATGAAAAATGAGGAGAATGAAGACTCAAGACATGAAGGTACTTTTTTTTGGGTTGAAAAATGGGTACAAAAACAAAAGCCCCAGAAAAACTAATCAATAATAAATTTATATCAGGACATCTTAAGTTGTTTCGTACGAACAAAATTAACTGAACAAGAAGGAAGATTATTAAAGAAAAAATTGCCTAAATCTAAATCAAAACTATAGTTTGCTAAACTATGCACCACAAAATTCTTTTCTATAGACATGTCGAAAATAAAAGGACCCAAATGATGATTATTGCTAGCAATTTACAACACCAAATGAACTTGAGTGCAGAGTCCTTTACTTACAGGGTTTTCTCCCTTTTTTATTTTTAACTTCTGTCTGATTTTGTATCCTTTTTCAGTTTTTTTATTTTTTTATTTTTTGGTCTTTAATATTAGTTAAAATCCACATAAGTATTCATGTCATTTGAACTCTTAGATGTTATGTGACATCCCGTCCCGAAACTATCGAAATACACGTGTGAAATTACAACTTTGCCCCTAGTTCGTTTTTGTCACGTTATTGGTTGTTTGTGTGGTGTGGCATGTGTTGGGACACACACACACACACACACACTGTCACTCTCACTCTCACTGTCTCTATCCCTTTCCATGTCTCTCTCTCCCGTGTCTCCCTCTCCCTTCCCATTCCCCATAAACGTACGGACAAACACCAAACCCCTCAAACCTTAGCAGATCGAGGAAACTAAGGTCACTATCAAACTCGTGAGGTTGAGAGGAGCACGATCATACCATTTTCAGGTAAGAACTCTAACGTTTTCACGTCGATTCGAGGTGGTCCGATATGTGTACTGTTCATGCAAACCTTAATCTAGCACGTTTTTGGAATTTTGAAGCTCGTAGATGTCTTAGTGAGGTCCCAAGGAGCCTCGGAGTGCTTCGTTGGACAAATTTGGACGTCGGGATCGTCCTGTTCGAAGTTGGCCGGTTTTGGATAGTTTGCACAGGTAAGATCGCGTGAGTTTTAGCTCTTAAAACGTGTATGGATGTGTTCTACTAGTCCTAAGCTTTAATTTGGTGCAAGAAACGTGAAAAACGGTTGAGAAACGAGTGAGAAAACACGGTTTACAGGTTTTCCAGCTTTCTGGCGCCGGCGACGGCACCGGAGATTGAACGAAGAAGGTGACGGAATATTTCGTCAAATCTGACGGAATATTCCTGACGCCGTTAACGGAATCCCTTAGAGATAACGGAATATTCCTCATGGCGTCAGTTGACGCCGTCCGTGTGCACCGCACGTGCCTGCGCGTGGCCGGTGCGTGTGGTCGTGCCTTGGCCGGCGCGTGGGGGCGCGTGCGGCGGAGGAAAATTTTTCTAAAAATATGGTTGTGATCCTGAGGTTGTGTAGAGCACGTGGGTATATTCATTTGTCCATTTTGAGCAATGTATGAGAAGTTATTACGAGAAGTTGGTTATGTGCTTTTAAATTAACGTTTTCGTAGTTATTTCGCATATAGGTGATTCGTATCCCGAGGATGAGCGTGCACACTCGAGGCAGGGGGGCTACAACCCTTCCACTTACCAGTGAGTGGGCTTTTGGTTTTCCGTATATTCCTATATACATTTATATTCCCAGAAATTGATTTAAAAAGGGTTAATTATGTTATGCCATGCACCATTTATTTTCGTTTATACATCATCACATGCATTAGTAGTGGCATACATATATATATGCGTATTTGGTGTTGTGGATGTACAGGTAAGTGATATTCACAATTATATTTCAGTAGTAGCTTGAGATGCTTAGAGAGCTCATAACCTGCACCCCCGGTGTTAGTGCTCCCGCCCAGAGTAGGGCACAGTCCTTCACGTGATGTTCACCTCCCGCACCACACGTTCAGCTTGGATCCAAGTTAGGTGCACAGTCTTGTCGTACAGACCACATTAGGTGGTTCCGACTCGTAGGTGACCCGCGATTATTCGCACAGCCTTCACGTGATCGTAGCACTAGAGCGTATATATATTTTACACCCAGGCCTGTCGTACAGACCACTTTAGGTTGTTCCGACTCGTGGGCAGGTTCAGTTATTGAGTTTGAGATTTGAGCTCTATATGCAGCCGTACAGGTCACGTTAGGTGACTCCGGCTGCCAGATGTTATGCTATTGATGTGATTTATACCTGAGCACTTGCATATCATTATGAGTCTTTGACATGGCACATTCTTGAGCATGATTGATATACCCTTGAGCATGTTTGGCATATTTATACATACGTATATATGTTTATTTTCTGGGAAGTATACAGGTTTTACGGCGAGGGGTTAGAATGTATTTTGCTAAATGGTTTTCAAAGAGCTTTGTTTTTGCCCACTCACGCTTTTGTTTTGCGCCCCTCCAGGTTCTAGTGGTCTAGCAGGTTCGGTGGTTTTCCCAGAGGGCGTCCCGGCATTTCTGACAGATACTCACCATTGTAGGGTCACCTTCGGGTGTACTATTGTCGTATCATTTTCTTCGGACTGCTGTAGATTTTATGCTCTGAACTTAGCGTTTCACTACGCTAGCACTTGTCTTAGTACTTTGTATGCTAGCTTTTAAATTATTCGTACTTTTACATTACTTTCTTTAGCTTCCGCACGTGCACATGGCTACGTCACCTCCGCGTGACGGCCATCACGCCCTGATCTCGGTCGGGGTGTGTCATGTTATGTATTTTAAAAACTTAAAAAAAATATAAAAGTATTTATCAAAATGTTTCCCTTAATCCTCTATATCCTACATGTACAAGGATGGAGCCAATGACGGCTCACTGGGGGCATATGCCCCCACTCAAGTGATTCGTTTGTTAAGTCGCAGACTACAATTATATAATACACACGCGTTATTTTTGACGAAAATATATGTACCTAGTATCCAACTACTCCATAACAAATATTATATGAGCAAAAGTGCTTTTGTTCTATCATTCAAACCGAAAAACCTCACTCTTGCGTAATTATGTATTAATAATTTTCTTATCACTTTGCCACTTTCCACTGCTACATTGAAATTTTTGTAACATTAGAATTGTGATACATTTCATTTGAAATCATCCCTATTTTCATATTGGTTATAAGTCATACTATAATAAGGTTTTTTTCATTTGATTTTCAAGTTGCCCCCACTAAAAGAAATTTCTAGGTCCATCCCTGTATATGTACACACAATTATATGCGAACTGTAAGACAAGATTATCCTCCCTCCCTTGAATGAGGACTATGTGATCTACCACAAAACAAAAAGGTGTAAATCTTTTTGAAGGGATCGACATCCGCTTTCCTTTTCTGTCAAACTAAATGACTCCTCGTAACTGTTACTTACTAGCTAGCAACTCTTGTAAAGGCCAAGTGAACCCCACATATTCTTACCAAAATGCACAACTGAACATATCCTTACCTTTTTAGTTTTTATGTTACGTGACCTACAAAAAATCAACAAAACAATAATGGGAGATCAGATTGCAATCTTTCCGATCCCACCACTTTTATAATTACTAGAATATTCATGCTGACCAGTAGCCAAGCTACTGCAGTCTTTCCGATCGCACCACTTTTATAATTACTAGAATATTCATGCTGACCAGAAGCCAAGCTACTTATATGTACTATAAATAAACATATTTGTCGATTTATCCTTAAAAGTTTATGGAAAACTAACCAAATCTTCCAAAAAAAAACTTTCTTTTTAATTATCAAGACAAAACAGTTCTATAATACCCAAATTGGGCATGAGAAAGAAGATAAAGGAAAAAGCATTTCAAGGATATCACATAGAAAAGCTAAAATTGGGCTACAGGAGACAACCATGCAGGAAGCTCACGTATATTTATCAGGACAACCAAGTTCACATGCAAAGCAAAAAAGAAGACAAATAAGTCAGATCACGTTTCAGAAACAGTGCTGACAATTTCAGCAACAGTAGAAGATGACAAGTACCAAGGAGATGTCCATACCATACATTTGTAAAAATTTTAAATCAAAGTATTCTTACTCAGTCTATATAAGAGAAGTTCCCTTCATTGTACAAACACACCTCAACACCATACTCACATCATACTCAAGCATCTGAAACCTTCCTAGCATCCTTTGTAAACATTCTATATATATATATATATATATATCAATAAAAGTTCAAGTGTACAGATTCAAGCAATCTTCAATTCTTAAGTATGCTTTCTTTTCTTTCTTTAGTGTGTTTGTTTAATTAGACTTCTAGTCCAAAACAGGGAAACACTATTGTAGTTATATTCTTAACCTGCTAAACTGACGATCATACTTTGTTCGAACACTCTGTTATAGTTGAATGATTGCAATACAAATAACAGGACATTAACCATGGTACCTCTGAGTTCAGCTGTTAAGGCCTTATACTTATACTGTGAGTGACCGTCATGCTGCAACATTTCGAGTTCCTTGTGCAAGGTTTTATGTCTAGTTGTTATAATGGTCATCCGACTATTTAACCGGGCCTGCTTCGCGAATTTGGTATCAGAGCCAAGTTTAGCATTTTAATGGTATAATTATAATAGTAAAGTACCTTGAGGACGGAAGTCATTTACACAACTGATTTCACACTTGTTTATTTTGTATGATCAACAGATATTATTGTCTTTATAGACATTGTTAACCATAACTACCAGACATTTATTGGGTGTCTAGGAACCCAACTATAAATAGCATAAAGAGAAGATAACCCAACTATAATTAGCATAAAGAGAAGATTAGCATATATATCCAAAAGAATTAGCAGGACTTTGAAAAAGCAGAAGTTTTATCTTGGTTATCTTGAACATCCTTCATTTATTAGTAAATATAATAATACAGAATTGCAACATAAAGTTTTAGAAGCAATAGTAAATATAATAATACAGAAGTTCTGTGCAACATAAAGTTTTAGAAGCAAAAAGAGTAACAGATCAAGTTTTAGAGACTTTGAGAGAAGAAAGAGAGTTTCTAAGGGTTAGCTATAACATTAGAGAAAGTTAGACTGTAGTTTAAGTAGATTATCTTAATTTAGAAATTAGTGAACCTCAAAAATGAAAAATAATCTTAGACCAAAATAGTTTAGTTTGTTATTTTCCATTGAGAAAGTATAATTATATTTTGCATAGTGAATAAAATCCACAAACCAATAGTATTGTAGATCTTATTATTAGTCAAGCAGAAAATATAAAATTAGAAAATAATAAGCATAAGCATTTGTTAAACCAGTTGTTAGAACATTTTTAGAAAAATTCCATAAAAACAATTAGACAAAATTTAGATTATATTACATCTCAGTTAAGAGATAATAATAAAAATATTCAAAGGTTTTCTAGCAAAAGAGAGATAAAAGAGCTTGTTGACCTCATAGATAATAGGCCTAAGCAAGTATAACTCAAATCATTAGAAATAGTTGAGCAGTTAAAACTAGAAGTTCAAAAAATTCAATTAGCGCAAAAAGAGTTGAGTGAACAAGTAGATAAGTTGCATAATAAAATAGATAGATTATTAGTTTAATGATCGATTCTAGAACTAGCAGAAAATATATCCAAACTTTGAAAGAAATTAGTAAGCTAGATAAAGAACTAGTAGGCTTGACAGATTTTTCAACACAAGTAGTTAGTAGTAATATTCCCATTAGATAAAATAATTTAATTATTCAATTAGTTTACTGAGTGTAAATAAGTACGCTCAAGTGCTACGATCACGTGAAGACTGGGCGCATAATCGCGGATCACCTATGAGTCGGAACCACCTAAAGTGGTCTGTACGATAGGACTGTGCACCTAACTTGGATCCAAGATGAGCATGTGGTGCGGGAGGTGAACATCATGTGAAGGACTGTGCCCAACTCTGGGCGGGAGCACTAACACCGGGGGTGCAGGTTATGATCTCACTAAGCATAAACATAAACCATAACTTACCTGACACTTACATGTGCATCTGCAGCACCAAACATATGTATATATGCAACTAATAATGCATAATAAACTGGGCAAACATAATGCATGGCATATAAAACAAATAAACGTTTAATTTCATTTTCTGGGAAAATCACAAGTATATAGGTATATACGGAAAACCAAAAGCCCACTCACTGGTAAGTAGAAGGGTCGTAACCCCCTTGCCTCGAGTGACTGCGCTCGTCCTCGGGATAGGTCTCACCTATATGCAAAACAACTATAAAAACGTTAATTTTAAAGCACATAACCAACCTTACGAAATAACTTCTCATACAATGCTCAAATGAGGTGTATGAATACACCAACGTGATCTACTCAACCTCACGAACATCCCCATATTTTTAAAATATTTTTTTGACACCACACGCGCCCCCACGCGCCGCCCACGCGCAGGCACGTGCTTGGCACACTGACGGCGTCAGGAATATTCGTTAATTCTGACGGATTCCGTCAACGCCATTAGGAATATTCCGTCCAAACTGATGGAATATTCCGTCGTCTTCTCCGGCCAAACTTCGGCGCCGTCATTGTCGTCGGAAAACCGGGAAAACTTCCAAACTTCGTATCTCACTCATTTTTCACCCAAATTTCACAAAATTGATACCAAAATGAAGCTTACAACTAGAGGAACAAATCATTACCACTTTCAAGCACTAAAACCCACGCAATCTCGCCCGGAAAAAACCACCAACTCCGGCCAAACCTGCAACTCATGATCCCGACGTCCAAAACCTTCAAACGAACCACCCCGAGCCTCCTAAGGACCTCACCAAGCTTCCTACAAGCTTGAAATTCCCAAAAACACAATAATTAACGTGTGCATGAACAGTACCCCGATTTACACCTCTCGGGTTCGACGTGAAAATAAGGGTTCCCTTACCTGAAATGGGTATGGTTGAACTCCTAAGAACCTCACGAGCACAATTATGTAGTTTGTTTCCTCGATCCGTGATGTTTTCGAGTACAATGGGTCTTGTCCGTACATATGGTGAAGAAAAGAGAGAAAGAGAGAGAGAAAGGGACAGACACAGGACAGGGCAGAGAGAGAGGAATGAGTGTGGGTATATGTGTGGTCCAAAATCAACCAACCAAATTCCAAAAACGACCACACACGAAACAAACATACTAGGGACAAAACCGTCATTTCATCCCTACAGTACGAAAAGTCCGGGACGGGCTGTCACACCAGGTCTATACCTCGAGATCTCGTACACTAAAAATCACCAAAAACAAACATTTGACGATTAGGTAACGAGACAAATCATTCGACGGTTAGAGGAGAAAAATCACGATTTAACAGTTGTTTTAGCTTCGATTTTGATCACTTTGTTGGAAACCCAAAACTAAGAGCAAAACCACACACTGAATTGATCTAGTCATCAATTTCAATCATCTTTTAATCATTTGAGTTATTTTTAAAATTTGATAATTCTTTTTTCAATTTTGTTCGATGAATTCAGTGTATTTGTTAAGTCAATTAACCATAACTCGTCGGTAACAACACCCCTTCATCGAGAAAGCCTAAATTTTTTTCCATGTGACTGGAACACACACCTCAACATGATAGGTGGTGTTCCCCACCAATAACCTATGGACACATGTATCCTTTTAGCATAACGGTTTAGTACATTTAAATTCGAACTTTGAAAAATACCCAGAGGCTCAACATGATAGGTGGTTTTCCTCAACCCTCTATTCTCAACCAAATTTGAGCTTTGAAAAACGCCCAAAGGCTTAGTTTCCCGAAAAATGCATAAACTCTTCAACCTAAATAAATAAAAACAACAAAACCCACAAAAAAAAAAAAAAAAAAAAAAAAAAAAGGAATTTAACTCTGCATGCACCACAAAACCTAGAAAAAAAGAGGAAAACCCAGAAAAAATAGGAAAGAATGACAATTAAAATCCAAGAAATAAAGGGAAGGAGGTAGATAAGGACTAAATTTGAAGGGTTTATGGTGGAGAAGAACATACAAAAGGATCTGAAAAATGGCTTTTTTAAAAAATATTACGAATTTATTTTCATAATTTTATATATTTTTTGGGTTTTGATTTTCTGATCTTCCACGCTGGATTTAGCTCTGAAATATTTTATTCGAGCTCGTTAGTGTACGGTTCACAGTGTATGGAGGCCCAAATGAGAGTGGGGGAAAGAGGAGATAGATGGCAAACCTAAAGATCCGGCCAACTATCCCTCTAGTTCCATGTCGAAATACGAGGGGGTGAGAACGAGAAAGGATAGGAGAAAGAATAAGAGGAAGAGAGAAAAGATGAAGCATCCCGGGTAAAATCACAGGCGACGATGGAGATGGGTGGTTTAAGATTTTGCCGTCACTGACCTCCGTTTATGATTTTTGCCGGTAACAATGTTGGGGGGGGTGGGGGGGAAGAAAAGTCAGGAAGAGATGTGACACACCTCGACCGAAGTCAGGGCATGCTGGCCATCACGTGGGAGTGACGTAACCATGTGCACAGTGCGAAAGGTAAGAATAATAATAAAAGTACGAATAAATAAAAACCAAGCTATACACTGAGTAGATAACATACAAGTGCAAGCGTAAGTTTGAAAAACAATATTCAGAGCATGGAAGACCTAGTGCAGTCCAGGGGAGCAAACACTAAATAAACACACCCAAAGGTGGTCCTACATTGGTGATAATCTGTCAGATATGTCGTGAATTCCTCGAGAGCCACCAAAAGAGCTATCCAAACTAGAACCTAGAGGGGCGCAAAACAGAAAGCGTGAGTGGGCAAAAACAAAGCTTTTCAAAATCATTTCAATAACAAAAGTTCTAACCCCTCACCGTAAAACCCGTATAGTTTCCCAGAAAATAGAATATGCACATATATATAAAACATGCTCAGAAATATGCCATGTCGAATGCCTCTAAATAAAATGCAAGTACTCAAGTAATGTCAATCAATGCCATGTAATCTGTCAGCCGGAGTCACCTAACGTGACTTATATGGCTGAATCTAGAGCTTAAATCCACAACTTTCTAACTATACCTACACACGAGTCGGAACCACCTAAAGTGATCTGTAAGACAGGACTAGGTGTAAATAAATACGCTCAAGTGCTACGATCATGTGAAGACTGGGCGAATAATCGCAGGTCACCTACGAGTTGGAACCACCTATAGTGGTCTGTACGACAGGACTGTGCACCTAACTTGGATCCAAGATGAGCATGTGGAGCGGGAGGTGAACATCACGTGAAGGACTGTGCCCTACTCTGGGCAGGAGCACTAACACCGAGGGTGCAAGTTATGAGCTCTCTATGCATCTCACATCACTACTAATCACAAACATAAACCATAACTTACCTGGCACTTACCTGGGCATCCGCAGCACCAAACATATATATATATATATATATATATATATATATATGTATGTATGCAACTACTAATGCATAATTAAATAGGCAAATGCAATGCATGGCATTTAAAACATATAAACGTTTCATTTCATTTTCTGGGAAAATCACAAGTATATAAGTATATACGGAAAACCAAAAACCCACTCACTGGTATGTAGAAGGGTCGTAACCCCCTTGCCTCGAGTGACTGCGCTCGTCCTCGGGATAGGTCTCACCTATATGCGAAACAACTATAAAAATGTTAATTTAAAGCACATAACCCAAACTAGGTAAAAACTTCTCATACAATGCTTAAATGGGGTGTGTGAATACACCAACATGATCTACTCAACCTCACGAACACCCCCATATTTTAAAAATAATTTTCTGACGTCACACGCGCCCCCATGCACCGGCCAAGGCACGGCCACAAACGCCGCCCACGTGCAGGCACGTGCCTGGCACACTGACGGCGTCAGTCAACGCCGTAAGGAATATTCCGTTATATCTGACAGATTCCGTTAAAGTTAACCTAACGCCGTTAGGAATATTTCGTCCAAACTGATGGAATATTCCGTTGTCTTCTCCGACCAACCTCTGGCGCCGTCGCCATTGCCGGAAAATCGGGAAATTTTTTAAACTTAATTTCTCACTCATTTTTCACTTAAATTTCATGAAATTGGTACCAAAATGAAGCTTACAACTAGAGGAACAAAACCTTACCATTTTCAAGCACTAAAACCAACGGAATCTTGTCGGAAAAACTCCACCAAATCCGGCCAAACCTGCAACTCACGATCCCGACGTCCAAAACCTTTAAACGAACCACCCCGAGCTTCCTAAGGACCTCACCAAGCTTCCTACAACCCTGAAATTCCCAAAAACACAAGATTTTACGTGTGCATGAACAGTACCCCGAATTGAACATCTCGGGTTCGATGTGAAAACGAAGGTGTCCTTACCTAAAATGGGTATGGTTGAACTCGTATGAAGCTCATGAACACAAAGGTATGATTTTCTTCCTTGATTCGTAACATTTTCGAGCACTTTGGTTCTTGTCCGTATGTATGGTGAAGAAAAGAGAGAAAGAGAGAGGCTTCGGGATAAAGAGAGTCAACGGGAAAGGGTGATGGAATGAAGATGGATGTGTGGCTGAGATGCAACCAACCAAGTACCCAAAGCAACCACATAAAACAACAATTATCCACTAGGGGCAAAATCGTCATTTCACCCCTACAGTACGAAAAATCTAAGACAAGCTGTCACAACCTACCCACCTTAATAAAATTTCATCCCGAAATTCATAACAACCACTCACACCAACCACTAGCGATCAAAGAACAACCGAGGATACAAATCTCTCATCCGATCTTCGGTCTCCCAAGTAGCCTCTTTCGTAGTATGATTCCTCCATAAAACTTTCACCAAATTCACAGTCTTGTTCCTCAGAACCTTTTCCTTCCAATCTAAAATAGTCACTGGTTCCTCATCATAAGTCAAATCCGAATTAATTTCCAAGGGTTGAGGAGGTATCACATGAGACGGATCCGCAACATAATGACGAAGCATAGACACATGGAAAACATTATGCACTTTTGCCAGCTCAGAAGGCAACTCAAGCCTGTAAGCCACTTCACCAACTCGCTCAGTGATCATGTACGGTCCAATATACCTAAGACTCAGTTTACCTTTCTTTCCAAACCGTACCATACCTCTCCATGGTGAAAGATTCAAAAATACCCAATCGCCAACCTCATACACTCTGTCTGTAGCATGCTGATCCGCTAAGCTCTTTTGTTGATCCAGGGCTCCTTCAGGTTAGACTTAATTACCTGAACATTTTGAGTAGTCTCCTCCACAATCTCCGGGCCCACCAAAACTCTTTCTTCGACCTCTGACCAACACAAAGGTGTACGACAAGATTTACCATACAACGCCTCAAATGGTGCCATGCCGATACTCGAATGAAAGCTATTGTTGTAGGCAAATTCCATTAAATATAACCGCTTGTGCCAAGCATCGCCAAACTGTAACACCGAAGATCTCAACATATCCTCCAACGTCTGAATGGTTCTCTCTGACTGTCCGTCTGTCTGAGGATGATATGATGTACTATAAAGTAATCTCGTACCCAAAGCTTCCTGAAAAGCCACCCAAAATTTAGAAGTAAATCTTGGGTCACGATTTGAAACAATACTCGCAGGAACACCATGGTACTTCACGATCTTCGAGATGAACAACTCAGCTAATTGGCCCAAAGAATACTTTTCCCTCACTGGAATGAAATGTGTTGACTTAGTAAGCCGATCAACAATCACCCAAATGCCGTCAAAACCATTATGTGTACGCGGAAGCTTGTACACAAAATCCATAGTAATGTTTTCCTATTTCCACTCTGGAACGAGAAGCGGCTACAATAACCCAAACGACTTCTTCCTTTCAGCTTTAACTTGCTGGCAAACGGCGCACCTACTCACATACTCAGCTATCTCCCTCTTTATACCCGGCCAATAATAAAATGGTCGAATGGTATGATACATTTTAGTAGCTCCTGGATGCATAGCATAAGCCGAGATATGTGCTTCATCAAGAATTGCTTTCTTTAAATCCAAATTATTAGGCACAAACATTCTACCCTCCTGCATAAGCATGCCATCCGATTCACGAACTCTGAGGTTTTTCCTTTTCCCCTGATTCCTTGCTTGGATTATTTCTTGAGTTTCCTCATCTGCCATCTAAGCTTCAAGCACATGATCAACTAAAATTGGCCTAACTTGAAAATTAGCAAGTAAAGCCACCTCTTGATCTTCTTCCTCTAACCTCACTCCCGTGGATCTTAAGTCTGCCAGAAGAGGAACGCGACTAGCGTACAACACATTGATACGCCCCTGAGACTTCCTGCTAAGTGCATCAGCTACCACATTTGCACAACCAGGGTGATAATCAATCGTGTAGTCATAATCACTAAGCAGTTCCAACCACCTCCGCTGACGAAGATTAAGATCATTCTGCGTGAAAAGATATTGAAGACTCTTATGATTCATAAAGATCTTGCATTTTTCTCCATAAAGATAATGTCTCCACAATTTCAACGCAAAGATGATGGCCGCTAACTCCAAATCATGCGTAGGATAATTCAACTCATGAGGCTTCAATTGTCATGAAGCATAAGCAATTACCCTACCATGCTGCATCAACACACATCCCAGACCATTCAAGGAAGCATCACTATAGACCTCGAAATCACCACTATCGTCTGGAAGTGCCAAAAGAGATGCATGAGTGAGACAATACTTCAATTGCCGGAAACTCTGCTCACAATTATCATCTCACTCAAATTTAACATCTTTCCTCGTTAACCTCATTAGTAGTAAAGCAATCACGGAAAAATCTTTCATAAACCGTCGATAATACCCTGCTAAACCAAGGAAACTCCTCACCTCAGTGACGGTTTGTGGTTGCTCCCACTTATCCACAGCTGCCACCTTTTGAGGATCCACCAAGATACCTTGAGCTGAAATGACGTGCCCCAAAAATGCTACTTGATCTAACCAAAACTGGCACTTGCTAAACTTAGCATACAATTGATGTTCCCTCAACCTTTTCAACACCAAAGTAAGATGTCGAACATGCTCTGATTTAGATTTAGAGTACACCAGAATATCGTCAATGAAGACAATAACAAATTTATCCAAATATGGCTGGAATACTCAATTCATCAAATCCATAAAAGCAGCTGGTGCATTCGTCAATCCAAATGGCATAACCAGAAACTCGTAATGACCATAACGAGTCTTGAAAGCTGTCTTAGGGACATCCTCCCTACTAATCTTCAACTGATAATCAGGAAGATCCTCTAAAAATAGGAGGATCCTCTAAAAGTTATAATAATTGTAGCCGTTGGATCAAATTTCAATGGCTCGAATTTCAACAGCTCAGCAGGCTCAGTATATTTGGGTCCGAAGGGGATAGGGTTGGGATAATCTATGTGCTATTGTTGGATTTTGGATTTGGGATAAATGGGATCAATGTGGTGGTGGGGTGGGGTACGGTGGGGGATGGGGGTGGGGTTGGGTGGGGGGACGAGGTAGTGTTTTAGGTGTTCGTAGGTGCTTTTAGGTATGGGTTTCGCGGTTGTTACATAAAATTGTGAAATTGTGATTTTAGATTGTAAAGTTGAGAAATATGTGAAATTGTAGGAATATATGAAATTTTGTGAAATTTGTAGGAAAATATGAAAATTGGTAAAATTCTAGAAATACGTGAAATTGTAGGAAAATTTTGAAATTGCGAACTTTTGTTACAAATGTCATGGTTGATAACTAGTGGTCACCACTCAGTGTGACGACCCGTCCCAAATTATTATATATTTTTTCTCCCTGAGTGTATAAAATGACAAATATGCCCTCGTTGGCTAAGTGATGTGGACGTACATATGCAGTTCTAAATTATTATTTTTGTAGTCGTAATTAAATCATACCAGACATCACGGGTGCAATGATGTGAGTTAGACTTGAATGGGAAGCATAACGAAAAAATTATGAATATATATATAGTGCGTAACCGGCCAAAATAAAGAACCAATCATATTAATTCCTATTTCCTTGGCCTCCATTAGCTATTTGGGCTTTTATTTCATTTGGACCAATTAAAATATATCTCTTTCTTCTACCTAATCAGAACATACACACTCACACTCTCCCTTCTCTCTCTCCTTCTCGAGACTTCCTCTTTCTTCTTCTTCTTGCACCTGAGACACCCCTAGCTCACTTACACCTCGAATCAAC
Organism: Pyrus communis; assembly: GCF_041283825.1. NCBI lineage: Eukaryota > Viridiplantae > Streptophyta > Magnoliopsida > Rosales > Rosaceae > Pyrus > Pyrus communis. The sequence goes on from NC_142580.1 coordinate 29,518,742, forward strand.
ACGGATCGAACTGGAAATCACCACCATCACCATCCTTTCAACTTCATGAACCCAATGGTACCCTTAGTTTCCGAGTTGGTGAGTTGTAACCCGTTAACTTGCGAGATCCGACGAAGAGCAAAGTTTCTTTGACGTGATCTCGATAAGATTAAGAGGTTTTAGGACTTGGAAAGGCTCCCATGCAACTTCCGTAGCACTCTAGAGTAGGTTTGAGGTTGCGTTGACATCGGATCACACGGTTTCGAGGAACTTCAGTTTTGGCCAGAGTTGTCAAGGGATTTTCCAACCATTTTCCATTGGATTTTGGACTTCTAATTGGTACGAACGTGTTCTACTCTTTAATACCTTCAAATCCATATAAATTTCATGGATTTTGGTTAAGAAATGAATTAGATATAAACATTTAAAATTTTTCCAGAAACTGGCGAATGCAGACGGCGACGGACGGCGGAGACCGATGAGTGACTGGAGAAAAAGAAGGTATATTCCATTAACTTTAACAGAATATTCTAACGGCATTAGGTAACGCCGTTACCATTTAATGGAATATTCTACCTATTTTGACTGAATATTCCTAACGCTGTTAGGGTTTCCTTCCCGTGTGCCAGGCACGTGACTTGGTCGGCGCGTGAGGGCGCGTCTGACATCCAAAAATTTTTCTAAAAATATGGGGGTGTTCGTGTTGTTAAGTAGATCACGTTGGTATATTCAAACACTCCATTTGGGCAACGTATGAGGAATTAATCCTAGGCTTGATTTATGTGCTATCGAATTAACGTTAAAATAGTTGTATTGCATATAAGTGAGACGTACCCCGAGGACGAGCGTGGACAAGCGAGGCTAGGGGTTACGATCCTACTACTTATCAGTGAGTGGGCATTTGTTTTATATATATATATATATATATATATATATATATGCTTTAAGATTTCCAAAAAAACATTTTTAAATGAATTTATGCCTTATATGCTATGTCTATACCGCTTATTACTATATTGTTGCATTAGTATGAATTGTGAATTATACTATTTGATTCTGCGGAGGCTCAGGTAAGCTTCAGGTGAGTTAGCATGTGATTGGTCTTGTTGCATTGCATATTGCTATGCATTTGTGCATTTAAGGCTTATTATGTTGCACCTTGGTTAGGCCTGGCAAATGGGTCGTGTCTGTCGAGTTCGTGTCGTTTTCGTATAATACATGTTATCTTAACGGGTCGTGTCGTGTCACACCCGTTATCTTAATGGGTCCTTAACAGGTCAGGTCACTTTACCCAACGATTCGTTATGACCCGCTATGACCTGTTAAGAAAATTGTATTTTTTTTCTTAAATTTTCACATACCACGCATTGCTGCATAAATATTACTTCAAAACATTAAAACACATTTGTCGTTTAAGTACTACATCTACACTTGAAAATAAGAGCCTAATAAACAAACATCCATACACTACTAGTCTATTACAAAATATTAAATGTGCAAGGATATGCAAAATGAAGGAGTTTTTGTTTTCAAGGTTGTGAAGCCTTTCTCAAAAGTTTAAACCTTGCCAATGGAACTCAAAGCTTGCATATTATTCCTTTTACAAAACCCTCAATTTTCATCGATCATCATGACATAAGATTTTGTGGTATCCACTAGTGTAAATATTTTAAATTGAAGATCGAATTCATTCATTGTATTCATATAGGGTCAAGGAGTGCACTTGTAAAAAATCATCAAAATTGGAGTTAAAATAACCATTAAATCATGATTTTTTGTTGATAACCGTTGAAAAGTTTTGTCTCGTTACTTGATCTTTGAATGTTTGTTTTTTGCGATTTTTGGAGTATGCGATCTTGAAGCATATACAAACAAGTTTGATGGTTTGATCATTGAAATTATTTTCGTAGAATGTGTATCCCATCAAAATGATAGATTCACTAACACTTAGAGTTTATTTATACTTTCATTAAGTATAACATAAGATTTTGTGGTATCCACTAGGGTAAATATTTTAAATTGAAGATCGAATTCATTCATTGTATTCATATAGGGTCAATGAGTGTAGCTGTAAAAAATCATCAAAATTAGAGTTAAAATAACCGTTAAATCATGATTTTTTGTTGATAACCGTCGAAAAGTTTTGTCCTATTACTTGATCTATAAATGTTTTTTTTTCGCAATTTTTGGTGTATGCTATCTTGAAGTATATACAAACATGTTTGACGGTTGGATCGTTGAAACTAGTTTCGTAGAATGTGTATCCCATCAAAACAATAGATTTACTAACACTTTAGAGTTTATTCATACTTTTATTAAGTATAACATAAGATTTTGCGGTATCCACTAGTGTAAATATTTTAATTGAAGATTGAGTTCATTCATTGTATTCATATAGGGTCAAGGAGTGTAGCCATAAAAAAATCATCAAAATCAGAGTTAAAATAACCGTTAAATCGTGATTTTTCATTGATAACCGTTGAAAAGTTTTGTTCCTTTACATGATCTCTGAATGTTTGTTTTTTGTGATTTTTAGTGTATGCGATCTCAAAGCATATACAAACAATTTTGACGGTTGGATCGTTGAAATTAATTTCGTAGGATGAGTATCCCATCAAAATGATAGATTCACTAACACTTAAGAGTTTATTCATATTTTTATTAAGTATAACATAAGATTTTGTAATATCCACTAGTGTAAATATTTTAAATTGAAGATCAAGTTCATTCATTGTATTCACATAGGGTCAAGGAGTGTGGTTGTAAAAAAATCATCAAAATCGGAGTTAAAATAACCATTAAATCATGATTTTTCAATGATAACCGTAGAAAACTTTTCTCCCGTTACTTGATCTCTGAATGTTTGTTTTTTTGTAATTTTTGGCGTATTCGATCTCGAAGTATATACAAACATGTTTGATGGTTGGATCATTTAAATTAATTTCGTAGAATGTGTATCCCATCAAAACGATCGATTCACTAACACTTCGAGTTTATTCATATTTTCATTAAGTATAACATAAGATTTTATAGTATCCACTAGTGTAAATATTTTAAATTGAAGATCAAGTTCATTCATTGTATTCACATAGGGTCAAGGAGTGTACCTGTAAAAAAAACCATCAAAATCGGAGTTAAAATAACCGTTACATCGTGATTTTTCGTTGATAACCGTCGAAAAGTTTTGTCCTATTATTTGATCTCAGAATGTTTGTTTTTTGCAATTTTTGGCGTATGCGATCTCAAAGTATATACAAACATGTTTGATGGTTGGATCGTTGAAATTAGTTTCGTAGAATGCGTATCCCATCAAAATAATAGATTCACTAACACTTAAGAGTTTATTCATACTTTCATTAAGCATAACATAAGATTTTGTGGTATCCACTAGTGTAAATATTTTAAATTGAAGATCGAGTTTATTCAATGTATTCGTGACACACCCCGACCGAGATCGGAGCGTGCTGGCCGTCACACAAAGGTGACGTAGCCATGTACACGTGCGGAAGCTAATAAAGTAGTAATATAAAAGTATGAGTAATTAAAAACTAGCATACAAGGTACTAAAACAAGTACTAGTAAGTGAGATACAATTTCAGAGCAGGTCTATAGCAGCCCAAACGAAAAAGACAACAGTAGTACGCCCGAAGGCGACCCTACAATGGGGAGTGTCTGTCAGAAACGCCGGAAAGCCCTCAGGGGAAACCACCGCAACGGCTAAGCAACTAGAACCTGGAGGGGCGCAAAACAAAAGCGTGAGTGGGCAAAAACAAAGCTCTTTGAAAACCATTTAGCAAAATACATTCTAACCCCTCGCCGTAAAACCTGTATACTTCCCAGAAAATAAACATATAAACGTATGTATAAACAGGCCAAACATGCTCAAGGGTATGCCAATCATGCTCAAGATATGCCATGTCGAAACCTCATAATGAATGTAAGTGCCCAGGTATAAATCATATCAACACCATAACATCTGGCAGCCGGAGTCACCTAACGTGACCTGTACGGCTGCATCTAGAGCTCAAATCTCAACTCTATAACTGAACCTGCCCACGAGTCGGAACCACTCTAGGTGGTCTGTACGACAGGCCTGGGTGTAACATATATATACGCTCTAGTGCTACGATCACGTGAAGGCTGTGCGAATAATCGCGAGTCACCTACGAGTCGGAACCACCTAATGTGGTCTGTACGACAGGCCTATGCACCTAACTTGGATCCAGGCTGAGCGTGTGGTGCGGGAGGTGAACATCACGTGAAGGACTGTGCCCTACTCTGGGCGGGAGCACTAACACCGGGGGTGCAGGTTATGAGCTCTCTAAGTCTCTCAAACTACTGCTGAAAGTAAATATGAATACCACTTACCTGGCACTTACCTGTGCATCCACAGCACCCAATATGCATATATATGTATGCCATTACTAATGCGTGCAATGATGCATAAACGATAATAATAACATGCATGGCATAAGGCAAATAACCCTTTTTAAATCAATTTCTGGGAATATAAATGTATATAGGTATATACGGAAAACAAAAGCCCACTCACTGGTATGTAGAAGGGTCGTAGCCCCCCTGCCTCGCGTGTGCACGCTCGTCCTCGGGGTACGTGTCACCTAGATGCGAAACAACTATAAAAACGTTAACTTTAAAGCACATAACCAACTTCTCGTAATAACTTCTCATACATTGCTCAAAATGGACAAATGAATATACCAACGTGCTCTACACAACCTCAGGATCACAACCATATTTTTAGAATAATTTTCCTCCGCCGCACGCGCCCACACGCGCCGGCCAAGGCACGGACCTACGCGCCCCCCACGCGCGGCCACGTGCCATGCACACTGACGGTGTCAACTGACGCCGTCAGGAATATTCCGTTAAACTGACGGAATATTCCAAATTAAACTGATGCCGTTAGGAATATTCCGTTAAACTTAACGGAATATTCTCCTTTCTTCTCCGATCTACCCTCGCCGGACTCCGGCCACCGGAAAACTGGGAAAGTTTAAAACTCACTATTCTTCGTCGTTTTTCATCCATTTTTCACGTACTTTATACCAAAATGAAGCCCTAAACCTCAACTACCACGTTGGACTAGTTTTAGAGCCTAAAAACAACGGAATCAAACTTTCTAAAAATAAGAAAATCCGGCCAAACTTACAGTTTGTGATTTCGACGTCCAAACCCGTCCAACGATGCACTCCCAAGCTCATTGGGACCTCACCAACACATCTACAAGCTTCAAATGTCCAAAAACTAAGTAAATTAATGTTGCATGAACAGTACTCAAATCGGAGTTTAAGAAATCGACGTGAAAACGTCGATGTTCTTACCTGAAAAGGGTATCACTGGACTCCTCACAGCCTCACAAACTCGATAGTGTCCTTGGTTCCCTCGATCTGTCCAGGTTTGAGGGGTTGCGTGAGTGTCCGTACGTTTTTTGAAGAAGAAGAAGAAGAATAGAGGACTCGAGGGGAGAGGGAGAGAGAGAGGGAATGACAGAGGGTGAGGGAGAGTGAGACAGTGTGGGTGTGTGGCCCAACACATGTCCACACCACACAAAACATCCAATAAACGTACACGAAACGAACTAGGGGCAGAGTTGTAATTTCACACGTACTTTTCCGATAATTCCGGGACGGGATGTCACAATTCGTATAGGGTCAAGGAGTGTAGCTGTAAAAAAATCATCAAAATCGGAGTTAAAATAACTGTTAAATTGTGATTTTTCATTGATAACCGTCAAAAAGTTTTGTCTCGTTACTTGATCTTTGAATGTTTCTTTTTTGTAATTTTTGGCATATGAGATCTTGAAGCATATACAAACATGTTTGATAGCTGGATCGTTGAAACTAGTTTCGTAGAATGTGTATCCCATCAAAACAATTGACTCACTAACACTTAAGAGTTTGTTTACATTTTCATTAAGTATAACATAAGATTTTGTGGTATCCACTAGTGTAAATATGTTAAATTGAAGATCGAGTTCATTCATTGTATTCATATAGGGTCAAGGAGTGTAGCTGTAAAAAATCATCAAAATCGGAGTTAAAATAACCGTTAAATCGTGGTTTATCTTTTTATAACCATCGAAAAGTTATGTCCCGTTACTTGATCTCAGAATCTTTGTTTTTTTACAATTTTTGGTGTATGCGATCTCGAAGTATATACAAACATGTTTGACAGTTGGATCATTGAAACTAGTTTCGTAGAATGCGTATCCCATCAAAGTTCAATGGTGTGTGTGTATATATATATATATATTTATTAAGTAGATTTAAATCTATTTATTTTGTACGTATAATTGACCGGTACATGGAGTAGTACATACGTGTCATTATAAAAATAGTGGGATATGTGTGATAAAAAGTTAATAACTTAAAAAAAATAAAAATTTTCACCACTTCTATTAAAATACATGGTGTACTATTTGTGTTTCTGTTACAATGAAAAATTTCTCAAGAAAAAAAGGAGAGAGAAAGGTAAATGATTTACACGTGTCAGGAACACAGATGTCAAATCTTATCCTAACAATAACAAATGCACACTTGAGAAACCACAGTGGAAAAACCCACCCTACTAGTAGCAAGCAAAATTGAAAATACCACTAGGTCCCATCTTTCCCTCTCTTTTTTGTTTCCTTTTCAGCTTTTCTTATAATTTTCATTTTTCCCTCCCTTTTTCTTCAAAGGACGGCATGATGCATATTAATTATTATAGTTTTTAGGGGTATAAAATTTAATTTAAAATTTAATATATATATATATATATATATAATTATTATAGTTAATATTTTTGGGGTATAATTATTATAGTATATATAATTATTATAATTATTATAGTTAATATATATATATATATTTATTATAGTTTTTAGGGGTATAAAAATGTTAAATTAATATATATAATTATTAGAGTATTTTTGTAGGGTTATAAAATTATTAAATTAATATTCTGCTTATCGTGTATCGTGTTACCCATGTGTATACCCGAACCAACCCGTTATCTTAACAGGTGCTTATCGGGTTACCCGATAATGACCCAATTCGTTATCATGTCGACCCGAACACCTGTTAACTTCATGTCATGTCGTGTCGGGTTATCGGGTCATGTCAGGAATTGTCAGGCCTAACCTTTGTGTTAGTTCTCCCGCCCAAGGCTAGGGCACAGCTTTTACGTGATTGTTCACCTCCTGCACCGCACGCTCACCTTGGATCCAAGTTTTGGTGCTAGCCTGTCGTACAGACCACAATAGGTGGTTCCGAGTCATAGGTGACTTGCGATCTATCGTACAACTTTCACGTGATTGTAACACTTAAGTGTACTTATTTACACCCAACCTGTCGTACAGGTCACATTAGGTGACTCTGACTCATGTGCAGACATATGTTGATGAGCTATAGGTCCAGTCGTACAGGTCACTTTAGGTGACTTCGGCTGGCATGGTAATTTATATCGACTTTTCACCTGGCTTACATATTTGAGTGCTGAACGTTATGACATGGCATAATTCTGTTTTCACTGCTCTTGAACATTGTTTTTATATACGTGCATATTACTATTTCTTGGAAATTATACGAGTTTTACGGAGAAGGGTTATTATGTTCATAAAGATAAATGTGTTTTTCTAAAGCTTTGTTTTTACCCACTCTCCCTTCTGTTTTGTGCCCCTCCAGGTTTTAGGTAGCTGCTTATCTTTGGTGGCTCACGAGGACTACACGACGGTTCTAACGTTTCCATAAATAAAAGTAGGGATCTTCTCCCTGTTTGTATAATTAGTACTTAGTTAGTTCAATTGCACTTTCGTTTTATCTATGTGCTGATATATGTGTATCTTATATTTGAGCACTTTCACACCCTTATATTCTATCTTTAGTTTAAATAAGTTTAGGTTCGATATTTAATTATTCACATTTCTTTTATTAGTATCACGTCTGTTGCGCACTTGGCTACATCATTCTCATGTGACGGCCATCACATCTCGACTCTGGTCGGGTTATGTCACTCAGCCTCTGGTTCGGGCCAGAAGGAGCAGTCGGCCCCCAATGCCACCCAGGCACCATTATTGAGTCAGCAGCCGCTTTTGTTGCCGTGTAGCAGGTATGAGATAGGGACCTCCCCAGCGGCCTGAAGAGCGAGGTCTGAGGGATCTATTAAAGGGTTGGCAAGCAACTGGATTACCCGGGTATCACAGGCTCATCCAGATTGATTACAACCCGAGTCATCGGCGAACGAGTGATAAAGTCATAAGCTTGTTGAGTCACGACATGGGTGCCATCATCCGCATCAAGTGTACCATGGTTGTTGATTCATGGATGACGTGCACCACCCCTCCCCCCCCCCCCCCCAACAAGGTCCATGCCGAGATGATGAGACAAATTTCAGTAAGTGTTGAACTTTCTTTATTTTTTTTATTTTTTGCTCTTACTTATTTAATGTGGGTTTAAACTAATACATTTTTTTTTTTGTTTCAAACCAACTTCAAGATCATTGTGGAGGACTCGATGTGGAGGGATAAGTTTAAGGATTGGAAATGTGACATCCCACATCGCCCAAGGGAGTGATCCTTATATGTATATTCCCATCTCTACCTAGCACGAGGCCTTTTGGGAGCTCACTGTCTTCGGGTACCGTAGGAACTCCAAAGTTAAGCGAGAAGGGGGCTAGAGCAATCTCATGATGGGTGACCCACTGGGAAGTTGCTCGTGAGTTCCCAAAAACAAAACTGTGAGGGAATGGTAAGCCCAAAGTGGACAATATCGTGCTACGGTGGTGGAGCGGGCCTGGGAAGTGATCTGCCTCGAGCCGGGATGTGACAATTTGGTATCAAAGCCTAACCCTGGTCGCGTGTGTGCCGATGAGGACGTTGGGCCCCTAAGGGGGGTGGATTGTGACATCCCACATCGCCCAAGGGAGTGATCCTTATATGTATATTCCCATCTCTACCTAGCACGAGGTCTTTTGGGAGCTCACTGTCTTCGGGTTCCGTAGGAACTCCAAAGTTAAGCGAGAAAGGGGCTAGAGTAATCCCATGATGGGTGACCCACTGGGAAGTTGCTCGTGAGTTCCCAAAAACAAAACCGTGAGGGAATGGTAAGCCCAAAGTGGACAATATCGTGCTACGGTGGTGGATCAGGCTCGGGAAGTGATTCGCCCAGAGCCGGGATGTGACAATTTGGTATCAAAGCCTAACTCTGGTCGCATGTGTGCCGATGAGGACATCGGGCCCCTAAGGGGGTGGATTGTGACATCGCACATCGCCCAAGGGAGTGATCCTTATATGTATATTCCCATCTCTACCTAGCACGAGGCCTTTTGGGAGCTCACTGCATCGGGTTCCGTAGGAATTCCAAAGTTCAGCGAGAAGGGGGCTAGAGCAATCCCATGATGGGTGACCCACTGGGAAGTTGCTCGTGAGTTCCTAAAAACAAAACCGTGAGGGAATGGTAAGCCCAAAGCGGACAATATCGTGCTACGGTGGTAGAGTGGGCCCGGGAAGTGATTCGCCCCGGGCCGGCATGTGACAAGAAGTACGAGCTACACTATTACTACAAGACATGTCGGTCTCCTGATACAACTCTTACTGGCCATTCGAGGAATTTCTTGAGAGGATAGATGAGTGGCAGTAACTGTGCACTTATTTTTAGATCGAAAAATTTCAGGTAGGTTTTATTTTAATTTTAGTTCAACTTTTCTGTTTTTTACTTTAAGTTTGATTAATTTTTTTTTTTAATAAATAAAAGTAATCAAAGAAAAATTTGTACCTTCATCACTTCGGTTCTCAACTCCTATCTTACTAGGTCGAGGAACGGCAGGCGGGTGGTTTGCATTTCCTAGAGGTGGAGGTTTGAGGGGAGACACATGCTAATTATAGCGACTAGGTCGTGGACGACATTTCTGCAAGTAATATGTTCTACATTTTAAATTTAAATTTCATTACAGTAAAAAAGGTTTAAATTATGACCGATAATCTTAATTGGTTTTTTTTTTTTTTTTTGGTAGACTTCTACGACGTAGAAGAAGAACGAGTACCTCGCTAGCCTCTCCCAGCAGCAACGTACGTGCCTATGGAGGAGGTGACACCTGATCCAAATGTGTCTCTACAGTTGTTGATGGACATGGTTAAGGGCAACGAACACAACGACCTAGGAGTAGGTCGAGGTTGGGACCTCGAGTGGTCTTCCTCTTCAACAATCTCTCATCATTTGATCGAGATGTCTTCCAGACTGCAGCAGGTGGAGATAGAGTTAGTGCGCCAAAGAGAAGAAGTGGCACGTATGAGAGAAGAAACTACTTGCGAGCAAGAAGCTACTGCGCACGATCGAGAAGCAGTGCCCATGTACATTGCTAGGATAGCCCAAGCAATGCCAGCTTCTGGCATTCGCAATCCCAAGCCTCCGAGTAATCTCTCAGGCGCCATTCTGCCAACCACCTCAGCATCCACCCAAGCAATTTAGGTTAATTAGTTTAGTCTTTTTTACATAATTGTATGAACAATTTTATTTTGAATGTAATTATATAAATGTTTTAAAGTTGTCATTAACTTTAGCTTTTCAAATTAATATAATTAGAATTAAATAAATTATTTACTATAAATATTGCTTTAATATCGAATTTTACAAAAGAAATTTAAAAAATGTTAGCCCGACGAATATATTCGTCGAGCAAACTTTATTTTATTTTTTTATTTTGGTTTTAAATAGTTGCCCGATTAAAATTTTGTTGTGCCAAACTTCTTGTAGTATTTAATTTGGTGCAGGGAGATGAAAAACTTCATCAGGCAATAACTTTCGTCGGGTCAAGGCGGTCAATGCACCTTTACCCGATGACTTATTTCGTCAGGCGAAATAGAATTTGGCCGATGAATTTTTATTTTCGTCAGGTAAGGCTTCGAGCAACGAATTTTGCGCAACCAACTTTTCCCGACGAAATTTTGTCGTCTAAAGTTTTGAGCGACGAAACTACCTTTGGCCTGACAAAATTTGTTCGCCTGGCAAGATACTTCTTTATTGTATTGCTTGTTTTGGAGTTTGTTCGTGTCCTTTTGGCATTGATGCCTCATAATAAACTCTTTAATAGGTTCATGGTGCTTTAGAGCTGAGTAATACTTAATGGCTTTGAGGGGAACATATATGTTACAAACAAGTTGAAATCTTTATTAAAATTTCAGCTGCTTCCTCAAAAAGAAGTTAGGGGTGTTCCCTAAAAGCACCCTGCTAGATGTTTCCAAAAAAAAACTTCAATGACACCGAAACTTCTGAGTTTTTGTGCCAAGTTTATTCAGATATTCTTTTGATTAACATAAAATGGTTTTCGTTATTCCAAAAATAGTACCAAACATGTCCTACTCAAAATCAATTGAAGATGGTTAGGAAGTCTCAAAACTTATATGGTGGCACAATATTTGACATTTGGTCTAAAAGTTTACAATATTTGTACACATATAGCCAATAAAAGACCAAAGAATAAAAAGCTAATTTCTGTGAGCGGTTCCCCAGCTTAAAGATAATTTGACCATTAAGAGATTTATTTCAATTTCACGTTCTGAGAACATGGTGAATTATCAATTGAAAGGGTGCAATTTATACCTTACAAGAGAACCAAAGCCGTGATCTAACATTTAAATCATGTCCGGATAAGCAAAAAAAAAAAAAGGACACATTTAACTCATGTCAACGCGTGACGACGTGTCTAAAATGCGTACGTTTGTACGTATATATTTGTATTTATGTCAAAAGTCATAGTTGTATTCTATGATTCTATGGGCCCAAATCAAAACCAGATGACTCCCAGTTTGTAGAAAACCACCTTTGATTCCTTGAAAGGGCAGTCCCCCCAGTTTTTTGCAATTTGCAGCATGAAGTTTATAAAATGTCGGGATTCAGATAAGTACAATTTCTTTATAAGAAACGGAAGGGAGGGATGGGGTCATCGGTCATCCACTATATAGTATCATAATCCCCCTCCCCCCTGCTCAAAACTAGTCATTTTCCTGGATTCAACGTTAATTATTTGTTATGAGCCCTCTCCTTGTTTGATGCACATGTCTTTATTCTTGAATGAGACTGAAGGGGATGAGATGGGATGGAATTGGATTGGAGACAAAAACAATTCCAACTTGCCCTACTACCCCATACCCATGCATGTATAGTATTATATATTTGATATTTCGTTTGGTATTTCAACCTTTAGGGGGTAAATCTAGCTAAAGAACGAAATATAAATCAGATGCGTATATATGGACACACACACATTTATACTGTGGATGCATGCTTAAATATTGACCAAAAAGCCCTGCAAAAGAGATCACACCAACCGCCAATGTTTAACAGCAGTGTGGTGTGTTAGTCGAAAGATCTTCGATACCTCAGTCAGAGATTCTTTTAGAGACTGTAGAGAATTCTAAGAGCCGGCGATGAAACATAGAATACAAAATATGAAAAAGAAAAATGCTAAGAAACTAACGGACGTTCGAACAGTTTGAAATTGAAAAGCTTCTGTGAGTCTGGACCCTAAAAAGATGGACTGTCATTGTAAAACCACTTGCTGGTCACCTTTTTAAGAAAAAGAAAAAATAAAATATAAATCAGATGCGTATCGACACAAACACACACATATATACATACACACACACACACTGTGGATGCATGTATAGTTAATTGACCAAAAAACCCTGCAAAAGAGCTGACACCAAGTGCCAATATCTAACAGCAGTGTGGTGTTAGTAAAAAAAAAATCTCCGACACCTAAGTCAGAGATTATTTTAGAGAAACTAAAATGTTTGTGGAGAGTTCTAAGAGCAGGCGATGAAACATTAAATACAAACTATGAAAAAGACAAAATCCTAAGAAACAAACAAATGGACGTTCGGACAGCTGGAAACTCCGCAAAGCCGAATTCAGTCTAAGATAATAATATAGATTGCATAATCACTTTCGTCACAAGTCATTCTCTGCTTTACAGATAAGTTGTGGCTAGCTGTTTTCGAAGTGTTCTTTCTCCCACCTCAATTAAACTAAAGTATTTAATGCTTGTTAACATAGAAAAATGGATTAAGAGAATGGGATAAACAGAGTAAAACGGCATCCACTGTCAACTCTAATAGTTTATTGTTTTATACTTAATCAAACTACTTAATTTAATTATCGAATATAAACATGCATGCTTTTAACCTATAATGTTTAATTGACGTGCGGACCCATGCATGCCACTGTAGACACGTGGCGTCATTTTATTCGAACTATACATGCACGTACGTAATATGTACATCCGGTTAGTTAAAGCATAAACTAAACATTTTTGGTTTGACCGAATAAATAATACAAAGTTTTGCAATACCAATAACCATGGTGGATTGTACAGTTCAAGTGGCATCAATTCCTGGAAGCTTGCCTCCGTGCTTTGAGGTAAATCGATAATTCGACGACCATAGCGTATAATTCAAAATTCCATCAGACAAAGCCAGTTGTGAATTTGGAGTTTTTTTTTTGCTTATTATCTTTGCGATAATTTATTAGACACTTTATATATACTAGCTAGGGCAGAGCTCGTGGAGAATCCAAGTTTTGAACTTTGAGGGTCTCAGTGTACGTAAAGATTTAAGTTTTTTTTTTTTTTTTTTTAACGAAAGTTGTTTTTTCAGTGATTCATTTCGTCAATCATTTGGTGGACTTGTCATTGTTTGCCAAGTTGTCGACTTCATGCCAAAGCAACTTCCTGAGTGCTGCCAAAAGCCCCTATCAAATTATGCCGACACAACCTGTCAAATGTTGTCAAGATATGTCAACATGCATTACATTACACACTTAATAATTATTTTTAGTTTTCAATTTGAAAAATAAAATATAGTTTATATTAGCATGATTAAGGATATAGTTTATGCTAGCATGATCAAGCAACTGAGTAAGGACACTTCCTCTATTCAGTAAAAACTTTGACTTTGAGTATATATAAACACTCATAAACAATTATATATAGGCACAATTATATATAAGATAGATCACTTCAATTTTGACTTTGATAATGATACATATAAAAAATATTTTTCATGGAATGAATTGATTATATTATCAAAAGATCTCCAAGACTTAATTTTCAAAACTCTTCCAAGTTTTATTTCCTTACAATGGAAGAAAGTCAAGCTTTGATCTTTAACGACGAAAAATGGTAGTTCATATGAACCAAGTCATTAACTTAGTTAATCTCTAAGAATCTATTTCATACTTATTTTACTTTTTATTTTAAAATAATAAATGAGAATAGACAACTTTTAGCGACTATTTTTTGTTTTCAAATAAAACGAAAACTAAAATTTGTTTGGAAGTACTGATTAGTTTTGAGTTTAAACAGCCTCGTCCCTTGAAAATAATGGACACATGTATTTTCCTTTCTCATGACTTGAACTTAGTAGCAAATTTTTTAAAGAAGCATTCGATGACTACACACCAAGTATTAACTTGCATTAACAGTAATTGTACTTATAACAAATTATGCCAAATATATAAAACTCAGTACCTTAATATTATATTAATTCGAGAGATGTTATGGTAAATCGGTCATACTCACACGACACATAGTTAATTATTTTCCATTACTGATTCTTTCCATAGAGTGCAGGGCTTTATTTAGAGGCTATAGAAAGATAGATTCGTTTGTTGGGTTGTGAACTATTTTAGTACACGTGCTAAAGTGTGGGTAAGCATAAATAATCCAATTAACATGCATAATTTGCAGCATATTGGATTCCGTTTAATCATATTTAATAAATCCATGTTATCATGGTTAATTGACGTGTCTGTGTTACAAGTTCAGAATTCCAACCTTTAGATTTATATGCGGACGAATTCAATGATGTTGAGTCCCCGAAGTGTTAGCCCTTTACTAGTATACACACGAGTGAATTTTTGGTTAATGAAGTAGGAAGACATCAATCTGCTAGGATCTTCTCCTCTAGGTGGTGCGACAAGGTGTCACTACCAGAAAATATTATTTGCCTACGAAATTTGGCCCAACAGAACCATATTTAGTTGAGTCAAGTTATTTTTCCTGACAAAAATTCTGTTGGTCGGACAAAGCAAGTCAACATTTAGGATTTTGACAAAAGCATGGTGTGATGAAATAATCTTGGAGGACAAGGGTATTTATTCGTCAATCAAACATTTGGCCCCAAGGAAAAAAAATGACGTGCATTGTGTCAAACCTTGCCCAACATACCATAAAGGTTCCGTCGCACAAATGCTAAATTAGGTTTAAGGTTTAAGGTTTTAGAGTTTTCTTTCATCAGGTCAAGTGGATATATTCATCAGGCAAAGTGAGAGACATGGTTGGCATATCAAATTCCTTCGATGATTTTGCATTTTAAAAATTCAGTTTCCACGATCTAATCGTCAACTTGTTTGTATATACTTCAAATCACATACACCAAAAATCACCAAAAACAAACATTCGGATATCAAGTAACGGAATGAAATTGACGATTAAAAATGAAAAATCACGATTAACGATCGTTTCACCTCTGATTTTAATATTTTTTTACAACTACACTCCTCGAACCTATAAGAAACAGTGAACAAACTCTATCATCAATTTAAAATATTTACACTAGTGGACAAAAGCTTACGTTCTACTTAATGAAAATATAAAATAAACTCTTAAGTGTTTGTTGAATCTACTATTTTGACGGGATACGCATTCTACAAAACTAGTTTCAACAATCCAACCATTAAACTTATTTGTATATACTCCGAGATCTTATACTCCAAAAATCACCAAAAATAAACGTTCGGAGATTAGGTAACGGGATGAAATCCTTTGACGGTTAGAAAGAAGAATCACGATTTTTGGTTACACATGAGAATTTTTGGTTAGTGAAGTAGGAAGACATCAATTTGCTAGGACCTTCTCCTCTAGATGCTGCGATAAGGGTCACTACCAGAAAATATTATTTGCCTACGAAATTTGGCCCAATAGAACCGTATTTAGTTGGGTCAAGTTATTTAACTCAACGAAAATTCCATTGGTCGGACAAAGCAAGTCAACATTTAGGATTTTGACAAAAGCATGGTGTAACGAAATAATCTCAGAGGAAAAGGGTATTATTCGTCAGGCAAACATTTGGCACCAAGGGGAAAAAATGGCGCGTATTGTGTCAAATTTTACCCGACATATCATAAAAGTTCCGTCACCTAAAGGCTAGATTAGGTTTTAGGGTTTTGTTTCATCAGGTCAAGTGGATATATTCGTCTGGCAATGTGAGAGACATGGTTGGCATATTAAATTCCTTCGATGATTTTGCAGTCTACAAATTCAGTTTCCATGATGTAATTGTCAACTTGTTTTTATGTACTTCAAATCACATACACTAAAAATCACCAAAAACAAGCATTCGGATATCAGGTAACAAAATTAAATCAACGATTAAAAACTAAAAATCATGATTAACGATCATTTCACCTCTGATTTTAATAGTTTTTTACAACTATACTCTTCGACCCTACAAGAAACAGTGAACAAACTCGATAATCAATTTAAAATATTTACACTAGTGGACACTACAAAAGCTTACATTCTACTTAATAGAAATATAAAATAAACTCTTAAGTATTAGTTTCAACAATCCAACCATCAAACTTGTTTGTATATACTCCGAGATCTCATACTCCAAAAATCATCAAAAATAAATGTTCGGATATTAGGTAACATGATGAAATCCTTCTACGGTTAGAAAAGAAGAATCACGATTTTTGGTTACACACAAGTGAATTTTTGGTTAGTGAAGCAAGAAGACATCAATCTGCTATAACCTTCTCCTCTAGGTGGTGCGATAAGGGGTCACTACTAGACAATATTATTTGCCTACGAAATTTGGCCCAACAGAACCATATTTAGTTGGGTCAAGTTATTTTACCTGACAAAAATTTTGTTGGTCGAACAAAGCAAGTCAACATTTAGGATTTTGACAAAAGCATGGTGTAAGAAAATAATCTTGGAGGACAAGGATATTTATTTGTCAGGAAAACATTTGGTGCCAAGGGGAAAAAATGGTGTGTATTGTGTCAAATCTTGCCTGACATACCATAACGGTTCCTTCACACAAGGGCTAGATTAGGTTTTAGGGTTTTGTTTCATCAGGTCAAGTGGATATATTCGTCAGGCAAAGTAAGAGATATGGTTGGCATATTAAATTCCTTCAATGATCTGCAGTCTGCAAATTCAATTTCCACGATCTAATCGTCAACTTGTTTGTATATACTTTGAATCACATAGACCAAAAACAAATGTTCGGATATCAGATAACGAAACAAAATCGACGATTAAAAACTAAAAATTATGATTAACTATCATTTCACCTCTGATTTTAATAGTTTTTTACAACTGCACTCCTCGGTCCTATAAGAAAGTGAACAAACTCGATAATCAATTTAAAATATTTACACTAGTGGACACTACAGAAGCTTACGTTCTACTTAATGGAAATATAAAATAAACTCTTAAGTATTAGTTGAATCTACTATTTTGATGGGATACGCATTCTGTGAAACTAGTTTCAACAATCCAACCATCAAACTTGTTTATATATACTCCGAGATCTCATACTCCAAAAATCATCAAAAATAAACGTTCGGATATTAGGTAACGGGACGAAATCCTTCGATGGTTAGAAAAGAAGAATCACGATTTTTGGTTACACACTAGTGAATTTTTGGTTAGTGAAGCAAGAAGACATCAATATGCTAGGACCTTCTCCTCTAGGTGGTGTGATAAGGGGTCACTACTAGACAATATTACTTGCCTACGAAATTGGGCCCAACAGAACCATATTTAGTTGGGTCAAGTTATTTTACCTGACAAAAATTTCGTCGGTCGAACAAAGCAAGTCAACATTTAGGATTTTGACAAAAGCATGGTGTGACAAAATTATCTTGGAGGACAAGGATATTTATTCGTCAGGAAAACATTTGGTGCCAAGGGGAAAAAATGGCACGTATTGTGTCAAATCTTGCCTGACAGACCATAAAGGTTCCTTCACACAAGGGCTAGATTTGGTTTTAGGGTTTTGTTTCATCAGGTCAAGTGGATATATTCGTCAGGCAAAGTAAGAGACATGGTTGGCATGTTAAATTCCTTCAATGATTTGCAGTCTGCAAATTCAGTTTCCACGATCTAATCGCCAAATTGTTTGTACATACTTCGAATCACATACACCAAAAACAAACATTCGGATATCAGGTTACGAAACAAAATCGGCGATTAAAAACTAAAAATTATGATTAACTATCATTTTACCTCTGATTTTAATAGTTTTTTTACAACTACACTCCTCGACCTTATAAGAAACAGTGAACAAACTCGACAATGAATTTAAAATATTTACACTAGTGGACACTACAAAATAAACTCTTAAGTGTTTGTTGAATGTACTATTTTGACATGATACGCATTCTACTAAACCAGTTTCAACAATCCAACCATCAAGTTTGTTTGTATATACTCCGAGATCTCATACTCCAAAAATCACCGAAAATAAATGTTTGAAAATTAGGTAACGGGACGAAATCCTTCGATGGTTAGAAAGGAAGAATCACGATTTTTGGTTACACACGAGTGAATTTTTGGTTAGTGAAGCAAAAAGACATCAATCTGCTAGGACCTTCTCCTCTAGGTGGTGCGATAAGGGGTCACTACCAGAAAATATTATTTGCCAACGAAATTTGGCCCAACAGAACCATATTAAGTTGGGTTAAGTTATTTTACCTGACAAAAATTCCGTTGGTCGGACAAAGCAAGTCAACATTTAGGATTTTGACAAAAGTAAGGTGTGACGAAATAATCTTGGAGGACAAGGGTATTTATTCGTCAGGCAAACATTTGGCGCAAGGGGAAAAAATGGCACGTATTGTGTCAAATCTTGCTCGATAGACCATAAAGGTTCCGTCACACAAAGGCTAAATTAGGTTTAAGGTTTTAGGTTTTAGGGTTTTGTTTCATTAGGTCAAGTGGATAAATTCGTTAGGCAAAGTGAGAGACATGGTTGGCATATTAAATTCCTTCGATGATTTTGCAGTCTGCAAATTCAGTTTCCACAATCTAATCATCAACTTGTTTGTATATACTTCGAATCACATACACCAAAAACAAACGTTCAGATATCAGATAATGGAACGAAATCGACGATTAAAAATGAAAATTCACGATTAACGATCATTTCAGCTTTGATTTTAATAATTTTTTACAACTACACTCTTCGACCCTATAAGAAACAGTGAACAAACTCGATCATCAATTTAAAATATTTACACTAGTGAACACTACAAAAGCTTATGTTCTACTTAATGGAAATATAAAATAAACTCTTAAGTGTTTGTTGAATCTACTAATTGTACAGGATATGCATTCTACAAAACTAGTTTCAATGATCCAACCATCAAACTTATTTGTATGTACTTTGAGATCTCATACTCCAAAAATCACCAAAAATAAACGTTCGGAGATTAGGTAACGGGACGAAATCCTTCGATGGTTAGAAAAGAAGAATCACGATTTAACGATGATTTTAGCTCTGATTTTGATGATTTTTTTATACCCTAGAAGAATACAATGAATGACTCAACCATCAATTTAAAATATTTACACTAGTAGGTGCCACAAAAGTTTACGTTCTACGTATTGGAAATATAAAATAAACTCTTAAGTGTTTTTTGAATCTATTGTTTTGATGAGATAGGCATTCTATGAATTAGTTTCAACAATCCAACAATCAAATTTGTTTGTATATACTCGAGATCTCATATGCCAAAAATCACCAAAAACAAACGTTTAGAGATTAGATAACAGGAAGAAATCCTTTAACGGCTTTAGGACCTGTGATTTTGATGATTTTTTTCTTTTTCTGAACAACGGCAATTGAGAGTAAAATCATACACTGAATTGACCTGACCATCATATTTGATGATCTTTAACTGTTTGAAATAAAATAAAATTGTCGTCTTTGCCCGACGAATTAGGTGCAAGTAGTTGGGCAAATTACAAAGATTCGTCGGGCCTCACTTCTAAATTAGCGGACTGTTAATTGACCTGTCGCTTTTAACCCCTTTGATCAATACGACATGGTTTTATCCCCCTGTAACCCTACTTCCTTCCTTCTTTGTTTTTCATGTGTGTATGTGAGAATCAGACACGAACAAACTCACAGGAAAACCGAAACCGAACCAAAGAAAATAAAACCCAAAAAAAAAAAAAAAAAAGGAACTAAAAAAATGGAAAGAAAAACCAAACTCAACTGAACCGAACAGTGACTTTAGTTTGGTTTTTGGTTTCGGCAAAAGACTAAACCGAACGGAACGAAACCCACATCTAGAATCAATAGTCTACTTTGGTGTATCATTTGGAGCCATTTTTCTACCTCTTATCGTAATGTAAGAGATGTATTAAAAGAAAAACGATGAGCAATGGATGTTACTTTGATGCAAAAAAGAAAATAATTCGAAGTGGAAAGTCTCCTCTAACTCGAGAGGCTTAACTACTAGCCTACTATTACTCGTACAATTTTGTGATTGGATTCATGCTTCTTGTGAAGCATTAGTACGTAGCAATCTTAATTAAATTAACTTTAATTGCATCCTTTAATTTGAACATGTACGTAGAACCACAGTAACAAATAGCCGTGATTTCGTGTAAGAGCAACATTATGCAACTAAGACGACGATCAAGAGTCAAAGTTAAAACACTTGCCACAAATGAAGAACTGCTCGCATTTCTTCTTCTTGCTTGAAATGCAGCTTGAGTAACTGGTCTGTCGTCAGCCATTGAAATTTGAAACAAGCTCCACGGCCCATTCCAGGGGTATACGTTGGACCAGCGAGTGTTGGCATGTTCAAAACTTCATCAGTATCCGAGCACTTCTCAGCCACCTTCCTAAAAAAGACAACCTCGACCTTTATCGGTTTTGCAATGATGTTACCCCTTGATCTGTTCTCCCCTTTTCTTGATTTCATTTCAATTTTTGTTTCATTAAGATTGGGTATTATGTGTTCATATTAGAACTTTATCAAGTTTTTTTCTGCTTTGCTGCAGATATGGAATGATAGCAGATTATTGTATTCCATGATGTACATATAGTAGCAACTTGTATTTTTCTTTCGTGCACCATATCAACATGTATCGACACAAAACTGTCACCTATATCAATATGATAGCCATCGTATTAACCACAAGTATTAAAGATGTAAGGAACTAGTTGCACAGCTTCGTAGAAAAGCTCTTCCCAGTATCAAATGCAATTAGCTTGAAAGGCTCTTCAAGGTAATGTGTCAATTTAACCAATACAATGACATCATCATGCACAGAAATCAGTCTGGTGGAAAGCAAGGATTCGAACCTTAATCTTCTCATGTAGATCTTATAACGTGCATCGCTAAATACAAGTTGAGAGCCCTATCAATTTCAGTCTAAGTACACTCAAGTTTTCATTCAAACTGACGGTTTTTATTACAACTGTTGTAGCAAAAGTTGTTACAACGGTATTAAGAACCTCCATCGGAAATTGAATGCTATCTATGTGACCCCAGGCGACTTTATAGTGGCACTGAAAAGTATGCTAGGTTGTTACTTCTAAGGATGTAAAAGTAGCAATATGTAATCCTGCTCTAATGTTCTGCTGTTGTCATGACCTACTTCTCAGGGGACTCTTTAAAAATAAAACGCTCAGAGATCGTCAACATGCCATATCCATTCAGATCGACAAAGGATTTAGAAATGTAGCCCTCGAATAAATTCATTCCTATTTCAGATTCAGATGGCTTGTAAATCCAAACTTGACATGGTTTCATAATTGATTCTAACCTGGAAAACTTCTGAAAACTCATGGATCAAAGATCTACAAGTAATATCAAGTAGCTGGCCATCATCGGGATCAGGTAGATCTGCTATTCCACACTCTGCAGATGTCTGAAATTCCTCAAGCAAGCCTTTAATGCTTCCAACCTGATAGCCTTGTAACCCACAAGGTACAATCCAACAAAAAGGGGTCAAGTCTGTATTCACATTCACTGCTAAGCCATGATATGTTATCCACTGTTTGACTCGTATTCCAATGGCTGCCAGTTTCTGGTTTCCTGAAGAAAAATTCAAATATAAACATCACAGGAAAATTCCAGCTGCCAGTTTCAATACCAATATTCTTGGTTTTTAAACTTTTTTTCAACATGACTAAATTAAGAACAAGGAACCACTACTTGTAAGGAAGCTATGAGAGCAACAACCCGGTATTGGCAATGATAATAAGCTATAATACAAAAGGAAGGAGACAGCATGCCTTTGTTTTAAGATGCATACCATACCAAACACCAGTGAGGCCCTCAAGCCGAGATGCCTTGATACAGAATGTCTTTGAAAGAGCACGGATAATCACCTCCTCAAGTGACCTGAGGTACCAATGAAGATCCATCTTGTGATTTCGTAGATTCATAATAGGGTACATAACTATCTACAATGAAAAACGTATGCATCCAAGGTTAGAAAAACTGACCCTATAAACAATTAAGTCACACGTTCAGATTTTGATTCCTACTTTATCACGATGGGCTAACAAGTTCAAATTACAATGGCAACATCTTCGAAAACATAAATGTTTAAATTCAGGCATTGAAGTACCTGACCCGGACCATGATATGTAACCTCGCCGCCACGTTCAGTTCGATAAATGTCGAACGGAGCATCCTTGATATCGAATTTAAGGAACTGTTCTGAACTAGCAGTTCCCAAGGTAAACACAGGACGATGCTGAAGGACAAACAGTGAGTCTGGGCAATGCTCATTCCTCTCTATCAGAGTTTTTTTATCCTCAACTATGCTCTTCTGCCAATCCCATGCCTGACTATAAGGAACCTGCTGCTTGTACATATTGAAGCACTCACACCTGCACAAGTCCGAGTTGACCAGGTGGGTTCCGTGGGACATTATGAGTATATGAAATGATTTGGAAACTCACTCTCTTGTTGGCTCGAGAGAATAAAAGGTCGACTGCTGAGTTTTAAGATCTGAAACTTGATTCGATTTTGATAAGATCCGCAGAGAGAAAGACCGAGGAGGTTTATGTCGACGCTTAGAGATTGGGTATGTTGGAACAGCGGCGACACAATGAGTCACCCCAAGAGTCATACTTTAGGTGGTGTTTGGGCTCCTACAATGAAATGGACTGGGAATGAGAACGTAGTTGGGAAGGCAACGGAAATTTAGAAAAACATGATAAACATGCACAGTGCAGCCAACAATACATTCACATTGGTCGAAACAATATTAATAAAAAGCATAATCAACATGAAAGACCCCAAAAATTACATTGCAATTGTGGTGCAGACAAAATCTGTTACAGTTGACAACTTACAAGAAGGAGCTAAAAATATATATGCAAAGGTTGAATCTGACAGTCTGTTCCCAATAAACTAATACTTTGAAAGCGTTTTGACATTGATATTGAAGCGAATCAAACTAATATTTCTTGTTGGAAGCTTAGAGGTGAAGTTAATCTAACGAAGATAGGTTGAACAAATTCAGAAGTGTTTTGATTGATTCCATATGAAACAAAGGCACAGAATTTGCATTTGTGGAAACCACAATGACAACAGCAGCATACCTCAACAAGAAGGAACGAGCCAAAGAAAGCACCTAGCCCAGTGACCTGTCATTCAGAGAATTGAATTGAATTACAACCCTAAATTGAGAAATTACCGAAACTGATTGAATCTCTTACGCTGTGAATTGTGATCCTCCTTGTCAACGTCGCAGGGACACAAGCAGAGAGAAGTTTTGCAGCCGTTTGATCGAACCCAGACAATCATAGCCCTCCATTTTTCGTACCACTGGAGAGGAGAGGAGTCGTCGAGGCTGCGAGCCTGCGAGCAAGAGAGAAGTTTTCAGGGCGTCGGGTTATTTAACATGAAGACTCGGATATATTTTTTTTCCAATTATTTAATTATTTATATTATAACACTTGGTTTATTTAGTTGTATTTGTGATACATCACAAAAATCTCATATTTTTCTTTTAGCACCCAAGAGTTTGGCTTTTACGATGGAAATTGGATGGTGCTTAATTCAAAGAATTTTTAGGTATAACCAAAATTATTTATATTATAGACATTTTAATAAAAATTAATTAATATTAAATTCGTTTAATCAATTAATTATAGAATATAGATAGTAAATTCATAAAGTTTTTCGTCGAATTCTTCTATATGCTTTTGTAGAGTATGCTTTTGCATAGTTTTTCTATTTATCAGTGGCATTCTTCCTTGTTGAGGTCTCTTAAGCGATGGGCTCACAATTTTATATGGTCAGATGAGGTGACCTCAAAGAAGATTGTCATGGTTTCTTGGTCACAAATTTGTGCACTGAAAAATGAGGGTGGTTTGGGATTACGTGATCTTTGCTCTCCAAATCCTAATGTTCTCTTAAAACTTGGATGCGTTATTATTACTTTTGATTCTCCATTGAGTGTTTATTTTCGAGAGCGATTCCAGCTACATGGTCGTTTATACTATTCTTGTTACAAACGATATTCTATATGGCCTAGTGTTAAATCCATTATTCATATCTTATTTCATTAGTGTTGTTGGATGGTTGGGAATGGCTATAGTACCTCTGTTTGGGTTAATATTTGAATATTGGGCTTTAATTAAGGAAACCCAAGGATGCCAACTAAAAGGGAAACTTGCCCGAAGCCCAGCATTGAACCCAGAAGCAAATTAAAGCATTCTCAGCCAAGATACAAGCCACTTGCCTATAATTGAAATGACAAGTGATGGAAACTAACCTACTATCAGCCAAAGAGCACTTTCCAATGACATTGTTAGTAAAAAGTCGATGACTCACTACCCTCCAAGTGCTTTTAGGTAAGAGCAAAAGCTACAATAGTTGGGCCAAATTGTCTATAAAAGGGGAGGCAGACCCCAGAGACAAAGACACTCAAACAACCAATCAAACAAACATACAAACTCTGCTCTCAAGCCAGATTTGCATTTGAAAGCTGAAATCAACCCATATTCAGTCATTTTAGCAATAGTTTCCTTAGAAAGTTATCTTTTGTCTAGTGTAAAAGCTCTGCTACCTCCCTCAATGTTGTAGTATCGATTCCTTTTTTAGCATACAACCCCTGTAAATTCAAAGAGAAGTAACTGCAAGAAGTTCAACCTTGCCAGACAATGTTAAATCTTGCCCGAAGCTCTTCGTTCGTTTTCTAAATTAGTAGATCTATTGCTTAATGCATTCTCCAGCATGTATTCAAGTTATTTCCACCTTTTTTTCTATTTTAAGAGTCTCATTTGCATCTGGATCTGGTTAGCTTAATGGATATGTTTTCATTAAATATCAGTTTAGGATTAAACGAATAACTTAAGGAATTCTGGACTCCCTTCATTCAAACATACAAGACCATGAACTAATCCTTATTTACAAGGCAAGAAAAAGAACTTAATACAAACTTAACCCATCTGTGACAATTCTTTGGTAATAAGAAGTTGGAGTAACTTGGAGCGCAAGTAATCAACTAAAAACGCACTTGTTGAACATCTGCTATATTGAGATAGCAGTGGCACGCCTAAACATTTAGTTAGTTTTGATTGCGAGCCCCAAGGCCTACACCTAAGGCCCCACAAAGGCACCTTTTCAGAACTAACTTTAAGCTCTTATTGCAGCACACTAGGCAAGCAAGAGCCTGACTACCAAACATATACATCTAAAGTGCCAATCCCTTGGGGAGCTGTGCTGAGGTCCAAGAAGCCTTTTCTAGAGAAATCTTTGCCTGAACATAGTTTTGGCACACCTCGTGGGATCATATTAGTCTTGTATGCCAAGAAGGAGAAGGAAGAAGCGAAGGGCCACCCTAGTGTCTACTAAGATCAAGCATGACAGACCATCCAGAAGATTTCCCTTCCCTACGAGGACCAACTACTTTGGAGAGTCTGACTGCATCTAAGAAGTCAAGAGGAAAGGTAACTAATGAAGACTTATAAGCCACCATGGTGCAAGTGTTGAAAAGTATGGAGAAGATTACTTTGGAAACTTGAGGAGAAATAAGTAGACTCTATTCCTTAAAAGGAAGTCTACAAAGAAGATTAGATCTGGAGTACTTTACTCCAAAAAATGGTTATGCCAAGGAAAGGATGAGAGAAGCAAGCCCTGAAAAAGAACCCGTTGTGCCCCTATTTCCTTTGCTTGAGGAAAAGAAGGATAAAGGGAAAAATAAGGAAGGATCTAGAGTTAGTTAGCCAGTATTAGAAGAGATCTTGGAAACAAAATTGCCCGACCCCCTATTATTTTCACTAGATAGTAGGGGGCAGAGCGGGCAAGAAAGAAAGAATTATAGGATGCCCCAATTAATTGGAGAATCCAGTGGGAAAGTTAAGCTCACAATTGTGGACAAACATCCCCCTTATAGGCCACCACCATTGGCTAATAAGGGAGGAGGGGCCAGATCGAGGAAGGCTGAACTAACAAAGGAAACTTTCTCGGGCAATGATCGAAGCCCGAAGTGGGAACCTCCTAATACCCCACCTAATAATATAGCCAACCATTAACTCAGAGAAGAATTAGCCGAACTAAGAAGGATGGTGGTCCAGAATGCTCAACCTTAGGCTCACCCACTGTTTAGGATCACCTACCAGAAGCCATATCCAGAGTATATTGATGAACATAATTCTTTTCCCCTCAACTTTAAGATGCTCGCGCTTCACATTTTTAGTGAAGAATATGGCAGTGTGTCCTCTAGAAATCACATTTTCAAGTTCTCCAACCATTGTGTGGCATTTGAAGACAACCTTAACTATAAGTTAAGATTGTTTGGGAACTTGTTGGTTGGCCTAGCATCTCGGTGGTATTCTCTGTTGCCCCTCAATTCTATTGCTAACTGGGGGCAAATGGAGATGGCTTTTCATGAACAGTTTTATACGGTGGAGCCTGAGATGACTATGAATGATCTAGTGAAGGTGAAACAATATAAGCATAAGTCTACAGAAGACTTCATGATGAGGTTTAGAAAGACAAAGATGAAGTGCCAATCCCTTGGGGACCTATGCTGAGGTCCAAGGAGCCTTCTCTAGAGAAATCTTTGCCTAAACCCCTTTCAAACTTTTAATAGTAAAATGTTTAATCCAGCCAGTCAAGGATCAGAAAATGGTGATGAATAATGGTGGATTTATCCCTATGAAGCCCCTTAAAGACCAGAGTTATTCTTTGATTTAACAAAGGCCTCAGAAATCTATGAAAAGTTAGTGCAGGAAAAAGTAATTGTGCCCGACAGCACCAAGAATATGCCTAAGCTAGAAGAATTAAGAGGAAAAAAGTATTGCAAGCTGCACTATACCTTCAACCATTCCATAACTAATTGTGTCCAGTTCAGGGACTGTATATAAGACCTTATGGTCAAAGGAAAGTTGCTCTTAGATAAACCTCAAGCTAATATGATGACTAACACAGATCCCTTCCCAGAGGCCCCAATAAACATGATTAACTTGATTTGGGCTGAGGAGAGAAAAGGAAAAGCCACTTGGGAAGTAAAGGTAGAAAGAAGGCAAGTTGACAGGCCTATAGAATGAGTTATCACGTTGCCTGAGAAACCTAAAACAACCATAGTTAAAGGGCTGGTGTTGTGTAGCAAGTGTCAATGTGTATGTGAGCTAGAAGCACCAGCATCAGGAGTTATTATTGATCAAGAGTTAATCAGAAGAAGAGAGACGGAATAACAAAGAGCCCGTAGAAACATCATGCAAGCTGCTGAGGAGACCTCTAGAAATGTTTTCCAAAGATTAGGAAGAGATTCTGAACCAAAAAACTTGTTCGAGGTATTTAGGAATCACGAAACCTCAGAACAAGTGGAAGATAAAGAAGCCAAAATACCAAAATGGGTGGAGGTTAGGCCTCCTTAGCCAAGTTATGAAGGTAATGACGTCAAGATGAAAGGAAGAACAAAGAGCATAGTATCCCCAGTCACCAAGAATGACTCTGCCCGACTCGGGTGGAATGGTATGTAGTTGGAAAAGATGGGAGACCTGACAAGGAAATGAGAGCTTCTATGATTAGGAGAGTCCAAAGGCAACACAAAGCCCATATGAAATCACTAAAAGTTCCTGCTACATCATAAGCCTTTGAAAAAGTGCCTCATGGCAAAAGAAATCAACTTAAATGGAGGAGCAAAAATGAGCTCGAAAGAGCTAATAGCAAGACTGAAGGGGGGAGAGATCATGTGCCACAAAGCCCTTATTTGGGAAAGTACAAAATCTTAAGGAAAACTCAAGAGAATATGGTAATGATGTCAACCTCAAGATGGAGTCCAGAACCAATATGTTTTGGAACTATCTCGCCTGAAAAGAGAATGCCCTTAACTTTGTTGGTTGATACTCTTTGTGAAGTTCCAGGGCAAATGTCGAACTTTGGTAGAACTCGAGAGGAAAGGTTGCCCAAGCTAATGTTGCCAAAAGAAGCACATACATGGTTACATGAATTCATGGACCATATTAAGGGCAAAAAAAAAAAGGATTTACCTGAACCTAGCAATTCCACATAAATATGACATATGTTCTGTCTACTATGTTTTGCGCCAAGCCTAATCAACCTGCCACAATGGAGGGTGATTATTTGGCCACAAAACCTATGATGGCACATGTTAGCATTGAGGAAATAAGAAGAGATGCGGGCAGAACAGGTTTGCTCGAGCTTGCAAAGAAAGAGCCCAAAAGGGTGTATTCAGATAAAATGGTCTTTAGCCGCCCGAGTTTGGCATTGGCTAACCATCTCAAGCCCATATATGTAACTGCTCATTTGGAGAAGGTACCCTTCAAGAGGGTTTTGATTGATGGAGGAGGTGCGGTCAATATAATACCATTAAAATGATGAAGAAATTGGGAAGAAGCGAGGGAGATCTTATTCCGACTAACTTGATAATCTTTAGCTTCTCTAGAGCCATTACCAGAACTCATGGGATATTGCCCTTGGAGGTTGACTTGGGTTCCAAGCAAATCATTTTAGCTTTCTTTGTGGTGGACAATAGTTCTACTTATGGAGCTTTGCTTGGTAGGGATTGTATTCATCAGAGTCTCTCTATACCATCTAATTTGCATCAACAAGTAGCTGTTTACCATGAGGAAGGGGCTATGAGACTAGGGTTTTGGTAGATGGTAAAGGCCGAATCACGGCCATTCCTCCCTACTTCCAACATTGCAGAAGCCAGCTTTTATAATCCCAGTGTTAGGATTCTCCAATGCATAGGAGCTGATGAGAACGACCGCCCGACTAAGGTGATAGCCCAAAAGCTTCTAGAACAAGGATTGTTTCTCACTAGGGAAGAATGGGACAAACACCATATTATCCTAACTTCCCAACACCAGTAATGTTGGAACAAAGAAAAAAGGACCAAGTAGTTGCAATCAGGTCTTTAATCAAAAGACTGTTGGTATATAAGAGAGAGATAAAACAAGAAAGGGAAAGCTCGACCAAAGAACAAGAAAAATGGAAGGAAGAAGCTTCAAGCAGCTAGAACAGGGGTGAAGAAGAGTTTTTTGGAAAAGAGTTAGAAGCAGCCATAAAAATGGTTGAATGTATATATAACTTGGATTGGCCTGAGGATATGCTCGAGAGTCTGGAGTTGAATTTTTGTGTGCATAACCTCATAAGAC
The DNA here is from genome assembly GCF_041283825.1 of Pyrus communis. NCBI lineage: Eukaryota > Viridiplantae > Streptophyta > Magnoliopsida > Rosales > Rosaceae > Pyrus > Pyrus communis. The sequence continues at coordinate 29,548,395 of NC_142580.1, forward strand.
AACACCAGAGGTACAAGACCCTTTAGAAACCATTGATTTGGGAAGTAAGGAGGATCCAAAGCCTATACAGATCAGTGGCCTGTTGGGAGCTGAAGATCGGGCAAAGATAGTCAGCTTTCTACATGAGTTTAAAGATTTTTTTGCTTTGCATTACATTTAAATGCTAGGTTTAGATTCAACCTTAGTAGAACACAAAATGCCTATTAAGGAGGGATATAAACCTGTAAAACAAGCACCATGGAGAATGTCAAAAGAGATCGAAAAGGTCAAAGAAGAGATTGAGAGACTAGTAAAAATTGGATTTATTAGGCCTGCCAAATATGTTGAGTGGTTGGCCAACATTTGTACCTGTATTAAAAGCTATAACTAATGCAGTTCAATGTTGTGTTAACTATAAAAACATTAATGGATCCACGCCTAAAGATGATGCTGGTTATAATTAGACAAAAATGGCTAAAGAAGATATAGTTCTTTAGCCAATAGTTTCCTTAGAAAGTTATCTTTTCTTTAGTGTAAAAGCTCTGCTACATCCCTCAGTGTTGTAGTATCAATTCCCTTGTGTAAACTTGTTTACCATCCATCCCTTTTTAGCATACAACCCCTTTAAATTCAAAGATAAGTGACTGCAAGAAGTTCAACCTTGCCAAACAAGGTTAAATCTTGCCTAAAGCTCTTTGTTTGTTTTCTAAATTAGTAGATATATTGCTTAATGCATTCTCCAGCATGTATTCAAGTTATTTCCACCTGTTTTTCTATTTTAAAAGTCCCATTTGCATCTGGATCTGGTTAGCTTAATGGATATGTTTTCATTAAAGATTAGTTTAGGATTAAATGAATAACTTAATGGGCTAAGGACTCCCTTCATTCAAACATACAAAACCATGAACTAAAAGTCCTTATTTACAAGGCAAGAAAAAGAACTTCATATAGACTTAACCCATCTATGACAATCCTTTGGCAACAAGAAGTTTGAGTAACTTGGGGCCCAAGTAATCAACTTAAAACACATTTGTTCAACATCTATTATACTGAGATAGCAGTGGCACACCTAAGCATTTAGTTAGTTTTGATTGCGAGCCTCAAGGTCTACACCTAAGGCCCCACAAAGGCACCTTTCAGAACTAACTTTAAGCTCTTATTGCAGCACACAAGGTAAACAAGAGCCCGACTACCAAACATATACATCTAAAGTGCCAATCCTTTGGGGAGCTGTGCTGAGGTCCAAGGAGTCTTCTCCAAAGAAATCTTTGCCTGAACAACTTCTCTTTGGGTTGATAAGTGGTTAGTTATGCCTATTGTGGAGGTTATTGGTGCTACTGAACTTGCTCATTCTCTATCTCGCACTAAGGTCTCAAACATTATTCATATGGGAAAATGGGTTATTTCTTCTATTTTTTTCTTTTACTTTTCCAGATTTGACTAAAGAGATTTTAGAGATGCCTCTTCCAATTGATGAGGACAATGACGTGTCATTTTGGGAAACTTCTACATTTGGAGTCTTTTCATTTTTTGATGGCTATGAAAATGTTCATCATCGGTTTCCTGTTAAGAGTTGGGCTTCCATTATTTGGCGTCCCTTCATTCCACATCACTAATCTATTTTAGTTTGGAAGATTCTTTTCAAAAAACTCTCAACAGAGGATCAACTTCAACGACGGGGCATTCCTATGGTTCCAATATGCCAAATATGTTACAATAACTCTGAATTTATGAGCCCTTATTCTTTTAATTGTGAATTTACACAACATGCCTAGTGTTGGCTTGCCACTCAATTTGGCACTATTTTTCAGTTTACTGATTCTTTCTCGGATTTATAGCTTGTTTTTGTGTCAAGCAGTTTTCTCCACAACTTCACAATGTCTGACCAACATTAGGGTTTTTCTTACTAATGACTATTTGGAAGATGCGTAATAAAATGAAGTTTGAAAGTAAGCCTCATTCTTTTTCATGCCTTTGTCATTCCACCTTGGCATGGATTAGGTAGGTGTGAGTTTTCACTCATGGTCATGTACGTGTTTCTCTGGATAAGCAACTTTTAATCTCTTTTGGAATCGCGGCTAAGTCATGTAAATTTCATTTTATAGTTCCTATTCTTTTGCATCCCCTCCATTTTCCTAGGTTAAGTGAATACAAATGGCTTTACTAAGATAAACCAGGTCCTACAGCTTATGGTGGGGTTTTCCAAGATTTTGTAGATTATTTTCTTGGTGGTTTCTCATTAGGCTTGGGGCATCGTACTTCTTTCTATGCGGAGCTTCATGATGTCATTCTTGCTATGGAGTTGGCCTACGAGCAAGGTTGACAAAATTTATGGCTTGAAAGTGACTCTTCTAGTCAAGGTTGGGCGGTGGGCTAGCGCCTAGGTGGCTAGGTGGGATCTAGTCGAGTGCCTAGGCGGCCTAGGTGGATTTAGGTAAATTTCTTATATATTATATAAATTAATTAAATTTACTATATCAGATGTAAATAATTATTGAATAATATGTTATTTCTTATAGAAGAATATACATATGTGAATGTTTTATGTGCATATATAATATGCTTGCCTAGGGAAAAAAAAAGAAAATATTATCTAAATAATTTATAATTTATATATATAATATATATATCCCAAACTTGTAAGTGGGTGATGACACATAACATTTATATAAATAGCCCATGCAAGTGGGTGGTCCTTCGTCATCAGTCATCACCCTTCAAGTAGTAGCTGTCCACCCTATTTCACATCACCCAAGGTAAACCTTAGTTATCACCAGTTTTTTACCTTGGAAAGTGAAATGTCATTTGTATAACTTGTTCGTTTCTTCTTCTTTGCCTTCTCAGAACCTCAAAATTGGATCTTTTAGTCTCTCTCTCTCTCTCTCTTTTTCTCTCTCTCTCTCTCTCTTTTTCTCTTTCTCTCTCTCTTCGCACTTTCTTCCCTTATCTTCGTTCTTCTTCTTCACCCTTTCAGAAGAATCAGAACCTCAAAATTGGATCTCAAATACAACTTGCACCACCACATAATGAAATGTTTAATAGTCTCTCTCTTTCTTTCTCTTCGCACACTCTCTTCCTCTTCGCACTCTCTCTTCCCCCATCTTCACAAAGACGAGCTGCAAAAATTCACCGGGGCTCTGCAAAATTGCAGCGAGATTCAAACCCCCTAGATTTCCCCCTAGCCCACCTAAGTCCTCCCCACCTAACTGAACGTTTTGGTCTAAATCGGGTCGGAGCTCCATCGCCCAGCGCCTAGGCGCCACCTAGGCCGATTTTTAGAACATTGCTTCTAGTGTGGTATCTTCCTTTGCTTCTGGTTCTTTTTGTCCTCCTTGGTCGCTTTAGACTTGTTGGAAGAACTGTATTTCCCAATTACAACACATGGTATTTCGTTGCTCTCATACATTTCAAGAAGGGAATGCAGTTGCTGATAAATTGGCCAATTTATGGCTTCTCTCGTCTTCACTTGTTTGGCATATTACTCCACCTATAAAGATTCTTTCTTTTCTAAAATCAAATTTATTGGGTATGCCAATCTACAGGTGTCCCCCCTTCTTGATGTGTGGTTTCTTTTTAACTTGTTTTTTGGATTTTCCTTTTTGGTTTTGCAACTTGTCTTGCAGGTTCTTACCTTTTAGGTTTTATTTTGGAGAGGTTTGGTCCATGTCCACCTTATCTTTTTCTTGTATTTTCTTTTTTCAAGAGGGTTAAGGTCTAATGCCCCATTTTTTTTCTTGTATTTTTTTTTTCAACCACTTGTTTTGTATGTCCTGACACACCCCGACCGAGATCAGGGCGTGCTGGCCGTCACACGAAGGTGACGTAGCCATGTGCGCGTGCGGAAGCTATGAAGATAGTAATATAAAAGTACGAATAGTTAAAAACTAGCATACAAAGTACTAAAACAAGTGCTAGCGTATGTGAGACACAATTTCAGAGCAAGTCTACAGCAGTCAAAAAGGAAAGTTGCGACATAAATACACCCGAAGGTGACCCTACAATGGTGAGTGTCTGTCAGAAATGCCGGGACGCCCTCTGGGAAAAACCACCGAACTTGCTAGACCACTAGAACCTGGAGGGGCGCAAAAACAAAAGCGTGAGTGGGCAAAAACAAAGCTCTTTGAAAACTCTTTAGCAAAATACATTATAACCCCTCGCCGTAAAACCTGTATACTTCCCAGAAAATGAACATATATACGTATGTATAGATATGCCAATCATGCTCCAAAATATGCCATTCATGCTCGAGAATATGCCACAACGGAATTTCATAATCAAATGTAAATGCTCAAGCGTAATTCACATCCATAACATATAATCTAGCAGCGGGGAGTTACCTAACGTGACCTGTACGGCTGCATATAGAGCTCCAATCTCAACTCAATAACTGAATCTGCACACGAGTCGGAACCACCTAATGTGGTCTGTACGACAAGACTGGGTGTAATATATATACGCTCTAGTGCTACGATCACGTGAAGACTGTGCGAATAATCGTGGGTCACCTACAAGTCGGAACCACCTAATGTGGTCTATACGACAAGCCTATGCACCTAACTTGGATCCAAGCTGAGCGTGTGGTGCGGGTGAACATCACGTGAAGGACTGTACCCTGGCCACGGGCGGGAGCACTAACACCGGGGGTGCAGATTATGAGCTCTCTAAGCATTTCAAACTACTACTGAATAACAACATGAATACCACTTACCTGGCACTTACCTGTGCGTCCACAGCACCAAATACACATATATATATATGTATGCCACTACTAATACATGCGATGATGCGTAAACGACATTCATATGATGCATGGCATAAAACAAATAACCTTTTCTATTTAATTTCTGGGAATATAAATGTATATAGGTATATACGGAAAACCAAAAACCCACTCACTGATAAGTGGAAGGGTCGTAGCCCCCCTGCCTCGAGTGTGTACGCTCGTCCTCGGAATACGAATCACCTATACGCGAAAAAGCTACGAAAACGTTAATTTAAAAGCACCTAACCAACTTCTCATACATTGCTCAAAATGGACAATTGAATATACCAACGTGCTCTACACACCCTCAGGATCACAACCATATTTTTAAAATAATTTTTGGACCTCTCACGCGCCCCCACGCGCCAAAATAGGCACGGACCTACGCGCCCCCACGCGCGGCCACGTGCCATGCACACTGACGGCGTCAACTGACGCCGTCAGGAATATTCCGTTAAACTGACGGAATATTCCGTTAAACTTAACTGACGCCGTCACTGCCGTTAGGAATATTCCGTTAAACTTAACGGAATATTCTTCTTTCTTCTCCGGCGAGACTCCGGTGCCGGAAAACTGGGAAAATTTCAAACTTAGCTTTCTCCTTCGTTTTTCAACCATTTTTCACGATCTTTATACCAAAATGAAGCTTAGGACTAGTAGAATCACGATAGGCTAGTTTTAAGGCCTAAAAATCATACGATCATACCTGTCTTCAAGCTCAAAACTCGGCCAACTTTGAACCCAGGTTTCCCGACGTCCAAACTCGTCCAACGAAACACTCCGAGGCTCCTTGGGACCTCACTAAGACATCTACAAGCTTAGAAATTCCAAAAACACACTAGTTTAAGGTTTGCATGAATAGTAACTAAAACGGACCTCGTCGAAACGACGTGAAAACGTTAGAATTCTTACCTGGAATTGGTATGGTTGTGCTCCTCACAACCTCACGAGTTCAATGGTGTAATTGGTTTCTTGATTCGTGAAGGTTTGAGTATGTTTGTGTGTGTGTCCGTATGTTGAAGAAGGAAGAAGAAGAACTCGGGGAGAGAGAGAGAGAGAGAGACAGAGAGACAGAGACAGAGAATAGACAAAGGGTGAGGGAATCCCGGGAGGGAAAGAGAGGGTATGAGTGTGTGTGGTCCTACAACACCACACAACACAACACTAATGTGATAAAAACGAACTAGGGGTAAAATGGTAATTTCATACGTACGTTCCAATAATTCCGGGATGGGATGTTACATGTCCCCCCTCTTTTCTTGTATTTTTTTTTATTTTTTATTTTTAATTTTAGTACTCCTGATGACAAAATAAGAAGGGTGTATTCAATTGAGATTTTGAGGGAATTTAAAGGATTTATACATTCATAGGTTGTGATGGAGTTTAATTGATTTGTAGAGATTTCATATAAAGTTTTGATTCAACTTCATTGAAATCTGAGAAGAGATGTGAGATTTATTAATACTTAAAATACATTACGAAATCCCTCAAATTCCCTTAAATTCCTTAACTTTTTAAATTTTTTTAAAATAAATTCATAATTGAATACACCTTATCAACTTTTTTTTTAAATTTTAATTGAATGCAGTTGGATTTCAAATTGTAAGATCCCACATCGCTCAGGCGAGTGGATCCTGTAAGCCTTATATGTATATTTTCATCTCTACCTGGCGCGATGCCTTTTGGGAGCTCAGGCTTCGAATTCCATCAGAACTTCGAAGTTAAGCGACTTTGCGCGAGAGCAATCCCAGGATGGATGACTCATTGGGAAGTTCTCGTATGAGTTTCCAGAAACAAAACCGTGAGGGTATGGTAGGGGCCCAAAGCGGATAATATCGTGCTATGGTGGAGTCAAGCCCGTGATGTGGTGGGGGCCCGAGTTGAGATGTGACACAAATAATTTTAATAAACCATCTTAAAATCTTGATTGAATACTCGTTGAATTTTAAAGAATTATTTAAAATCTTAGTTAAATATTTTTAAATTCATTAAAAGAATTAAAATTTCTCAAAATCCTAATCGAATATCCTCAAAAGGAACTCTTCATTAACAATAAATAGAAATTGTGAGAAGAACGGGCAAACATGCAATCTGGAAGAGTTGACCTCGCAGCTGGGCAGCCTGTGAGAGCAGCTAAGAAGACAAATTGAAATAAATCTCTCATTTTTTTCAGATTCAGATTGATTGGGATTTCAATTAGGGTTTTCGGTTTTCTTTCTTCTTCTTCCCTCCCAGAAGAAAGAAGAAGGAAGAAGGTAATAACGCGGGAATGGTGATCAAATAACCAAAATCGCCCACTAAGAAAAAAAAAAAATGGAAGGAAGAATGGGGTGGAAGAATGCGTTGGACAAGGCGAAACCAGTGTTCGCGACGATATACGCCGCTGTAATAATTGGGATTGTCTTCTCGTCTTTGTATGTGATATCCGCCATCTACTCCGGCAAGTCTGCAGCTGATTCCACCACATCCTGGCTTTCCCGTCGGTTCCCTCTCTCTCTCTCTCTCCCCGTTTTTTTTCTTACAAGTACCATGCATTATCCGCAAAAGCTTCAAATTTTAGCACTTACATTGCATATTTGAAATGGGGTTTTATGAATTTAATAATTCAACACATATGAAGTATGAACTTGTCTTTCTAACTAATTACGATGTCAACTGCTTACATACATTGCCAAGTGATGAAACTGATTCAGCTATTACATTGTAACCGGGGAACATGAATGCAACCTCATTTAGGAATTATATGATCAAATTTTTTACCTTTGGTGGTGCTTTTTTATTTTTTTTATTTTTATTTTTATTTTTTATGTTCCTTTCGGGTTGGGTAGAAGAAAAGGTGATCGACTCTATGGTTCTTGTTGTTATATACCAAAATTTCGAATTTATATATTGTAGTAACTGCCTTTGTATAACATATTTTCTTGCTCTTATTTTGCCGTTTTGGAGTTAGAGCTAATTTAGTGCTTTGGTCTATGTATGTATGTTTGAGTTCTGCACAGACTCCAAGCTTTGGATATATGCACCAAATTTTGTGTATATTTAATATTGACGTTCTATTATGGATTACCCTGCAGTCAGTAATATTGTATAACTCAAGACCTTTTTATTTTTTTTCAATGCACCCCTTGTTGCTATGGTTTGTGTTCATTCAATAAGCAATCTGTCTATTATCCCAGTCTCCTTGTTGTTCGTGCATGTGTTTTATTTATGTGAATGCATAAATTGTTACATATGTAGGTTCTCCTCCGTTAGAGCAAGCACCCAATGTTTCTCAACCAGAAATAGTTCAAGCAATGTCCACACCTTCATTGGGGCCTCAAAGCATGTCAACAAGACCTATTTGGGAAGCTCCCACACGCACAAAGAAAATGCCACCTTTGAAGAAATTTAGACTGAGCAAAGAGCTAGTTCAGCAAAGAGTGAAGGATAATGTCGTTATAGTGACATTTGGGAATTATGCATTCATGGATTTTATCCTGACCTGGGTTAAACACTTGACTGATCTGGGGCTTTCTAACCTTCTCATTGGTAAGCTACCCGTATTCTCAGTTTGTATGCATATATTGTTCCATTTCCTGAATTTTTTGTCTGCAACTCTGAGTTTGAACTTGATGAGTTAGGTGCAATGGACACCAAACTGTTGGAGGCTTTGTATTGGAAAGGAGTTCCAGTATTTGACATGGGCAGCCATATGAGCACAATAGATGTCGGATGGGGATCGCCAACATTCCACAAGATGGGAAGAGAAAAGGTTATCCTGATAGACTCAATCCTCCCTTATGGTTTTGAACTCTTGATGTGTGATACAGACATGGTTTGGTTGAAGGTACTTTGCAGCTAGTTTAAGTCTTAATTGTTTAGTTCCTTTGTCTGGCATGATGAGTTATCAAATTTCTTATAAATTATTTTCATTTTCGTGGGACAGGACCCACTTCCATATCTTGCTCGCTATCTGGAAGCAGATGTCTTAACTTCCAGTGATCAAGTTGTGCCAACAGTCACTGATGACAGGTTGGACATTTGGCAACAAGGTGAATATTTTGTATATAAATATTTCTCTTTTTGTTCTCCATTATTCTTTGTATGAAGCTATTCCATGTGGATGATTTTTGTAAAACTTGCATAACATCTGGTGATATGAAAATGTATCCCACCACAAAGGATTACCATGGTTTGACCGCTCTGAGATACTAGTACAAGATCCGAACTCTTCGTTTCTGTAGATACCTTCATTACTATTCTTGGGTGTTTAGGCACTTAGAAAAGAAAAAGAACTGCTGAATATGCTTTTTGTCCTACTCCTAAAGAACCTATACTAATATGTTACTCTTGTGTCTATTTGATTCTATGGATCTTCTTCTTGTACATATACCAAGTTGGATTAATATATATGCCAGTGTTGACTGTAGTATATTAAGGAATTTATGCACATGCTGTACGTTTTTGCAACTCCTTTCCTGGATTTAAAAGATTCACCAATGTCTATTTTTGAACATAAAAGTTGTGCCCGTGGTTAACAACTAATATGCACAGTTCACACTCTAGCCACATTGTTTCGTACAGTCCAATTTTGACTCCGGCTTAGCCTCTGGTCACCCTTGTCTATTTTTCATTTTCAAAGTTATTGCTTCAGTTACGGTTCGTTTTCATGATAGATAGATTTATGATTACCTCACCTTTGAGAATTTTAAAAAGATGTAGTATCTTCGCCTTTAACAGTTGGTGCTGCCTACAACATTGGAATTTTCCACTGGCGGCCAACAGATCCTGCTAAAAGATTGGCTAAGGAATGGAAAGATATGCTTCTAGCTGATGAAAAGATATGGGACCAGAATGGGTTTAATGATCTTGTACGAAGACAGTTAGGACCACCAGTTGATGAGGAGAGTGGACTTGTATATGCTTTTGATGGAAGTCTCAAGCTGGGAGTTTTGCCCGCAAGTATATTTTGTGGTGGGCATACATATTTTGTCCAGGTAGATGGTGTGGGTTTTATTTGATAGTTTGGACTTTAGATCTTCTTATTTTATCTTGGCAAGATTTATAGTGTTATTCCTTTTTTTTCATTAATTGCGCTATCAAAGTTAGGTGTCTTGCATGTACGTAATCCACCTAGGCTATAAAAGGTTTTGTTTCACATAAGCCCTAAGCTTTAATTCTTTAATGCTTTAATGACAGGCCATGTATCAACAGTTGAGGTTGGAGCCGTATGCAGTGCATACCACATTCCAGTATGCAGGTACTGAAGGAAAACGCCACTGACTACGGGAAGGCATGGTTTTCTATGACCCACCAGAATACTATGATGCACCAGGTACTAAAAGGAAATATCGCTGACATTGTGCCATACGTTTTATTTCTTCTCAATCTTATTAGGATGCATTTTTCTTTCAGTTGTTTGCTTTAACTGAATGCTTGGTATCATTCTTTGAATCATCTCTCCTAAGGTTTCTTTCCAATCTCATTGAACTTGATCTTTCACATTTACAGTTCTGCTATTTACTCTTGTACTAAAGAAACTAAGGTACAATTTGGTAGCTAGAATTAGCATTGGAATAGAATGGTATTTTCTATTATTTGGGGGAATGAACATTCTATAGGAATGCGAGACCATTTCAGTGTTCATTCGAAAAACACTATCTAAATCTTTTTTTCAGTCAGAACTTCAAACCTCCTCGTCAATCAAAAGGTTTGTGATTTGGAAAGGAATAGTTGATCACGTGAATACATGGATATGCCACTATGTCTTTTGTTCAAATAGTACTGATGACTATTTTTTATACAATTGCTGCTTCACATCGTTTGTAACAAGGTATTTGGAAATTTATGCAGGAGGTTTTTTGTCATTTAAGCCATCTATTCCGAAGAGCTTGTTGCTAGATGGGGAGCATAATGTTAAATCACATTTTTCTCTTATTAATTACCAAGTATGCGTGTACCTGCTTCTATTAACTTTTCACATTCATTGGACGGGGTTATCATAATGTTGCATCTTGTAATTTATATACTAAATGTTTTTCTTCAGATAAAACAGATAAGGATGGCTCTTTCTATTGCTTCTTTGTTGAATCGAACCTTGGTAAGAAAAATATGTATCTCTCCATTTTCTTTTATGTCAAAGTATATTTTGTTGGACTGAAATGTTATGGTGATGAATGGGTGAATGAATTTAGTTCCAGATCATTAAAGGAGTTTGAGATTGGTTTGTTTAGATGTAGCTGGGTGAAGTTACAATTCACCATCAACACAAGCGTTGATGCAATCATCATCATCATCTTACATGGAAATTGGGGCCTTATTCAAACATGTTCCACTGTGCATGCTTCATAAAATATCACGTACAAGGCTTGGTGTAATTTGTAAAAAAACAAATGTCATTCAAAAGTCTAAATCTTGTAAGGACCTACACGTTTAACAATATAGTAGGATCCTGACTGATATTCATAAGTACATAGTAATGTCTTCTGTGAGAATATAGAAATCTCAAATCTGATATTCTAAGCCTTGTATCTCTCTCAATGTATAAAATCATGGGCTTCTCCTCTAATAATCCACTGGTTTTTTAATGCATAGTCTAACTTTGACAAGGTATATGAGTGGGGCAATTCATCCACATTTCGTGGCCAATTCGGCCACACGTGCTCCATCTCATCCCATAATAAATTAATCCATCCGTTTGCCTCAGACCACCACACATGAGATGGTGTTGAAAATATAAAATTTTTACATCTGATATACTAGTGCTTGTATCTCAACATATAGTCTTAGGCCTCTCCGCTAGTAGCCAAGTGGTTTTCGATTGGATGCTTCAACTTTAACCCAGTGCAATTTGATTTGTCACTTAATGTACACTATAGATACTGTGCTCTGTTGTTTCTTGGTTTGGGTTATAAGGGACAAAAATGGGTCCTCTAATTAATCAAACAACAGTGCTAGGATATGTAGTTACGGTTGTAGGGTTTAGTTTACAAGTTTGGAATACATTATAGTTGAGATGAAATATGCATTTTTCTGCTTATGTATTTTAATCTTCATCTCTTTTATTTGGGATTTATAGGTGATGCCTCCACTGTGGTGCAGGTTGGATAAGCTGTGGTTTCCCCATCCTGGTGTTCTTGAGGGATCTATCACTCGACAACCTTTTATTTGCCCTCTAGATCATGTATTTGAGGTACGTCCAGTTTGTAGGAGCTAACTTTTTTCAGTTTGTTATCTTTGCTTCCTCAATAGACAAGATTGCTCGGAAAATTACCCTTGTAATAAAGTTTCCAATCCGTTGGTAGAGTTTGTTATTAAAGCAGCCTTTGTACTAAAACAGCAGGATGTGGGTTGCAATTTTTAAATTGAGTCGGTTACCATATTAACTCAATTTTCCTTTTCTGCTAAAGTTTAATTGTTTGAAGTAACGATTTGAATTACAATGTCATGGGACAAAAAGTAGTGATCACATTATCAACTTGGTCATCCTTGCAAGGGGCTCAATTAGAATTTTAGCCTTTTCCCCTCTCCACAATTTATACGTGTGACAGAGTCTGAATGACTATTTGTGCTGATTACTTTGCTGTTACTGGCATTGCTAAAAACTACTAGGAGTACTAGGAGTGTCAGTTGAATTTTCTGATTGAATCTCATTGTGATAACCCAATTGCCATTTCTTAGCATGATTTATTGCGAAGGGGGTTTTCCTAGAGGGGATGTTTTCTGGTAGCGTCTTTTCTTTCTTATTTGATTTTTTTTGTTTGGATGTGGTGCGACTGCCCCTCATGATGGTTGAGGGAATTGGCTTCCCCTTTTCTTTATTTATGCACATCATAATAGTCATCTGGTAATACAATGTCTTTTTTAGGTAAACAGAACTACAGATAAACCAGTCATAACTTAGGCCCCATAACATGTTTCATCCTCGTGGTTTATTTTGTCTCATACATGTCTATGTGGTTTCCTTTATATTACTCACAAAATTTAAGTTTGGTAGGAAATAAAGCACCTCTGTTGCACATGATTTTGGTAAGACTCCATCAAAATCACGCCTAATCTCTACTTCTCTTCCATCAATATTAATTTAAAATCAATGGTTTTTTTGTTACTGAGGAATGACATAAAGTGTAGGCGTCATGACGTAAAGCCCAAGGACAATATATTTTTTACGATCTAACCACAAGATGTGTTTCCAAAATTTTCCCTTTTCTCTATCCTATGTGTCGACCATTTGATATAAACATTTAAAAGGCATTGGCCAAGCTTCAAAATACTGTCTCTAATCCCTGATTAATAGAATATGAAAAATTTCAAAAAATTTCATGCATGGTTGGATTGGATACTTGAGAAGCTTAAATACAATAAACTGGAAAAAAAGGATTTGAGGAGAGAAAAAGAGGCATACAGAAGTTATTTAATTATTTTCCTACACCTGCCCGTGGACAATTTTGATTTTCTAATTTTTTTTCTTCACCATCGTCATTTGTCAAATCTTACATCTAGTTTAAACTGATTAAGATCCACTGTTTAGATTAATGGGTTTGTACTTAGTGAAGCTTCCTAACAATTGAACAAATAATTCATAGGAACATTGGTGTATCTCAAGGTTCTATTATGAAATCGCCTCTGGAAGTGGAAGCTAACAAAAGTGTAGTGTGTTGCAGGTGAATGTCATGCTTAAGGAATTGCCAGAGGAGATATTTGGGCCCCAAATCGGTATTAGAGAATACTCATTCTTTGACAATCCATTGATGCCAAAACAGGTAAATGAGTCTGAAAATTTTAAGTCAAAAGTATCAGTTTTATTGATTCTATCACTAAGCGGAAAACTTCATTTATGAACTTCGTTTTAGGTGAAAGAATCATGGCTTGATGTCCAGCTTTGTCAAGAAGGAACCAGAGACTCTGTTGCTTTAAACACTACCACCCCTTTAGGAGCACTCAGATTTCCAAAGAGAAGCAACGAAGAAGCGGTAATCTGAATTAATACGTGTGTGCACGTTTGTGCGTGTGTGAGTGCATTTTATTTCTTTCTTGAAAGAGTATACATTAATATGTGTATTTTATACCCTATTAATAAGTAGTGTCTTTTGAATCCTGATGTTCTAACTCTGAGTAACTTACACGAAATTGGTTTTCACTTGTATATGCAGTTCAAGACAGTATTCTCCTCATTCAAGGATGTAAAAGTAATTCAGTTTTCTTCTATGCAAGATGCATTCGCGGGTTTCACCGACAAGGCAAGCCTTTTCATCGTCTTTGGTGTTTCTGTTTTACTTTGGTTTTGTATTAATCCCTGAACATGCACTACATGCTTAGTTATCGTGTGCTGATGTGATGCTTTGTGAAATTTATGGTCAGGCAAGGGAAGAGAAATTCAGGAACCGTGTGAAGCGGTATATTGGTATATGGTGCTGTGTGGCCGAACACACTCCTGGTCACATATACTATGACATGTACTGGGATGAGAAACCAGGTTGGATACCTATCCCTCCTCAAACCCCTGAGGATGATCACCCACCACCGTGAAACCTAGCTACCCGTCAAAAGAAATACAAATCCGACTATCCGAGGAGCAATGGGGAAACGAAGAGGACTGCCCATCCATGTTTGTACACGGAGGAGAGGCTCCATCCATATTAAGAATCTGTGTATCAATCAAATTAAAGAAATATTTTTCAAGTGCATCATTCATAATCTTCATATATAGCTCCAATAAAAGAAATGGAAAACTTTTTATTATTCAGGCGCCGCCTTTTTTTTTTTATTTTTTTTATTTTTATAAATGAAAATAGAAAAGGATTTACGAGATTAACTATTCGTTAATAGTCGTGGGCTAGGGCTATTTAGTATTACGGTCTAGTAGTATTATTTTTCATTTGTAAGTAAGGTTTTAGGTTCGATTCTCGTCAAAGGCGTATTTGAAGCATTTTATTGGTAGCCTATTGTGAAGCTTAGTTCACTCTCCTACCCTTTTAGTGTAGATAATATCGTTCGTTAAAAAAAATTGAATAATAATCGTATGCGAGGCATCAACCCTGAAAGGGAAAGGACCATTGGACCCAGGGTAGGCCTTCCCAGCCTTTCTGATAAGAGTATAGGTGCTAACACCAGAGCCTTCCATGTGCCTATAATCTTGTGGAACTCCGAGGTCATCAAATAGGAAGGTGAACATGTGCAGGCTTTCCGGATGGTGGGAGAAGAAGTCAAGGATCCTCCAATTCTCTTGGATGTGGGACTTGGATTTCGTATTGAGAGCATGTACCATGTCCGGGAATTTCATTCCATCACGGACAAAAATGACGGGGAAATTATTTCCCACCAGGTCAAAATTACCGTGTTAAACGTTTAAGAAGAATTAGGTCACAACATGAGTAAAGAGAGGAATGGATGTATGGACAAGCAAAAACTATATGACTAAATGATTTCTAAGAACTATAGATGTTTAATAATAATGTTACCAAGAAATCAACAATCTGTACAATCAAAACAATACTTAACAAAAAACAAAGAAAAGAAAAGAAAGGAATGAACGCCATATTTCATGGAAGTCACCAATAGAGATACCACTGCACATCAATTACAAATAAATATGCTCTTGAATATAACTATGGTCACCGACATGTCAAAACTCAACTATCATTATCTAGAGGTCATACAACAACAATAAGCCATTGAAACCTCACCTCTCTGGTGTAAAACTTCACTGCAAAATGTTAGGACCACTTGGTTGTGCCTATCAGCCATAGTCCAACCCTCTCTTAACAGCCCTTGACTTGATTTTCTTGCTCTTAGCCCATGCCTCTTTTAGCTAGGGTTTATCTTCTAGCTTAAATATAAATAATGTAATGTTTCATGTTCAAGGGGAATGAATGAAACTTTCCTTTCTTTGTCTTGAACTTCTTGTCCCTTTTCCCTTGTAAAATTACCTACACTGTTTACAATTATTGCCAAATTAAGCTCTTGAACCGATCAGGTGTACCAATTGGTATCAGAGCCCATCGACCTATGGGCAAAACCACACCTTCCCCGAACTGTGACCCCTACGCCCTTGCAGCTGCCGCTGATGTTCTTCATGAGCATTTGCATACCCAGGTAGAAGATGTATGTGACTCTCTTTCCTCTTTGGAAACCCAACACGCTTTGTTCCAAAAGACACTCGACGACTTGAACACCTCCAATACAGCCTTCCAAAACATCATGACCACTCAGTTTGTAGCCTTCCAATCCTTGCTGCTGGATGAGCTATGTCTCCTCAAATCTACCCACCCAACTACCCCAACCTCGACCACTGCCTCACCCTTTAACCCTACCTCTCTGCGCCCCCACCACAACCCACCCTCAGCCTTTTTTCTATTCCATCTTCGCCCCCGCCACAACCCACCATCAACCTTCATTCCGTTCCCTCTTTGCCCCGCCCACAACCACCTACTCGGGTCTTGGTCTCTCGAACCCTCCATCCCCCAACTTCACCCCAATCCCTACCTCTATTCCATCTAATCGACCCAACCTATCCCCATCAACCATTACCAGTAGACCCAACTACTCTTTGCAACCACATGCCTCTTTGTCCCCTTTCTCTCCCCACCTTTACTCCACCATTTCGCCCGCTTCCCCCTCCTTCCATGTCGCACCATCCCCAACCCTTATTTCTACACCCCACACCCCTACAACCTTTGTTACCTACCCAAATCCCTCCCATCATTTAAACCCATCAAAATGCAACTTCCTCATTTCAATAGGGATGACCCTTATGGTTGTAACTTTGGTGTAAATGCATCTATTTGGATGCGGGGTTCTGAACAACTATATGGCAGAAATAATTGGGGCCTCTTTGTTGAACTTTTACTCCAACGTTTTGGTGGTGGTGATCTAGTCAATATTGAATCCTCAACTCACACACATCCAACAATTGGGCACTGTGGATGAGTATATTGCTAAATTTACTAAGTTCTCTTATCGTGTGATTGATTGGACCAACAACCAGCTGAAACATATGTTTTTGGGTGGCCTCAAAGAGGACATCAGCCATGATGTCCTCGCGTTGGAACTTGAATCGCTCCATCAAGCTCAGAAACTAGCTAAGATTTTTGAGACAAAGAACCAAGCAAAACGAACCTCTTGGCGACCATTCTCTCAACCATACCTACCTAAACCACCAAACATCCATACCACACCGTCCGTTCCCAGCTCTAAACCACCACAACACCATCTTGGTCCATTTAAACGGTTGACCCCTACCGAGGTTCAAGACAAAATCCATAAACGGGAATGCTTTCATTGCACTGAACCCTACGTTCCCGAACATAAATGCAAAGTTCCTATGATAGTGTTGCTTGATGCAACCACCACAGAGTATGATACCACCGAGTTTAATGATTGTACATCGGAGGATGAACCCACTCCCGATCCTTCGTACCACATGTTAGACCTTTTTACCATTCCAGGTATTAACTTTGGTTAACCGACAAGACTACAAGTTTCCATTGTATCCATCCCCATTCAAGTCCTCATTGATTCCAGCGTAGACTGCAATCTACTCCATACTAAGGTTGCACATCACTTGGGATTGATAATTGAACCAATTGCTCCAGTTCAGTTCACCCTCTCACAAACAAGTCTTTGCTTCATCCCGAGTTCCTAATGTGGAAATCAACTTGTAAGGCTATACACTGCGAGGCTCTTTCCTCCTTCTGGACATACCAAGTTATGACTTGATCCTCGATTCTAAGTGGCAAGAATCCCTCAGCCTTATTAGATGGCATTTCAGAAATAAGACAATGATCTTTTCTGATGAGGGCTCTACCCATACTCTCCAAGGCCTTATCACAACTCAACCACCATTCCAACCTTGTCACTCACTGCAACACACACATCCCCATACCGACCCTTCCCTTAACCACATCCAACCCTTCCCTTAACCATATCCAACCCTACCATACTCCTTTGTCTCCATCTCCTAACACCCACCCAGCCCTTATTTCCCTTTTGACCACCTACCAACACCTTTTCTCCATTCCCTCGAGCCTTTCCCCACCACGCCAAATAAACCACAAAATTCCTTTACTACCATATACCACACAGTCAACGTCTGGCCCTATAGATACCCTCATCCCCAAAAGGCTGAATTTGAGAAACAAGTGCAGGAACTCTTAGAATTTGGTCTCATCCGTAACAGCTGCAACCCCTTTTCCTACCTCGTCATACTTGTAAAAAAAAAAAGGACGATTCCTGGCACCTCTGTATTGATTATAGAGCCTTGAATGCAGCCACTATAAAGGACTATTTCCCAATCCCGGTTATTGATGAGTTGCTTGATGAATTGCATAGAGCAGCAATTTTTTCTAAGCTCGACCTCCGCTCTAGATACCACCAGATCCGAATGTACTCTGAGGACATTGCCAAGACAACCTTTCGTACACATGACGGCCATTTTGAGTTCTTGGTCATGCCATTTGGTTTATCCAATGCTCCCTCAACTTTTCAAGCATTGAAGAATTCAATATTCAGACCTTACTTGCGTAAGTTTGTCCTAGTTTTATATTATTTTATGATATACTTGTCTATAGTCCTACATTGGCCACTCACATCTCCCATTTGGAGACTGCTTTTCAAATATTGTCCACTCACAGCATGAGAGTTAAGCTTAGCAAATGTTCATTTGGCCAAGACAGTGGATTATTTGGGACACTCTATTTCGGGACAAGGAGTCGTTGTCAACAATTCCAAAATTCAAGCCATAGTCGACTGGCCAAAACCAACCACCATCAAATGCCTTTGGGGCTTCTTGGGTTTAACCGGCTATTATCGGAAATTCGTCCGTCATTATAGATTAATAGCCAAGCCACTAAACAATATGCTGTAACACGACAAGTTTTCATGGAACACAGACTCCTTGGTTGCCTTCGACAAGCTTAAGCAAGCTTTAATCTCAACACCTGTTCTTACACTACCAGATTTTACTAAGCAATTTATGTTGGAAATTGATGCTTCAGATCTTGGTATAGGGGCTGTCTTATGTCAAGCGGGGCATCCCATCGCCTATCTTAGCAAGGCTCTGTCAGGCCGCACCCTCCACCTCTCTACATATGACAAAGAGATGCTCGTGGTCGCATTCGCTGTGCAAAATTGGAGGCATTACTTACTCGGTTAGTAGTTTTGTATCGTCACTGATCACAAACCACTCAAACACTTCCTTGAGTAGCGCATTACTTCCATGAGTTGCTGTTATTCATGGGCTTATCTTTTCCCATTTTTGATTGCATTCCTGATTTGCAACAGTCATATACAACTAATCCACAAGCCCAAACAATTTGGTCATCTTTGAATCAAACGCCCACCATTGTCATTTGTAGTTTCTCCTTAGTTAATGGAGTTCTCCATTACAAGCAGCGCGTCTTCATACCTACTACATCCCAGTGGCGTAAAAAAAAATACTACATGAGTTTCACTCTTCATTGTAAGGAGGTCATTCAGGTTTTCTTCGCACCTACCATCGAATATCAAGGAATTTCCTTTGGTCGGGTATTCGTAAGGATGTTAAGACCTTTGTCTCCCTATACCATGAATGCCAAAGAAAAAACAATGAGACTATACACCTATTGAGTTTCTTACAACCTTTGCCCATTCCCAACGGCATTTAGTAGGAAATTGCTCTATATTTTGTGGAGGGTTTATCATCTTTTAATGATTACACCGTTGTCCTGGTCATAGTGGACAGATTGACTAAATACGGTCACTTTATCTCGATCAAACACCCATATACTACAGCTTTCATTGCCGACACCTTCATCAAGGAAGTCTTTCGTCTACATGGCATGCCTAAGTCCATTGTATCTGATCGTGATCCCACATTTGTAAGCCACTTTTGGCAAGAGTTTCTCAAACAACAGGGCAGCAAACTCTGTCATAGCTCGGCCTACCACCCTCAATCCGATGGCCAATCAGAAGTGCTAAACTGAACCTTAGAACACTTCCTCCGGTGCCTCTCGGTTGATTGACCTCACAAATAGGCATCACTCCTACCCTGGGCTGAATGGTGGGACAACACCACCTTTCATTCTGCAATCAAAATGTCGCCATTCCAGGCGTTGTATGGTGTACCTCCTTCATCCATTCAAACTACATGCCTGGCACTACGGCTGTGCACTCTGTCAACCAAGCCTTGCAGGACCGTGACCAATTACTCCGTCTCTTGCATGCTAGCCTGCAGTTGGCACATAATCGAATGAAACAAACTTACGATAAAGGCCGCACAGAGAGGGAATTCAATGTGAGTAACTGGGTATACCTCAAACTCCAGCCGTATCGCAAGCAATTAGTTGCTACTCGACAGTTCAACACGTTGGCGCCCAAATTCTATGGACCATTTCAGGTGCAAGCTCACATCGGCTCAATCACGTAATGCCTCGCTCTCCCACCTGACTCCAAGATCCACCCTGTCTTCCATGTGTCCTTGCTCAAGAAACAGATTGGAACTAATATCTCCCCCAACCCCACTTTTCCACCTATCGATTCCACATGCTCCTTACATTGGCAACCAGAGCAAATCTTGGACATTGGCATGTTCAAAAAGAGGAACTCGGTGGTAACGAAATGGATTATCAAATGGTCCGGTCTTCCAGCAGAAAATGCCACATGGGAGGAAGCTGATGAGATCCTCGCCCGCTACCCAAATTTTGTGACCTGAGGACAGGTCTCGTTTCAAGGGAGGAGTTGTTAGAACCACTTGGTTGGGCCTATCAGCTATAGTGCAACCCTCTTTTAACAACCCTTGACTTGATTTTGTTGCTCTTGGCCCAAGCCTCTTTTAGCTAGGGTTTATCTTCTAACTTGAATATAAATAATGTAATGTTTCCTGTTCAAGGGGATACAAATGAATGAATGAATGAAACTTTCATTTCTTTGTCTTGAACTTCTCATCCCTTCTCCCTTTTAAAATTACCTGCACTGTTTACAATTATTGCCAAATTAAGCACTTGAACCGATTGGGTGTACCACAAAACCACGAGGATCGCTCAGAGTTTCAGGGCTGCCGCGCTCATGGATAACGGTGGAAAAACGCACAATGATAGGTGTCTAAACTCCAGGGGCTCGAAGGAAGTCAGCACATGAAAGGTGAGATAGATCATAGGTGACCTTAAAGAAACCTTTTGCACTGGCTCCCCTAGCATGGACAACACGTTCTGGGATTTGTTCTCTATCACAGTTGGCAAGTTTCTCCATCAGATGGTAGTCCTCTAGCAGAAGTGGACCTGAAAAATATACGAAGATTTTAAATTCTTAACTGCATCTACTCAACTCAACATAATCAACCATCCAGATTACATGCAAAATATGTGATAAGAATGAAATTAGTTGTAATACAATTTATAAAGTATGTCAAATATAGTAACATTTATTTAGATTCAGGCAACCAAACGATCCAAAAATCCACCTTGACAACCAAAAAAGCAACAAAAAGAGGCGGCCACAGGAATTCAATGAAAATCGATAGACTGGGAACTATAGTTGAAAATTTTAAACATAAATGTCAAACAAGGAAATAATTAACTTCAAGTACAAACTATAAGGAAAAATTGTGTACTTTTGACACCCAATAAGCTTTTGATCTTTTGAGTACACATTCTTATGGTCCTAGTAGCGTATTATATGTGTTTATTTTCTTAAGTTCCAAAGGGTGCCAAACGCACACTCGTTTTTCCCATGAATGTTGAAAATAGTCCAAATATACTTTATAAGGAAAAATTGTGTACTTTTGAGACCCATTAAGCTTTTGATCTGTTGAGTGCACATTCTTATGATCATAGTTGCGTATTATATGTATATATTTTCTTAATATAAGTGTTTTAAAAAACACGCCTTGAGGCACGCCTAGGTGGCTTTGGAGGCTGGGTGTTGATGAAAATGCACTTGCCCAGCAAGAGTAGGCTTAAACTTGCCTAGACTTATTCGAGGCATGCCTGAGGCGTTTGACTGGGCATTCCTAGGACCCTTCAGTGATTTGAAATTATTTCTTGAAATTTCCTGGGGACCCCTCAAAGTCGAAGGTTGGGGCTCTGAGGCTCTGTCCTCTGGGGGCTTTGTGTTCCAGTGGCGGCGTCTCCACGAAGAAGACGACCACGAACAAGAAGAAGAAGAAAGATTTTTATTTTGAATGACTTAGCCCAAAAAGACGTCGTTTTAGGCGAAGTCTTTTAAATTTTTTTAAATGACTTGGCCCAAAACAGAACCAAGTGCAATGGCGATTTAGGATTCATACAGCCGACTCCACTTAGTGAGAAAAGGCTTTATTGTTGTTGTTGTTGTTAACTTGGCCCAAAACAACATCATTTTGGCCAAGTCTAAATTTTTGTATAAACCCCAGCAGCTCCCCCCGCTCCTCTTCCCCATCCCAATACATGATTCTCCCATTCATAATTCACCCAATCCCCAATTCCTCAAACCTAAATTCTCAGTACCAATCCTATATTTCAATTTTACCCCAATCTCATACCTCATTTTGTTTCAAAATTCTCTATACCACCACAATTTGCTTCATAATTCAAGTGGTATTCTAATCTCAATTTGGTCACTGGTCAGTTTGATTGTTGATTAATTTTTTTTTTTTTACCAAGTATTATATTTTATATATAATACATATATTAAAAAATAGCCTCACGCCTCAAGGCTTTCTCCTAGGCGGGAGTATCCTTGAAACCCTCGCCTAAGCCTTCGTCTTTTAAAACATTGATTATATATATAAATATATATCTCAAAAACAACAAGAGTTTCAAAAAATTAATCATATCCTCAACTTGTTCGTGATAGAAACATCCAAAATCATCTTGTAGCTCACAATAACATAGACAGAACATTGAAGCTTTCTCAGAAAACAGAAATAAACACACACACACACACACACACATACATGATTATGATTATTGACAAGGTGCTTGAAAAGCGATGTGCAACTAAAAAACACAATAAGTAAAAGTTCAATGCAAATTTGCAATTGAAAATCCATCAAAAGAAAAAATAAATAGATAAATTCAAGGGGATAAAAATACAATTACCTCTGGATCCAACAGTCAGAGAGGAGTTGTTCCAAGCCGGAGCACCGGAATTTGTGGTCCAGAACAGAGAATTGAAAGCACTTGAAGGGCGGTGCTGCAACAACAACACAGACAAACCAAACCAATCCAAAACCAAAACCATTAGAAAGCTAAACCAATAAGGCTCTGTTTGTTGCCAAGAAAATATAATTAATCAAGAAAATCAAACTAAAATAAATAAAATCAAAAGCATAAACATGTGATAAATAAATCCCAGAAAGATAAAGAATAAGATTAGAGTAGTACCCTGTAAGGATCCATGGACGAAGGTAAGAGGAGAGCCACTCACTCAAATGACAATCGAAGGCTGAAATGCAAGTAAATTTGGGGGACGTGTAAACGCTGTACGCTGGGTTTTGGCTTTGGTATGGGTCGTAGACTCGTAGGTGTGGCTCGCACACACGACAGAGACACTCGAAGGTCAGTACATTGCTTTGCCATTTTATCGTCACCAACCAGCCGTGTTTAAAATATTGATATCGGTCGAAATATTAATATCGGTTGATTTTGATGAAAATGAAAGAAATTTAAAATAAAATTTTAGGAATTATCAAAAATTAGTTTGAACGAAATATAAGAATTTATTCGATATTTAACATATGTTTTAGAAATATCGATGATATCTATCGATTTTTGCCTAAACTTAAGAATTTTTCTCCAATATCAAGTGAAGTTTACACTTCATCCCCATTTCCATATCTTTCTCTAATTTTTTTAATATTTCTATTAAAATATTGACCGTATCGAAGAAATTTTAAACATTGGTCATGATGAGTTTTTGTTGTTTATAGCTTAGAGCCAAAAGTTAGTATCTAATTTCAAAAATGTCAATTTTTATAATACTTTTCAAATATATCAAAAAACGAACTAGAATAGACCTAAATACCTTTACAATAAAACCGATTTACAACCATAAGCTAAAACATGTTTGATCTTTTGCATTTGTTCAAAGATGGAGACTGGAGTTCCACACAAAGAGTATAGACGAAGACTGCAGAGGCTTCGCCTCTACAAGCTCTCATCGGTAAATACTTGAGTTAATTGAATAGCAATTAAAAGAGGATTAAAATCTATAATTTTTTTTGGTTTCATATTGTTACGAATTTTTATATATTGGTGTCAATTTCTTGCAATTAAGTTTTAAGTTCTACAACGTATTACCCTTTTTAGATTACTTTTTTGGGTTAAAATTCGCCTTTTCCATTTGATTGGTATAGTTCAACTTGGTTTCCTTATTTTCATGTTCTATTTTCTTTGATTTTATTATTCAATTTCAATTTTTGGTGCACGGAATCATAATGGTGGTTTGGTCTTATGTGGATCTCCAATATCAATAAAATAATATTATTTTTGAAAAATCTTTAACCCAGAAGGATGAAAGTTCCCATCGGGCTACCTCTCAATTTAGGAAGAAACCAAATTAGGTTTTGAAGTGAATGTTTAAAGTTGTTGAAATAGGGCTTCGGCCTGAAAATTGGTTTATTGTATAGAGGAAGAAGATGAAGAAGGGATAGCGGGTGAGAATCCCAAATAACATGGGTTTTAATTTTGCATGTATTTAGGTCAATTCAAGCATATTTTTTGCTATATTTAAAAGATTTTGTAAGAACTGACATTTGTGAATTTAGAGGTTAAATTTTGGCTATAAATGATAAATACTTGGTCACGAGTTGGAATGATTATTGCCAATTCTTTTGAACAAAATTTTGTTGCATTTACATACAAAAATGAATGGAGAAATGCTTAAGGAGATTCTCTCAAATAGGATTCTTCATGCACTCTCTCCCAATTTATAGTTTAATGTTAATTCTCGTTTCAACATTATACAATATCGTTTCAAAAACATAAGGTGGCAGAGAGTGGAGAGTCCGACTTTTGAGAGTCTTCTTGACATTTCTCAAAGGGTAATGCTAGGGACCAAATTTTTAAACTTGTAAACCAAATGATGTGGTAGTTGATGATTATATTATTAATCATACATTGCCATTTCTCAAGATAATATAATTTGCAAATTAAGTTTGCAAATTAATCAACACTTAATTAATACTTGTAAACTAAGTTTGCAGATTTAGTTTAAAATTTTGATCTCCTTAACACTACCCTTTCTTGAATGATAAATAGATATAAGGATTTTTATTTGGTTTATTCAATTTAATGATTAATTATAACAAAATGCTAAAAGTGATGCACGGAAAAATCCTCTCGCATGTACATCATTTTCCTCTTCTATCACTTATAGTCTCTATCATGTGCCAAGTTACGTGGGTTTCTACATTTTCAGCTTTCTTTCTATCTTAGAATTATATTTTAAAACATTGAGGGTGTCATCCATCACAACAATCTTATGCCACGGGCCCACAGGTCCAAATTATCTAGCCTACATTGCTTCAGTCACCAAACACAACCATTCGAGGATTTTCAGTTGTTAATGGTGTCATCAATTATAAACGACGCATCTTTGTTCCTTCTCCTTCACGGTGGCGCAATTAGAAGAATTTCACCTCTCTTTGCAAGGTGGTCACTCAGGTTTCCTCAGGACTTATCACCGAGTTTCTCTCAGTTTCCTTCGGCCAAGAATACAAACAGATGTGAAGCACTTTGTTTCCACCTACACGGAATGCCAAAGACAAAATAATGAGACATCCACCCACTTAGTTTTTTGCAACCCCTACCCATTCCTGATGGCATTCGGTAAGACATTGCCCTCGTTTTCGTCGAAGGCATACCATCCTCAAATGGCTACACAGTCATATTAGTGGTCATGGATCATGTAACCAAATATGGTCACTTCATTCCAATTAAACATCCATATACTTCTGCATCCGTAGTCGACACCTTCATTAAAGAGATCTTTCACCTCATAGCATGCCGAAGTCGATTGTTTCTGATGACCCAACCTTTCTCAGTACTTCTGGGAAAAGTTTTTCAAACACCAAGGTATAGCAATGCGTACCACCCTCAAACAAATGGCCAATCTGAAGTTCTCAATTGAACATTAGAGCATTAGCTCTGCTGTTTTCTGCAGATAAACCCACCAAGTGGTTCACTCGTTTTCCCTTGGTCGAATGGTGGTACAACACCACATTCTAATCCGCCATCAAAAGGTTTCCATTCCAAGCATTATACGTTGTGCCCTCTTCATCCATTCACACTTATATTCCTAAAACAACTGCGGTCCACTTTGTTGATGCAACTTTACAAGGTTGAGACAAATTGCTTCGTCTTTTATGAGCTAACTTGCAGCTTGATCAAAATCGGATGAAACAAATCTATGACAAAGAAAGAATGGAACGCGAGTTTATGGTGGGTGAATGGGTGTACCTCAAGCTTCAGCCATGTAGGCAACAATCGGTGGCTACTCGCCAATTCAACAAACTTGCACCCAAGTTTTATGGCCCATTTCAAATTTAGGCACGCATTGGGTTTGTGGCTTTTCATCTCCATCTTTCACCAACTTGAAGATCTACCCCATCTTCCATATGTCTTTTCTCAAGAAAAAGATTGGCGACACCGCTTCTTTTAATCCAACTCTACCACCAATTGACTTTATTGACTTCTTAAATTGGCAACCAGAGGAGATTCTAGATAGAAGAATTTAAAAATAAAAAAATAAAAAAATAAAAATAAAAAAGAAGAATGAGGTAGTGACCAAATGGCTCATCAAACGGGCAAGGGTTACCAACCGAATATGCTACCTAGAAGGAAACCAACAACATACTTGCCCATTATCCTCAGGGAGGTGGGGAGTTGTTGGAACCATGTCTTTGGGCCTATAAGCTCTTTCAGCCCATGCCTTTTTTTTTTTTATTATCTTTTAACTAGTTTTGTTTCTCAAAGCCCAAATTTCCCAAGCTCTTGGAACGATGTAGTGGTGGCTATGTTTTCCTCATTTAGCTAGGTTTCTTCTTTTTAGTTGAATATAAATATGTAAGACTGTACCTTGTAAGGTTTTATGCAAAATGAAACCAATGCTCTTTCCCTTTAAATCTCAAATCTCTTCCCCATTTCCTTTAATTTCTTACACTGGCTCTATTTACTGAAACTTTGCGCAGAGTTCCATTACTATTAATGGGTGGCCCCTTGCGCGCTTTTAGGCCTTTTGATGGCTATCATTTTCTGGGCTATTTGGAAGGGTTAACTAATTATGTATATAAATCGCATACAAAAGTTCACAATTTTACATTTTCTATCAACTTGAACTAATTGGGCGTGCCATTATACTTGAAGTTTGTGTTCTACTTGCGCCTTGAAGCCATTTAGTTTTGACTTAATGCAACTTTTCACATTTCTCCTTCGACTATGGGTTTTATCTTACATTGGGTTTTTACCAGAGCGAGGTCTTGCAAGTTTTAATTCTTATGCATTTTTCCGTTGTTTTGAAACTCGCATTCGCTCATTGTGCCTACGAGATCAACTACTTCCATATTTGGCTGAAGATATGATGCATATACTGCTTGAGTATTTACATACTCAGGGGAGTGTAGTAATTAATATTTCATATAGTGTAATAGTGTAAATACTAAGTAGAAATAAATTAGGAATTCTTTGAGATCTAGAAGATTTTTTCTATTTGACTTTGTATTACTTGGAGAACAAATTATTCCCTCCTCCTTATTTATTTATGTTTTGAACAAACGATATTATCTGCACTAAGAGGATGGGGGTAGGCTTGGCCTCACAATAGGCAAGCATAATGTGGTTCAAATTCACATTTGGCGAGAATCAAATCTAAGACCTTTCACTTACTAGTGAAGAGGAATACTACTAGACCGTAGTACTAAGTGGCTATTCCCTCCTCCTTATTAATACTAGCAATTGGCACACACGTTCCACGTGTGCAACTAATTTATTTGATTTTTTATTTTACTACAACTTATTATTAATGAGAACGGATGACAACTAGAAAAAGGAAAAAAAAAAATAGAAGAGAAAAAGGAGGAGAAAAGTGAGGAGTATTTATTTATTTATTTTTAATTTTTAAATAGGATATGCTATATTTGCATTGCTGTTATATTAGTATTAAAAACAAGTACAATTTGTGTTAGGCGTAATTACTAAATTGTCCACATTTTATATTAGTTCAGTTCTAGTGAGATTGACACATCCTGACCTAGAATGTCCACCTAGACTCCGAATCGAGTTATGCTAGTTGACACCCGGAGGGTGACGAAGCCATAAAGTGTAGTGATGTGGAAATGTGAATAAATTTAAACATAAAAGTGCCTAAATATAAGCGTACGCTGTAGTATCCCACATCGCCCGTGAGGGCGTGGTCTTTGGGCCTTATATATCCATGCCCAGAGCTTTAACTTTGAGGAGGCCTTTTGGGGCTACGGCCTGCAAGAACAAAACCGTGCGGTAGCTGGGTGGCTGCGACATAGTCCAGGCCCAGAATGCCAAAGCGGACAATATCCGAGAGGTTGGAGTCGGGATGTGACAATTTGGTATCAGAGCCAGACTCACGGCCGTGGTGTGCCGACGAGGACGTCGGGCTCCCTAAGGGGGGTGGATTGTAGTATCCCACATCGCCCGTGAGGGCGTGGTCTTTGGGCCTTATATATCCATGCCCAGAGCTTTAACTTTGAGGAGGCCTTTTGGGGCTACGGCCTGCAAGAACAAAACCGTGCGGTAGCTGGATGGCTGCGACATAGTCCAGGCCCAGAATGCCAAAGCGGACAATATCCGAGAGGTTGGAGTCTGGGATGTGACATGCGCTGTGAGCAGGAATGAACCCATTTCACATGTGATGATAGAGCCTAAGTACAGTACAATAAAATAGGGTGAGAAATTATACCATCGAAGATAATCGTCCACACCAAGATTTGCCAATAATCCTCGTTGGTATGAAAACTCAGCTACTAAACCTGGAGGGGCGAAAAACAAGGGTGAGTAGGCCTAAAAATAAAGTTTAGTAAAAACCTTTTTGAAAATATTGTAACCCCTCGCCATAAAACAAGTATAGTTTCCAAAATATACTTATTACGTATGGTATAAAAATACTTACTTGTAGTCTGCAAAATCTCAAGAATTCATTATGGCACAATATCTAGTAACTAAAGGCAGGATATCCAAGATCACAAAATCTCAACAGTAATAAAAATAAAATCAGGTGCTCAAACAATCTATGCTAGCACACAAGTCGGAGTCGCCTAATGCGATATGTACGACTGAACTGATGCTCTTCAATCTATGCTAGCACACGAGCCAGAGTCGCTTAATGCGACATGTACGACAAGACTGGGTGTAATCATAATATACACTCTAGTGCTGCAACCACGTGAAGATTGGCAATATTCGCAGTCACGTACGAGTTAGAGTTGCCTAATGCAACCTGTACGACATGACTGGCACCTACTTGGATCCAAGGTGAGCGTGTGGTGCGGAGGTGAGCATACATGTGAAAGACTGGCCTTGGCCCTGGGCGAGCACTAACACTGGGGTGCAACAATGATGAGTAGACTACATGAATATAAGCATGCCACATTGATTCGATAGTTCTAATCAACATATTAGCATTCATAGCCATAGATATAATTATGGCATCAAAGATTATAAGCATACCTGTGCATCCCTGTAGGATGTAGCATATTTCGTAAATTCCATCATTTCACTAATTCTTATAAACTTTAGTCTAATCCAGGCGTAGGTAAGAAACTCTTTTTCAAATGCATGAATGGAAACTATCAATTATATATATATATATATATATATATATATATATATACTCCCTAGCATAAATATTGAGGAGTCACGAACGATCGTCGCCTAGAACAATTATCAAATCATGTCTCAGAATTCTTATTGATAGAACATGTATCTTACATAAAATACATCCCCAAGGACGTTCTAGAATGATTTGTAACCCATTGACCAAAAGTCAACCATCAGTCAAAGGTTGACAGTAAGGTCCACAACCCTACGTAACTCGATGCAAAAGATTCACATCTCGGATTTCCTATCCGTAACTTCCCAAGAGTTTCAATAAGCTTCTAGAACAACATCTTAGAGTTTCAAAATGATCTAACAGTCGGATCTCTGCCAATTGCTAGAATTGGGTTGTTATCAACGTTTTATTTTATAGACTTACAAATCCAATTCGGGAAGATCCGTATGTCAGATTCCCGATCTAAAAGTTTCTATGGTCATCAAATATTACGTACTATAACGTATAAAGGTTTGGTGACGATTCAACGGTCAGATCATTAATTCACATAATGTCCAAGTGGCAGGCGTTAGTGAAATTATACCCAAACAATGGAATTTCCTTAATTGAATGTCAAATATGGAATCAGGGCATCTAAATTAGCCTAGAAAGGTCAGGTGGGGTCTCGGCCCACCCGTCGCCGCACGCAACGGCTAGCTACCCTAACTTGTTGAAAAAATTCTATTATTTCTAAAAATTCTCAAATTTTACAAGAATGAAGATCTCAATTAGTAGAGCAAGTTTTATACTTGTGGCCAAGTCTAATTTGGTCGGGAAAAGCTTCAAATCGCCATGAACCCACCAAAACCCTAGAACTACCAAGCCTACGTGGCGCGTAGGCTGAGTAACTAATGAGCTAACTACATCCTTCGATTATGTGCGGGGCATGCCAACTGGATGGCCGAGCTCGGTCGAGGAGTAAAATGTGTTGATGTTGCATTGAGCGCGTTGCTGACTTCTTGATCTTGTGACTGCAGCCGACAAAGGAACACGTCTCGACCTTCGGGTTCTAGAGCCTGAAGACATGGTTGCTAGTTTTGCGAAGTTCAATATCAGATTCGGCTTTTAATGTGTCGAATGTAGTAACCTGGTAATACCTCACTTCGCTGAGAAGACTGATGAGATGACCTTTACCAACAAGGACTCGTAAATCCTTGTCAACTAAGACTTGGATAGGTAAACAGTCGACTTCGAAGCAGTGCTGTTTATCCAAACTGAAGGTGATGCGCGATCGGCTGACTTTACGGTAACAGTGATGTTTATCCAAATTGAAGATGTCACCGGTTGCCTTCACAGTGCTGTTCATCCAAACTAAAGATGTGTTGCGTAGAGTGAGAGTTTACGCATGGCAGTTTGTGTGTTGAATTGGAGAGGGCTTAAATGTTGAACTACCTTCTCTATTTATAGTGAAGGTTAAACTCCACTGCTTGGCATGACTTGAACTCATGGAGAGTCCTAATTGCATCTGAACTATGTGTTATATCTCCTATCCTTTAGCCGAGGATCTTCAAGACAAACTGAAGCATATCCTTCAGCATAAGACATAATGCCACCGTGGACTTTAGCCTATCACAACCTATACCAATTAAACCACCACCTCTATATGCTAATCTCTGGCACATATACTAATTATTACCATATTTTAAATGCATAATAATCAGTTTGCAGCATACTACTTGAATCTGTCAATCAATGAAACTGATCCCACCTACACATTCACACGCCAAACATCCAAATCAACTTGAATTGTGCCATCGTGTTCCCAGCTTAGAGATACATATCTAATCTTTCATAGTAAATTATTATTAAAAGATAATTATGATAAAAACCAAAACATTATGATCTTTACCTTTCCATCCGATGGTTAGGAGCTATGCCCACTCAACGGCCTTGATTGCACAGTCCGATGATGTAATTTTGGGTCCAAAAACAGCCCTCCAGTTTCCTTGAGCTTCGGCCCGAAAGCCGAATGGTTAAGGAAAGTAAACCTAACGTCAAATAATTGCCCAGAGCATTGCAGCCAAACAAGGAGGTCAAGAACCCATATGCTAAGAAATTTCCCTTCTTCGACAAACCCACACTGCTTTGACCCAGCTGCTTATCATCGAGATTTCATGGAAAGGTGAAATCCACTTTATTCATAAACTTCTCTCGGCCAAATCAATATTTGCCGAAAGACAGCACCCCATAACCACAACTTTAAATTGGAGAATTTGCTATGCATATACATAAGCTTATTAAATAGCATATACAACTCCCTGAGTCATCATCTAACACCCACCGTCGAATAAAGATTTACCAAAGCTCCACCGAAGAAGTCTTATCACCAAAGCTATGGTCGAAGAAATATATGGTCGAGTACAGAATCCTCTTGCTAACTTGGGTGATGCAAACCGCCAAATTGATTTAAGCCGACTTCAACCAAAGCTCATATATGCTCTGATATTTGTATGCAAATATTTTAACCAAAGAAAATCTCGATCAAACTTCCAACTCCACCAAATGGGCGACAATCTCCAAGAAATTAATGCTGGAATCAAATACTCTCCACCACATGTAGTTACCAGTCTGAACCAAGCCTGCAAAGAAAGTGGTTGACTTGCGGGCATTTGAACCGGAGGCGGTTGACGGAGCAAATTCAAGAGCTGAAGTTTGGAGGAGGACAGACCGGAATTCGGTCGTGAGCCGGATCGCTAGTGAGCAGAGTACCGTTGGCCTTATAGTGTGTATGGCTTGAAGGGAAGTTAACTGACAGAGACAACACGACCAAAGACTACCAGGAGGTCGAAATAGAGGATAAAGGATGCAAGTAAATGGTAAACAGGAGCAAATTATCTCCTGCACCCGGTAGCTGGGAAACATTGTGCCCCAATGGGCTAGCGAAAGATTATAGGTTGTATGGAAATGATTGATTGATTCAAAGTTGGAAGCTTCATGGTACGTCTCATGAGTGCTAAGGTCTGCACCTGCCACGAAGCAAAGGAGGAAAATATGGGTAGCTGGAGGTGCCAAACATTCTCGCTACCCAAAGGGTATTGTGGTTATTTTGAAGCCTGAAATTTTAGCACATCACTGAATGAAACCAACCAGGCAACCATTTGGTGGAGAATGGTGTTGCTTTGTACTAAGTTCATGTGTTGCTCATTACCACTCAATGAAATTTGCATTTTATGAAGCACACTGCCATGTTGCTTTGTACCAAGTCTATGTGTTGCTATGATACTAAGTTTTGTAGAAACAACAATAGAACTTGGGAAAAACGACATGGTGGACCGATACAACTTCACCGAAACTCTGAAAGTCAGTTTCAACCACTGCCGAACTGGATATGGAGTTGGACATATATCATCGAACCAAAAGAAACACCGAATTAAATCTTGAATCTAGGCCTGGAATTTAAGTTGATTATGTGCAAAAATTTTGACGATCAAAATTGATGTAGCTGAATAAGTTAATACCGAACTTGGCTTATAACAATATAAATGGGGTGCATGGTTGGCTTCCTCTTGGCAATGGAAAATGATGCCACTTATACTTTCAACCCCAATGGATATCATCAAAGTTGGCTCATAGTTCGTATCTTGGTGCGCACATCTCCATTCGATTAAAAACAGAATTCAGAGCAGTACGCAGACCACAAAACCACCTTGGAACTAATATTGTAGATATGCCATGCATGGAAAGTACCTCATACTTTCTTTTTGTTGATGGGCCACTCTGACACACCTAAAGTAGGTGTTGACTTGCAAAAATATGTAGCATAAAGACCCCTTTCTTTTTGGCTTATGATACACCCACGCCACATGTACTGCCTTCACCAAACTTGAGCCATCTAATCCACAAGCTAAGACAACTCAGCGAGGTTAAAAATGAATTTTAAATGCCGATTATATCACATGGTCACCCTCTTATTTTCTTTGGAAAATTAACCAAAAACCCCAAAAAACTTTTCTTTTAATCATCAGGACAAAACAATTCTAAAATACCCAAATTGGGCATGGGAAAGAAGACAAAGGAAAAAGCATTTCAGGGATATGACATGCAAAAGCTAAAATTGGGCTACAGGAGACAGCCATGCAGGAAGCTCACATGAATTTATCAAGACAAGCAAGTTCACATGCAAAGCGAAAAAAAAGACAAATAAGTCAAACCATGTTTCAGAAACAGTGCTGACAATTCGACTTGCTTACTAGCTGCAGTTCTTACTAATATATAAATTTAGTTAATTTAGAGTTCTAAACTGAGTACACTAGGGGAACAGTAGTTTCCTCTTGAAAAGGCAAAAAAGCACCGCCGAAGCTGCACGAGCAGGCTTCTATTGCTACGCAACAATAGAGCAGGATAGCATTTTGCGCCCACAACAGTAGAAGATGACAAGTACCAAGGAGATGTCCATACCATACATTTGTAAAAATTTTAAACCAGAGTATTCTCACTCAGTCTATATAAGAGAAATTCCCTTCATTGTATGAACACACCTCAACATCTAAACACCTCAACACCATACTCACATCATACTTCAATCTACAAACACTCAAGCATCCGAAACCTTCCTAGCATCCTTTGTAAACACTTTTCTTTGTAAACATTCTATATATATCAATAAAAGTTCAAGTGTACAGATTTAAGCAATCTTCAATTCTTAAGTAAGCTTTCTTTTCTTTCTTTAGTGTGTTTGTTTAATTAGACTTCTAGTTCAAAATAGGGAAACACTATTGTAGTTATATTATTAACCTACTAAACTGACGATCATACTTTGTTCGAGCACTCTGTTATAGTTGAATGCTTGCCATACAAATAATTGGACATTAACTAGGGTACCTTTGAGTTTTTTGTACCTCTGAGTTCAGCCGTTAAGGCCTTATACTTGTACTGTGAGTGACCGTCATGCTGAAATATGTCGAGTTCCATGTGCAAGGTTTTATGTTTAGTTGTTATAATGGCCATCCGACTATTTAACCGAGCTTGCTTCACGAATTTGGTATCAGAGCCAAGTTTAGCATTTTAATAGTATAATTATAATAGTAAAGTACCTTGAGGACGTAAGTCATTAACACAATTGATATCACACTTGTTTATTTTGTATTAACAATAGATATTATTGTCCTTGTAGACCTTGTTAACCATAACTACCAAGCATTTATTGGGTGTCTAGGAACCCAACTGTAAATAGCATAAAGAGAAGATAACCCAACCATAACTAGCATAAAGAGAAGATTAGCATACATATCTAAAAGAATTAGCAAGACTTTGAAGAAGCAGAAGTTTTATCTTGGTTATCTAGAACATCCTTCATTTATTAGTAAATATATTAACACAGAAGTGTAGCATAAAGTTTTAGAAGCAAAAAGAGCAACATATCAAACTTTAGAGACCTTGAGAGAAGAAAGAGAGTTTCTAAGAAACCAGTTAATCGTAACTTTAGAAAAAGGTAGAATGTAGTTTATGATAGATTATCTTAATTTAGAAATTAGTGAACCACAAAAAAGAAAAATAACCTTAGACCAAAATAGTTTAGTTTGGTATTTTCCATTAAGACAACATAATCATATTTTGCATAGTGAAGAAAATTCACAAGCTAATAGTATTGTAGATCTTGTTATTAGTCAAGCAGAAAATATAAAATTAGAAAATAATAAGCATAATCATTTGTTAGACCAGTTGTTAGAGCATTTTTTAGAAAAGTTCCACAAAATCAATTAGACAAAGTTTAGATCATATTGCATCTCAGTTAGAAGATAATAATAAAAATATTCAAAGGTTTCCTAGCAAAAGAGATTTAAAAGAGCTTGTTGACCTCATAGATAGTAAGTCTAAGTAAGTAGAACTCAAATCATTAGAAATAGTTGAGCAGTTGTTTGGATCCAAATTTACACCATCGGCCCGTGCAATCACGGTTGTTGAGTAAGCATAGTTCTCAACCGTCGGATGGAAAAGTGAAGATAATTTTGTTATTGTTAAAAGATAATATTATGGTTTTTATCATAATAATTATCTTTTAATATGAATTATACATATCTTCTTAAACCAGATAAATAGGATGCGAATTATATCCCAGGCAAGCAGTACAGTTCGAATTGATTTGGGATGTCTGACGGCAATTGGAAGCTAAAAATGAATTTCAAATTCATTTGATTAGGATGCATGCATGGATGGGTTTAAAGGTGACGGAATTATGATGATGTGATAAGCCTAGGATTTGATGGTCTTGGATAATGATGAGATAAGAAACCTAGGTAGGCTATGCCTTTTTGCATGGTGATGGAAGTTATCTGATGAGTTTAAAGGCTTCTGATGGAGGTTTTTGATGAGATAAGAAGCCTAGGTGGGCTAGATTTATGATGTGATGTAATAAAGCCTAGATAAGCTTTATTTTGTTTGAAAAGTCACAAAATCTGAAGGATATGCCTTGGCATTTGACACAAATCAATTTCGGTTCCGCGAGTTAGAGTTGCAGTTGGACTCTACAAAGTTATTAGGCCGTATCAAGCAAAAGACAACCACTATAAATACAAAGTCGCATGCAACATTGAAGGCTCTCTCCAATTCAACACACAAACCGCCATGCGCAAGCTCTTGCTCTATGCGGAACCTCTCAACAACCTTCAGATTTTTATTTTCTTTTTCTCACCGACACATCTTCAGTTTGGATAAATAGCACTGTGAAGGCAACATGTGATATCTTCAGTTTAGATAAACAGCATTGTTGTCGTAGAATCAGCCGACCGTGAAATACTTGCTACGCGGGGATTTCTACTAACTATAGGTATAATAATTCATATTCCCATGCCTATACTTATCAAAATGATGAGTATAGCACCAAAAGAAGTTCTGGAAACTAGTGTTGGTTGAAATTTTCCAAGGTTGGAAAAAAGGAATTTGCTAATAATCTACCTTAGAACAGACTTCAAACGAGAGTCGATCTTCCTCCTGAAGATCCAGAATGATCACTAGTGTGTTTGAAAAGATTAGTGCTATCGAGGACCAAAAGTGATTGTCCCAAGATGTTTTTCCGTCAAGTGCTACCCTTTTAGCACCACATTGTCACACAAGACATTTCTAGAAATTTCAACGAAAAGAAAAACTTCATTGGAATTCAGATAGGTGGTATACTAATGAGTACTGCCAAGGAATCAAACTAGTCTTGGTTCCTAACTTGGAATGGTTGGAAGATAATGATGGATTGATTGGTAATTCTCTAGTGATACACAACCATTGATACATTAGCCTGGCTGCAGGGCTAACAACTCATTTCCAAAACAAAATTTTCCTTGGCAGGGTGGTTCGTCGTTTATAGCTAGGGGCGGTCGCCAAAACGATTTTCTCGAATGTCAATAAGTCACCTAATCCACCCAAAACTTAAGAAAACCTAACACGTTTTTCGTAGTTGACGAGGTGGCAAAATTCAACATTTAGGCTAAAGAATCGAGAATGCTTACGTCATGCGTGTGATGAATGCAATACTGCCCAAACTTATGCTCTGATACCAAACTAACACACCCTGACCCAAAATGTCCACCTAGACTCCGAATCGAGTTGTGATGGCTAACACACGGAGGGTGACGAAGCCATAAAGTGTAGTGATGTGGAAATGTGAATAAATTTAAACCTAAAACTTGGAAGGGTGAAAAACAAGGGTAAATGGGCCTAAAAATAAAGTTTGTAAAAACCTTTCTGAAAATATTGTAACCCCTCACCATAAAATAAGTATAGTTTCCAAATGTCCAAAATCACAAAATCTTAACAGTAATATAAGTAAAATCAGGTGCTCAAACAATCTATGCTAGCATATAAGTCGGAGTCACATAATGCGACCTGTACGACTAAACTGATGCTCATCAATCTGTGCTATCACACGAGTCGGAGTCGTCTAATACGACCTGTACGGTAGGACTACATGTAATCGTAATATACGCTCTAGTGCTACAATCATGTGAAGACTGGTGCTATTCGCAGTCACCTATGAGTAGGAGTTGCCTAATGCAACCTGTATGACAGGACTGGCATTTACTTGGATCCAAGGCGAGCGTGCGGTGCAGAGGTGAACATATATGTGAAAGACTGGCCTTGGCCTAGGGCGAACACTAACACTGTGGTGCAGCAATGATGAGTAGACTACATGAATATAAGCATGCAACAGTGTTTCGATAGTTCTAATCAACATACTAACACTCATATCCATAGATATAATTATGGCATCAAAGATTATAAGCATACCTAGCATATTTCATAAATTCCGTCATTTCGCTAATTCTTATAAACTTTAGTTTAATCCAGGCGTACGTAAAAAATTCTTTTTCGAATGTATAAATGGAAACTATCAATCATATGTATATATATACACACACACATACCATAAAAAGGAAAAGACCCACTCACTTGAAGTCTGTACTACAACTCCTTAGCACGAATATCAAGGCGTCATGAACGATCGTCACCTAGAACAATTATCAAATCACGTCTCAAAATTCTTATCGATGGAACACATAACTTACATAAAATACATCCCCAAGGACGTTCTAGAATGATTTGTAACCTATTGACCAAAAGTCAACCATCGATTAAGGTCAACGGTAGGGACCACTACCCTACGTAACTTGATCCGGAAGATCCACACCTCAGATTTCTGATCCATAACTTCTCAAGAGTTTCAATAAGCTTCTAGAACAACATCCTAAAGTTTCGGAACGATCCAACAATCAGATCTCCGTCAATTGCTAGAATTTGGGTGTTCTTGATTCATCCTCAAATCAACTTCGACGCTCCAACCACTGATTGGGCATTGTTCTTGAGCTCAAGGGAAGTTTTTTGATGGTGGAGATCGACGGGAAGGGTTGCAGAAAATAGCGAATTGCAGCCGGGTGTCCTCAAAGCCGTCGGCTTCGTTCCCTGTGAAATCGAGGCCAAAACCCTCGGATTTTTAGTGAGAGAATGGAGGTTAGGGTTGTGTATATAGGTAAGGGTTGGGTAGAATTCGTCGGAAAAATGGATGAGAATCACCGGAAAACCCTTTGGGTCGAAACTGGGTTGCAGGTCGAAAGGGAACTCGGCCAGTTCCTCTCCTTCCTCCTTTCCCTTTCTTTCTTCTCTCTTATTGTTCAAACTCTCCTCCCTCTTCTCCTGATTGATCCATCCCCTTTTTTCTCTTATTGGACAGCTAATGCCCTCCCTTCTTTCTCTTCTCCTTATCTTTCCGATTGGCCAATACCCCCACTCTTTTCTCTCAACTAATAATAAAGTAATAATATAATAATTTCAAAACAAATGTATAAAATATAAATTAGAAATTTTTTACTAAAGTATTTCTCGGATTTGTAGTTCCGTAAAATCTTCATCGCAATTCCAATCTTGATTCCGCTTGCGCCTTCGCGTTCGTAGTGACGAGCACTACGAGGATACGCTAAAAGAATGTTTCATACATTTCCTAATACGCATGTCAACAAAAGTTAACACCTTCACCTCAAGGGGTATTTTCGTCAATTCATTCATTTAAAATAAAAAAAAATTGTAAAGTTAGGGACGGGTTGTCACAGAGATGTTTAGAGTGGTAATTTGTTGGAGTTTTAGTTGATAAACATAATTTTATAAATATGCAGTTTAATAAATATAAATAAAGACACTAGGTATGAGAGATCGTTAACACGCAGTTCCTCAACCTTTCTTCATCTTCTCACTGCCTCACACTCCTTTTGCCTCTCTACATTTTTGGTCATAACAAAAAAACTAGTAACAAATGTCAAGATATTATTGCAACAACTGTCAAGTAATAATAGCTCTGATTTTATAATTCAAAAAAATTTATTAAAAAATGGCATCACTGGAATTGTAATAAAATAAAGGAGGAGGGTGAGTTAGGTTGGGAGCCGTAGGAGTAGACCTAAAGTGGGCGATGGTGAGTGCCGAGGTATGATCCCTCCTTATTTTACTCATCCCTTGAACAATTTCGGATTCCATTTGCTTTCTTCACCCTTCATCACCATGTTAGAATGGATAAGGATCCTCTCCGGATCCGTTTTGTAAGGATCCAAAAATCAATCAATCGTGCAGTTAATTTTTATTATGTACTATTTATATATAATTTTAAATTAAAAATTAAAAATAATTTTTAACCGCACAATTTATAATGAATAAACACGATTAATTGATTATCCAGATTTACAAAGAGAATCCTATTAAGAATCACCCCCCCCCCCTCACTGATTCTCTCAATCTCTTTTTTTTCTATTTTTTATTCATTTCAACTTTTCTCTTTTAGAAAGACCCGACTGTTCGAGATTCCTCTTCATTTTTTTTTTCTCCTCTTCAATTTATTTGACTGATTCAAAGAATGTCATGCCTATTATAAAATATTCAGTAAAAATTATTTTTATATAAAATTAATTAAAGTTAATGTTATTTAGTTGACTAAGTATACTTTGAATTTTAGTCAGCAAATAGATAATCACAACAAGTGACTTAGTGGTTAGAGCGCAACTCTCAACTAGATAAAAAATGTGAGATATTTTGAATTTGATGTTTCAAGTCGGGAAGTTTGCCCAATAACCAAACCATTTCATATATAATTAATTTTTTACAAAACTAAAACAAATAAATAAATGATTCGTAGTTCATTTATTGAATTTGTCTATCTATTTATATATAATTGAATTTTTGCAAAATTAAAAATAATTTATAATATAAACACTTTTGAGCATAAGCACGAAATTTCAAAATATGGGCTACACAGTGAATTGAAAGAAACTGCTCATTCCTTCATCTGATATTACGATCCCAAGCTCGCTATACTGACTCAGTCTCTCTGTCTGTGTAGTTTGGCGAGTTAGTAGTTGACTCTAAACCAAGAAGTAGAATGGCCATGCTGGGTTGCTACGTGTGTGGTGGGGTCCATTTGTTCTTTCTCACACAATGAGATTGCCTGGATTGGAATCATAATATATTCTTAGTTTCTTCAAGGAAAAGATTGAAACTTTGGAATCGTGGGAAACAACCACCGCTTCCATCCAGAGGTCTTTTCTGAGGTTGTATGTTGTTTGTTGTATTGCGGGCAGCTTTTTATGGGTGAATAAAACCAAGAAAAATAAAATAAATACCCACTTCCACTTGACCTGGGTATCCACAAGAATCTTCACCACAGTGAGTTATTCCTTTTTCTTTCTTTTTCCTTTTTGGGTTTTCTGGGTCTCAGAGACTGGATTGCTTC
Source organism: Pyrus communis (assembly GCF_041283825.1). Taxonomy (NCBI): domain Eukaryota; kingdom Viridiplantae; phylum Streptophyta; class Magnoliopsida; order Rosales; family Rosaceae; genus Pyrus; species Pyrus communis. Next base: position 29,589,110 of record NC_142580.1, read on the forward strand.
TTGTTTAGTGGAACTGTGGAAGTGAAGTGCTTGAATTTTCAATTGGAATCTTGAAAATCTGTGGGAGGTGGGTTTTATTAAATTTCTTGCGTTTTTGCCTTCTGATTTGAATCATTGACATTGGAAGATTTGAATCATTGCATTAATCTAATAATTATTGATTAGTGGTGATATTTGATCAGTTCTTGCATGATTGACTCGTATGGGATTTCTACGAGTGGAGAACAGAATATAATCTTAATCTTTGTACAGTAACAAATACATACACAATTTAATTCCCGTTTCCTTGCTTTTGTTTAGTTAGTTTTACCTTGTTAATTTTATGAACAGAATTGTTTGCAATTTCTTCTGTTATTTGTTCTACTCTGAAGAATTTTGTTTATTATTTTGGGGAATTCAGACAGACTCGGATTTGAAGGCCGGGCACACTAGACTTGAATTCTTGCCAAGATTAATGAGTTTTCGAACCTAAAGGTTGGGGGATACAGCGGAACTGAATCCGGAAAGTGAGGCTTCTGCAAGGGGCTGTAATGGATGATGGTGTTCTGTCACCAGCTACCATGCTGGGAGCTCAACCTGATTCCGCTATGGATTTGGATTTCATGGATGAACTCTTCTTAGAGGGATGCTGGTTGGAAGCAAGAGATGGACCTGAGTTTCCTAATCAGAGCCTCCCCAATACCCCCTTGAACCCCTCCTTTATTTGGCGTACGTTGGAGACCAATGGCAATATGTCCATGAACCCGTCTCAAAACAGTAATCAAGAGGAGATGCAAACCCCATTCTTTAAACAACTCGAGGAAGGTCCTGCGAATCCTCAGTCTCCTTGCCAGAATATGATAGAAGATGTTGTGGCGTACTCTGGTCAATCAGAGGATCCTACAATAGGTCGTGAATTGAGCAGAAGGTGGTGGATTGGTCCCACTGGAAATGATGGGTCTGCATCATCTGTGACGCAGAGATTAATGACGGCACTCACGTACATCAGAGAGGTCATGAGAAACAAAGATGTCCTAGTACAAGTATGGGTGCCAGTGAATAGAGGGGGTAGAGATGTTTTAACAACGAATGAACTTTTCTGTCTTGATCCTAGCTGTTCCAGGCTTGCTAAATATCGAGATATCTCTGTTAATTACCAGTTCTCAACTGGGGAGGATTCAACAGAGATGGTCAAGGGGTTGCCTGGCCGGGTTTTCTCGGGTAAGGTTCCTGAGTGGACTCCTGATGCTCGATACTTTACAAGTGATGAGTATCCACGGGTTGGCCATGCTCAACAGTATGATGTAAGTGGAACTCTAGCCCTTCCAATCTTTGAACAAGGTAGTAGGACTTGCTTGGGTGTTATTGAGGTTGTTACGACCGACCAGAAGATAAGGTATCAACCTGACATTGATGGCATTTGCAAGGCACTTGAGGTCTGTACTCTTTCCATGTATCATAATTTCATTCATTTGGTTTTTTTTTCTTTTGTTGAGGAGTCCTAATTGATGGGAGGATTTACCCTGCATGGGCTTATAAGAGTTTGGGCTACTCCTCATATTGCCAATTGGTTTTATGGTGGAACCTCAACTTTCTTCACCTTTCACATCACTGCAATAGGCACTTGGAGTTTATAAGGTTTGTTATAAAAATTGACAAATAATATTACAAGAGTCTCCCATGATTCTTAGAGATGATATAACTATAATCAAGATGTCGTATCACACTATTTCTTTAGTTTTTGAAGACTTTCAATTTTTCTTAAGGGCATCCTCATGCCAAATCGAACTGTATGCGAGGCATCTAACTTAACATTGTAAAGGTTCTTGCTTTATCTTCTTTTGTGTTCATGTTAATGGAGCAAGTTTCTCTTTTGTTAATCCTCTAAGCCTGTTTTCCAAACTGAGAGAATAGTTAATGGATTTAAACTTTAAAAGATATTCCGTCACACCCATGAATTGGAAACTCAATTCTGATGTTTATCACTATGAGCTTCTGAATCAGTGGATATAAACTCCAATTTCAGGATGGACATACGAGTAGAAACCTCTTTTTTCCGTTCCTGTGTTTATTTCGTTCAATTTACTGGAAAAAAAGAGGGAAAACTTATCTTGAGTATTACGCGGATAAGGTCCTAGAAGAAGACTTTTGAGATTCACATGAATGTTGTTTTCTGATGTAGACAAGCTTTACAATTTGCAGGCTGTTGATCTTCGAAGTTCTAGAAATTTGAGTACTGAAAATGTAAAGGTAAACGGATAGATCTGAAGGAAGCTTGATTTATCACATATTAGCATATTTTGATTTTTGATTTTTGTTCTAAGGTCATTTGGTGGGATTATCTTAGCAGGGGTGTGACAAGCCCTATCACGCTGCGTTACCCGAGATCCAAGAGATCTTGAGATCTGCATGTGTGACGCACAAATTGCCCTTGGCACAAACCTGGGTGTCATGCATCGAACAGGGTAAAGATGGGTGTCGACATTCTGATGACAACTACATCCACTGTGTTTCAACTGTGGATCATGCTTGTCATGTGGCTGATCCTTATATCCAGGGTTTTCATGAAGCGTGTTCTGAGCATCACTTGCTAAGAGGCCAAGGCATCGTTGGAAGAGCTTTTATGACCAATCAGCCATGCTTCTCAGATGACATGACTTCCTTTTCCAAGACAGAGTATCCTCTATCTCACCATGCCAGGATGTTCAATTTGCATGCAGCTGTTGCAATACGTCTACGGAGCACCGACATTGGTTCAACTGATTTTGTCCTGGAGTTCTTCTTGCCATTGGAGTGCAGGGATCCTAAAGAACAGAAAAAGATGCTTAATTCACTGTCCTTGATTATACAACAGACATGCCAGAGCTTACGGGTTGTCACAGACAAGGAAGTTGAGGAGGAAACTAAATTTCATGTCAGTGAGGTGATAGTCCCGTCAGATCCTGGACCAAGTAATGTTGCCTGTTTCACAGAGGTCCAACAGAATGGTAATGCTGTCTCAATGTTCCCAAACAAAAAACAACGCAAGGTGCTGAGTGTGAAATTGTCGAAATTAAGGCAGCATCAAGAAGATTCAACTCTAAAAAGTGTTGAGTGTGGAGAAGAGTTTTCTGTTTTGGGTGAGGGTGAGGTTAGCTTTTCAACTGTTGGTGCGAGTAAGACACGAGAGAAAAGACGTGCCAAGGCAGAAAAAGATATCAACTTGCAAGTTCTTCGAAAATATTTTTCTGGTAGTCTGAAAGATGCTGCAAAGAGTATTGGAGGTAAGCATTTCTTGTGATAAACCTGCTTCCTGTTTGATGTTTTAGTTGTGAATATTCGTATGGAATTTTGGTGGCGTTCAGAGTAGTGGGACCAATGTATGTATACTTTGTGCAATTTATGATCGTTTTACTTGTACAATCTGTATGGTTTACATATACACCTTGCAATCTTCCAAAATAAAGTTTCCCACATTAGTATTTTCTGTTTCTCCAGCTAATACCATTTGGACTTCAAAAATATCTATTAGCAATCTAATGTCTTGCAGCATTCTATATTTATGTGGATTATGTTGAACTTTCTGCTATGAAGGTTTCATCGTTCAAAATTTTAATGCATTTCTTTTACAAACTGTTCATGTTTAGTTTGCTCAACAACCTTGAAAAGGATATGCAGACAACATGGGATTAAACGTTGGCCATCTCGAAAAATAAAGAAGGTTGGTCACTCTTTACAGAAACTCCAACTTGTAATCGACTCAGTTGAAGGCGCATCTGGTGCTTTCCAAATCAACTCTTTCTATACGAACTTCCCAGAGCTAACGTCTCCAAATTTATCGGGGACCAGCCCATTTTCAAATTCAAAGCTGAGTGACCAACCAAACCAGACAAACTTGTCACCTGAAGGTGGTGTTTTTAGCCCCCAAGCTACCGCATCAAAATCTCCCCCATCTTCATGCAGTCAGAATTCCAGTTCAAGCCAATGCTGTTCCAGCAAGACACAGCAACATCCCTTCTCATGTAACGTTGCTGGTAATGATGATCCAGTTGGAGATAACTCAAGAGATGGTGTGCTAAAGAGGGTTAGAAGTGAGGCAGGATTGCATGATTTTGGCCAAGATCGAATGGAGCTACTGCCAAGATCCCAGAGCCAGAAAATTCTCTGTGAGCAACAAAATCTGCAGTCGATTCCACCTTCACTGAAAAATAATGGCCGGGTAACTCAAGTAGAGGTTCAAAGAGTAAAAGTTGCATATGGGGATGAGAAAACCCGGTTCCGCATGCAAAGTAATTGGAGATATGAAGATTTGGTGCAAGAAATCGCAAAGCGATTTAGCATACAAGACATGAGTAATTTCGATATAAAATACTTGGATGATGACTCAGAATGGGTGTTGTTAACATGTGATGATGATTTAGAGGAGTGTGTGGATGTATGCCGATCTTCACAGAGCCACACAATTAAGCTCTCTCTCCAGATTTCTCGTCACCATTTGAAAGGTTTGATAGGTAGACCGTCGTGATTGTAAGATGCTTCTCTGAGGTTGCAGACACTCAAGTAGCACAAGTTTGCAGTCAACAAAATGGGGATGCATCGGTTAGTTTTAGTAGGGACGTTGAAGCCCGAGTGCATAGATGGGTGCTTGGAGCATACGAAATCTTTGCAATGTAAATGTGGAAGGTTTGCGTTGTACAGAACGAAAAGCAAGGCTGCTGGCATGACATAACTGTGACCGTTCAAATAGAAGAGAAGGGAAGGGGAGAGAGATTAGGAGGGGAGAGAATCCTTCTCCATGAAACTGCAGGCTAGCTTAACTCCACATTGTTGGTCTATCAGTATTAGCTAGCCGTTAGTGTTTCTCCCTTTTTTTTCTTTCTTTTGTTAATTACAAGTTAGTTGATAGTTGTCTGTGTATTATTTACATACTTTTTTTGCCAATTAAATAGCCCTGTTTATTTATTTACGTAACTGGAATTGTGCCCTCCGTGAGGGGTATAATTGGAAGAGAAGAAAGGGTACAATGGAAGGAAAAGAAAAGGGTCCGGTTTGATATCTATTTGATTTCTAATTTTCTATCGTCTGTTAGAGATATCGAAGAAAATACGTAATGGTTTATAAACGGCCCCTTAATAAACCAGGAATTGGGTGCATCCTAAATCAAAACAACCATTACTCCTCGTCCTTACTCTGGTTTTGTGAGCTGTGTTTTTGGGTTAAACTGGTTTCTGGTTTCCTGAGTTGTTTTGTTCTCAGGTGAACGTACATTTAATACATTTACCGAAAACGAGGAGGAAGTTGATGTTAGCCAAACAAACTAGTTATCGAAATCTACCATTTCCTTGCTTCCTTTGCCACCAGCACTTCTATAATTTACACATTTAACTATTTAGGTATTTCTCTGTTATTCTGCACATACATAATTCAGCTGTAAAACAAGTCTGCTCTGGCGGTACTCGGCTTCCTTCATAGTTGTCGGGGAACAGATGTCTCATCTTGTCGCTGCTCAGTGGGCACACGTCTTGAAGGCGACCGACACATGCTCAAGACGACCTGTAAACAAAACGTCCTTATGTACTACTAGTTCATCAAAATTCAACAGACTATAACGCTAGTCATGCTTTCTCTCTCTATTTGGACATTTCCTTTTCAGTTGCTAGTTATTGTTCAAGAATTTTATATTTTCCGTCGAGGATGGCAAGGATGTGATAAGAAAACTCTACCAACTTACTGGCAAGAACACAAGCCCGTGTAAGAAACCAAGAAGAACCAATGCCAGGTACATTTGGAAGTAATACACCTACAAAACATAAGAGGAAAAGATGTGCTCAACGGGATCCGACAGTAATCGCCAGTATGATTAGACAGTGAGCAAAAGATTTAGCACCACAAAGATTTCCGTCCTTGAGAAACAAAGTACAATAACCCCAACT